>NC_051066.1:74180406-74869781 GCF_004664715.2 Peromyscus leucopus
ATAAGTACTCCATGTCCCTAGCACATTTGTGGGTGATGCACACACTCTTCACGTGTTTTGATGAGTACAAGTGGTGTATTGCTGGAAAATCAGTTAATGTTTGTATTTAAATATTTAGCAGAAAGAATCCACAATAAATGAGAGTTCCGCTGACCAGCTCTGACATACTTTATTATAGTTCCAAGCATAGTATAAGTATGCATATGACAAAAGTCCATATATTTAAGGAATGACAAGTGGGTTGATTTAGCTGAAGAATTTGTGTATATAAAAATGGAATGTGGTCAATCAGATTGAAGTAATGGGTTGGGGTAATGTTATTGGATGTACTTAGTGTGTATAATATAATCTAAAAATATTTGAGAAGAGAAATATTCTGATCATAATAGATCTTTATAATAGATCTTTATTAATGTCTTCCTTCGGCAGATGTTAATCTGAAGGAGGTTAATATAAATAGGCCCACTAAAGACTATTTAATTTTCAGTATGCCTAAACTATATAATTCTATGAACTTAATAGGTAATTATGTAATATTCCAAAACTTAAATTTTCTGGAATAAATTAGAAAAGCTATAGAGCAATAAGGAAATTAAATTACTAAACAAAGAAATAGTCTTAGATATATTTCTGGATTCTATATTTCCAGAGTGCTTATTTTCTCAGAATTCTTTTCATAAACAAAAATGAGACAATTCGTGTGTATGTGTGTGTGTGTGTGTGTGTGTGTGTGTGTGTGTATTAAAAGCAGCTTAATTAGGTTAGTTTAGAGGATATGATCCTGGCAGTCCAATAATGGCTGCATCACCTGGCATGTTGTAGAATAATATTTTAAGATGTGTTACATTTGTTTATACTATGGAACATTTGTCTTAATGATGCAAATATATTGCATTATTTTATGTTGCATTTGTTTAACTCTGTGAAGCTGTGTTACTTTGCCTGTCAAAACCACCTGACTCATCTAATAAAGATTTAACATCCACTAGCAAGACAGAAGAAAGGATAGGTGGGCTGGCAGGCAGAGAGAATAAATAGAAGGAAAAATCTGGGAGAAAAGAAGAAAAGTAAGAAAGAACAAGAAGAGGAGAATACTAGGGTCCAGACAGACAGCCTCACAGCCAGTCACAAAGCAAGAGTGAAGTATGAATCCAGAAGTAAGAGTAAGAAGGTGAAAGCCCAGAGGCAAAAAAAAAAAAAAAGAAAGAAAAAGAAAATAGATGGGATAATTTACAGTTAAGAATATCTGGCAAGAAAAACCAAGCGAAGGCCAGTCATTTCTATGTTTGATTTATTTGGGAGCTGGCTGACAGGACCCCGTCCTCCACAAAAACACAAAACAACCAACAACACTGTCATGCTTGCGAATCCTGTAGTTTCTACATCCATGAGGCTGGATGTCTCAGATTTTCACTAAACTGGTACTGTATACTGGGAAGATTAATGGAGAGCTACTGGTTGCCCATCTACATTGGAAGCCAGAAGAGGATGTTTCTAATATCATCCAAGGAATGTCACTGAAAAATTATAGGTAAACATTCCAGCAAGAGTGAAGGCAAGGAAGCAAAAAACGAACAGTTTCTTTCTTCTGTGTTCTTTTATATTGGTGGCAAACAGAAAGTACTGTCCACATTTAAGGGGTGTCTTTCCGATATTCTTCAAAGGTTGACCATAAAAGCACCCTGTAGGAGTCTTTATTTGCTTGCATTTTGGTTGAATCTATATCTGCACAAGTTTACAACCAGAGTTAATGATTACACTATCTTTGTCTCTCTCTTCTGTACATGTTATAGTTAATAGTACTATATAATTATATAAATATATTGTATATAATAAACATATGTAAATAAAAAATTATAAATATGCATAGTTAATAGTATTGTAAAAGTTATAGTACACAATGAACTTTTTGTATTTTTAAAGAAAAATGATAATAATTACAGTATTAAGGACAAACATATCTCTTTATTTCACAATTCTTCTTTATACTTGATTGAATAGTTATCAAATCAAACATAATGTAACCTAATTGCATGTTTTGGATGAGGGCAGCTGAAGTTCTTTTCAGTCTTGATCTTGTAATAATAATGTTTTCTATGCATATATATATATATATATACCCATCCATTATAATTAACAATTTTTACTAACACTACTATTTTTCTTCCAGCGGATAAACAGAATATGTATTACAAACATGTAATATACATGCATTATTGAAGAAGAGGTCACTGGATCAGTAGATCCAAGATGTAGCAGTCAGCCTTCAATCAAGTTTTGTAGTTTGTGTTATTATATTTTAGGCTATGTAACATGTTGTGATCTTAAGAAAAATATAACACTTCATCAAATATTTCAAAGGTAAATATTAATACTAGTAACACTTCTAAAGAGAAACATTGAGTAAGTCAAATGTAGTAACACATGTCGGCACTTCCAACACTTTGAAAGCAGAGGCAGAGAATCAAGAATTCTAAGCTGTTTTCAGGTAGAGATACAGAGTAAGCAAATAGTTCAAGGCCATCATACTGTACCTGACTCTTCTTCGAAATAAACAGATAAATCAACAGAAAAGTGAAGAAAGTTACACCCAGCACCTCAATGCCAACTGAACTGAAGTCTCATTTCTCTCATCTATGAGCTTTAGATTTGGTACAATGACCATCTACACATTTTCACTATCATTCTTGCAGTACAAATGGTTTTGACAAGTGGTGTTGGTGGCTGGATACTTCATGATATTTCTAATTTATCTTCATTAACAAAACTTAATATATAGTATAATATTTCATGATGAATGAAATGTAAAATGTTATAGAAGACATTTTTAAATCATTAAAAAATAAATTAGAAAAAAAATCTGGTAACTGATAACAAAGCTCCACTTACTTGCTCTTCTGAATTTGGGATGAAAAATGGGGATCATTTAATTTGCTTTATCTTTTGTAAGATTAAATATAATGCTAAAAATAATAACACATAGTAAATGGAGTAAACTACGCCTCCTCCATTCCACAGAAGGAGTAACTAGGCAATATGCTGCAGAAACCATGAAAGAAGATTTTTGTCCCAAGCGATCTTGTCACATCTATTTTTAATTGAAATATTTCCCTGCTTTCTTTGTTTTTGATTTCAGAATGTTGTTTGCATATATTAAATCCAAGTAAACTGAATGTGTCAGAAATAATGTTTGCAGTATCTAAAAATATTTTATTTTAAGGAAGTAACTCACATATTTAAATTAAACCAGCCATTTATTCCTCTTTCTTTGTCTGCTTCTAGACACAAAAGCTAAATTGGTCTCTTTGAGCAACTTCTTTCAGCTGGAGCTGAGATTTCCTTTTGAATATCAGGATTCTGAGTGTATTCTGGTATTTATGCAAAGTTTATGATTTTAGCTGTTTATTAAAATTATTTGTGTGGTTTTTATGATGAATAAGACATATATTTTTCTCTCTGAAGATATATTTGACATCATAGTACTTTAAGAATACATTATCCCTCTTTTATAATCTAAACCTTGTACATTGTGCAATCTCTGGTGCTGATCAATTCCAACCTTCTTACAGATTTTGTAGGCATACATCCTTTGTTTCACTGATATGAGGCATATGTAATCATCACAATTCTCTCTCTGTGGATATTTATGTGTGTGTGCTTTTTCACATTCACAAGTGACAAAGGTGCATTCATGCTAATTTGCAGGTGCATGTGGACAAGTTTGCATTTATGTGTAGACATCAAAGCCCAAATACGTCAGTCATTCCTCAGGTGTCACCCACATTAACTGGCTTTCTTTGCTTGTTTTGTGATAAGGTCTCTCAATAAACATAGAGCTCACTAATTGTGCTAGGCTGACTGGCTAATGAATCCCAAGGATCCATTTTTCCTTGTTTCTGTAGCACTGGGATTGTGTGAAATTCACTACCAAGTTTTGCACCTGGCTTCAGTGACTCAAACTTGGGCTGTATATAGAAAGAAATCACTTTTGGACCAAGCCATTTACTCAGTCCTGTGTGTTAATAATCTTGTACTTGTTTAGAAACATTGTATAAGACAAATTATAGAAAAAATGGAATAGAGTTGTCACAAAATTCAACTTTGTACTGAATATACTAAGCACAAGAGCTGAAATTAATATGAGCACTTCATCAAAGATGGAAAAAGTAAAAATTATATTAAGAGAGCAACTGGGGCCATGGTGACAGTATACTTATTCACCTTGAACATGATTACTACATAATACTGAGTTACCCGTTTCTCATAATCATGAATCATAAAAAATATATTCAACGTATATGGTTAAAGATGAATTGTAGCCTGTCAAATACCTGATTAACAGCTTTCAGGAGACCATACAATATTCTTCCTTTTGTGTTTCACAAACTATAAGTTTCTTTATGAAACTATTCCGCAGACAATTTCATCTCCCAAACATAAAGATAAAAAGGTCTATTGTGCAAAGTACAAATCATTTATTTAAATTACAATTGGCAGCACTAATGTAAATTAAGAAAAAATCTACTATTTTGTATTTTCAAACTCTTAAACTATGTGTTACTTCATTTGATTCTTAACTCTGTGTGAGGAGTGCATTTATTTTTTCTACATACAGAGACATCAATTAGATTAAGCCAGTCTCCCCAAATCACAGAATCCATAATATGACCACAGAAAAATATCATGAAAGAAAATAGGTTTCTTTTCTTCAAAACCTGTCAATCTTCATTTCTCTCCAAATATCAAATATCACTATGAATTCCTGTGACAGTGTTGATTATATTAAACTCTAGCAGCTAAATGAATGTCTCAGGTGGTTACAGTAAATCATATTCTTAGCCATGTAAGATAAATTAGAAATATTTTCCATAGCAAAATACAGTCTGCATTAACATTATCTTCCAATTCTTATTGTAAGAGCCTTTCCATTGTTTAAGTTTCACAGCACACGATCATACAGGACTTTTACATAGGTTGTAGAAGTTTGAAAAATGTTTTTCACCATTATTCTCTCAATTGGCGCCATGCTATCATGTATATGTGCAAAGTAAACACACACAGAGAGTGCAGACATGTGGTTCTGAGTATTCTAAAATCAAGTTCCCTATGTGATACTCAAGCCTTTCACTTCTAAAGATTACAAGTAACTTCATTGTTCTGTTCCATTTTGCCTCTGAATGCCATAACAATACATCCAAGCTAATGTTTATATAGAATGATGAGTGCAAAGTCATTTACATAGGCTAACAGATTTGCATAAAATGTACCTCTGAATCTCATTGTAACTCTTAGAGGTACTTATGATTATCCTTATTCTGAAAGGACTTCCCTCTTCTCCCAAAGTTCATTAAGTTGTTCAGTGTCGACCAGGACTGTGGCAAACCAATAAATTAAACATAAGTTTGATTGGAAACCTTGTTTTAACTGTATGCTATGTCTTTACCTAGAAATAGACAATGTATGAATGTTCACATTTTCTAAAGAATTGCATTATTTAATCAATTCAGTAACTGTGAAATTATATTTGATGAGATTTATTTTCGTACAACTAGACAGTGCACTGAGATCTTAAATAAAACGTTGTCTCTAAAGATCACTCTCGATTTCAAGGCTCCATGGTTTACTAATTATAACTCTCCACCAAAAGGGAGGCTCTGGAGGAATGTTCTGAGTTTTTTGTTTGGTTTGGTTTTAAACAAGGATTCTCAATTAAGAAGACAGTCTTGAGGTTGGTAAGACACTTTGGAATTTTGAATAGCCATTGGACTACTAAAGACTTTTCTAGTTCAGATGAAAATACTTTGTGTCATGAGACAGACATTAGTCTATGGGCATCTATGGTGCAATAGTGTGGTTTCATGGTTTCAATAAATACTGTTCTCCATAGACTTGTACATTTGTTCCCAGCTGATATCTCTGATTGAGAAAATTGTGAGATGGAGGCATGCTGGGGATGGGGGTCATTAAAACAGACTTTGTGGTTTTATAGTTTAGCCCCACTTCCTATCTATGGGCACCTCTAACTGCAGACCGAATGTTCCTAACATCACATGATTTTCCTGTTATGACTTCTCTGTTATAAAAGACATATAAAATATGCCTTTTTGCTCAAGTTGTTTCTTGTCAAATATTTGTAGTAAAAAAGGTAATTAATTCAGCATTTTATTATATAATTAACATAAGCAGACCCAGAAAAAAACTGATCTATGTGGTTTCAGTGTTTATATGTTTCTTGGTTCTTTGTGCATTTAGTAAAACTGATAATCCTAAGGCAAATATTTTAAATCTATGATTTGAAAGTAAATAGGATTCACTAGAAAACAAGACTCATGATATTAAAAGAAGAAATATAAGTTTATGTTTAGAAACATTTACTTAGCATTTGTGTTTCCTGTGTTAGACGATTAAAGGAAATGATGTCAGTTATATCCAAATAAAAATATATCTAACTCAATAGTGCATGGTTGCCTGCTTCAAACAGTTGAAATCAAAATTTCAGTATTAATTTAAAGTAGATTTACCACGAGCTATAGGTGCCTGTCTTGTGAATATATAGCCCATTAGAATTTTTCAGTTAATAAGTTGTATGCTTAGTCTTTGCCACTTGGAAGTATAATTAACTTTTTATATTGCTAGAGCCTTGTAAGAAAATAATTTTTTATGAGTGACATAATATTAGTCTATCTTGGAAAATCTTTTGAAATAATATTTAAAGAATATACTACTATGGAACATCTACTCTAAATTACAATGCTCTTAGTAAAGTGAAAGCAATACGCCTAATAGCATAGAAACCGCTATGAATCTACAATTGTATCTATAAAGCTCCTCAGTCCTGAGAGTACTGAAAAAGCAATTGTGCGTGTGTGTGTGTGTGTGTGTGTGTGTGTGTGTGCGTGCGCGTGTGTTTATAAAAGTATTTTTGGTGTAGATGGAATATGTACTGAGTTAGACTCAAGTTTAAGTGCTAATTAATTACTTAATAAAGAATAGTTCTTTCTTTTGGTATTTGCAGAATTAATTAAAATTCAAATTTTGTTCAAAACAATGGAAACTTCAGACAGTTTTACTGTGTTTTGGCAAGAATTCTCTAGAATTTTGCTCAGAGTTTAATGATATGAAATTCTTACAAAATTAATTAGATCAATTAAAAAACAGTAGACTTGACTAACACAAGTCTTTGTATATCTCGACTCAAATTGTCTAGATAGTTGAGTACATTGGAGAATTTGCATTTTACTTTTATATTCCTTATGTACTTCAAGTTATGCCCTTCAGGTTTTTAATGCCTTGACTGGTGCAGTCTATGTAGCAATAGTCAACTCCTAAATTAACTTTCATAAATGGAGTCAGACTTAATTAACAAATGCATAACTTTTCTATAGATCAACTAAGCCCTTCATTTAAATTATTTATAAAGGGCACTTAGAAAGTCATGAAAATTAATCATCATGGTTACACAGCAGATGTGTGGATGTATGTATATGCAAACCTATTTATGATTGCATTTTAGCAGGCTCAAGCTCTGAAGATTAAAATATCATGCACTGGACTTTTATTTAGTAGCACCATTGTAATATATGCAGCAAAAAGTTGATTTTTGTATGTTTATGTTCTCAGAGACAGAGTACCTTAATTTAATCTCTAAAAAAATTTTTTTTCTAACACAAGATCTCCATGAAGCTAGCCTCAAACTAAATTTCCTTCTGTTGCCCCCACATGCAAGCAGACAAGCACAAGCTACCATAACTGACTGGGTGTGTGACTCGGCTCTAGCACTAGCTTATTGATTGATGGATTTAAAGACATGATTTTGTCTTTATTGTTCATTAGTTATTTCAGCTTTTCAAAATGTTGAAGAATTTAATATTACTACTTCATAAAGTGACTTTCATATCTAATATATATATATATATATATATATATATATATATATATACAAATAAATATAGGAACATATTTATAATAGAAAATATACATATCAACATCATAATTCATTTTAGTTCATATTTTCCATTGTTTCCCTGGACTGATAAAATCTATCTTAATAGACTATATTAAGACACCTCTTACTTGTAGTTAAACATCTTCTATTTAATATAAAATTTAGGCACTTCTTTTTTTCGACTTTTTCTTTTTTTAAATAAACATTTTTATTTTATAATTAATTTAATTTTACATATCAGCCACAGATTCCCCTGTCCTCCCTCCTCCCATCCCCAGCCTTCCCCCCAATCCATCCCCCATTCCCACCTCCTCCAAGGCAAGGTTTCCACTGAGGAGTCACACCAGCCTAGTAGATTCTGTTGTTGCAGGTCCAGTCATCTCCTCTCTGTACCAAGGCTGAGCAAAGTGTCTCAGCATAGGCCCTAGGTTTCAAAAAGCCATCTCATGCACCAAGGACAGGTCCCAGTCCCACTGCCTGGGGGCCTCCTAAACAATTCAACTGTCTCCAGAGGGCTCAGTCTAGTTCCATGGGCGCTCCTCAGTTATTGACTCACAGTTAGTTTGGCTATTTGTCCCTGTGCTTTTTCCAATTATGGTCTCAACATCTCTTGCTCATATACTCTCCTCTTTCTCTTCTATTGGACTCCTGGAGCTCAACCTGGGGTTTGGCCATGGATCTCTGCATCTGTTTCCACCAGTTACTGGATGAGAGTTCTATCATGACTGTTAGGATGTTTGGCCATCAGATCACCAGGGTAGGTCAGCTCAGGCTTTCTCTTTACCATTGCCAGTACTCTATTGTGGACGTATCTTAGTGAATTTCTGGAGACCTCCCTAGCACTCTGCTTCTTTCTATTCCCATGGAGTCTTCATTTATCATGGTATCTCTTTCTTTGTTCTCCCACTGTTCCTGATCCAGTTGGGACCTCCCGCTCTCCTATGCTCGCTTTCCCCTGACCCTTGCCCTCTATTATCCTCCCTCACCCCCCAGTTTGCTCATGTAGATCTCATCCATTTCTCTGTCATTGGGTAATCCCTGTGTCTTTCTTAAGGTCCTCTTTACTAGGTAGCCTCCCTGGAGTTGTGAGTAGCAGTCTGGTTATACTTCGCATTACATCTAGTATCCACTTATGAATGCATATATACCATGTTTGTCTTTCTGAGTCTGGGTAACCTCACTCAGGATATTTTCTAGTTTGATCCATTTGCTTGCAAACCTCATGATGTCATTGTTTTTAATCTGCTGAGTAGTACTCCATTGTATATATGTACCGCATTTTATTTATCCATTCTTTAGTTGAAGAGCATCTACACTGTTTCCAGGTTCTGGCTATTACAAATAATGCTGCTATGAACATGGTTGAGCATGTGTCATTGTGCTATGATTGAACATTCCTTGGGTATATGCCCAAGAGTTGTATAGCTGGCTGTTGAGGGAGGTTGATTCCTGCTGTGGGATGGTCTGTATGTCAAATTGCTCTGATTGGTCAATAAATAAAACACTGATTGTCCAGTGGCCAGGCAGGAAGTATAGCCTGGACTAACAGAGGAGAATAGAGAAAACAGGAAGGTGAAGGGAGACATTGTCAGCTGCCACCATGACAAGCAGCATGTGAAGATGCCGGGAAGCCAGGAGCCACATGGCAAGGTATAGATTTATAGAAATGGATGAATTTAAGCTTATAAGAACAATTAGCAAGAAGCCTGCCATGGTCATACAGTTTGTAAGCAATATAAGTCTCTGTGTTTACTTGGTTGGGTCTGAGCGGCTGTGGGACTGGCAGGTGACAGAGATTTGTACTGACTGTGGGCAAGGCAGAAAAACTCTAGCTACAGATTCCCAATTTTCTAAGAAAGCACCATATTGATTTCCAAAGTGGCTGTACAAGTTTACATTCCCACCAACAGTGTTGGAGTGTTCAACTTGCTCCATATCCTCTCCAACATAAGCTGTCTTCAGTGTTTTTGATCTTAGCCATTCTGATGGGTGTGAGATGGTATCTCAGAGTCATTTTGATTTGCATTTCCCTGATGATTAGGGATGTTGAGCAATTCCTTAAATGTCTTTCAGTAATTTGAGCTTCTTCTGCTGAGAATTCTCTGTTTAGCTATATAGGCCATTTCTTAACTGGACTGTTGGGTATTTTGATGTCTAATTTCTTGAGTTATTTATATATTCTGGATATCATCCCTCTGTCAGATGTGGGGTTGGTGAAGACCTTTTCCCATTCTGTATGCTGTCGTTTTGTCTTATTGTCTGTGTTTTTTGCCCTTCTCAGTTTCAAGAGGTCCCATTTATTAATTGTTTCTCTCAGTGTCTGTGCTACTGGAGTTATATTTAGGAAGTGATCTCTTGTACCAATATGTTCAAGACTGCTTCCTTCTTTCTCTTCTCTCAGGTTTATTAAGAAATTTTTTATTCATTTTACACATCAATCACAGATCCCCCTCTTTTCCCTCCCCCCACCAGCATTCCCACCTCCAATCTACCCCCCCATTCCTTCCTCTGAAAAGGTAAGGCCCCCCATGGGGAATAAGCAAGGCCTAGTACATTCAGTTAAGGCAGATCCAAGCCCCTCTCTCTGTATCAAGGCTGTGCAAGGTATCCCACCATAGCTAATGGGCTCTAGAAAGACAGCTCATGAAACAAGGATGGATCCTTATCCTATTGCCAGGGGGTTCCTTAAGCAGACCAAGCTACACAACTGTCTCGTTATGTACTCCCATGAAGGCTCTACAGCTATTGGTCTAAAGTTCATGAGTTCCAACTAGCTTGGTTTGGTTGTCTCTGTGGGGTTCCCCATCATGATCTTGATGCCCCTTTTCATAGAATCCCTCTTTCCTCTCTTCAACTGGACTCCTGGAACTCTGCTTAGATGTGAATCTCTGCATCTGCTTCCATCAGTTACTGGATAAAGTTTCTATGATGAGTTAGGGTATTTGTCAATGCGATTACTGGGGTAAGCCAGTTCAGCATCCTCTCCACTACTGCTATTATTCTAAGCTGAGGTCATCTTTGTCAATTCCTGGGAACTTCCCTACCACCAGGTTTCTCCCTGTCCTCACGATGACTCCCTCTATCAAGATAACTTTTTCATTGTTCTTCCACTCTGTTCCTGTTCCTACTCTACCATTCTGTTCTCTTAGTTGCATTTCTTTTCAAAGCAAGTATTAAAAACCCAAAGGGCCATCAAAAACATGATTACCATATGTATTTAGTGGCTTAATGGGTTTCTTTTCTTTTCTCTTTTTCTTTTTCTTTTCTTTTTTCTTTTTTTTTTTTTTTTGAGACAGGGTTTCTCTGTGTAGCTTTTCCTGGAACTCACTTTGGAGACCAGGCTGGCCTTGAACTCACAAAGATCTGTCTGCCTTTTCTGGCTGAGTGCTGGAATTAAAGGCATGCACCACCACTGCCTGGCATGGGTTTCTTTTCAAAAATATATTTCATAGACTTGCACATGACTTAACTTGATATTTGTGAGAGATAATATAGTCTAACCATTTGAAATATATCTTGCAGTATCATTACATTTTCAAATAATAGTCCAAAATAATTCATTATATGAATTCTACATCATTTTTGTCAATGATTAAAATAAAACCTTAGTGTTTGATCAATATGTGATGTTTACTGAATTTAGACCTGAAAGGCAGTAGCTGAGATGAATCTTATTAGTCTCAAATAACTGCACTATTTAACTGATCTCATTTTGATATAAGAAGAAAGAAAACACAGGAATTTGAAATATTATTTTTTCTGTGTTTCAGGAAGTACAGAGACCACATTATTGAATTAGTCCATAAAAAATATTTTTGTATGAGTGCAGTGGTTTAAGTAATAATGGCTCCCACAGGCTCATATGTTTGAATGATAAGTCACTAGGGACTAAAACTATTTGAAAATATATCAATTAAGTCCGTTTGAGTCATGACATCAGTTAAGTCCTTTATTTATCTGTTAAGTTTTGATTTGGGAGATCTGTCCATTGGTGAAAGTGGGGTGTTGAGGTCTCCCACTGTTAATGTGTGGAGATTTATATGTGGTTTAAACTTTAGTAATGTTTCTTTTACATATGTGGGTGCCCTTGTGTTTGGGGCATAAATGTTCAGAATTGAAACTTCATCTTGGTGGATCTTTCCTGTGATGAGTATGTAATGCCCTTCTTGATCTCTTTTGATTGATTTTAGTTTGAAGTCTATTTTGCTGGATATCAGGATGGCAATACCCACTTGTTTCTTAAGACCATTTGATTGGAAAGTCTTTTGCCAGCCTTTTATTCTTAGGTAGTGTCTATCTTTGAATTTCAGATGTGTTTCTTGTATTGTATACAGCAGAAAAATGGGTCCTGCTTTCGTATCCATTCTGTAAGCCTATGCCTTTTTATAGGTGAATTAAGTTCATTGATATTAAGGGATATTAATGACCAGTGATTGTTAATTTCTGTTATTTTTTGGTGGTAGTGTGTGTGTACTTCTCTTCTTTGGGGTTTACTGCTGTGGCTTTATCTATGCCTGTGTTTTCAAGGGTGTATCTGACATCCTTAGGCTGGAATTTTCCTTCTAGTGATTTCTGTAGGGCTGGGTTTGTGGATAAATATTGTTTAAATCTGGCTTTGGCTTGTTCACTCCATCTATGATGATTGAAAGTTTTGCTGGGTATATTAGTCTAGGCTGGCATCCATGGTCTCTTATGTTTGCATTACATCTGTCCTGGTCCTTCTGACTTTCAAAGTCTCCATTAAGTAATCGGGTGTTATTCTGATGGGTTTGCCTTTATAAGTCACTTGGCCTTTTTCCTTAGCTGTTCTTAATATTCTTTCTTTATTCTATACATTTAGTCATTTAATTATTATGTGGCAAGAGGACTTTTTTGGGGGGTCTAGTCTGTTGGGTGTTCTATCGGCTTCTTGTATCTTCATAGGCATTTCCTTCTTTAAGCTGGCAAAGTTTTCTTCTATGATCTTGTTGAATATATTTTCTGTGCCTTTGAGTTGGTATTCTTCTTCTTCTATCCCAATTATTCATAGATTTGGTCTTTTCATGGTGTCCCAAATTTCTTGGACATTTTGGTTCATGACTTTGTTGGCTTTAGTGTTTTCTTTGACTGATGAATCTATTTCTTCTACCGTATCTTCAACACTAGGGATCCTCTCTTCCATCTCTTGCATTCTGTTGGTTATACTTGCATCTGAAGTTCCCGATCTTTTACTCAGATTTTCTATTTCCAGCATTCCCTCTTTTTGTGTCTTCTTCATTTTTTCTATTTCCCTTTTCAGGTCTTGGACTGTGTCATTCATTTATTTCATTGCTTTTTCATGATTTTCGTTCAGTGCTTTATAGTTTTCTTCCAGGATTTTATTGTTTTCTTCTACTTTATTTGTCCTTTACTCTAGTTTTTTATATCGTTCTTCCAATTTTTTTTGTCTTTTCCTCTATATAAGCCTCTACCTTCTTCATGATGTTATTCATAAGGTTGTTTTCTTTTGCTTCTTCCAATTTTTGATGTTCAGGTCTAGATATTGGAGGCAGGCTAGGTTCTCGTGATGCTGTATTGCTCTTCATTTTGTTGTATGTACTTCTGCCTTGATGTCTGCCCATCTCCTTGTGGTTCATTCTTGGTCTTATCTGTGTACTTGGTCCAGACATGGCTGACAGATCCAGGAAGTCTCTCTCTCTTGTCCAGATGGGAGCTCTCTTACTCAACTGAATCTCCAATGGGTTAAGGAAGAAATAAAGAAAGAAATTAAAGACTTCCTAGTGATCAACGAAAATGAAGACACCACATACCCAGACTTATGGGACACTATGAAAGCAGTGCTAAGAAAGAAATTCATAGCACTAAATGCCCATATAAAGAAGCTAAAGAAATCGCACACTAGTGACTTAACAGCACACCTGAAAGCTCTAGAACAAGAAGAAGCAAAGTCTCCCAGGAAGAATAGATGCCAGGAAATTATCAAAGTGAGAGGTGAAATCAATAAAATAGAAACAAAGAGAACAATACAAAAAATTAATGAAACAAGGAGCTGGTTCTTTGAGAAAATCAACAAGATAGACAAGCACTTATCCAAACTAACCAAAAGACAGAGAGAGAGCATCCAAATCAACAAAATCAGAAATGAAAAGGGGGACATAACAACAGACATTGAGGAAATCCAGAGAATCATCGGGTCATACTTCAAAAACCTCTACTCCACAAGACTGGAAATCTAAAAGAAATGGATAATTTTCTGGATATGTACCACATACCTAAGTTAAATCAAGACCAGATAAACTATTTAAATAGTCCAATATCCCCTAAGGAAATAGAAACAGTCATTAAAAGTCTTGCACGGAAAAAAAAAAAAAAAAAAAAAAAAACCCAGGACCAGATGGTTTCAGTGCAGAATTCTATCAGATCTTCAAAGAAGAGTTAATACCAATACTCTCTAAATTGTTCCACATAATAGAAACAGAAGGAACATTACCAAACTCCTTCTATGAGGCTACAATTACCTTGATTCCTAAACCAAACAATGATACAGCAAAGAAAGAGAACTACAGACCGATCTCCCTCATGAACATTGATGCAAAAATACACAAAAAAATACTGGCAAACAGACTCCAAGAACACATCAAAACAATTATCCACCATGATCAAGTAGGCTTCATCCTAGGAATGCAAGGGTGGTTCAACATACGAAAGTCAGTCAATGTAATACATCATATTAGCAAACTCAAAGAAAAAAAACCACATGATCATCTCACTAGAGGCAGAAAAGACATTTGACAAAATCTAACACCCCTTCATGATAAAGGTCTTGGAGCAATCAGGAATACAGGGAACATATCTAATCATAATAAAGGCAATTTACAGCAGCCAATAGCCAACATCAAAATAAATGGAGAGAAACTCAAATCAATTCCACTAAAATCAGGAATGAGGCAAGGCTGTCCACTCTCACCATACTTACTCAATATAGTACTTGAAGTTCTAGCCAGAGCAATAAGACAACATAAGGAGATTAAGGGGATACAAATTGGAAAGGAGGAAGTCAAACTTTCCCTATTTGCTGATGACATGATAGTACACTTGAGTGACCGCAAAACCAAGGAATTGATACAGCTTATAAACACCTTCAGCAACATAGCAGGATACAGGATCAACTCAAAAAATCAGTAGCCCTCCTATATACAATGGACAAAGAAGCTGAGAAGGAAATCAGAGATACATCACCCATTACAATAGCCACAAATGACATAAAATACCTTAGGGTAACACTAAATAAGCAAGTGAAGGACCTATATGAGAAGAACTTTAAGTCCCTGAAAAAAGAAATTGAAGAAGAGGTCAGAAAATGGAAAGATTTCCCATGCTCATGGATAGGCAGGACTAACATAGTAAAAATGGTAATTTTACCAAAAGCAATCTACAGATTCAATGTGATCCCCATCAAAAATACCAACACAATTCTTCACAGACCTGGAAAGAATAATACTCCATTTCATATGTAATAACAAAAAAACCCAGGATAGCCAAAAGAATCTTGTACTATAAAACAACTTCTGGAGGCATCAGGATCCCTGACTTCAAGCTCTGCTATAGAGCTACAGTAATAAAAACAGCTTGGTACTGGCATAAAAACTGACATGTGGACAAATGGAATCAAATTGAAGACTCTGACATTTATCCACACACCTATGAACATAAAACTTTTGACAAAGAAGCCAAAAGTGTACAATGGAAAAAAGAAAGCATCTTCAACAAATGGTGCTGGCATAACTGGATATCAATGTGTAGAAGGCTGCAAATAGATCCATATCTATCACCGTGCACAAAACTTTAGTCCAAGTGGGTCAAGTAACTCAACATAAATCCAGCTACTCTAAACATGCTAGAAGAGAAAGTACGAAGTAGTCTTGAATGCATTGGCATAGGAGATCTCTTCCTAAATATAACACCAGTAGCACAGACAATCAATTGATGAGACCTCTTGAAACTGAGAAGCTTTTGTAGATCAAAGGATACAGTCAACATGGCAAAACGACAGCCTAGAGAATGGGAAAAGGTCTTCACCAACCTCACATCTGACAGAGGAATGATATACATAACATATAAGGAACTCAAGAAATTAGACATCAAAATGCCCAACAGTCCAATTAAGAAATGGGCTATGGAACTAAACAGAGAATTCTCAACAGAGGAAACTCAAATGGCGAAAGACATTTAAGGAATTGCTCAACATCCCTAATCATCAGGGAAATGCAAATCAAAACAACTCGGAGATACCACCGTACACCTGGCAGAATGGCTAAGATCAAAAACACTGAAGACATCTTATGCTGGAGAGGATGTGGAGCTAGGGGAACTCCCCTCCACTGCTGGTGGGAATGCAAGCTTGTACAACCACTTTGGAAATCAATACGGTGCTTTCTTAGAGAATTGGGAATCAATCTCCTCCAAATCCAGCTATACCATTCTTGGGCATATACCCAGGGAATGCTCAATCATACCACAAGAGCACTTGCTCAGCCATGTTCATATCAGCTTGTTTGTAATAGGCAAAACCTGGAAACAACCTAGATGCCCTTCAAATGAAGAATGGATAAATAAAATGTGGCACATATACACAATGGAATACTACTCAGCAGAGAAAAACAATGACATCATGAGGTTTGCAGACAAATGGAAGGATCTAGAAAAAAATCATCCTGAGTGAGGTAACCCAGACCCAGAAACACAAGAATGGTATGTACTCACTCATAGGAGGATACTAGATGTGAAACAAGGATGCCTGGACTGCTACTTACATCACCAGGGAGGTTACCTGGAAAACAGGACCCCAAGAAAGACATCACCCAATGATGGAGAAATGGATGAGATCTACATGAAGAGCCTGGACATGATTGAGAGTAATGAAGGGCAAGGGTTGAGGGAAAGAGAGCTTGGGAGAGCAGGAGTTCCCAGCTGGATCTAGAACAGAGAGGGAGAGCAAGGAATAGGAGACCATGGTAAATGAAGACCATATGAGAATAGGAAGAAGCAAAGTGCTAGAGAGGCCCACAGAAATCCACAAAGATACCCCCAAAATAGACTGGTGGCAACGGCCAAGAGACAGCCTGAACTGACCTACTCTGGTGATGGGATGGCCAAATACCCTAATTGTGGTGCTAGAAACCCCATTCAATGACTGAGGGATCTGGATGCAGAGATCCATGGCTAGGCCCTGGGTGAAGCTCCTGGAGTCCAATTATCGAGAAAGAGGAGAATTTATATGATCAAGAATTGTTGAGACCAAGGTTGGAAAAAGCACAGGAACAAATAGCCGAATGAAATGGAAACACATGAACTATGAACCAATGGCTGAGGGGCCCCCAACTGGATCAGGCCCTCTGAATGGGTGAGACAGTCGATTGGCTTGATCTGTTTGGGAGGCTCCAGGAAGTGGTACCGGGTCCTGTCTTCATTGCATGAGTTGGCTGTTTGAAACCTGGGGCTTATGCAGGGTTGCTTGGCTCGGCCTGGGAGGAGGGGACTGGACCTTCCTGGACTGAGTGTACCAGGTTCATCTCAGTCCTCGGGGGAGGCTTTGCCCTGGAGGAGGTGGGAATGGGGGTGTGCTGGGGAGAAGGGGAAGGGTGCAGGAGCAGGGAGAACAAGGGAATCCGTGGCTGATATGTAGAACTGAATTGTATTGTAAAATAAAATAAAATAAACTGTTTGAAAATATTAGAATGGTTAAGAGCTATGGCCTTGTTAGAGAAAGTCTGTTCTAGAGGTCAGCTTTGAGATTTCTATTTCTCTTGCCATGTCCAGTTTTGTTCCCTGCTGGTTATTTATGAGGATGTAAAGCTTTCAGCTCCAGACCCTTGCCTGGCTGGGTCCCACCGTGCTTCGTACTATGATGATAGACTAACCATCTGAAGCTGTAAGCAAGCATCCCATGAAATGCTCTCTTTTATAAGATTCCCCTGTGCTCATGGTATCTCTTCACAGCAATAAAGGAGTGGTTTTTATACAGATTTTACAGATATAGAAATAAAGCTTAGTAAGTGAACTGTGTAACTTTCATAGGCAAGTATTATAGAATACAAGTTCAAATTTGAGCCTTATGACTGAACAATTAATCATTTTTATTCCCCGTGATACACTGATTGCTGCAATCAGAATTATCATAGTATTTCCATTATCACATAAAGAATTCTGAAATTTTGCTGGAAATTCACATTAAGAACTAACATAGAGGGACTGATCATATATAGCACTAAAGACCAGTCCACACGCTCTCATTTCTCATTAGTACAATGAATACTTTAAGAGAATATCTGGATTTTTTTTTTCTTTTTTTGAGACAAGGTCTCATGGAACCCAGACATATCTCAAACTTGAACACCTAGTTGAAGAGGACCATAAATATCTGTCCTTTCTGCCTCCCCATTTCAGAAGCTGTGATTACAGACATGTACTACCATGCCCAGTTTATGTGGTATTGGGATTTATCTCAGAGCTTGTGAAGTAAGGAACCTATTAACTAAGCTCCAACATCATCTGAATATTCTATATTTGGTTATTTTGCTTTCAGGATTATGCATGAATAAGCCAGTTTTCTGGCCACCAAGCAGATGAGCTAAATTTATATGATAAAAACTTATTCTGGAGCTAGAGAACCTTCCCCATGTTAAACTGCTTGCAGAAGGGCTTGGTCTCCTGTGATGGATAATTAGTCCTGATGGTCATGTTCACAGGATCTAGAATAACTTAAGAGAAAACCTTCCTGGTATACATGTGAGAAATTATTAAGAATGGATAATTTGATGCCAGAAGAGATGCATCAACTGTGGATAGCATCATTCCAATGACTGGAGTCCTAGACTGAATTAAAATGAAAAAAAGGAACTGAAAACCATGATTCATCACTTTGCATACTGACTGTGGATGTAATGTGCTCAACTGCATTAAATTCCTACTGCCATGACTCCATGATCTGCAATAGACTGTACCCTAGAACTGTGAACCCAAATGATGTTTTCCTTTGGGTTCTTTCATAGTGTACTTTGAGAGAAATACAAGATTGGAAACAAATATAGTTTGTAACACCACCATGCATATGAAAACAATAAACTAAGACACTGTACATGTAGAAGGTAGGAGGTAGGAGGACCCAAGTTTAGTGGAATATCCTGTCTCCAAAAAAAAAAAAAAAATGAAGTAAGATGGAAAGAAATTGATGGAGAAGCCATTGCTGCTGTCTACCCTTCACATGCATGTACATATCTAATGATATTCACATCTGTTCAAACATGCACAGTTATGAATGTATTTACCCACTCATGCAAAGTTTTCCTACTAAGTGTAATAAAACAAAAATAAAAGATGAAACTGATGATGATTTTTAGAAAATAAAATGTATAAATTATTAGTATTACATTTTTGTTCATCTTTATTTTACTATTTTAGATTTTGTTGCCTTACTAGTGTTCTATATGTGAAATGATTTCATTTGATATGTGTCATTTGTAAGAGAATAGACAATTGATTAGATCAAGTTTAACTGAAATTTCATTAACTTTGAATGCAATTCTAATATTAATAATTTTATAAAAAATTTTAAACCATTTTATATGGGACTAAGAGGAATTTTAATGCTAAAATATTTCCAGCATAACCCTAGTAACTGTAAAACTTTCTGTTCAATTAAATTTAGACTCAAGAGTTTACATAAGAGTAATTCACTTTAAATTTTATATTGATCAGGTTTTAGAAAATATGTTTAAATAATGATAATATGGTAATAAGAACTTTTAAATCAAATTTGTCAATCATTATTCACAATGATTGATTACTAGAGTACATAGAATTATTTGAAAAATATTTATCAAAATATATGCTTCATTTTGTATGTTAGAAATTGATATAATACATAATGAAGACATTATAATCTGAGGAGCCAATTTTGTCTGGTTTCGTATTTGTCAGTTCCGTCCAAAATTAATATACTGGAACATGGGTATATGACTTCTAATTGGAAATATACTGCTTGCAAATGCAATTACTTAAGATGAAATAATGCTAGATTACAGTAAATTTTGAATCTGTAATAAAGGTGTTATTTTTGATAAAGGGGAATTTTTAATGAAAACAATAATTGACACATGTGAATCATATGATCTACCAGGGAAAGGAACAAAAAGAAGAGAGCTATGATGTCCGGGGTCCATTTAAACAAAAAAAAAATCAGTAAGGAATAAAAGGCATATAGATTTGCTGATACCAATATTTCAGAATTATTCTTTATCAGATTCATCATAATTTTATGGGGCTCCCTAAAAACAAATACAGATTTTAGTAGCAGAAGTTTCAGGCTTCAAAAAATTAAGATGCTTGCAGTTATGTAAGTAGCTCTATCATTCAATTTAAATTTCAGAAACTGAAAGAGTTCTGCTGTCTGCAATTCAGTGAAAGCTTATCATTCTTTTATGTGACAATTGGTTGAGCAATTGTGAAGGACAATTTTTTGAGGGTTAGAATTAATTTAAAAACTTTAGTTTGTTCTCATGCTTAGACAATGCCTATATCATTAACCTCACACACACACACACACACACACATATATATATAAAAAATAATATATATATAAAACAACATTAATGATATCCCCAATACGTTCTCAAAAAAAAGAAAAAAGAAATGTTGTGAGATGTATGTTGAAATAAAATTGGAACTTGATTGAATTGAATTATAGTATATAGAGTCATAAATGATATTTCAAGCAATTAATTAATTAAGCTAAGGAAGTTGTGACTCAGTTTTCCTTGAGATAATAGTAAAGGTAAAGAGTTCAAAGAATAAGATGAGAGTAGAATTGTTTAATAAAATTATTAATTTTGATCAATACAAGTATAAGAGTATTGTGTTAAAAATTTAGAAGATAACTTAAGCAGCTTAACAATTTAGGGGCCCGTTTATTGAGGGAAATTATTAAGTCTTTGAGTGAGATGTATTCTTTACATAGGTACAATAGAAAAATGAATGTGATATAAAAGGACATACAAATCTTTAAAGTAAGAGCAATTTGTTTCCTTAAAGCAAAAGGAGATTCTGAGTTCCCTAAAGAGTAGTGCAGTTAACATGTGTACTGCTAGAAAAAGCTGGTAATCTAGAGTCTAACTTGCCAAAAAGTTGAGAAAGCATATCAGAAGAATTTGCTCTATCAGTGACATTATATTTTAACCTGTATTTTATAGTATTTCTCTGCATGTTGTAATTCTAAATTATATAATTTTTTACTAATAAGTATACCTGGTTTTAAAAAGCAATCTAGATTTCAAAACTTATAAATTTATTAAGCTATAATTTCCATAAAATTCTGCATTTTGAACCATTAAAGCATCTATGAATTGATCCAAATCAATATAATATAACTCTGTATCACTTCTAAATGTTTCCTCATGCCTTTCTGTAATTCCTTCTTATTTATCTTCTTCCCAATTGCAGGGCATCAAAAATTATCTTTACATTAGTACAGATTATCTTTTGTTTTGTGTAAATTTTTGTCCACTGACATTTAATTTGTCCTTATGTTTCTCATACAGCCAGATCGTTCATTCACAAATCTACCTAAATTGTTCTAAAATAAAACAGCTTACTGCTTTGGTTTCTCAGTAGTTATCAATTGTATGGATATAACCTCTTAATTATTCCCATTTGATAAGAACTTGGCTTGTTCCAGGATTGAGGGTGACAAATGGGGTTATTGTTGAATTTCAGGTACAGACATATATATGAGTGGTATTTACTGAATTGAGTTTCATAATTTATACATTGAATTATATCTTTCAACCCCTCAGAATGTACATACATTTTGATACACAACAGAACACTTTGGAGTTAATTAAATTAAAGTCATTAGCATAACCCCTATAATTATTATCCATGAAAGACAGATAATTTTACCCATATAATAATTACAATCCATGCAAAAATTTGGAAAAAGATGATCGTATATAACTCAATAGAATATCTTCCAAAGAAATATATTTTGAAAACACCAAAATCTTAGATTTCTAGTGTTTCTTTAGTTGAATTTTTTTACTTAAGAAAGTTTTTATTCATTTTAAATACCAATTACAGATCCTCCTCTCTTCCCTTCTCCCACTCCACCCCTTTTCCTTCCACCCAACCTACACTCCATCCCCTCCTCCAGGCAGGTAGGGGCTCCCACAGAGAGTCAACAAGGCCTGGTACATTTAATTGAGGCAGGACCAGCTTACTCCCCCACTGCATCAGGGCTGAGTAAGATGTCCCACCATAAGTAATGGGCTCCAGAAAGACAGCTCATGCACCAGAGATAGATCCTGATCCCACTCTCAGGGGTCCCTCAAACAAACTAAGCTACACAACTGTCTTGCTTATTCAGAGGACCAAGTCTGGTCCCAAGCAGGTTGCACAACTGTCAGTCTAAAGTTCGTGAGTTCTATTAACTTGGTTCAGTTGTCTCTGTAGGTTTCCCCATCATGATCTTGATACCTCCTGCTTACAGAATCCTTCTTCCCTCTCTTTGACTGGACTCCTAGAGCTCTCCCTGGTGCTTGGTTGTGGATCTCTGCATCTGCTTCCAACAGTTACTGGATGAAGTTTCTATGATGACAGGGTATTTGCCAATCTGATTACCAGAGTAACACAGCTTAGGCACCCTCTCCACTATTGCCAGTAGTCTAATCTAGGGTCGTCATAGCGAATTTCCCTAGCACCAGCTTCCTCCCTAGTTCCATAATGTCTCCCTCTATCAAGATATCTCTGTCATTACTCTCCCACTCCATTCCTCCCTCAGCTTGACCATCCAGTTCCCTCATGTTCTCATCCCCTATCTCCTCCCATACATTGCCACTCATCCCCAGTTTACTCATGGAGATCTCATCTGTTTCCCCTTCCCAAGGTGATCCATGGCTCTCTAAGTCCTTTCTTGTTTCCTAGCTTCTCTGGAGCTGTGGGTTAATATAGATGTATCCAACCGTCTTATTAAATAAGAAACACAGAAATAATGCAAAAGAGAAAGGCGAGAGGTCAGAGCTCAGAGCTAAAATCTCACCTTCGCTGCGGTGTCCAGCTTCCGAAGGAGACTCTATTTCTGTCGTTCGTCTATTTAAAGTATTTTGTTCTGCTTCTCATTGGTTGCAAACCAAACACGTGACTGCCTCGTCATGTCTGAATGTACAGCCCTAGTCTTAAAGGCATATGTCTCCAATGCTGGCTATATCCCTGAACACACAGATATCTATGGGATTAAAGGCGTGTACCACCACCGCCACACTCTTGCTATGGCTCTAATAGCTCTGACCCCCGGGCAACTTTATTTATTAACATACAATCAAAATCACATTTCAGTACAATTAGATTACCAACACAGGTTGTAGTCTGGTTACCCTTGGCTTTACATCTAGTATCCACTTATGAGTGAGTACATACCATGTTTGTCTTTTTGAGTATGGGTTACCTCACTCAGGGTGATATTTTCTAGTTTCATCCACTTGTCTTCGGTTTGTTTTTTTTCATAGCTGAGTAATACTCCTTTGTGTCTATGTTCCACATTCTTTTTGTCCATTCTTCGGTTGAGGGGCATCTAGTTTTTTTCTACAATCTACCTATTATGAATAATGCTCCAATGAACATAGTTGAACAAGTGTCCTTGTAGTATGATTGAGTATCCTTTGGTTAAATTCCCAAGACTTCTAGCCTCATATAATTTTCAAAAAGTAAGTAAGTTTAGGTACACTTCAAGTGTTCTTATTTTGTTATAGGGTCCCTGATGAATAAGACAAGCATGCTTTAGTTTCCCTAAGTATCAGGTGTGCCAAGAGTAACTGGATTTTATTCTAAATCTTGTGTGTCTTCTTATTATGGAATCTTTGAATGATTCCTTGGTGTCATTACAACTCAATCTTACCTCACATTGGGTGTGTGATTTGGGAAGGCTGAAAATCCCTTTGTTTCAGTATCAGCATTATAAAGTAGAGAAACAACTGTTTTACTCCCCAATTATACATATGCTTCTGAAATGAGTAACATATATACAGTAACTGATGCCATCTGAAATAATTCAACTACACAATATTAAGATGCTATATTAATGAAATGGAGATTCTATAAGTACATGCAAAGTTGTCTCCAATATGGTGCTTCAAGTAAACATTATATGTATCCTTCATTTTACATTTTCTTTATGATATATGGCAAACCATTCTAAAATTACATTTGTAGATGGCCTATTGAAAACCCCACTGATATAAGGAAATGTGTGTATAGTAGAATTGATCTATTACATTATTATGTGACTAAAATTATAATAGGAAGAATATTGATAGATATTTTTGATACTTAGAGAAAATTTTTTTTAGGGTTTCATGAATATGAGATCAATTAAATTCCTTGGTGTTCACTCTCCTTGGTTTTGAATAATCAGACATAGATGGCAGGCAAGGAGGCTGGTAGATAAATAGATGATCATGATATATGACATATAGAGAGATGATAATTTGAAGAGAGAACAAACAGTACAAATGAAATAAAACTAAATTAACTTTCTTGGTTGGTAAAAGAGTACTGGTTGAAAAACTTGATTTATGTTCATTTTATAAAAAATAAGCCACCACATAGTATATAAAAGAGTAAAAAGACACAGTGACATGAATGGTGGTTGATTAATGGCAAATTGAATAAGAAATTGGAATTTTAACTTTTTAATAATGAATCTCATGTTTTAATCATGCTACAAATGCACATTCTAATGCCATCATAGATGAAGGTTTTGAAAGAGAGAATGCACTTTATTTAGAGAAAGTATTTCAGATGGAAATGTCTAATATTCTCTTTCCCATAGGTAATTTTTACTTACAAAGAGCTTTGTAAATTATACTTTGTCATTTTTAATTAATAGAATATTAAGAAATATAGTTTTGTTGAGCAAGTAGCTATGAGAATTTGCAGTGTTTTATGAATCCAGATTTGGTTATTATATTATTTTTAATTTGATCTTGGCTTAGATTTGGTATTATAGGAAATATACTAAAATACACTATGTTTTTCAATAGTAGGGTTTTTGCAACGTACTATATGCTAGGTTTTCCATGGCCAAGTAACCCAAAATACATTTTGTGAAAATAATACTTCAATTTTGTACCTCCAGATTTCCATGAATGTGATGCCAAAATCCATCCTGCTGTACAGTACATAGTGAGTACAGTAAAAGCATATATACCTTATGATGGATAGAATCTGAAAACAAAAGTGACAAAATCAAAACCAATAGCAACTCTTATTTGTAGGACTTGCCAAGATGATGTTGAATGTTTCCGTTCCAGCCACTGGCTAAAGAAACTCATTTAGGTGGATGATATACTTTCTATGAGATTCATACTTTCTATGAGATTCATACTTTCTATGAGAAACCTATGGCCACAAGCAGTTGCTGTTTCACTGAGTAGTACAAATCAGTGGTAGTAATGACAAATAAGGTTTTTCCATAAACCAAGGTGTCTTGACCCATGGCAGAGTGTACTTGTTCTTAAGTAAGGGACATTCTTTACCTAAACCATGGAGAGTAGGAGAGAAGGAGTCCAAGTCTGTTCATAAACGCAGTGTGGTTGACAATCTGAGTGTTCTCAAGTTGGCTTGGATAAAAAGAGAAGGTAATTTCTTAACTGACAGACAAGTACTACTGACCATCAGCAATTGTGGCCTCAAAGAGCTAGGAAAATCCAAAATCTTTCCAAGCTCTCTAAAGAAGATGACACTCTTCAATATGTTGTCAACCCTCAAAATAGAGAAGGTAAGAAGCCCAAGAGCAAAGCATTCAAGGCTCAGCCTCTTTTTATCCCACGTGTCCTGCAACACACATGTTGACCTATTACTCTGAAGAAACAACCCACTAAGAAAAATAAGGATGAGACCGCAGCAAATGCTAAACTTTTCATCAAGAGAATGAAGGAAGGCTATGAAAAAATGCAGAGCCCAAGAGACGGAGGCTATGCTTGCTGAAAGCTTGTATTCCAAGTCCAAGTTCAGTCAAACTCAAGTTTTCAAGAGTAACATGTAGATGATAAGACTTAAAAAGAATTTTAAAAAGGAACAGCAGCTAAGAACTAATAATTGCTTCAAAGTAGCTCTTATCTTTCTTTGGATTAAGGAGTTGTAATAGAGATATTCTATGTCAAATCAACAATAGTTTAATGGCAAGGAGGTGGAAAATCATACAGGTACCAAAAGTCATCCACCAAAGTATTATAGACTAGTGACATAAAATCGCAGGTGCCTGTCCAACTCAGAACAAGTTTCTGGGGGACGACTGTGACCCTCTATTAGGAGCACCACTTTGCCTAAATTCATTCTCTGTTGTATTAGTTAATCAAGAAGTATTGATTCCTCCTTCAACTTGATTGCCTAATCACAGTTTTCCCATTTCCATGACTAAGAATTAGCTTTCTCATTACTTCAAACATGACTCACTAATAAGACAAATTGGTATAACGGAGACCATGAATGAAACTTTAACTAGAGTTCTGATTTCAACTCCATCACTTACTACTCTTGTGCATCCAACATATAACTGCCTGATACAAAAGTGTAATTAATGATTTTCTTCCTCTCAGAGTAGAGTAAAAATCAAAGTGATAAGATAAATGCAGATAAGTATGATCAAAGAAAGGCAGTGTATTTAAAATCTGGCACTATGAGAATACTTTTGCTTATTTCTAAGTCAAACCTATGGTTCATTCACACACACACACACACCACACACACACACACACAGAGAGAGAGAGAGGGGGGGATTGTCTGACTGTCTATATTTCTCTTTGTGAGGAATGTTTTAGATAATGTGTAAGGATATGATACGTATGGTCTTTCAGGATTCTTCTACTGCCTTTACAAATGCATTCACACCATTCTCAAAATTAACTCTGCCAGGAAATGTGAATGAGTATTGTCATGACAAATAAGAAGGGCATGATACAGCTTTAATAATGGGTATTGAAAATTTTAACTCTGTTGTTACATTAAGAAATATACAGATATTAGATATTTTGATTATTAAAATTAAAAAAAACCATGAAAATTGTGAGATTCTTTGTTGAACAGATAACTTAGCCAGGGTCTTCTGAAGAAAACTGAACCAAAAGTGTGTGTGTATGGTGTTTGTTTGTGAAATCATACACATACATGTGTATAAATAAAGATATATATATATTATAAGGTATTGGCTTATAGAACAAATTATGAAGGCAGTCTCAAGAACTTCAGTGAATGAGCTAGAGACACAGGGTAGCTAATTGATGTAATTCCACTCTGAATCCAGAGGCCTAAGAAAATGGAAAGCCAATGGTAAGATTTTCATTCAAATTTTGGTTCATATCTTTTTTTCCACATCATGTTTATAGTTACCTTCATTCCTACATTTTTGCATGCCCATTGCCTTGAGCAAACTTCTGAGTCATGGTTTTTGGGTGTGATGTAATCCTTCATTCCTAAAGTGGCTCATTAATGCCCCTATCTGTGTTGCATAACTGTCATTTTCAAGTGCTTGAAATCAAACAGTGTGATAGTACTACAGGACAATAAGAAGAATCTCCTGGTTTACCTTTCTGTAGTTACAGTCTAACTTCACCTTGGTGAGGAGGATTGTTCCCCCCAACCAGCACAGCATTTGTTTTTTCTCTATTTATAGATTGAATCTATTCGGGAGCAGGGGGAATCCAGAGTGGCTCGGGCAGTCTACATTTTTAGTTCAATGCTCTCTCTGTTGTCTCCATATGGAAACATGTGGTGGTATTGTGTTCCCCAAAATATTGTGCACCCTTAATAAACCTCATCTGGGGTCAAAGAATAGAACAGCCACTAGATACAGAGGCTAGAAAATGGTGGCAGTCACAACTTTAATCCTAGCATTCCAGAGGCAGAAATCCTCTGGATCTCTGTGAGTTCAAGGCCACTGGAAACAGCCAGGCATGGTGACTCACACCTTTAATCTCAAGAAGTGAACCTTTAATCCCAGGGAGTGATGGCAGATGCAGAAAGGAATATAAGGCGTGAAGACCAGGAACTAGAAACATTTGGCTGGTTAAGCTTTCAGGCTTTTGAGCAGCAGTTCAGCTGAGATTCATTCTGGATGAGGACTCAGAGGCATCCAGTCTGAGGAAACAGGATCAGCTGAGGAATTGGCAAGGTGAGGTAGCTGTGGCTTGTTCTGCTTCTCTGATCTTCCCGCATTCACCCCAAAATTGGCCTCAGGTTTGTTTTTATTAATAAAATTCTTTAAGATTCATGCTACATCAACATTCTGTCTCTAGAAACTAAATCCTTAAGATAACAGTACCTAATACAATGGAAAAAGAAGTGTAAAGTTTGTTAATGCGTTGGTGTACCTTTTGGTGAATGATGCTAGGCCACTTCTCTCTCTTTTTTTTTCTGGGATGATGTATTGTTTGAATGAGAAATGCCCCCTAGAGGCTCATGTACTTGAATCCGTTTTTTTACAAGTTAGCATCACTGTTTAGGAAAATTATAGGAGCCCTAGGAGTTGGTGCCTTCCCAAAGGAAATACATTACTCAGAATGAACTTTGAAATTTTATAACTTGGCCCCTCTTCCTGTTCTCTCTCTTCCTCTGTGAAGATGAAAATGTGATCAGCTAACTTCCTTATTACATGCCATGCTTTCCCCACCTTCCTGTTGCCATGCCTGTCTTGTCATAGTCGACTATTCTTCTGTAAATGTAAATCTCCCTAAACACTTCTCTGAGACAATTTATGTATTCTCTCACAGCATCAGAAAATCATCTAATATAATGAGAATTTGTATTAAACAATAGGTTTGGGTTTAAGCAGCATGCACTGATTGTAAAATCTCTGAAGGCTGAGGAGGTGCTGGCTGATTCATTTTTATATAAGGTTTTTTTCCTCCTGGTTTTCAGAGATCTGTTTTACTGTGTCATCATATAATGATGAGAGAGCAGTCTCACAATCCTTCATGGTTATTAAAATATCACTGATTCTATCATAATGACACAACCATTGTTACTTACCAGTGTATAATTCTAAATAATTCCACTGAGGATATTCTCCAATGAATAAATTTATTATCAAAAACAATCCAGTTGATAATGTAAGGAAAAAGTGAGGAAGTGGAAACATTCAAAGACAATTCTAGGATTCTAACTTGAGGAAGATGATAAAAAAAAAGTGGTTCACAGTCTGAAATCTTTAAGACAAGAACTAATTAAGGGGGAAGATTGATAAACAGAAAAGCTTGGAAGAAGTAGAACATGTAGTAATTTTTATATCCATCATGTCATCAATATAAATAAATTTCATGTAATGCCTCATTTATCTCTATTTCTTGGACTTCTATTGGAAAAATCACTCTTTCTTTCATGTTGTCCAGGCTGATCATGTATAAGTCCATCCCAGTTCTAGAATAGCTGTCCTTCTAAGGAACGATTTTCCAGTTTTTGGGAAACCAAGACCCATTTCTAGACATCCTTACTGCTACTAATTCAATCCTGCTATTGTGTCTCTCAGATGAGAAGGCACAGAACACATAAAAAAAGCTATACTCTTTAAGGACCTACAGTGAGTGATTTTACTGTGCAAATTTTAGTGCTATTTTTAGGTTACATGTTACAAATATTGAGAGTTACAAATCACACTGGGTGTGGTGGTGTATCTATTTAATTCTGGCACTGTGAATTTAGATGCTGAATTTAAAGACTTCTGTAGGTTTGAGGTTTTCATAGAGAATCCCAGGCTGGCTAGCGCTAATTAGTGAGATCCTGTCTCCAAAATGTAAGAAAAAGAGAGAGAAAGAGGGAGAGACAGAGAGACAGACGTGAAAGAAAGAAAGAAGCTGGGAGGTGGTGGCACATGCCTTTAATCCCAGCACTCGGGAGGCAGAGGCAGGCTGATCTTTGTGAGTTTGAGGCCAGCCTGGTCTCCAAAGTGAGTTCCAGGAAAGGCACAAAGCTACACAGAGAAACCCTGTCTCAAAAAAAAAAAAAAAAAAAAGAATGAAAGAGGAAGAGAGTGGGAGGGGAAGGGAGGAAGGGGGAGAGAGGGAAGGAGGAAGGAAGGAAGAAAACATCTCACTAAAATCATTATATAACCACCAAAAAATTTAAACTTTAAAATACTGCAGATGAATGATATTCTCATTGGTTACTGAGCATAAATTCGTTAAGGGCAGATAAATGTGAGTGTCTGGAGAAAGGAAGAGTAAGGGAGAAAATTTTAAATTTGTGTTTCCATTAAAAATAAATTTATTGATACATTTTTGTTAAAAATGACTGTGAATTACTTAATCTATACATGTTCAGGTACATATTAATAAAAATAAGTTTGCATGCAACCATAAGAGTGATTGTTTCAGGTTAAAAAACCAGTGTTGGAAAAAACCCTGAATATGTATTAAGAATGTCATTAAAATTGATCATACTATATACATACAAAGTAATATTGAATGATCATACTTCTCATGTTTCAATGAAATTCCATAATTTAGCAGTTCATTCATACAACATTTTAGATGAAGAAACTTGTCTATGAGTCCTGATAGAACTATATCAGACTTTCTTTTTGTTTATTTTGTTTTGTTTTACTCTGGAACAGAGCATGAGCTGTCACTTTGGAAAAAGCCTCTTGATCTTCTAGCATATATAAGTTATGGCATACTTCTTGACTTTGGTTGTTACTTTTATGATTGTATTCAGGTCTGTAGTAATTCATGTCAAATGACTTATACTTGTGAACATTTTATATTTATGAGATAATGAAATTAAAAAGGAAAGTAATGCATTACACAAAACAGAAAGAAATAAATTGTAACATTTACATACTAGGTGCTACACTTTGTTGTCACTTAATATCATACACTTTGAGAAAATGCAGAGATGCTTTGCTTCTTTGGAATAAATAGGAGACAGAACATTGTGAAATGAGAAAGCTAAAATCACAATATTTTAGACTTGAGTAAGCTGTGATTCAAAGAAAAGTGCTATGAATTAAAATAAACAAGTTGAACACATTGATTTAAAATATGCCTCTTCTAAGAAAGTATCTGCAATCCATATTGAATTTGTCCCAGGAAAATGACGCCCAAGTACAAAAACTAGTAAATAAAAGCAATAATTACAGGGAGTACATTTTGAGTACATCTGAATTTCACAGGCATTAATAACAATTTAACTTATAAAGATTAATGGCATTTTGATGAACACAAAGTGCTAAATGATTAATCTAGTTATTATAGAGTGCTTCAGCATTTGATAACATTTGCAGGCCTGGCATTAACACAATCCATCTGGCTCTTACACTTATACACATTAGTTGGAAACATATGTGTTGTTTCATACTGAACACTTACAGATGCAATTAATAAATGTGCTGTTGGAGGGGAAGTGAAGGGTGGATAGGATTCAAATGAGTTGCATGCATGTATAAATATTAAATAAAATACTTAATAAAAATAACTTCTAATGAATAGTCCATCTTTAGTTCTGCTAGGCATAAGTGAATTTCCTTTTGTGACACAATTGAGAATACTTTTGTGTCACAATTGTCAGCTTTATAGAAGCTTTTAGTTTCCCCAAGCAGTATGACACAAATTCATTTTTGAACATGAGCACCAATTGCCTGAGAATGATCTTGTGAATGGTGAGGTGAATATTCTAAATAAAATAACAATCTTAAACTCTGTTTATCACAGTGAAGTAGAATTTATTTAAATACCTAAAGTGTATTTTATGTCTTTTCACACAAGGCAGTTGACTATTCTAGCTCTCCTAAGTTAAAAGTAAGTTAAAACTTAGAAAGCATGGAGGAAGAGGGTGAAAAGATTTTAAGAGCCAGAGGGTCAAGAATCTACTCTAAGACTGAATCTTCTAGGAATTATAATAAAATGACCCCCATTAAGTATTAAAAATATGGTTACATAAATAACACCTGAAAAAAGAAAAACAGAACTACCACAAACTTCATTATTCCATTTCTCAGTACTTAAGCATAGCAAGTAAAATTTGAATTACAAAATAATATTTTGACACCTATATTTATTTCATTAATATAAGAATATAATTCCTATAAAACATAAATAAAATATAGTACATACATATAATGGAATATTATTGTGCCATGAAGAAGAAAATTGTAATATTATCTATGAGATTTGTAAATTTTAAACCTACATTGTGTAGAAAAATTGGTCCTCAAAGGAAAAAATGCTTCATGATTACACTCTTAAGGCATATGTAAGATGCATAAGCTAATTAGCATAAAGTAGGATGGAAAATGCTAAGGGTGAAGTAGAGTTCTATGCATTTATACATTGATTCAGCAATGTAAGATGAGTATTCTCTGGGCATCTCTTGGATATTGTAGGTTTAAATAGAAAATAATGTTAACTACACACAAAAAGACTGTTATTAAAAGGGTGATACTACATTAGTTGCCTTTCTACACTAAGTAAGATAATACATCAAAAATTAGAGTCTAAAAGCAAAGATATAAAGCCAACAATTGTGAAATGAAATTCTTATTTCACAATTATGGTGCATGGTCTTCCCATTTCCTTAGACACCATCTCTCTGTACTGTCTGGTCAGTTTTCAGTGGGCATAGCCATCAGGTCCTTCACATTGCTAACAGTTACTTTCTTATACTTGGGTCATATATTATCAGTCTTTTGAGAATTCACTTCACAATAAATGTACTCATATTTTCTAAAATTGAGAACTCTAAAGTCTGAAATAATATCAAGATTCATGTAACTTTCATAAACTTACATATTCAATCAATTATTTGAATACGGTGCTCAGTATTTTGTTGCATTACTGATTCTTAACATTGAATTCCTTAAAATAGAGGGTTTTCCAATTCTATAATGTTATATAATTTTGTATAGATTTTTCACATTTACTCCATATTTTGATATGCTAATTTATGTTTTATAGAATGTTAATACCCTTCAAATTTTCAGAAATTTACACAAAGATTCACTAATTAATAAATGGAGAAATTGACAATTATTTCAGAATAGTCCTATTGAGAATAGTCTTCTTTCCGCCATCATATTCTATTTTTTTAACTTTTATTGATTCTTTTTTTCTTAAGAAAATTTTTTTCATTCATTTTACATACCAATCAATGATCCCCCTCTTCCCTCCTTATACCTCCCCCAGCCTCCCCTTCTCAACCTACCCCCACACTCCTCCCCACAAGAAGGCAAGGCCTCCCATGGGGAGGCACATTCACTAGAGGCAAGTCCAAGCTCTTCTCCCTTCCTTAAGTTTGCACAAGGTGTCCCCTCATAGGTAGTAGGCTCTAAAAAGCTAGCTCATGCACCAGGGATGGATTCTGATCCTACCACCAGGGAACCCCCCAAGCTGATCAAGCTACACAATTGTCTTGTCATGCAGAGGGCCTGGTCCAGTCTCATGCAGGCTCCACAGCCATTCATCTGACTTTCATGATTTCCCACTACTTTGGTTTGGTAGTCTCTGCAGGTTTCCCCATCATGATCCTGATGTGATGTACTTGCCCACGGATTTCTTATCATACACACCAATCCTATTTATCTTCCCATTCCTTTGCATCTGCCCTCTGCTTTTGCAATATCCCCCTAAAATCAAACCAAATTTAAAAAAAATACCAAAACCCAAACCAAACAAAATAGAAAATAAAACAAACAAACACAAAGAAGACGAATCTTGCCGTGAAAGCTGTAGTGTGGCCCACTGAGTTACTCCATTCATCTTTATTTTCGAGTGTTCATTGCCTCAAGTCATTGGTCTGACTCAAGGAATCTGGCTTTGGATACACCACTGATAATGGGCTTTCACTTGGGCTCGTCTTGGATATCCTGTTGTTACCCTGTGTCTTAGAAATCATGCAAATTTGGATCTGTAGGTTCATCCTCTTCACATGCTCCAAGAGCACAGAGATGTGGTGGATGTTGGAGTGGGCTAATTCATGACCCTGGTTCTGGGCCTGTAGTAGCTTTTTTGGTCAGTTTGCCAGCTTTCCCTACCATTGCTACCAGGGTGAGCTCTCCAGCACTGCCCTGGCTAGCTCCCCCAACCTGCTGTGCAAGGAGCCAGCCAGTTCTGCTCTCAGGTCCTCAAATCTGGTTCATTAGGAATCATTTTATTACTATGTACATTTAGTAAAATGCTAGTTTAGAGTTCTTCCTTAGGGCCTGTCTTAGTAGAGTTTTTATTGCTATGAAGAAACGCCATTTCCATGACAACTTATAAATGAAAACATTTAATTAAAGGAGCTCACTTACAGCTCAGAGGTTTAGTCCATTATCAGCATAGCAAGGAGCATGGCAGAGTGCAGGTAGATGTGCTGCTAGAGGGTTAGCTGGGAATTCTACATCTTGCAGGCAATAGGACATCAACTGAGACAATTGGCAGTATCCTGAGATTATAGGAAGCCTCAAAGCGTGCCCCCACAGTGACACACTTCTTCCAACCAGGCCATACCAACTCTAACAAAGCCACATCTTTGAATAGTGTCACTCCCTATGAGATTATGGGGACAAATTACATTCAAAGTACCATAGTCTTCTCCATAACCCAAATAAACTTGTAACATCATAATGCAAAATCATTTAGCCCAACTTCAAACATCTCTATAGTCTATCACAGTTTCAACAATGTTTTAAAGTCCAAAATTCAATGTCTCTCCTGAGATTCATACAATCTCTTAAATGTGATTTACATTTTCTTTTGTAAAAGCAGAATCAAAATCAGATCAATATTTCCAACATATAATGGCACAGTATATACATTACCATCCCAAAACACAGGGAAAGAAGCATAATGAGGAAATACTGAACCAAAGCAAGACTAAAGACCAGCTGGGCAAATTCCAAACCCTGCACCTTCATGTCTGAAGTCAAAACACTCTATAGATCCCCAAATCTATTCAGCTTTGTTGATTGCAAGCCCTTATCCAAACTAACCAAAAGACAGAGAGAGAGAATCCAAATCAACAAAATCAGAAATGAAAAGGGGGGCATAACAACAGACATAGAGGAAATCCAGAGAATTATCAGGTCATATTTAAAAAACCTCTACTCCACAAAACTGGAAAACCTAAAAGAAATGGATAATTTTCTGGATAGGTACCACATACCTAAGTTAAATCAAGACCATATGAACTATTTAAATAGTCCAATATTCCATATCTTAATACATTATTAAAAGCCATTGATTTACATCTAGGACACTTCTATTCCCTAACTACAGTGAGAAGAGCCATAGTAAATATAGATAATCAGGTAACTCTATAGGAGAAAATACAATCTCTTAGATGTATAACCAAGTGTTGTATAGCTAAATCATGTGGCAGATATATTTTTAATTCAGAAAACTCCGTACTGATTTCCATAGTGGTTGTACCAGTTTGCATTCCAACTAACAGTGAATCAATGTGATTCTTTCTCCATCTCCCCATCAGTACCTGCTGTCATTTGATTTTTTTTTTAAGATTTATTTATTATGTATACAGTGTTCTGCCAGCAGGCCAGAAGAGGGTGCCACATCTCATTACAGGTGGTTGGGAGCCACCATGTGGTTGCTGGGAATTGAACTCAGGACCTCTGGAAGAACAGCCAGTGCTCTTAACTGCTGAGTCATCTCTCCAGCCCATGGCATTTGACACTTTATGCTTTTCATTTGTTCTGTGCATATCCTGTGCATTAACCTGATAGGACTTTCTGGACAGGACTCTGGTAGTACAGGAATTAAGATCAGAAACTGACACATAAGAGTATAAAAAAAAAAAAGTAAAATTGGCTATCTCTAATACTGAGGCTGGCTCTTGGGAACCTATTTATTATACTGGGTCTCATTCATAATCCAACCTTAATACAAGGGGAGGTGCTTAGTCCCTCTGCAATTTGATATGCCATGCTTTGTTGATAAACAAGGGAGGCCTTATCCTTTCTGAACAGAAACAGAGGAGAGGTGGATGGAGGGAATGGGAGTAGCATGGAATGGATAGGTATAAGATATTATGGTAGATTATTGTATACACTAGTAAACAAATTTAGTAAAATAGTCTTAGATAATTTGCATTTTAATTTGCACTGTCACAAATTCTTATGTTGATACAAATATCAACTATTTTTATATTCCTGTTTAAGACACTTTGTATATTGATACAAATATAGAACTAAATTTGTTATAATGTACATATATTTCTACTTTTATTTGAAATATTTGTATATTGATACCAATGTAGATTTATATCTGTCACACTATATGTATGTTCTACTTCTGTTTAAGATATTCTGCATACTGATATATATTTAAGATTATTGTCATATTGCATACTACACTATACATTCCTACCTCTCTTATAAATATCATGTGTATTGTCACAATTCTGAAGTCATCGTCCTTTACTGTACTTTCGCTTATAGACTGTTTATCTTGTTTACAAGAAGCCTTAGTCCTCAGGTTATTTAGGTAAATAAGACTTACAGATTTATAGTCACCTATGCTTGTCATCTCTATAGTTATGTTAGTTAGGTTATCCAGATTTACACATACATAGGTCAGATGGACAGGTAATCTTCAAACACTTCATAGACAGAGAGAATATGGCATTTAAATGGCTTAAAAATCTGTTTGAGTGAGACACAATTGCTCCTGACAGCACCAACTTGATCCTGAGAGAATGTTGGGCTTCTAAGACATTTCCATTTGGAAGTTTGTCTTCCTGGCACAAAATGGCCTATTGGGCAAAGAACTGTCCCTGCCTCAACTGCTGACAATACGAGTGCTGTCCTTCTGGACAAGCAGGAGGCAAAAATAAGTTAACTTCTGAACTCTGCCAAAACAGGGTAAGATGGCCTTTCAGAATTCCTGTTTCTAAAAATGGTCTGTCAGATACTCTAGGCCTGTAGCCAATTTAAATGCACCAACAATGCTGAGAAATATTAGGTGACTGTCCAGGCTGCCAGCTGTCTCCGTCTACTCTTGCAAGATGCCCAAAAGTTGGTTACATCCATCTTCCATTTCTCAGGTATCATTATATTCCTTCTCAGGTCTTTGATGAGATTAAAGACTAACAGTTATAGTTACAACTTAGCATATATATATATATAGTATCTTAGATAAAACATATTAAGTATTAGATTCAAGATTCAGGTTCTTTAGGATAGGACACCTTTTGGAATGATCTTTGTAACATGCCATTTACCCACACTCTAGACTTCTCTGGATCTTGCTTGATATTATTCGCATTGATTGTAGTTCCATCTTATCTAGGTCACTATCCTTCATTACTTCTGGACAACATTTGATAACCATTTCTTTCTATATAGTCTTGAATTAGGTTAGAACCTTCTTATTTAGACAGAAGGGGGAGATGTAGGGGGTAGCCATTCCAGCTTTGACCCGGAAGTTCCAACTGCCATTAAGGCTTTGGTAATGGTCACACCTACAAGGCAGAGCTGAGAGAGGATGCTAAAGATCTGAGATCCGGATGCGTGGGCTCTCTTGTTTCCTGGACCCTGGACACTGGAGCTAGACCAAGCAGACTTCTCCAGAGAACACAGCAGTACTGCATCATACCTTTCCCAGATCCTGTTACCTATCCCTTCACTTGTATGTTACCCCACAAAAAAACCTCCCCTTTAACTACATGGAGTGGCCTTAATAATTTCGCCAATAGGCTGTAAAATAAACAAACCAAATAAATAATGTAAAAAAGGACAAAATATAAATAAAAAGCTAAGATTGCTTCTGTACAGCAAAGAACACCATCTTTTGAGTGAAGAGGCAGCCTATAAAGTGGGAACTAATCTTACAAGGTATCCTTCTGATAGGAGATTAGTGTCTAGAATATACAAAGAATTCAATAAACTAAAAATCTAGAGAATAAACAACCCAAATTACAAAGCAAGCATGAATCTAAACTGCAAGTTCAAAAGAGGGAATTCAAAAGACAGAAAAAATACCTTTGAAGTGTCCAAGAAATTTAACCATAGGGAAAAGGCAAATTTAAAAAAAAAAATAGTGAATTAGAAAGATGAACATATTCTCTAAATAATATGACCACCAAAGCAAGAGAGATTAAAACACAAATTTAATTCACCTGTGTTGGAAAGAAGTGATACTGTACCAGCAATTTCACTTTGAGTGTTGCTGGGGATTGTTTTGTTTCCAAACTGAGAATAATGATTTTCTTTTCTTTCTTTCTTTCTTTTATTTTTGTTGGTTTTTTGAGACAGGGTTCCTGGAACTCACTTGGTAGCCCAGGCTGGCCTCGAACTCACAGAAATCCACCTGCCTTTGCCTCCCAAGTGCTGGGATTAAAGGCATGCGCCACCACCGCCCAGCTGAGAATCATGATTTTCTTTTTTTTTTTTCTTTTTCTTTTTTTTCTTCTTCTTTTTTTTTTTTTCTGAGACAGGGTTTCTCTGTGTAGCTTTGCGCCTTTCCTGGAACTTGCTTTGGGGACCAGGCTGGCCTCGAACTCACAGAGATCCGCCTGCTTCTGCCTCCGGAGTGCTGGGATTAAAGGCGTGCGCCACCACCGCCTGGCGAGAATAATGATTTTCAAACTTAATGAGTGGTCATGAGGGCTGAGGAGATGAAATCAGGATTATGTCATAAAATAAAATTTCAAACTAACTCACCCTGTGTATGACATGAGACCTTATATAGTAGTGATCAATACTGTCTAGGACGCTTTAGTTACCAAAAGTGATATCCTAAGGATGAAGAGTACTCTGTGTTGTCATTGATCTTTCTCTGTCTCCTGCTGGCCTAGAAACCAAACAAGGGCATGTTCATCGGAGATAAGAATGGGGAGTAACAGAGAGGGGCTGAGACTTGACTAAAATAAAGAGCCAGAAGCCATTTGTCAGGCCGTTGTTTTTCTTGGTTCTGAATCTGGAAAGATGGCTAATAGGAGACACCATTTTATAGCATATTTCTATATTGTTGTTTCATGTGTGTATCTCTATTTATGTATATTAGTGCATTTCTAGTAATATGAAGGACGATTTGCCACTTTATTTAGATTGCCAGCACTTTGTTAACAAAGAACATTCTAAAGGCTGAAGAGGGAACCATGGGATATGCCACATATAGCGTTTAATTGGGATTAAATTTTTCTGAAGACTGTTTCACAGTCTCAATAAATTTGAATTAAATTTCATAGTAATTATTCAAGAAATCTCTCATATTCCCCAAAAAACAAAAAAAGATCATTCTTAAAGCCATTGTTACCTTTCTTTATAATAACTATGAAATTGGCAATTTAGTAAACTGTATTTTCTAGTGTGATGATAAGACACAATAAAATATGTCAATGGTAAAGAAAATTCAGAGTTCTGAAGCCATGGAAAGTTTGTTTCTTTTACTCAAGTCTTCGAATATTGTACAAGGGTAATACATACAGGAGGCGTTGTCTTCTTTGAAGAAACAAATTAATAGGTGAGTCACATGACTTGATGTGTATATGATACAAGCTACCTGATTACCTTGTTAATAAAGAAAAGTATTTAAAAGATCATAAATAAAATTTCAAACTAACTTTCCTTCTTAATTCAAGTAATCTAAATTTTGTGATTTGGGTTTTCTCTCTTTTTTTTTTTTTTTTTTTTGGTGCCATAGCTATATTTGTGGTATAGTCCACTCTATTTTCTTAAAACTATGGTTTTCTATGTGTATTTTTAAATAAAAAATGGTAGTCTTGACTGACTTTGAACTCACTATGCAGCCAATGATGACCTGGAACATCTGATCCTCTGATTAATCCACATTAGTGTTGAGATAGATTGCAGGTGTGCACCAGCATGCCCTGTTTTACGTGGTACCAGGGGACAATAGAGTCCTAAGCCTTGTGCTACTTCAACAACATTGTCACATCCCCAGGCCTAGAATGTGCGATCTTAGTGACATTTAATATTATTGTGATTTACAAATGAGAGAGAGAGAGAGAGAGAGAGAGAGAGAGAGAGAGAGAGTTAGATATTAGCTTTTACTTTTTTCCTTCTTCTGGAAATTTGTCCCAAGAAAATTAATTTTATAATTGTGGAATAAAGAGGTAAGGGGGCTGCATCAGAATGATTCTTCTTTTTAGCTCGTCTTGAAGAGTTCATATTTGACAGGAACTGCTGGAAAGAAAGTAGAAAGAGATGCATTTAGACAACTGATAAGGAAGGTAAAACTCTTGCACTTTTACGGAAGCAAATCTTCTTGCTTTGCTCATGGGGAAAATTAAATGCCAGAATGCATACTAAAACTTAATTTTTATTAAAAAAAAGCAACATAAGCAATTTTAAAGTAGCATTAATTCTGTTTTACAGTATAGTCTCCATTCATTAACTTCTATTACTAGCCAATGCAATTTTAAAGAAGGTATTTGGAAGAAATTCTCATAGCAATTTATAGGTATAATTGCATGTTTGAACATTGTATTAGAACATTAACTTATAATTACCTTTGTGGAAAATTTAGACACACTTTCATTAAAGATTTTGAGTGTTAAGTATAATCTCTCTCATACTGTATCTTAAAAGAATTAATATTTTATCCAAGACCATTCTTATTGAAAGAAAATGCTAGTATTTTCAAAATGGCAGCTCTTTTATTTATTTTGCAACATGGACTACATTGAAATCTCTTTCAACAATTTAAATTTAAAGTGAACTAGGTGCTACTAGACTAACTAGGCAAATTTCTGAACGCCTTCCCTGGCAATTAGGATGAAAAACCTGTCCCCAGAAGGGAGAATCTACACACATTTCCATTCATATACACATATTTACAACTGGCACACCTAATAAGCTAATTAGAGAAAATATTATTAAAATGCATCCAAATTCCCTGTGCAAGTTGCTGACATGATTAATAAGATCACTAGAAAAAAAAACCAGAAATTCATAGGCCAGGATAAAATATTATCTATAATATTATAAATACTATCTCATGCAATTGTTTATCTTTTCTGACTTTGACTACTGTTTGGAAAAGAGCTCAATTACTGCTTTAAGGATCACTTTGAAAATGCAATGAGAACAACAAAATGAAAGATTTTTTTTTTCAGAAAGCAGACTCTATGAAGTTACTCTAAACTTCCTGTATTAGTTCATGTGTGCTGCAATTTAGGCATTTTTAAATGTGTGTGTGTGTGTGTGTGTGTGTGTGTGTGTGTGTGTGTGTGTGTGTGATAAAAAATGTAAATCAAAGCAGAATTTTCAAATGTTAACAGCTGAATTTAAATATTATTTTAGATACTCATATGCTTTGAGTAAGATAAAATGCTGGGAGGTTTTGTCTTTTAATTAACTGAGAAGGTCCAGTCCCCCAGGTTTTAGTTTTTGACGAGCTGTGAAGAACTATTTGCTGTTTTTGTTAATGAATTAGTAATTTACATTGATTACTGTTAAATCACACCAAACTGAGGAAACAGTGCTAGTAGTTTATTGTTTATGGATTCCACAGGAGCTGTACCAAGGCAGCCTTAAGAGATTAGGAGTGTGAAGGCCCAGGCCGCCTACTAATTCATTAATGATTTAAAAAAAAAAATCCTGGCCATAATTTACTGATAATATCAACCTGTTTTCAATTTTTACAACTTCAGACAGAAATAATAGTAGATATGATAATGATGAAAGTGCTATACCACACTTCATAACATGGACTAATTTTTTTTTTACCTTCTACTTAATATAAGGTTAAGTTTGTAGTGATTTCTATAGACATTCAGTTTGATTTTATTTTCTTGGCTATCCCTTCATTTTAAGCTAATAGCCTTTGTCCTCAAGAAATTTCACTAATAGGCTACCTTTATTTTGGCATACCGGAATCATCCTGGGCTCTACAGCTGATGTTGCTTCATCAGTTCTTCCTCCCACAATAGACTTTCATTGGATCTATTCTAATGCTTTACTATATTAATTTTCATTACTGAAGCAAGAAAACTGAATGACATGGAGTAGTGAAGAAACTTCCTGTTGCGGCCATTTATTCCTACTATCCAATCTCCCACAATTTCAAATGCAATGGGCACTCATAATTCCTTACCTAGTCCTTTCATTTGAACAAATTCATATCTAAATGGCTCCCAGCCTCAAACCTATCATTGGACCTTCCATCTTTCAAGATATTTTACCATACACACACACACACACACACACACACACACACACACACACACAGAGAGAGAGAGAGAGAGAGAGAGAGAGCGTTTATCACTCTCTTGTAATCAGTTCTTCTATTTTTCTCTATTTTTATGATCTTCATGTTAGTATTTCTCTTTTTCTTTATAGAATTAAGATCTCTTATGGACACACATTTTATTGTGATTATTTTGTTTCCATGTCCTTAATATTTTTCCAATTTTCTAGTACATGATAGTTCAGCAAAAAGATGTTTCATTCATAAATGATTGTATCAAATAGTTTTGGAATTCATGTTTTAAAAAAGAAATAAAATGTATGATTTATATTTTTAAAATAATGATCTCTGCTGCAAAAGTGAGCATAGCGCTTGCTTCTCTCTGTCATGTCAACTAACTCTTTAGGTTCGAATTCATTTAATTATTTCAGACCCACATCATCTAATAAGTACTACTTTTGGTTGAGATGATGCAGACGTCACACTAATATGCGGATTTTTCCCATGCATTTGATATCCATTATAGTTGGGTATGATTTTAAAAGCATGTTTATGATATTTTCCTGGATACTGGATTCTTGACACTTTCATTAATATAACATGATATTTTTCATGTGTTACTGGGACTAAGATTCCTTTTATTTACTTTTTTCCAATTCCTATTTCAGGAATCCTGTCTATTAACTTCAAGTCACTGATATTTTGTAGTAATCTTGTTTTCATTTTTTTACTGCTTTTCAGTATCTTTCATGTAATTGTCACCTCTTTCATTCTTGATTCAGACATTAAATTATAGCAGAGATTATTAAGGTGGGATTCATAAATCATACAACCAAGTGGGTTTTGTGTGTGTGTGTGTTTTATGTATAACAAAATGATGTAATTTAGTAAGTCTTTCTTCCTATTATTTTTGCTCTGGGACTGAGAAAGTTTTCATTAGGAACAATATTTGTCCCTTGGCTAGGATGAGAAAGAAGTAAGTGGTCTGTGTATACCTATCTCTATGTGAATGTCTTCATGCTGATACTTAGGAGAATGATGGCTAACAATGATTTAATTTATTGCACTCATTCAACGACCCTTCATTTAACTAGCTACTTAGTTGAACAGGAGTATAAAGTAAAAGTTTTATTTATGGCATCTTCAACTATATTTTTCTTATTGATTCTTCTCCTTTATTCCCTCACTTCAGAAAATTTCCTGTTCTACCCTGAGTGCCCCAAAGACCATCAAGAGACCAAATCCGATGTAAAAGCAGAGTCTTTTTATTGGAGTTAACTCATGTCTTTCCATCTGTTCGATGGAGAAGCAGAACAGGAGAGACCCTGAGTAGTAATGGGGCAGGGCTTTTTTAAGCAAGGGGGGCTTGGGGTCTACAGACTACACAGGAACAGACTCAGGATTGTTTTTTTCAAGTGACAAACAAGTTAGTAACTTTTAATTGGTTAGGGTTAGTTGGGAGTTACAGTTGTCCATTTGTGGGCAGGCCTGGTCAAACCCCAGGCTCTGTCCTTGAGCTGCCATGGAGGCTGGCTGGCCTAGCACATACTGACTGAGGGGGCTGGCTCAGTGGCCAAGGTTTTGTGTGTCCTACCTCCCTGTCCCCCTTGGCAGGGGTATCAGTGATTAATTGTCTTTTGTTCATGGCCCTCCCAGAAACTGCTTGCTCAGTCTCAGGAAACTGAAATTGATGCCTGATCTCTGAGAGAAGACTGAACAGCCTGTTACAGTATCTGCTTGGTCCTTTCAATTCCATCACTTTTCATGTGACATGGATTCCATTTGCATTTTGTATGCCTCTCCATTAAAGATGGCATCATTCTCATTAAGATCTCCTTTCTAATTTCATTACCTTCACCATAGCTTCCTGTCACACACACACACACACACACACACACACACACACACACACACACACACACATTATATATATATATATATTATATACACACACGATATTATATTATATAACGTGTGTGTATATAATATATATATATATATAATGTGTGTGTGTGTGTGTGTGTAAACTTAAAATCTAGAATCCAATGGTATACAGATTTTATTTGTATTTCTGCCTTATTTTGCTTCACATAACTATTTTCAGTTCTATCCATTTAACTGGAAATGTCATGGTGTCATTTTCCTTAAGGCTTAATAAAATTCCATTTTCACACACACACCAGACTTTGTTGGCTTATTACTTTAGATAAAATGTTTGTTTTTCTCATGTAGTATAGTGCTAGCTATAGATTTGTCAGAGACAGCCTCTGTTATATTGAGATATGTTTCTTCTATTTCATGCTTCATCAGTACTGTGGAATCCTGTCAAATTCCTTCTCTGTGAAAACTGAAATGATCTTGGGATTATTGTCCCTAAATTTATTTCTATATGTTTTGTGTTTATTTATTTGCATATTTTAATTAACCTTGCATCTATTGGATGCAACTTATGTTTTCTTTACGATCTTCTTAATGTATTCTTGAATTTGATTAACATGTATTTTGTTGAGAATACTTTATGTTTATCAGAAAGATTATTCTATAACTTTTGCTTTTTTTCTTTAAATGTTCTTTTGTTTGTTGCTTTTCCAGACAGAATTTTTCTATGTAACAGCCCTAGGTGCATGAAACTGACTTTGTAGACCAGGATAGCATCACATTCACAGAGATTCTCCTGCCTCTTCCTCTCCAGTGCTAGGATGAAATGCATGCATCACCATGCCTGGCTTCTGTGTGTGTTCTTATCTTGTTTGGTTTTTATGGTACTACTGGCTTTGTAGCATGGGTTTAGTAGTTTTATTTCCTTTTCAATTTTATGGAGTCGTTTAAGAAGCATTGATATTATCACTTTCTTAATGTTTGGTGGATGTCAAAAGTAGGTATTCAGTCCTGGGCCTTTCTTTGCGAGAGATTTTTAATTATAACCTCACTCTCCTTGCTTTTTATTGATCTAGTTAAGTATTCATTACATTTTGATTTAATTTTGGTGAGGCATAGGCAAGCAGATGTCTGTTTGTTTCAGGACAGTTAAGACTATGTAATAAGACTATATGACTATATATATATATATATATATATATATATATATATATCCGTCTAGATATGTATCTATCTATCAATCTACTTTAAATATTATTGCTTTACAGATTCAGAGATCCACAGCCAAGCTTCAGAAGTCCTGCTGATAAAAAAAGAAGTAAAATTGTATAAGCCAAGGGGGTCAGGTTATGAAGGGAAAACCCACAGAGAAAGCTGTCCTGAGCTTCTGGGAGCTTGTGAATGCTCTGCTAACAGGTAGAGAGCATGCATGGGACCAACATAGGCCCTTTGCTTGTGTGTGACAGTTGTATAGTTTGATCTGTTTATAAGGCTCCTAGAAGTGAGATCAGGACCTGTCCCTGGCACTTAGCTGGTTTTGGGGACCTATTTCCCATGCTGGATTACCTTGCTCAGTGCTAATGCAGAGAGAGATACTCAGTCCTGGCCCAACTTGATGTGTCATACTTTGTTCAAACCCATGGGATGCTTACCCCTTTCTGAACAAAGATGAAGGAAGAGGAGAAGTGGATGGGGAAGAGTGTAGATGGGATGTGGGAGGAAAAAACAGGAGGGGAAACTGCAATCAGTATGTAAAATAAATGAAAAATGTCAATTAAATAAAATAAATTAAAAATAAAATAAAAACTAGTATCGCTTTACTCAATTTTGACTACTATGGCAGCATATCATTAGCTGAGTTGTTTTAAGTGGTTTCAATATTTTTTTTTCAGTTGTGAATGGAATGAATTAAATATCACACTGATTTGGAATCTGATAAGGATAGTATTATTCCTAGGTTTTGTATTATTTTTGTTCACTCATAAGGTAGAAAGAATAAGGCAGCTCAATGGGACATTCTTTTTGTAAGTGTACCAATCTTTTAAACAAAGGCACAGTCTTATTAATGAATCAATTTTTAAATGTCCAAAAACTTAACAGTACAATGAACATTCCTTTTATTGTATTTATTTGAGTGGAACACAAATATTTAAACCCTAACAACTAAATTATAATCTAATAATTAATATATATGTATGTGTTTGTGTATGTGTGTGTGTGTGAGAGAGAGAGAGAGGCAAATGGTACCCCAATGTATCATTATTGCCACTAAAAGACAATATAAAAATAACTCAAGTCAAAAGACATATAAAAAGAAAAGACAAAATAATAATGAAATTGAAAAAAAAAATACCAAATTCTATAGCCTACCATGAGATGAGAACTGTAAATCAGTTACACTCTGGACTACTTTTTGAATAGTATTACAGCTGCTTCTCTATATATATGCTAAGTGATATGGAAGTATGCAAAATGGGCTCTGTGTATTAGTTAATTTAGACAGAAAACAAATCATTGTCTTGAATATCCATTCTCTAAGGAAGTTAATAGACATATAAAAAAGACATTGGTATATAACTCTTATTTTAAACAATGAAAACCTAGAGTTCACTAATATTAAACAAGTGACCCCCAAATATGGAATACACTATCATTAGTTGCAATGCTAAAGACAGGCCTTTTAACCTTTCAGACAATGTTTATATCTAGTTTCATAAAGTAGGAAGCTATATGGAGCAAAGGAAGCAAAAATGACTATTTTTATATAAAGTATGATAAATTAATGATGAGTAAATTTATGTAGAAATACAAGATAAAATGAAGAGACTTTACCTAAATGGGCAATCACTAGCAAGATAAAGATAATTTGGTTATGTGTATTAGATATTATTTTCACCATATTTTAAAATACCTTTATAACCTCTAATAAGAACTTTCTAACCACCAATCAAAACATATTCTCTCTTTTATAGTTAGATGTTTATAGTTAGATTTTTGTTACTACTGAAAATATCTACATTAACATTCCTTCATATTTTGTGTAATATGCATTTCAGTTCTCAGAAGCTATGTATCAAGTATACGTTTATAGAAAATTTATGGTTTGTAATGTAAGGAGAAGGAAGCCCCAAAGAATAACTGTAAACTCATTATGACCTCAATTTCAATGGCTTCAATAATATTGCTACTAAGAGTAAAGAAAGTTCATTTTCACTTTGTTCCCTGGAGACAAAATTTCCAATCAAAAGTGATTACTTTTACATAGTATAGATCATGCAGAATTTTTAACAGGAAATATAGCATTTATTCATTCCCTTGGCCTACTTCTTAGCAATTCAGTTACATTGTACTTAATTTTAAAGTAAATAACACATTAAAAATTAATTAAAAGAAGGCATAATTTGTAATTTAGAGGTGAAATAAAAGTAAAATGTTTCAACCTAACTTAGAGAAAACTCTGTCAGACCATAAGTTTAAATTTTATGCACTGGAGAAAGGAAAAAAATTAAGAAAGACCTACTTTAGGCACTTCAGGTTTCTAAAGAAGTTGCTTTCCAGGGTAGTTCCTTGAGACATAGTGGACTCTCCTCAGTGGTTTACACTATTCTTCCAAAGAGCTCAAATATTTGAAGGATGACATGGATCAAATAGGAGTGCTGCCTATGTCCCTGTCTGTGTCCAATTAAAATATAGAGTAAATATATTGCTTTCATTTACTCCCCCAGCCTCTTCAAGAATGTTAATATCTGCACAGGAGTTTGCCAAATCAGTTGAAGAAACTGATCTATGACTTGTTATATTGTAGGAGGCAGTATGACTTCATCCCAAGCTTTCTAAGCCCACTACTTCACAGAAAGGTATGTAGGTGCATAGGTGATGATTTACATATACTCACAGATAGATTTCTAAACAAATGTATCAATAGGTGCTTTATTTACTGAGTTTTTAATAATTAGCTTTCTACTTTTACTCTGCCCTTTCTTATGGATGATGACACATCATGGTATTTTCCTGGATATTCCCATATTTATCTTACCATTCCTGTCTTAGTTAGGTTTATATTGTTGTGATAAAACAGCATGATGAAAAGCAGCCTGGGGAGTAAATGGTTTATTTGACTTACATATCCAGGTCATGGTCCTTCATAAGGGAAACCAGAACAAAAACTCATGACAAGAACCATAAGGCATGTGGTGATCTGAGGGAAGCCTGAGTGAATGTGTGAAGGACAGGATGAAGTTCTGAATGAACATGTATTATTGATGAGGAACAAGGCCTCAGATCCATTGAAATGTATAAGGCTCAAGGAACTGGGAAAGACTTTCCCAGTGGTCCATACACAGATGAGAAAAGTATGGAGAAACGTAGAAGTGGAAGCGTCTTCCTCTAGAATGACTGCAACCAGAGACAATTCCTCCTCTCCATCTCCTCATATTATTCTAACTTGTGTCAGTTTGATTTTTTTATATTTTTTATTTTATAATTAATTTAATTTTACATATCAGCCACAGATTCCCTTGTCTGCCCCCCTCCTGCTCCCTCCCTCCCCCCCACCTCCCATTCCCATCTCCTCCAGGGCAAAAACTCCCCTGAAGATTGAGTTCAATCTAACTAGTAAAATTCTGTTGCTATATCATAAATTCTAAATAGAAAACAGTGCTCAATACTAGAAATAACACCGAATTTAAAACGTATAAAATATATTTTAAAATACTGGCTTCATCATTTTAAAGCTTCACAGAGAGGAAATTGGGTAACTTCTCTAAGACCCAGGTTCTTATATACAAAATAGACTACTATCAGTCACATAGGCTTGGTATGTGAAATTGAATAGATATTTCTACAACTTCATATGTTATAAAGGCACACACACACACACACACACACACACACACACACACACACACCAAAAGAATAAAAATAAAACTTGCTTAGTAGATGATTATTCAAATGCTTGTATAAGAGCTGCATAGTTTTATGTTAACTTGACATAAGCTACAGTCATCTGAAAGAAGGGACCTTCTCTTGAAAAAATGCTTTCCATTTAATTCAGATTAAGGGCATTTTCTTAATTAGTGATTAATAGAGGAGGGCCTAGCCCATTGTGAGTGGTTATGTCCCTGGTCCCAGGTTCCTATAAGAAAGCAGGCTGAGCAAGTAATGAGAAGCAAGGCAACAGCACCTGGCTCAGAGTTCCTGCCGGGTTTGAGTTTCTATCCTGATTTCCTTTGTTGATGAAAAAATGATTTGGAAATATAAGCCAAATAATTCCAGTCCCCTGCCAAGTTCCTTTAGTCATGGTATTTCATCACAGCAAAAGTAACCTTTATTAAGACATGTTTCAGATACTTCTAAGACAAAAGACTACACTTTATGTTCATCTTCTGTGTGCCTTTAGTACCTAACAAACTGAAAATACAAGATGAAATTGAATCAAAGTTTGGACAGTGAGAAACTAATAGATAAAACTCTTTCTACATGCTTCCTGTACATGGGCATTATACTCATTAATTTCACAATTCCTTCTTTCTTTATCTAATCTACTACAAGTAACACGATTCAGGTAAGTTCTTATTAGCCTGCTAATATACCTTTACACAGTCAGTCATTTCAGCAAAATTTATTGAGTAACTAATTTGACAGATAGAAAAAGTAGAGATCAGTAACATTCTATATACATAGTTGAGTAGGAAAGAGATATTGAAAGCAATGGTTGACATACTATAACACCTATGCTTCTCTTTCAAGCTTTGTGGATTTACCCTTCCAATTCAGTATCCTCTATAAACTATATGTGTTTTTGAGAACTATTATCCACTTGCCTTACATATACCATTTTTTTCTACCTGTAACCTTTTTATAAACAAAGCATGAGTTAATAAAATCAAACAAAATTTATTCATTCTAGATCTACTGAGAAAAATGAGGCACAGCAGTTATGAAGGGTGAGCTCTTTTTTGTTATTGTCTATGAAATCATCTTTACCTGCTCAGCACTCCTAGACTCCAAGATTATACAAGAGTCATCATGGTATTACACAAAATACAGGAACAAGGGCCCAGACTCTCTGATTCTACCTCAGAATCACAGCATTCTAATAAACATTGTAGCTTAGTATAATAGTTCAAAATAGGTCAAGAATGCCTTTTCAATTTTTCTTTGCAACCTGCCTTTGTTCTTAATATCTTTGAATATGAGCATGATTTTCTTTAGTATGGACATTTCTGTTGCAATGCACTAGATTATGGTATGAGCCTTGAACTATGCTATGTCAATGTCTAGAAAAATACTTTTATAAAACACACATTTTATTAATTACTGCTCTTTTGTATAATACCAATATTAGAAAAGCAACATTTCCCAGAAAAATATCTTAAAAAACTCAGTATCTAGCAAAACATGAACATACTCAACATAGTTTTATAATGAGTTTCTATAAATTAAACAATTGTTTATGAATCAGTGGTGAGAATTAAGCTAATATGTCAACAAATAACAAATACATAAAATTCTAGGACATTACTGGAAGCATTTTTAATAAAAAATAAAGATCACAAAGAGAATTTAATCTAAGTTATAATATGAGGAGAATGTACTAGAAAACACATTCTCTCCAATATATGCTTAGAATAACAGCCTAGAAATTTGAATATGACACAACTTTTATAATTCTATATTGCATGAAGATCAGCAAAAAACTTGAATTACCAAGCACTATCATTCTGAAAAATTTAAGAGTCTATTGCAACATTCAATCAGTATGATTGATATAAACTGCTATAGGTATCTTTGCTAATTGATTGAAAGTAATACTGCATATTTAACACATCATAGCTGGCACTACAGGAATAATATAATGTATAAAATTTAATATAACTGAAAAACACCTACCTAGAATAATTAATAAAATAAAAACCTGTTATGCTACTGTTAATATCTTCTTAGAAACTGTCTCATTGCTTATATTTGATCCCCCATATTGCCTAGAGTAGTTTGGGAGTTTTAATTTGTGAGTAATAAATATTTGCTCATTGATTGAATTTGGAAATTTTTGCAATATCTAGGAACCCTCTTGATCAGATTTAAGACCTTATGTTCCATAGAAAGATAAATAACTGGTGAAGGAAAATTCTCACCACATATAAGCACATGTATTTGAAGATTTAGCAATGCATTGGCTACTACTGCAGTGTTGTGGGATATTTGTACACTGTATGAGGGTGTATTGCTCTGACTGGTATAATAAGTAAGCTGAATGGCCAATAGCTAGGCAGTAGGTATAGATGGGATTTCCAGAGAGAAAAAGGAAGAGAAAAGGGAATCTAGTAGATGCCAGGAGACATGGAGAGGACAAAGGAGGTACAAAATGTAAGAGAGGTAATGCTGTGTGAGAGAATGAAGATTAATATGAATGGGTTAATTTAAGTTATAAGAGCTAGTTAGAAACAATTCTAAGCCATAGGCCAGGCTTTCATAATTAATAATAAGTTTCTGTGTCACTATTAGTGAGCTGATGGCCCAAAGGAATGTCTGACTACACTTCAGATTTTAGAGCTATCATTTCTAAGTACCATAAACTGGGTGGCTTAAATCTACTTTTATTCAATACCTTTGGTAACTCTAACCAAGAATATGAGAATTGAATGAAAAAAAAAAAAAACTTAAGGCAGTGAAGAAAGATATTAAAGAAGATATCAAGAATGGTAAGATTTCCCATGCTCTTATATCAGTAGAATTACTTTAGTAAAAATTGCCATCTTACCAAAAGCAATCTATAGATTCAATGTAATCCGCATCAGAATTCCAATTCACAGATCTCAAAACTACAATTTTCAGCTTTATAGGGAAAGACAAAAACCCAGGATAATTAAAACAATCCTGAATAACATAAATATTTATGAAAGTATCACCATCCATAACCTGAAATTTTACTATACAGCTACTGTAACAAAAATGGAATAGAATTGGCTCAAAACAGACATGTTGTGCAATGGAATAGAATTGAATACCCAGACATAATTTTCCATACCTATGGAAACCTTAGTTTCGGTTAAGAAGCCAGAAATTCACCCTGAAAAAGAAGACACCATCTTCAAAAACTGGTGCTAGTCAAACTGGATGGCTCCAAGTAAAAGAATGTGAAGAGAACAACACTTATCACTCTGCATGATGGTCAGCTCCAAATGTATCAAAGCGTTCAACATCAAGCAAGATAAACTGTATGTAATAAAAGAGCAAGTATGAAGTTTAAAACTCATTGGCATAGAAAAGGACTTTCTAAACAGAACACTGTTAACAAGAGCCAAGACCAATAGTTAAAATATGACCTAAAGAACTGAAAATCTTCTGTAAGGCAAAGGACACATTCATTCAGGCAGAGTGGCAGCCTACAGAATAGGAAAAGATTTTTTAACAATTTAACATCCAAGAGAAGGCTAATATCCAACATGTAGAGAAAAAAAAAAACTAAAAAAAAATAGATATCAACAAAGCAAATAAACCAATTAAAAATAGGGTGCATATCTAAACAGAAAATTATCAAAGGAGGAAATTGAAATAAATGAAAAACACTTAAATATTCAACATGCTTAGTCATTGGGGGAGTGCAAATTAAAACTACTCTGAGATTTCATCTTAAATGCAGCAGAGTGGTGTAGACCAATAAAATAAGGGGCAGCTCATTCTGATAAGGTTGTGGAGCAAGAGGGACACTCCCCCATTGCTGTTAGGAGTACAAACTTGTACAGCCACTATGACAATCTGTATGGCAGCTTCTCAGGAAGATGGGAAACAATATATCTCAGGACCCAGCTATCCTACTGTTAGACATATAGCAAAAGTTTTCTCGATCCTAATACAGAGACACTTGCTCAGTGTGATCACTGTGGTTATATTCATAATAGACAGAAAGCTGAACTCACTTAGATGTTTTTCAATAGAAAAGTGGATAAAGAAAATGTGATACCTTTGTACAAGTGAGTATTACTCAACTACTAACAAAATGGAAGCCATGAAATTTGCAGGCAAATGAATAGAACTAGAAATATAAGTCATCCTTAGTAAAGCAACCCAGAAAAAGAAAGACATGTGTGACATGAATTCACTTATATGTATATATTAACAGTTCAGACAATGATAATCAAGCCACAACTGACACAACTACAAAGGTGAGGTATAGAGGACTAGAGGGAGGCAGATAGATCTCCCTAGAGAAGGGAACTGTAATAGAGTGTTGTGAATAGATAGAGTTTGACTGGAAAGGAAGAATCAGTTGTGGAGGGGAAAGGAAGAAGAACAGAGAAGGAATACAAGGAGCTAAAATTAGCTTCATTTATGAAGTAATATCAGCATGTAATACAGTAGAAGTTACGAACACATGTATTTGTAAAGGTGATCTAGTAAAATTGCCAAATAGTGGGAGAGACAAAGCCCCAAGTCAACATCTCTTGTCACCAAATGAAGATTCTACTTTTGGTAACCAAATGAAGCTTCCAGTACTGGGATTGGGTTGCATATAATAAGGCTGGCCAAAGGGTCCTGTAAGGAGCCACCATTCTAAGATGGCGCTGACTTCCTGACAGCCTAGTTGTAAACAACTCCATATATGGCTATGCTCTCAGGACTACGTGTCCTGTGACCTGCACATGCACGGGTATGGTAATCGACCTTATGTCCTCAGCCTATCCGTGGCTCCCCGTGTTTGCATTCTGGCGGGACCCAATCACAGTACGGCACGTTTGCCTGATTCCCTATATAAGCAGCAGCATTTTAGTTCTTGGGGCCCCTCACCTTCAGCTCTCCCTTAATCAAGAGGCGCTCCAATAAAGTGTGATCTGAGAAGAATCTTCGTGTGGTGGTCGTTCTTCCTTGCTGGTCGAGGAGCTCGCCGCAGGGTCCCATTGGATAACATAGACAAACACAAGCTTTTGAATATGGTAACCAAAAATGCAGTAGTTTTTGGTTACTTTCACAAATGGAAGGCAAGGCCATATTGCCAAAGACATAACCTAAACAATTCATTGAAAATGGAGATGATGAGCTTGTGCCTATATATACTAGCATTTTTGATACAGACATTTTGCTGCTACCAAAGGAGAGCCATAAACACCAACCCAGCCATAAACACTTTGCTCTACAATGGTGTCTTGACAGTAAGACATGCTAATTCAATTGTGACACAAAGCTTGTTGGAGTAACCAATATCTGATTTGACTCAAAGCCTGCTCTATAATATGGAGCCCATATGCAGCACTGTTTACATTGCTTGGGTAATAAGAACCTAAGATTAGATAGTCCAGGGACCTATGGTAAAATATAATACCACAGTTCTAAAAAACAGGCAAATAAACTAATAACAACATATAATAAAATGACTCCTAATGATAATGTGCTATACTCATATATTAATATCTGGCTCATCCATCATCAGAGAAGTGTCCTTGTGAAGCAGATGAGAACAAATATAGAGATCCACAGTTCAATTTTATGCAGACAGAGTATATCCCATTAAGACAGCCCTTAATGGGATGTCTCCATCACATCAATCCCCTCAGGCATCAGAGAAAGCTGCAAAAGAGGGGGAAGAAGAAATATAAGAGCCAGAAGGGATGAAGGAAATCAATAAAACAAGGACCTTGAAATCAATGATACAGATGCAGAGATGAACTCACTGAATCTGAGACAGCCTGCACGGAGCCTGAGCCGTCACAGGTCTGCCCAGGATGGGGTCCTGGAGGAGAAAGAAGAATTGCAAATATGTCCCCCTCTAAATCCCAGAAGCCATCTCCAACTGATAATCACTTTCATATGAAAATTAATGTTTTTCCAAGGGAGTCTTACTGGGGAAGCAAACCACTCTTTAGGATAGGCTGTATGTCTAGTAGTAGATGGCAAATAGAAGACAAACTCAACAACTTATTTAGTGGATCTTAGTCTCAGAATTTCCTGTCAGGGATTAACCTCTTTTACTTTATCTTATTTTTTAATTTTAATGTTTTATATTTATATATTTTACTTCTTTCTTTTTGCCTTACAGGTTCCTTGGATATTTATTTTGCCTTTCAGCTTAGTGTGTTTATGGGATTCCTGAGTATGTGAATGAGTAAGTCTCTGTGTCTATATTTGTTTCTTATTCTTTTCTTGATCACTTTTACTTTTGCTTGTTTATTTTGTCCTATTCTGATGTGATAAAAAATAAAGATTTCTTTATCTTTATTTTATATATTGTATTATATTATTATATTTATTACTATCCCTTAGAAGCCCATTTTCCTTCTTATGACATATAGAAAGGGAGTAGATCTTAATCTGAAAGAAGGTGTGGAGGAATTGGGAGGAGTAGAAGGAGAGAAAACCATTATTATTATATACATGTGAGAAAAAAATCTATTCTCAATAAAAGGAAAAAATCTCCATTAATTTTCTCCCATCATAGATCTCAGATGCTGGCCTAGTTGCTCGCAATGTCGTGTTCATTTGAAGTCACTATATGATGCTACTCTTTGTCTCTTCTATCTTCTGGTAGCTTCAAGCTTTCCAGAACTTGTGACAGAACAGCTTCAATCTTTACCTCCATCTTGATATTGTCATCTCACCTTTATGTGTTTTTATCTCTGTATGTGAAATTTACCAACCCTGTCTCTTTCATCTTCTTATAACAGCCGGCAGTTGTCATCAAAACCTGCTTGGCTTGGTTCTCTTGAACTGTCATGTTGGCATAACTCACTCTCTTCTGAGAGGAAAGGTTCAATGGAGGAGCTGCTTCTATCAGATTGACTTGTGATCCTGTCTACAGTGGATTGCTTTGATGGTGAATTGATGCATGAGCAGCCAGCCCACTGTTGGAAACACCATTTCTAAGCATGTGGAACTGAACTGTGTCAGAAAGCAAGCAGAGTTAACTTTTCCTGGAAGCCTGCTAGCAAGCAACCGCTTGCGTGGTCCATGCTATATCTTGAATAGGAAATAAGTTCTCCATATTAAAGAACTGCTGTGGGGATTATCAAACAGACCTGCCTGAAAGTTTCTGTCCTGACCTCCTTCCTTGACTTTCTCCATTTTCCTTCACTAAGTTAATTTGAGTTACCCTGTTTTATCACATCAAAAGAAATGACACTAAAATATTATCTAGTTTAGTATGAGTTTAGACTTGATTAATTCAGCAAAGACCTCATTTCCATATAAGGTCATATCCACAGTTTTGGGGGATTAAAACTTCAGAATATCTTGTGAAGAGGTACACAGTTCAACCACAAACAGCTGTCTCATTTCTATGCTAAATTTGAAAACACACCAAAATAATTAAGTGTATGATATTCAAGAATTTAATCATTTTGGTAAACTGTCTACATTTTTGAAGAGGACAGCCTAGACATACACCAGATTTCACATTATTTTCAAAAGAACTAGGTTAAAAAAATTCCTTTGATTTAGGAAAAGGAAGTCCATGTACTTCTGATGTTTCTACATTCAAGAATTAATAATTTTATGGAAGTAAGCATAGAAAATAGAAGCAGTTGAATAATAGCCCTTCACTGCAGTAAAAGCCAGGGCCAAGGCCTCTACTTTGGCATACTCAAAACTTACTGATTCAAAGGAATACTGCATTTAAAAAGATTTAATGGTCCATGAGAACATAAAAAGTAATGTATTGTTTTATAATCCATTTGAGCATTCTTAGACGAAAAGCTCCTTGTGCTTGGTGAGTAGTTTATGGATCTTAGAGGCCTCTAAAAGTGTTTGTGATGATTTCTATACTTGCAGAGGAATCAGCTTTCATTAGAAAAGGAGTTTAGTTTTCAAATGACAGATACTGTGCCATAAAATTAGTTTTTCTTCTTATTTTGAAAGGTACTAATACACAGTGCAGCCAAAAATTTTAAAGTAATGTTATCTTATAAAGTGCTACACTGCTGCATGTATTTATTCATACCATATGTATTTCTGGATTGCCTAAATGTGCCAAAACTTTTGGCAAAAATTAAATATGGAAATGTTTTTAATCATACTTCAGTAAAATGAACATTTAACTGTATCTGGAAAATTTAACTTTGTTAAATAATAATAGTGTTACTATTGGAAACCCAAGGCTTAAAGTAATAGGAACTAGGACATGAGTACCTGCTGGGACACTTGCTTCATGTTCAAATTCATTTCATGCCTGTGTAATCAATTGAAATAAAAAATAGGAGTAAACAGGGTTGCCTTACATTAATATTAACATTTTAAAAGACAAAATACAATTGTATTAGCTGGTTTAAATAACTGTAATTGAAACTTATTATTATCATTTAATTAATACTTTTTTCAAATAATCATATATCAAAGGGTCAGCCCTGAAAGAAACATCATACAAATAACATTACATGAACTGAGGACAATCATTTATAAAAAATGAGGCCACGAATTTGAAAACTATAGCAAAAAAAGGGTATATGAGACAGTGGTGATGGCACATGCTAGTAGGATTTGCTGAAGGATGCAGAGGCAGGAGGATCATGAGTTCGACACCACCCTGAGCTACACATTTTTAACTGGGTCATGGTGGTACACACCTTTAATCCCAGCACTCGGGAGGCAGAGGCAGGTGGATCTCTGTGAGTTCAAGGCCAGCCTATGTTACAGTGTGAGTTCCAGGAAAGGCACAAAGCTACACAGAGAAACCCTGTCTCAAAAAAAAAAAAAGAAAGAAAGAAAGAAAGAAAAGAATAGAAAAAAGAAAGGAAGGAAGGAAGGAAGGAAAAAAGGAAGAAAAAGGCATATGAGGGGGTTGGAGGTGAGAAATGGAAGAAGGAAATGATGAAATTACAGTATAATTTAAAAAATAAATATTTTCTAATTTACATAAGACTACACCACAGGTGAAAATCTACATAAGTAGACCAATGAATGGATAGACAGAAACAGAGATTGGTAAATAATGGTAAACATTCCCAGAATCATTGTAGTAATTATAAACAACACAGAAGCCTTCAATGAACAAGAAAATTTTCCCATCAGTCTTGATGTCATTAAATCTATGGTGCCTCCACAATTGCTAAAAAGCAACTTCTTGTCATTTCCAGCTTCCCATTAGAGACATAGCAATCTGTGGCATTTCTTGACTCTTAGACATAAAACCTCAATCTCTGCCTATTTGTTGAAATATTATTCTCTCCTATATGTATACCTGGGTCTTCTTATACGAACTTTGGAAACACTGATTTTTGGAATACCTTAATTTATTACATCATTTTATCTTAAATAGATGTTTCTACAAAAATGAAACTTCCAAAGAAATTTACACTCACAGGTTCTGGGTCAGTTATAGACATTGGAAATCCATCGAACTATGAGGAAACAACACATAATATATATTTATTTTGTTCCAAATATGTAGTCTTTCATACATTTCAACTCTGAAAGCATCATATCTCAGCATCCCCCCCCAAAAAAAAACTGTATAACATATATTTGCAGTTTCACACTAAATTTTCTTTGTAGTCCCAGCCCACTTGGGTTGATCCCCACTAATCTTGAGATATAGAGTTGTGACCTGAATGTGACACACATAAATAAATAAATAAATAAATAAATAAATAAATAAATAAATAAATAAGGAAGGAAGGAAGGAAGGAAGGAAGGAAGGAAAAAAGGAAGGAAGGAAGGAAAGGAAGGAAGGAAAGGAAGGAAGGAAGGAAGGAAGGAAGGAAGGAAGGAAGGAAGGAAGGAAGGAAAAAAGAAAGAAAAGAAGGTGTGGACTTTGAATCATTGCCTGGAAAAGCACAAGTGTACTCCACATTCCTCATCACCAGCTGAAAGCCAATATTCTGAAACCTATAATCATAATCCAAAATATCTAGATTAAGGCTGTACCCATATAATATTTTTAAGGAAGTAGAAAACACAATCATTTGGAGCAGCAGTCTCTGCTGTGGGATGTTCTGTATGTTAAATGTGTTGCTCTGATTGGTTAGTAAATAAAATACTGATTGGCCAGTAGCTGGGCAGGAAGTATAGGCAGGACAAGCAGAGAAGAGAATTCTGGGAACAGGAAGGCTGAGTCGAGAGACGCTGCCAAACATTATGATGAGAAGCAGATGTTAAGATACCAGTAAACCACAAACCATGTGGCAACTTATAGATTAATAGAAATGGGTTGATTTAAGATATAAGAACAGTTAGCAAGAAGCCTGCCACGGCCATATGGTTTATAAGTAATATAAGTCTCTGTGTGTTCACTTGGTTGGGTCTGAGCAGCTGCAGGACTGGCAGGTGAGAGAGATTTGTCCTGATTGTGGGCCAGGCAGGACCAGGAAAACTCTAGTTACAAGTCTCCACATTGGGACTGTTCCCAAAGAAATATAATAAAAGTCTATGAGTGATTTGTGCTCATGAATTATATGTTTATAGTTCTATGTGTCTTATTGGAACAATAGCTTATGTATGTTTATATTCTATGTGTGTAATTGAGCTGTATACAGATACTAAGTAGTACATGACATCAGAGCTAAATTTTTACTTGAGCAATTTGCATATATTTTAGATCTTATTTCAACATATGAATATGTGGATATAATTTCTTATTGAGCAATGTGCATGTTCATTATACAGAAGCTGTTGTCCTTAATAGTTTATATTTTGATATCAATATACTCATAATTATTCATGCTTTCATCACTGATTGGCTCTGTTCATCTGTAGGGCAGTAGTAGTCATCATAGTATAGAGATATACTATGAATAGAACTGTGTACATACTGTCACGCAGCTTTTTGTCCAGTGAAGGAGCAAACCAATTCAAATATTTATCTTGGATAACTAGACATTCTAAGAATGAATGTAAATCAGCAAATGTGAATTCTTAATTCAGTAAATGAAAAATTATTATTTAGAATAAAAATTTGAAAACTTCTGTTCTGTGAAAGAAACTGTTAAGGTAAATAAGGTATAAGATGAACCACAAATGTTGCTGTCAGAATAGATAGAACTGGATGTAATCACAATAGTTGACACCAAAAGACATATGTATGTTTTCACCAAAATGGAAGCAAGAAGTCAATCTCTTGTAGAATGGAGTTGGTTTCTCAGGACTGGAGAGTATAGTAGGGAGAAAAGACACAGAGATTTCAGATTAAGAGACAAAATTCCAATGGATTAAACATCATTCTGGTTGTCTAGAGGATAATGGCAGAAACCTTGGCTATAACAACCTATTGCATATTAAAAATAAAAAAAATGTGAATTAGCAATATTCACAATTCACAGACATTGTGAAATTTTTACTAGAAGAGTTTGTTACTGTTAGTTGAAAACTGTATTTTATACATGAATCAACTTTTTGTACTGTATTCAAAGAATAGATATAATTATTACATGTAAAAATATCGATACACAAAAAATAAATATATTGGAAGACAATATGAACAAAATGTATATTAAAATGGTCAAAATAATATCTAGAATATTTAAACAGTATAAACCAACAGCAAAAGCAAGTAGAATGTTGACAAAATGGACAAAGATCTACACTGATGTTTTACTGAAGACATTATACAAATAATAAAACAGAAACATATGAAAATATACTGCATATAATTTATCATTAATGGAATGCATGCATGCTAGCAGATAAAAATATCAGCAAACAGGAAAAAATGCTAGCCAGAGGAGGAATGCAAAAGGATTTGATCCTGCATATTCTTGATAAAACTTGAAAATGAAGTAACTGCTATAATAAGCTGTGTTGTTCTTATGAAAGAAATAGGAAATTATTACTAGAGTACTCAGCAATTAAACATTTGAGTTTATAGCGTAAGAAGTTTAAAATAGAATCTTAAAAGGATATTTGCACACCCCTCTTCACAGCAACCTAAGAGTGGAATCAACCTCTACATCCCTGTGAAAATGAATGAGGAAATATAATGTTCTATATACAGACAACTACATATTTTTCAGTCTCAAAAGTGGAATTTATACCAAATCCAGTAGTGCAGTAGACCTTAAAAATATTATGTTAAGTGAAGCAAGCCAGTCACATATAACAGCTAGCACAGTTAAAGAATATAAAAAGGTTGCCAGTCACTCAAAGGAGGACTGCAGATAGAGGGATGTGGTACTCAGTTGACATAAAGCTTTAATTTTGAAAGATGGGTAAAGTTCTAAGATTAGTTGTGTAGATGTTAATATATTTAACATAACTGTACTATATCCTTAAAATGTACAAATATTTATGTTCATACTCACATATTTCTGCCTCCATAAGCCTTTTTAAAAGAAACTTCTTTTTGTAGTGGGTGGTGATTAATGAAGACAATTATGACTTGTCAATCTGCTGAGCCTGAGTGAATGGTTAGACCTAAAATGTGTCACATATAACATCCCCCAAAGCACTGGAACCAACATCACAGAAGAGGGGACAGTAGAATTTGAAAGCCAGTGAACATAGAGGAGTGGCATGAACTAATCCCATCTGGACATACCAAAGCTACTCCACATATGAACTCTCGGAATTTGTAGTTACTGAACAAATAGGAGAGTAAATTATTGGGAAGAGGAGGGAATTCAATGGGACAGGAAGAGGGATGACAGAAGATAAAAGGGTTAAATATGGTCAAAATACATTATTATATGTACAGATTTGTCAAATAAGATATCTTAAAATACTGGTAAATCTTATAAAAGTATTAAGTCTCACAGTAAGCAATTTAACATAATAAAAAAAGCTGACTATTATAAGGGTGCAGAGAAATGAGCCTTGCTGGTTGGAAAAAGAAATGGTGTAATCACTTGGGAGGACAATTTGGCAGGTTTTCACAAAGCTAAATTGTCTTATTATGTGGGATAAAAAACATTCAATTAATGGATGTAACAGATGAGGTGTCATTTTCTCCAGTCGAGTAGCCACTGATAAGTTGCCTATGCTCTGGTAAATAGCTACTCACATGCATACACTGATGTGAAGTGGCTCAAAGATATGTGTAGCTCCAGCTTCCCAGAACCTAATGACCTCTTTTATTCTTTTAATCTTTGTTGGAATTCATATGCATATGGTACACATACACAGAGATATATACAAATAAAGATAAATGAAAAAATCTTTAAAAAAATAAAAATTCTATATGAAATTAAGGGGCAGGAGCACATTGATCTCCACGTAAGTTTCCAAAATCAATGCTAATGATAATAAGCTGGGTTGATAACATATAAAATAAATAATAAAGAATTTCACAGAAGGTAGTTAATGGAAAAGATTTATGGAATTGACACTAAAATATAAAACAGTGATTTCAAAGGAATCTTCAAAGAGGAAATTAGAAGTACATAAAAATGAGACCCCTGCTTAGTTGTACAATAGGAGAAGGTGTCTAAAATCAAACTCATGAATGAATGATTACTCATGTTTAAGGCATATGTAATAAAGGGTTATATTTTATCTTATAGGCTAAATTGACACTAAATACAAGATCCCTTTTTTTAATCCTCAGCCTTATCATTTATAAAACCAAGTATATTATTGAAATTTATAAAATGATAATGATAATTGATATAAATAAAAATGATAATTACCTCAGATGTTTTTGAAAATCAAATTTTGAAATAATGTTTTTTAATTAAAATTTATTATTTATCACTTTATTATAAGCTATTTATGAATAACAAATTAATTAAATCTACATCCTTGAGGCAGTTAACATACTCGTACTAGTAGCTAACAATTACACCTTGCAAATGATAACCATATTTTCATCTTTTTTTGATTTTATAAGTATAATTATTAAAGAAAACTTTCAAATAAATAAAAACATTATATACTAAAGTTAATGATAACCCAAATCTATATAACTCAAAGTGCATTTATACAGTTGGAATATGTGTTCTCAATGTAAGCTATGCAGCTTTACTACAGTTAGAGTAGGTGTTCTTAATGTAAGCTATGCAGCTTCACATTAAATTTTACACTTTCAGCACCAAATATATTTTATTGACTTATCCACTACTAAAAATGAAATAATCAAACTAGAAAAATAATTAACTTTACATGTCTACGATAATTACATTGATCAAACATGGAAACATCAATAAACTTAAGCAACAGCAAAAGCCTTATTAGAACTTAGCAGGGTATCTATAGTACAACTGTGCCTCATTGTTCTCAAAATTCTTCAAATCCTGCTCTCATTATAATGTCTACTGCTATAAAATTCTGTTTTGCATACACATATTCCCACCCACCACACATACACACACATATATGAATACATATATATATTATAAATATATGCATATATATTCCTAAATATTATCTGTCCAATCCAAATAAGTTACATGAATGTATCTTTTCATGGCTGACTGGATACCTGCAATAACAATTACTGAAAAAAATTCAAAAGATTCAAAAGAGAGAGCAAGGGGTATATGAGAGGGTTTGGAGGGAGGAAAGAAAACAGGGAAATATAATTAAATTATTATATAAAATATGAAACAAAAAATCAGAATCCAAATTTATAGATATTTTAAGTTTAACTGAAGTGGTTTGATTTCTAAATAAATGATTTTAAAACTTTATTAAGTGATTGAAGACCTTAATATAAAACCAGTTACACTGAATCTGATAGAAGAGAAAGTAGGAAGTAGTATTGAATGCAATGACATAGGAGACCACCTCCTAAATATAACCAGTAGCACAGACACTGAGAGCCAAAATTAATACATGGGACCTCCTGAAATTGAGAAGCTTCTGTAAGGCAAAGGACACAGTAAATAAGACATAAGGACAGCCTATAGAATGGGAAAAGCTCTTCACCAACCCCACATCAGATAGAGACCTGACCTCCAAAATATATGAAGAATTCAAGAAACTAGACATCAAAATAACAAAAAAAAAATCCAATTAAAAATGGGCTATAGTGCTAAACAGAGAATTCTCAAAGGAAGAATTTCAAATGGCCTAAAGACATTTAAGGAACTGTTCAGCATCCTTAGTCATCAGGGAAATGCAAATCAAAACGACTCTGAGATACCACCTTACACCTGTCAGAATGGTTAAGATCAAAAGCACTGCAGACAGCTTATGTTGGAGAGGATGTGGAGCAGGGGGAACACTCCTACACTGTTGGTGTGAGTGCAAACTTGCATAGCCACTTTGGAAATCAGTGTGGCAATTTCTCTCAGAATACTGGACACAGTTATACCACTCTTGAGCATATACCCAAGGAATGCTCAGTCATACCACAGGGACATGTTTGCAGTGAATACACATGTTCAACTATGTCCATAGCAGTATTATTCAAAATAGCCAGAACCTGGAAACAACCTAGATGCCCCTCAATGGAAGAATGGATTAAGAATATGTGGTACATATACACAATGGAGTACTACACAGCAGAGAAAAACAATGACATCATGAGGTTTGCAGACAAATGGATGGAACTTGAAAATATCATCCTGAATGAGGTAACCCAGACTCAGAAGGACAAACGTGGTATGTACCCACTCATAAGCGGATGTGGATTCTAGAAGTAAAGCAAAGGATAACCAGAAAAAAACCCACAACTCCATAGATGCTAGCTAGCAAGGAAGATCCAAAGAGGGACCCACGGATCTCCCTGGGAAGGAAAAATAAATGAGACCTCCATGAGTGAACTGGGGGTGACAATAGAGGGTATGGGATGGGGGATCAGAACATAAAGGAATGGGATGGTTGAGGTGGAACAGGGTTGGAGTGGGAAATCAATGAGAGAGATACCATGATGGAGGATGATATCATGGGGATGGAGAGAAACCTAGTGCTAGAGAAGTTGCCAGGAATCCCCAAGGATGACCCCAGCCTGTACAACTAGAAATAGTGGAGAGGGTGCCTGAACTGAACTGGCTTGCCCCAGTGTGATCAGATCGGTGAATACCCTAGCTGTCATCACAGAACTTTTCTCCAATGACTGATGGAGGCAGATGCAGAGATCCATAGCCAAATACCAGGCAGAGCTCCAGGAGTCCAGTCAAAGAGAAAGAAGAGAAATTCTATGAGCAAGGGGTATCAGGATAATGATGGGGAAACATGCAGAGACGACCAAACCAAGCTAGTGGGAACTCATGAAAGTTGGATCAATGGCTGTGGGGACATCATGTGACTGGACTAGGCCTTCTGCATGGCAAGACAATTGTGTAGCTTCATCTGCTTAGGGGGCCCCGGCGGTAGGATCAGGATCCATTCCTAGTGCATGAGCGAGTTTTTGCAGCCCACTGCCTATGATGGGACACCTAGTGCAGCCTTGAGGCAGGGGGAAGGGCTTGGACTTGCCTCTACTGGATGTACCTCCCCACGGGAGCCCTTGCCTTCTTGTGGGAGGGACTGGGAGTGGGTTGGAGGGGGAGACTGGAGGTGGGCAGGAAGAGGGAAGAAAGGGATCTTTGATTGGTGTGTATAATGAATGAAAAATTTTTCTTAATTAAAAAAAGTAAAAAAAAAATGGATAAATAAACAAATAATTCTGGTTTGCTGCCTCTGGAATATACCAATGCCTGTAGACCCTCTTTCAACTGAACTGCTTTCTGCTGATTATTCACTGTGGCTCTTTCATGATCTCCAATCTCTACATGCTGGGCACTATAGAACCACGCAATATTCTATAATTTGTGGGTTCTAGGACAAGGCAAAAGTGGACAAAAACTCAATATATTTCTCTTGGAGATGGATTGTTATGGCTTTTTCTTCACTTCATATTGTCATTTCTCTAATGACAGTTACATGTTTCATTTTCTATTTAATATCATGTTAATAAAAGATAAATTGAAATTATGTATGAATTTTACCCTTCCTATTTATATTGTGTAACATCTCTCAAATTCAAACAAAAATGAATTGAAATCATTTGTTAAACCATTTCTTTTCACAATTGGAGCATGGCAACTCCTACACAATTATGCTTTGCTACTGACAGAACAATACTGAGGAAACTCAGATATTCCTCTTTAACTATTTGATATATGTACATTGTTCCAATACACTTTGTAATTGTCCCATTGAAGAGGAAAGACAAACTAAACACAACACCAGGTCTTACCCTTTATTTCCCTTTTCTTTTACTTTATCTTTTTCTCTATGTATGTTGGACTAATACAGAAATGGTACACAAAAAAGAAAATGTAACATACTTCCGGCAATATTTGTGCCACTGAACAGCACTGAATAGCTTTATTTTATGACTGAGGACATGTCCCTCAGGGCATTAAACCTAGGCAGTGATGGACACAGCACTTACTGAACATGAGCTACTTTCTGTGACGGTCCTGTGTGAACGTAGTGATAAGGAATGTAAGCAGACTGTCGTCACTTCCTAGGTCTCCTCTGCTCATATTGATACTCCTTTTTCCATCTGACTTCATTTACAAAACACACAATAGAACATGAGAATAATTGGTGAACCCTTCTGGAAATGAGTACGGAAAATTCTGCAAGAAATAAAGATACTATAGGGCCCAGCTAGTCTTCTCTTTGGCATTTGTCCAAAGGATTTGACATTCTTCTCTACAGATTCTTGCTTAAAAATGCTATTTGCTGTCCTATTTACAATAACTAGGAAATGGAAATATGACAAATGTTCTTCAACAGACGAATGGATAATAAAACTGTGGTACATATGCACAATGGAATACTATTTAACTGTAAAGAACATAAATGATGAAATTTACAGATTAATGAGTGGACCTAGAAAAAAATATATTCAGTGAGTTTACTCAGACCCAGAATGACAAACACCATGTGGTCTCTGTATTCTGATATTCCAAAGTATAGAGGAACCATGGTGTGAGTTAAGAACTTGGGAGGGACATAACAGGATACAAGCAATATGAAACAGGAAACAGAAAAACTGGAGAAAGGGTTCCAATTGGGCAGGTGGAGAGGAGGTTAATACAGAAGAAGGAAGGAAGAGGGACAAATAACACCATGATTGTTGAACAAAGCCACAGGAATCTTTTTTTTTTTTTTTTTTTTTTTAAATTTTATTATGTATACAATGTTCTGCCTACAGGCCAGAAGAAGGCGCTAGATCTCATTACAGATGGTTGTGAGCCACCATGTGGTTGCTGGGAATTGAACTTAGGACCTCTGGAAGAATAGCCAGTGCTCTTAACCTCTGAGCCATCTCTCCAGCCCCGAATCTTTTTTATACTAACCTAACAGCATACATAATTTATTTAAGTGTATTTACACACACACACACACACACACACACACACACACACACACATATATATATATATATATATATATATATATATATAATATATTATATATATATATATTAAAGAGGATTATTGTCATCCCGGTGTTTTGTCTCTTTACAATCATTCCCTCCCAACTTATGTGATGTTCCCTGAACCATTGATGCAGGAGATAAGCTCCCATGAACTGTTGAACAATTATTATGCTCACAACTTGTTCTTATGTAGTTTATAAAGAACAACATGCCTCCAAAACAATGTTACTTATCACTGATATGTCATCAAAGACTCTGAGGCTCAGAAATCTGTAATCTACTTAATGTCATATCAATAAAATTTTAACACTTGAAAGAACATTTTATCTGCCCCAAACCTGCACTGTATATACTCTTTTGTTTCACTGGATAATATAAGGCTTTGTTCGAAAAATATAATCCCTATCTGCATATTGATTGCTTGTGGTTTCCATAGTTGTTTCAGTTTGATGCAAGGAGAAATTTCCTTGACAAGAGGTGAAGACTGACTTATCTATCAGTGTAAGGACACATGATTATAGATGTTTTCAGGGATTATTTTGGTTTAGCAAAGTGATGGCTGTAGATTCTCCTCCAATAACCTTCAATAGCACTGAGTAGATAGCTAGGTTTCCAATGCCAGTCACATTTCACTTCCATTGAATGGGTTTTAAATTCAATTAGAGAGCTCTTGGTCACCACCAAGAGTGTCACTATTCTCTCCTTAGGGCTATCACACTATGCTGGTCATGGATGTATTTCATGGGTGTCATAGGTTGGCAGGACTGTTGGTTTTGTCTTTCCTTTATTAGCTTCCATGGTGGCTCTGGTACTGTAAAAGCTAGTCTGTAACATGTATTTCTAAATGGTCTTATTAAATAAAAAAAAAAAAAACCTCAGGGGCTAGGTATTGGGGTAAATTCTGAAAAATCAGAGAAGCAGAACAAGCCACATTCAACCTCATCTTGCCAACTTCTCAGCTGATCTTGTTTCCTCAAACTGGAAGCCTCTGAGTCCTCATCTGAATGGATTTCAGCTGAAATGCTATTAAAAGCCAAAAAGTTTAAAAAGCCCTCTAGTTCCTAGTCCTCATGCCTTATATAACTTTCTGCTTCCTGCCATTACTTCCTAAGATTAAAAGCATGTGTCTTTCCAAGTAAGACAAGAGATATCAAGTCCTGGGATTAAAGTTGTGTGCCACCATGACTGGTTTCTATGTCTATCTCTGTTCTCTGACACCAGATAAGTTTATTGGGGTGCACAATATACCAACCACATTTCCCCTTTTTTAATTTTAAAAAATTATAACAAATATAAAAAATTGTATATATAATAAGTATATACAATATATACAGTCAAGAATTGCATTAATAATATCCAGCCCATTAACATTTGACAAATTCAGACAAAAAAAAATTCATTAATTATCCTATTTAACACAAGTAGTTTCTTTTTAAAAGTAGATTCAATAATCTACTTTTTTATCTTATCACTGGTCCTCAGTGAGAAATATTCAGGAATTTTCCAGCTTGATGATCTCTGCTTCTGACATTATTAGCTATCTATAAAATGCTCTCATTCCTTAGGCTCAGGGAACACTGTAGAAAAGCAAACAGAAAGATTGTAAAAGACAGAAGATCAGGGGTCTCATTGTTAGATTGTGTCTCATACTACTATTAGAAGCTACACACATAAAGTCTCACCACCATGACTGTTCAAATAAGCTGAACAAGGATGAGAGCAGAGGATGTACTAATGTGTATGGGGGAAAAAGTCTACGAGGATTTAACCCTACAAAAAGAAGCATAGGCAACTGAGAAAAAAACGGGAGTAGGAGAATGAATCTTCCCAGGAGAGAACATGTCAATTGGTTATCAGTGACAAAAAGTCAGCCATCAAAACATATATACAAATAACTTTACACTGACTGAGCAGGTTAAATTTAAAAACATAGGCATATACATATACATATGTATTGCATACTTATATAAGCATAAAATAAATAATAGTGTAAACAAAATGTCCAGGAATTTGAAGGAAAGTGGTAAACGGTATATTGGAGGGTTTGAGAGGAGTAAAGTTGAAAGGGAGAAATATTGTAATTGTATTTTAATGTAATAAATTGAAAAAATAACCTTAAACATAAAATAAAAATGATGATAATTTTATCTTTAATTTAAAATGACTTTTGGAGAAATGAAAAGTCTTAAAATATGAAACATTTGACATTTCAAAATGAATAGGAAGAGAAAATATATTGATAACTGGCTAAAAGTTTAAAATATGACTAAGAATTCTGACATCTATTAAGTTTGAAGAAAATATGCACATTAAATCAACATAGAGCATACTGCATTCTTCTTAACCTCAGTTGGAAGACAAAAACTTTATTCTACCTCCTAAGTTTACCACTTATTATCTTCTGTGTTTTAAATAAATATGTAAGTATATTAATCTTTCTAAACCTCATCTTGGTCACCTTTCAAATGCAGACAATTATAATAAAATGTTTATAACATTAGAGATAAACTTTGACAATCATTTTAGAGCATGTAATTCAACTTTAATGAAAATAATAGATTCAATGCTTTTCTAATTAAAAAAAAAACCTACTTAAATTTGTCTAAATATATACAATCATCAATATGACAACTAAAAATTACAGTTGGATTAGATTACAGATGAACAATGGGCAGAAATAAAATTATCAAAATGACAATGTACCCTTCACTTTATTTATATCATTATGTTGTTATAAAGGAAATTATGTAAATGAAATAGGGATTCGTAAATAATCTCCTTATATTTGTAATGTGGTAGACATCATAGTGACATCCCTCCTATATACGTGCACCAAAAGCATTGTATCCCAGTTTCTAGAACCTGTAAATGCATTGACTTATCCAACAAGGAGTATTTGCATGTATTATTAGTTTAACAGTCTAGAGATAGGGAGTGTGATAGGCTTATAGTGTGATAACCTGGGTCTTGGAGGAAGCAGAAAAAGGCCCTGGAGTCTGTTAATTTGAAGAAGAAGATAGCATGACAAGAGATCAGTGAAGGCTGCGGGCTTTGAAGATGGGAGAAGGGCCATGATGTGATGTCGGGATAAAGATGGCCTCAAGAATTTGCAAGAAGTAATAGGTTTGAATCTCTCCTAGAGTAAGCAAGAGGAATGTAGTCTACCAACACAGTGATTTTAGGCTGTGAAAATCAACTCATTTTCTTTATCTTCAGTATGCTATGAACACTGTTATTTTAAGCCACTAAGTTCTTGTTAAAAGTTATGACATTAGCTACAACAGATGTGATAATGGACAGAGGCAGTATTGGTCAACAGTCTTTCTCTAAAGGAATAAGAAATACTGAAAGTGGTTCCCTTGACACATCACAAGAATAGAGAGGTACTTACTTTCTTAAGATTTTAATTTTAATTCAAGTTTTAGGAGTGAACTTCTCTTCCAATTAGGCGATGGGAGACAAAGCATATTGCCTTTTCAGCTAAAAACATGAATTTCACAGAACAGAAGCTTGAAAACAATTCTCAGTATTTTAATTTTAACATAATTGTCTGCCATTTTTCTCACATAATTTAGACATAAAGACTACACTTTTTAAATTCACTTTTTAAAAATCTTTTAAGATAATATACACAAGATTCATAAAACAACCACACAGAGAGAACAATTAAATCTGCTTTTATACTGTGAAATATTCATTTCCAACACATTCCTGCCTTGAAAAGCATCTGCTCCAGAAAAATGGCAGCTTTATACTGAGAAAGAATATGTAAGAAATAATTTATCCTCTCACACCTTAATATGCATGCTTTAGATTTCAAAATACAAATACTTTGTGGGTATTTTTCACTTTTCTTTTATCAAAAGCCAAGTTTCTCAATTGAAAAGGATTTTTCCGATAGTTGTATTTTTAATATAGTATTCCATCTTCTTGAAAACATAATAAAATTACATTCCACCAAACAATTTTATTATGTCTTATTGTCATTTTCCAGGCAAGAAACAGAAATTAACTGTCCTCTTAAAATGACCATTGATGTGAACCATGCCAAATATAAAACTAACAATCAGAAGTTTCTCTCACTTTTCAGAAAATAAATTCTTTATCTATTAAAGGGTTTAAAGAAAATTTAACATCTGTAAAATTATGCACAAAGAAATATCTGTACTGCAATTTCAAACACTCCATTCTTAGATGTAAGGGTATCTTTATCTTGACAATATTTATTGGGAGGGAAAAAAGCAGTGAGCATGAGATACACTAACAAACAAAATGGAATTCTAATTTTTTTTTTTAGATTCTAAACAAAAGCTTGCTTAAATAAAAGCTGGGAAGCTCAAAGGCTCAAATTGTAGTCCTGAAACAAGAAAGTAAATGGCCACACAAGCAAGCTGAATTGCTTTTACATACACCATGTTATATCTAAGTACCCATGTTCATTCTCAACTTTAAAATATTTTGTAATTTCTTTGTCTATGGTATGCTTTATCTGTATATGCGTTTTTTTTCAATAAAATACAATATTTGTTGATTTGCTTGCTGATATGAAAAGAAACATGACAAAAATAACTGAAAGGAGGAAGGGTTTATTTTGCTAAGAGCTCAGGGGATTACATTTCCTCCTAGTAAGAAAGAAAAAGTGGGATGATCGCACATGATTGCATTTTTTTCATCCTCTATCAAGATGCAGAGACAGTGGAATATTGGTTCTTCAATCACTTTCTCTTTCAGTCAGTGTGGGTCACTAAGCCATTCTATCACTTAAGGGTGGATCATTAAATATCTCTGAAAATACCCCAAAAAGGACACTAAAATATGTATCTTCTAGATTATTCTAGGTCCAGACAACTGGATGACAAAAATTAAGCATCCAAATATATATAAACTTCTTAAAGTAAATAACTCAGTTCCTTCAAGCTTGGCTTTGACAAGAACGTAAAAGAAAGGATGATGAATAACAAAAGATGTCTGCTGCTTTACCTAGCATCAGTCTACCACCATTAATTTAGAGCCACATTTAATAGACAGTAACAAGTAAATTAGGTTTGCACAATGGTATTTAAGAGGGTAAGACCTTAGGGAAAAAATGATACTAAAGCACTGGAAAATACCAGATTAAACTAATAAGAGAATAACAAAGAGATACAGAATCTCAAAAATTTGATGGTGTAGAAAATTGTTTTACATTTGCTTCTTTGAAGATTAAAAATTGGGTGCAAAATCCATTTATTTGTAAGTATTTGGAAATAGTCACTGGAGTAAAAATGAGCACATGGCTCAATTAGCTTTTTTTTTTTTTAAACTGGAGATGAATTTGACTTCTTCAAAAGGTTTTGGAAATATAACACAAATAAAATAATGGGTGGCTGTTAACAGTGAAATAAACACCAGTAAAAATTGAAACTCTTATCATTTTTTCAATCTCACATCCCAACAAGTTAATTATAAAGTCAGCATATCAATAAGAACTGGATATAGCAGCAGGTTCACAAATAAGTTAGGGCCCTTTCCATGGAGAAGGCATAGATTGAAAACTTGAAACATTTTATAATGAAAGAAAGACAATTTAATTTTGAAGAAAGCTTGTGAAACAGCAAACATTAAGAAAATACAGACCCTGAGCATACACATTCCCCTCAGTGTTAACAGGAACCATGGATATCAACTCAGACTCTGGCTGTTATAGGACTTTGGACCCAGACATGGCCCTCAGCAGCAGCTAATGCCCGGATGACACCAATGTCCTGGGTGGCAAAGCAGGCCACTCAGATCAGCATGGCCCTGGCAGTGGGCTGTTCAGCCAACTGAGACCATATTGTTGTCCCAGGGCCATACAGCTGAAGGCCATGTGGCTAAGGACCATATCTAAGTCTCTGGTGCTGCTGAAGATGGGTTCTGTGTTAACCTCCATGACCCATGTTACCACAGGGTGGGCATAGGAACCAGGCACATTGAAATCAAAGGTCCGTGGTGAGCTAGTACTGCCCTTTGCTCGTCCTGGGAAAGTGGCCCCTGCCCCTCACTGGCCACTGTAGCAGAAGAGCTGGACACACCCCTCACTGAACTGCTGAACTCACACTTGAGAAAGATGATCCTATCCGTCATCATGGCATGGAAGAGCTGGCCCCGATGGCATGGGCATAGAAAAGCTGGTTCTGCCACTCACCTGAGGGGGCAGTCCTAGCAGCCTAGACTGACCAATTCAACTACCACTCAGACTCTCATTCAGGGCTTTGAGTTGATCCATGCCAACATCTACCCATCTATGACCTGTGGAAGTGTGTGAAGAGATTGGTCCCGTGGTATGATAAAAGCAGGATCTCCATGACTCTAGGCAACAGCAGAATGTTAGAAAGGAGTTTCAGTGAGAATCCAGTATTGATGGTGTACCAGAAGCCAGAGGCCTTGAATCAGACCAACAACACATTGCAATGAACATTTGCAAGTAAAGCTGAGTAGACAAAATATGCTGCACGATACACAGCAGCTCCCAATGACTCTGGAAGAATGAAGATGGATTGGAGAGGTAGGAAAGATGAAGGAACAAAGTTGCTTTTGTTTTGTTTTGCTTTTATTTAATATCCTTTAATTTTTTGGGGGAAGGGACACTATGAGGGTGGAGGGTGGATATGGAGGGATTGGGAAATGTGCAGGATTGGGATTACCATAACATCAAAAAATTTATGTCAAAAATAAATAAATTAAATTAAATTTAAAATATAGAGCCCAAGAATGATAAAAGAAAAAAAATTTAAAACATATAAGTTTAATTCTGTAAAAGATTATTTGAAGACTAAAAATGGGTAGTCAATTAAAGACAAAAAGGAGTGGAACATAAATATTGAGTCATGGATTATGATTCAGGAGAAAGAATAATAGATGGAACTTTAGAGGAAAATGAAAAATGATTTTAGGAGACAATTTGACTATTTTATCACATTTCAATAACTATATTCTTACCAATATACTATAGATAGCTAGAGACTCTTGTCTCTATCAGAATTAGGTATTAAAGAGCATTAGCCTTTCTTAGGGGGGCAATGATCCAAAGTGATGTTTTCCAGGACAAGAAAGAATAAATTACCTCATCAACAGAAGCCATGATTTTTAATATAGACAAAAATAAGAGGAAGAAAGAACCTAGGAATAGAAGGAAGCAAAAGGGAAAAGGGAAAAAAAGCAGCAACTGTATGTCTAATGTATATCAAAATGAAGGATGCAAGAAGTTGTAGTGGAAGCAGTTAGAAAATACAGCCTTTACCTCATGTTCCAGCAACAAAACGTGCAGATACTCTGATCCCACATATCCTTCTGATATTACTGTTGGACTCACTGTCTTTGTTTTGCACGGAAATAATTTACTATTACTGTTTCTCTTTACTGAATCCAAAGCAGTACACTAAGTTTTTAGATCAGATGATCATGCTATCATGGGTCTCATACAATAGTTAAGTTGAATATACCAAATGTCTACAAGTTCTTTTAATAGTTAACATGAGCTACCAAAAACAAACAAACAAACAAACAAACAAAACAAAACAAACATAAAAACAATCGTGCTGAATTTGGGAATATGAATCTTTCTCCACTTAACTTAGTTAATCTCAGACTTAACAAGCTTTTACATCTCTATCTTCTGTTTTCTGTCTCCTTTTACTTAAGTCAGCATTATTAGATAGATCCCTTTTGACTTGACCTTTAATGTTTTCACTGTGTCTTGTAATTTATCTCATATATACCTGCAGAGTATTTAGGACTCTCAGCATTAGAAGGATTGGGTTTGTTATTATTTTTGATGATTGCCACTACCAAAAATAAAATTAGTTAAGTTAGTATTCAAAAAGTATTATGTCATAATATAATGTTTCACATATTCTAAATGAAATAAATGCAGATAGGCCCCTGTGGTAGTTTGCATAGGAATGACCCTACAAAGACTCGTGTGTTTGAATGTTTGGCCCATCGGTAGTGGCACTATGAGGATGGATGGCTTTGTTGGAGAAACTGTATCACTGTGGGGGCAGGCTTTGAGGTCTACTATGCTCAAGATATTTGCAGTGTGACACACAGTCTCCTGCTGTTTGTGAAACAAGATGTGAAAATCTCAGTTACCTCCTTAGCACCAACTCTGTCTGCAAGCCACCATGTTTCCTGCCATGATGATAACAGACTTAGCCTCTGAACTGTAAGCCAACCACAACTAAATGTTTTCCTTTAAAAGAGTTGCCATGGTCATGGTGTCTCTTCACAGCAATAGAAACCCAGACTAAGAAGGTACCAAAGACTGGGGTATTGCTGTGATAGGCCCAACCATGCTTTTCTTTGGAGGAATGTGAGCTTTGGGACTTTAGATAAGAAAAGCAGTTGAATGGTTTAAGTGGGGCTTACTGGGCCCGACTGGTAAAAGTAAGGAAGACAGTGGTGCTGATGGTGATTTGAACTCTGGGGCTCTGGTTCAAGAAGTTTCAGTGGAGAAAAATTGTGGTATGTGACCTAGAGACACAACCTAGAATGGCGTCTGCTGTGTGGTTATTAGTGTTCACTCTTATGAAGATCTATAATGAAAAAGAATAAGCTCGCCAGTAAAAATACAAAATGTGGGAACTGTGGAGAAAGATGCACTAAGAAGTGAAATGGAGCTCAACCCTATGTTCAAGGAGATAGAGAGAGTAAAGAAAAGCCTGATGTTAATTGGAAAAAAGGGAGTGCAGAATCAGTGCAAGATTCCAAGTTCAGTTTCCAACTTCTGAAAAAGAGTTAAAGAACAGCTTAGGTCCAGGTGTGAAGCTGCATACCTTGAATCCCAGGACTCAGGAGACAAAGGCATGCAGATCTCAGATTTTAAGGCCAGCCTGCTCTACAGGATGAGTTCCAAGACAGTAAAGCTTAGGTTGTAAAGAAAACCATCAAAAATAGGAAACTGTGTAGGTATAATTGAACAAAGGAGCCAGGTTTTAGCCTCAGCATGCAGCAGAACTTGTCAATTTTGGCAATGTGGTTCTGGCTTTAGAGCCAAGGACAGAAGAAAGGAGTTATGAAATCTCCCTCCATGACTGAAGAAAGCCTCTCAGCACAAGTGAGTGGTGGGGGTATCTCTGCATGAGGGCTCAAAGTGGTCAGTGTGTGAGGGTGAAGCCTGGATTGCCTTGGTGACCATAGAATATTGGAGATGTCAGAGTCAAGGGACATTTACTGAAGAAAGCTGCTAACAGGGAGTGGAACCAGACCAAAAGGAAGAAGTGTGTTACAGTCAACAAAGCTGAAAGGAGTTGGAGATCTGAAGAGCAATTTGACATCAAACATGAAAATGCAGACTTTGGAGTTTGTCTAGTTCGTTTTCAGTCTTCCTTTGGTCCACTATTTTCTTTCTATGATCTCTTTCCTCCCTAATAGAACAATAATGTATACCCTGTGGCACTGTATATTGGAAGTATGTGATCTGCTTTTTCATTTTCATTTTATAAGAGATTGTAGTTAAGAGATTGCATGAATCTCAAAAGAGACTTTAAACTTTGGACTTGTCAAGAGAGTTGAGACTGTGATAGAATACGGGGACTTCTGAAGTTAGTCTGAATGAATTCCTGCATTGTTATGGTTACAAATTTACGGGGGCTCAGGGATTGAATGTAGTGGTTTGATTGGAATGGCACTCACAGACCTAGGTGTTTGAATGCCTGACCCACAGAGAGTGGTACTATTAGGAGGATTAGCCTTGTTGGAGGAAGTGTGTCACTGTGGGGGCAGGCTTTGAGGTTTTATATTTTCTTTTTCTTTTTTTTTTTTTTTTGAAAAAGAAAAAAAATCTGTATTTTTTAATGAGGTTCTGAGATATTCTTTTTTTTTCTTTCATTTTACAATACTATTCAGAGGTTTTATATTTTCAAGCGATGTCCAGTGTGATACTCAGTCTCCTTCTCTTGCCTGCATATAAAGATGCATAATTATCAGCTACCTCTCCAGGATCATGACCACCCGCACACTGCCATGTTTTCCACTGTGAAAATAATGGACTTTACTCCTGACCTGTAAGCCAGGCCAATTAAATATTTTCCTTTCTAAAAGTTCACATGGCCATGGTGTCTCTTCAGAGCAATAGAAACCCAAACTAGAATAGCCATATTAAAAAATACTAAAATAAAAACCAGAAAGTAATCTAAGTGTCTCTTCAAATAGATCACCCTTTTCCACTCAGGACCTTTATCTGAAGAGTTTTTAAACACAAATAATTAGTTCCTTTTGGAAAACTGACTAATTTTAATATAAAATTGTTGTGAGAAAGGTGGAGATATAAATCCTAAGAGTTATTTAGTGGTCTTGTTAAACTTTATCCTCTTTTATGTTTTCATAGTATCTTAACATTCATACATTCTAAATCTCAATATACTTTTTGAATAAGATAAGTAGTGTCCATTGTAGACTGAAGTTTCTCAGTCTTACCCAGTTCCACCCAGGTAACAGCTGTTTTTATAAAATAATCACACAGAGGCTTACTATTAATTACAAACTGTTTGGTCTATGACTCAGACCTATTGCTAGCTAGGTATTACATCTTTTTTTTTTTTTTTTTTTTTTTTTTTTTAGACCATGGTACCTTCAATCTCACAGAGATCCACCTGGCTCTGCCTCCTGAGTGCTGGCTGAGTGCTGGGATTAAAGGTGCACACCACCACTACCCGGTTAGCTACTACATCTTAAATTAACCCATTTCTATTAATTTATATATTGCATTTCGCCATGGCATTACTGGTCTGCTGGCATCTTGCTCCTTGGGTGGCTGAATGGTGTCAGATATCTGATGGATAGACATCTTCAAACACTTCATAGACCTGAAGAATATGGCATTTAAATATTTTAATAACTTAGAATTCTGTTGATGTGAGACCCAATTGCTCTTGGCTACACCAATCTACTCCCAAGAGGATGTTGAGCAACAAAGACACTCCATATAGAATTTGTCTTCTTGGCAAATGTGATCTATTGGGCATAGAACTGCCCTTGCCTCAGCTGCTGACAGTAAGCATGCTATACTTTCGGGACAAGCAGGATATAAGGAAAAATGACTGCTGAACCTTACCAAGACAGGATAGGACAGTCTCTCAAAATTTCTTCCTTTTGAAAACAGGCTGTCTGATATTCTAGACTTGTAGACTAAAGTGGATGCCCCAACAATGCAGAGAAACATTGGGTGACTGTTCAGTCAGCCAGCTGTCTCAGTCATTTCTTGCATTTTTTAGAAGTTGCTTGATTGTACTTCTTGTTCACTCAGGTAATATTATTTTCCTTCTCAGGTCTTTGAAAGGGATGAAGACTAGATGCTTACAGTTACTTTCCTCTTGTATCTTAAATAAGAGCATATCAGGCACTAGATTTTGATTTTTTTTCAGGATAGGACAGCTATTGGAGTAATCTCTGTAATTTGCCATTTATCTAGAGTCTGGACATTTAGTATGTGTTTCTTGATTGGTGTTGTTCTTCTTGGTTATAGCTCTATTTTTGTTTATGTTATTACCCTTTCTTTTTCCTGGACAATACTTGATAATTATGCTTACTGTATATAGTTTTGTACTAGGTTTGAAACCTTCTTATTCAACCAAAAAGGGCAAGTGTCCTGGGAATTCATTCTACCAATGACCTTGGGGTATGGGGCTTGATAGAGGTCTGGTTTTCTCTGGGTACCTGACTGCAGATCAGAGAACCAGGGCGGCTTTTCACTCTGGTTTATATCCATGAGTGCCCTTTCTCCCCATTTTATATCTTAATAAATCTTGGAAACTCTTTTAGCAGACTCCCATTGATTCTCTAGCAGTCTTTTGGATGTATGTGTCCTCAGTTTCATTTAAAAAGCTTCTTCTTAATTTTTAAAGTAGGGTTAAATACAAGAGTACTTTACGGAGGCTTCCTTGTTGAAATTTTCTCTTCTACCACTAAATAGTGCCTACTAAATCTTAGTTTTCCATCATCTGTGGTGATATTAGCTCTCACAAACATTTTCTGTATATGCTTTCATGCTTTATAATGATTTTTGCTATGTAGAATTTGGAAAGAAGTTAACACTGACTTACATTAAACAATATAAATGACTAGAATTTCTAGATAACTGTAGTTTAACAAAGTCTAGTGATCTTAAAATATGTTCAGCTCACTATGGGCTGTTAACTCATCTTGATGACAGTAAATATGAATTCATTCTAGCCTGGGATTATTCTAGAATCAACATAAAAATTAATCAAAATTTCTTGATTAATCAAAATTACATATTATCTTCCTGATTGCAATCACCTATCAGAGGAATCATCTTCCACAGTAATTTGTGGAAAATGTAATTAGCACCAATGAACCCATTGCTGGAGGTCTGTGCACATAAAAAGAGCTAGTTGATAATTCCATGTCTCCCCTCCCCTCATAAAAACAAACAAACAGGAAGATGTGCCTGGTGCAGAAGTTCTAGTCTCCTGTCACCCCACAATGGAGCAAACGGAAACTTTTTTTTAAAACAAATATTCGCAATTATATTGGATATTATCCAAAGAAAACTCATACCTATTCACACCATTAACAAAACTGTTGCATTTGTAAAAACAAAGGCATTGCTTAATTTTTGCATGGCTTTGATTTTATACTGCTTCCAAGTCTTAAAAACAAAACAAACAAACAAACAAAAACAGTAATTCTATGTTTGTGAAGTGATTGAAATGAAGAAGTCTTTTTCATCTTAGATATTTAATTATAACAGAATTCAATACATTTAGCACCATGAAGTTAAAAGAAATAGGCCTGCTTAGCTCTATTGCTTGATTTACCTAATCTGAGTTATATTAGTAATTATAGGGAAGCAACATGCTACGATAGAAACCACTCTTGGATGCTTAGCACTAAAAGGAAGCTTTACCACCAGATAGTTCTGTGACTATTGTTAATAAAGTACAGCCTCTTCTCCAAAGACTAGGGAAGATCTGGAAAGGAGGGAGACTCTAAGGATCAGAGGCTGTGGGGGACTTCAAGAATCATTATTTCCAGACACTAGGGAAGTTGTACATTTGAACTTACAGCACTTGTGACAGAGTTCACAAGATAGCCACAAGCCCAAGGCAAAAATCTCAGCATGGAGAGGGAGGAGGGAAAGAATTCCCACATGTTGCTAAGAAACTAAAGGCATTTGTTAGGTTCTGGTAATGGGAGGGTTAGGGTTTTTGTTGTTGTTGTTGTTTGTGTGTGTGTGTTGTGAGTTGGTATTTATTTATTTGTTTGTTTGTTTGTTTGTTTGTTAAGTTGTGGTCCCTGCTAGGTCATCCATGATTCAGGAGATTTCCATAAACCCAGGAGTATAGGAACAGCATAATTTGTGCTCAATGGATTTTAAACAAAAAATAATAACAATGAACAGATGAGGCTGCCATGAACCTGGGTAAGTTGGGATGGATTTGGGAGGAGTTATGAATAGGGAGAATGAATATGTTTAAAATACAATAGGGAACTGATGTCCTATACAGCCTGGAAGGGCAGGGACTGGAGACTAGATAGTCCAGAGACCTAGGGTAAAACCCAACATGACTGGATATATATATATATATATATATATATATATATATATATATGTATATATGAAATGATTCTTAATGATATTCTGATACAGTCAAAGATCAGTGCCTTGTCCAGTCATCATCAGAGAGGCATCCTCTGGTAGCAGATTGGAGCAGGTCAGAGACCCACAGCCAGGCATTTTTTTTTTCAGAATCTAAATTAGAGGTCTCCATTGGGTTCCTTCTTTTCAGAGATCACAGAACCCCATGTGTGAGGGATGGCGATTAGAAGGTAGAGAGTGCAGGACACCAAGAGAACATAACTCACCTAATTAACTAAGCAGGGCTCACATGGTCTTACAGAGACTGAAGTGGTAAGCATGGGACCAGCAAGGATCTGATCCAAGTCCCCTGCATATGCTATAGCTCTTAGTTTGGTGGGTTTTTTGGACTTGTAACAGTGGGAGCAGGTGTACCTCTGACACTTTTGTCTGTTCTTGGCACTTTCCCTCCTCTATTGGCCAGCTTTTTCCAGCCTTGATATGAGGGATTTTTGACTTGCTTTATTGTAGCTTGTTTCATACTGTTTAGTTCTTGTCTCTTGGAAGCCTGCTCTTTTCTGAAGGGAAACAGATGGGGAGAGGTTATAAGGGAGAGGAAAAGTCAGGGGAAGCTGGTAGGAATAGGAAGGAGGAACTGTGGTAAGGATATATTTTATGAGAGAAGACTCTGTTTTCAATAAAATATAAAATAAAATATATTCACCATTTGAAATTCTCAAAGAATTAATTTTAAAAAAGAATAGTATGTCTTTGGATGTCAGTTAATAAAATGAAATAATCTGCTAAACTTCATAATCCTTAAATGATCTTTAAATTCATGATATTAACATGGAAAACAGTGATGTGTCTTAATATCTTAATTCATTAAAATACATTATGTGAATTACCTTAAGAAACTTCCACCAACTCATCATCTCTGTTAACATTTGTTTTCTTTCAAACTATCTTACATGTGCTTTTGTGTCACTATAATGAATAAATCCCTGCCAAAATAAAATGGAGAATTGAATCTAGGTCCCTAACCTTGACTAAAATCTGTTTTGACTCTGGAGTGTGGTGTGTGTGTATAAAGACAGGCGGCTGGTCCCTAATATGTAGCAGATGGAACGTGAAGAGAAAAGAGAGATAATGGACTAAAAGAAAGCTGTCACATTCTGCTTGTCATCTTGTTTCTGGTACTTTGGGGCAATACGTGCATGTGGCTTTAACAGGGAAATTATTCCTTGTTTTGTTCAGAGAGGCAGAATGCTCCTTGGAGCAACACAAATTACTTGGTGGGGAAAAAAATTAGAAAGTGAATGAAGGGTGCAATGATAATCACTGATCCTCCTAACAGACACTTCTGTCTGCATGTATCTCATTTTCAGGATCTCAAGATAGATAGTATTTAATCTGTTTAGACTTTTCAGTCAAAATCTACCTATACCCTTCTCTTGTGTGATTTATATAGCTTTAGTTTTCATTTATCTTTTGTCTTCTACATATCCATAAAACTGTATAATGGATTCATTTACTTTTTTAATCTTAGCAATAATATACTTTCTTAATTCTGTGATATTGATCTATACTGGTTCAAATATTAATGCTGTTATTTTACAGCAATGTTAATTTATTTATTTAATTATGAGAGATATAGTATAGACCAGTCATCAAATTAGATAGTTCTCTCAGTTAAAGGATATGGGGGGGGGGGTTGAATGACTAGAAAAATTCATGGCTATCTTGCAGAATTAATAATCATTGTGCTATGTAAGATGGGGACCAGGATGTATCCCAAGTACATGAATTGGCTCTTTGGAACCTATTTTCTGTGGTGGGATACCTTGCTCAACCTTGATGCAAGTGGGAGGGACTAGGTCCTGCTTCAACTTGATATGCCAGACTTTGCTGACTATCCAAGGGAGGCCTTACCCTCTCTGAGGATTGAATGAGGGGTGGAATGTTGGGGGTAAGAGGGTGAGAAAGGGAATTGTGGATGGTATGTAAAATTTTTTTAAAATGTTAAATAAACAAACTCAATAAAGTTTGAATATACAATGCTTTAAAAAAGATAGGATGTGTGCAAAAAAAAGATATGTGCAATTGCTGTGAAGCAAGAATGCAAAACTTTAGCAGCTTAAGGAAGGTAGGAAATATTCATGAAAAGTAAATGATCTAAACTTAAAAAACTGGAAACTTTCTAGAATAAACCAGCCAAAAGAAAGACTACAGTGTCAAAAAGACAGAAGGGACAATTGTATTTGTCACTGAGACTCTAAGCTGAAGTCAACAATGGCCAATGCAGAACAGCATGAGTGGATTGATATTTGAAAGTAAAAGAATAGAAGCAGGAGGAAAACATTGGTGTGTTCTTTCTAGAACACTAGCCCTGAATGTGACCCAGATCATATATACTATTTCAACATCTAAGTGTTTAGATGACACGTCTAAACCTTATTGCCTTTAATAAAAACATAACCTGGAGGGAGTATTTTTTTATTTAATTTTATTTCCATTTTACATACCAACCCCAGTTCCCCCTCACTCCCCTTCTCCTTACTCCCACTTCCCCCATCACACTCTCCTATCCACTTTTCAGAGGGATAAGGCCTCCCTTGGGTAGTCAACAAAGTGAGGCATATCAAGTTGAGGCAAGGAGGGAATATTTTCAAAAGGGAGTTAATCAATGTTCCTTTGGGGTTCAGTGGTTAAGCTTTGGTGCTATCACTGCTTCAGGCCCTGGTTGATTCCCAGTCAGGGAAGCCTCTCTTAAAATGGAGGTAAAATAGTCTAGACAATAGACAATGCAGAAATGGCTAACAACAGAAATAATATAAGTAGAAGAAAGTAAGATATAACTTCGAATAGACATATGATGTGAGGAGGGCTTGTATACTAAACTTGAACCACTAGAAACTAAAATAATGCCAGGATATCAAAGAATATAAACATGAGCTGTAGAGAAAAGAAACTGCATTTTCCAAGTGGAACATAAGATTTATCTCACTATTTTTCCCTAATTCTCTTACCTTTCCATGTTGGGCCAGCCTAAACAAACAAAATGAAACTTTTAATGTAGCTTTTGTTTCCTATTAATTGGTCATCAGTTCTTTTATTTATCTGCCACTACAAAGTTTTTCCTCAGACTCCATCTCATTAGTGTATATCATGGTCATACAAAAATGTTTGTAGAAAGACACCAGAAAAGAAAAAAAAGTCCTTGACTACTAGAGAGTACCTGGTTAGATGAACTGCATTTAAATCCAGTGTTTCTGCCTTACTGGAAAAAAAATCATAGAATTTTAACAAAATGTATGGAATTCTCAATATTCTATCTTTTGTTTGGAAATATTTTTACCAATAATGTGTTAATAAGAAACATATAATGTAATTGTTTACCTATCAAGAATGAACAAGCTTTAATCTTTGAATTCAAAGCATCTTGAAAAATTGGTATTGAGGATAACAATGACATTGGGAAAATGTGTTCAGTAGGTGAAGAGAAAAATTAAAGCTAGCCTAAAAGTAAAGGAAAAATACTCCTAAAGAATTTCAAAAATGTCACCTAGATTTTCTTTCCTTCATCAAATTATTTATGCTTCTGAGTTACACTTAGACAAATAACCTAGAGGGATTTATAATGTCTTAGAAATAAGTTGCATCTAATTTTTATTAGGCAAAAATATATGACCTTCACATCTACTTGTTAAAATAGTTATGATAGAATATTCATATTTAATCTGGTATAACTTTATTGATTTTCTTCCTTTGCATATTTTCTGGGGAATTACTAGACATTTCTAAACCAGCACTTCTTGTACTTTTCAAATATTCTTGAAATCTCTCTGAAATTCTTTAGGCTATCAGCTTCTGAGCTGTGAAATAAAAATATCAAAATCATAGTAACAACCTAAAAAGATCAACTTGAAATGCAGTCCAGCCTGGCATGGTTCTTTGATTGGCTGAGTATCTATTTAAATGTCTGAATATATTTAGAATATCTGTAGCTGGAGCATTCTGTGACTGAAAGCAGGACACCTTGATAAAAAATATAAGAATATATACAACAAAAATGCTAATTTATAAAGTTCTGAAGAGAGAAACTTCTGTCATTCGTTGTCACCTGTCATTGTGTCATAAGTTCTGAAGGAGAGAAAGAAAATAACATATATCCTAAAGTTTTCTGGGAGATTGTAATAGAAGAAAACTAAGAAAACTTGAGTATTGTGGAGTCCTGTTTCTTCAATTTACATGGATGCATGAACTTCCAGTCCATGAAATGGAAATAAAATTTATCTCATCAATACATCTGTTAGTGGTATAAATGAAATTAGAAAAAAAATATGAAAAGCCTCAATACATCTGTTAGTGGTATAAATGAAATTAGAAAAAAATATGAAAAGCCTTTCAACTTCTAATGAGAACAAAAATACAATAATGTAGTATTTACGTGACTTTCTACAGTCTAACAAAACATTTTGTTGACTTTGCAATCTGTTTTTCTTACATTGTTAGTCCGTATTTGCCATTCCAGATTCTCATTTCTAACATCTACAGCATCGGGTTAAGCAGCTAGAATAACCCTTAAAGAATGCATCACAAAAACCCACAACTGGTCCAAGTGTTCATAACAAATTGTCAAGGGATGTCCAGCCCATTGCCAGATCTGCAGCTATAGCATAGCTCCTGTAGCTGAGGCTCTGGAAGCACTGGGGAAGAGGGGACAACATATTGTAGGAATCAGAAACCTAGCAACTATGAGGTGAGATTGTGTTTCCTAGAAATGACAAGGAAGCTTTTCCCATACAAATAAAAGAATATGGCTGCTTTAACAAGACCTGAATAGGTATAACACCAATGGGCATACTATTACGTTAGGGGGGAAATCTCACAGGACCCTACTCCCAAAAAACAGCAGGAAACTAAAGGAATGCTTCATGTAAGAAAAACATTGTTCACCATGTATGAATCCCCTATTGTAATATATGTTCTCCCTAATATATTGGGTAAGTAATATAGATAGGTCAACCTTGAAATCATACAGACCATTAACACTAAAAAGACTGATCAAGATATATTTATATACTTATACTTAAACATACACACACACACACACACACACACACACACACACACACACACACAATAACAGAAAAAAAAGCTCATGAATTCAAGAGGGAACAAGATGGAGGAGAAAAGAGATTGGTTGAATGAGGGAAGGGAAGGGGAAATGATGTAATTATATTTAAATTTCAAAGATAAAATGAAATAAAAATATTTTAAAAAGACACTTGTAGCAAAATCAGATTTTTTCCAGTTGCTTCAACTACAATACATATAGTCCCCAGTTCCCCTTACCAAATTTTACAATAATTATGGAAAATTTCTTTGATATTGATCAGATATTTTATTTACTGTCCTACTTTTCAATAATATGTTTTTAAAAATAATCCTATTGCTGAACATATTTCAGGAATACATGAAAGAATGCATCCATGTTTCAAGTTATGTGATACATGAGGTTCTCTGACAACATGCTTTACATTTTACTGAGAGCAATATTTTTCACCATACTCTTTCTGATCCTTTTTTCATATTGTTTAAGAAGTAACAAGTATCCCAATATATTCCTCATATAATGTCATAAGTGTGCTTACCACTAAGAACAAATATAATACCTTTTCATTGTGTACTCTACCTAGAGTTAGAAAGGAAAATACAATAAACTTCTTGGTGTTTTAATAGTTTCTAGTGACCCAACCAATACAATTATTCCGTGAGACTCACACATTAACTAAGAGTTTCTACCTTAAGCCAATGACTTCAATGTGTACAGAGATAATTGAGCTCTGCATTATCTTTAACAGAATAGACAATGTAGAGTTGAATTGAATTAGGAAATTAACCAGTGATGGTAGAAGTTCTCAGGCATCCCAGTGTTTACTTCTTTATAGGACTGCTGCTATAATGAAAGTAAAGGGTATAATTTTTTTTTCTTATATACCTTGTGGTGATATTTTGTTTGTGCTACATCAAATAAAGCTTGCCTGGGCATCAGAGGAAAAAGTCAGCCACTATATTAAATATAGAGGTCAGGCAGTGGTAGCGTATGCCTTTAATCCTAGCATTCAGGAGGGAGAAATGCATCCAGATCTCTTCGAGTTCAAGGCCACACTGAGAACTAAGCCAGGCATTGTGGCACAGTCCTTTAACCTCAGCACTAGTTAACCATAGAGGTCTATAGGTCTGTATAAACAGACAGGAAGTGATAGAACTGGGTGGAGAGCAGAAGTGATGTAGCTGGGCAGAGAGAGGAAGTAAGATGATAGGGCACAGAAAGGTATACAAGGCATGAGTATGCAGAAAGTAGCTCACTTAAGCTGAGGATTTCCTAGCGGTAAGAACTTGTGGCTGGCTTGGTCTATTCCTCTGATCTCTCAGCTTTCACCCCAATATCTGGCTCCAGTTTTTTTTATTAATAAGACCATTTAGCAATTCATATTACAATGACTTATATGTTTTCTATATTCACCAAAAGCAGCAATCTAGCTAAAGATTGGTATACAATTCACATTCAGATTTCTTAGAGCGAAGCTCTAACTAAGATCCAATAGTTTGTACCTTCTTTTGTTGAAAGAATATTCTAATTAGATACTTAACATATAGCAATGAAGTTGTCCAGATGTCCTGATATGAGGATTTTTTTTGTCTTCTGTGCTGTTTTGCAAAGATAAGCATCAGAGCGATATCATGCTAAAACAGTATTTTGAATGATGCTGTTAGAATACAAAAAAAAAAAAGAGTTATACTTGTTTGTGGTGGAACATACTTACAAACCTGATACTTGTGTGTGAGGTAGGAGAATGAACCTATGTTTGAGAGTAACCCATTATGTATACTAAGTTCTAAGTCAGCCAAACATTACACAATGAAACTCTATCTCAGCCTTTCTCAATTAACCTGGAAGTTGATGTAGGTGTATTGCTAACTTTCAGAGCCAGTCAGAGCTACAAAGCAAGCACCAAGTTACAAGATGTACCCTGTCCACGCAAACAAACAACAGCAAATGATTCCTTGAAGAGGTTGTGGAAATAGCTCAATGTAAAAACCATATGTTTGGTATGCTGGAGATACTGGGTTCTGTCCACAGAACCAATTATTATTAGCAGTAATAGAAATAGTAGCCTTAGAAATCAATCAAAGCCTTTTCTTTTCCATTAGGAAAAGAAATAATGGAGAGATAGTTCACCTATAAAATTTCTCATTTTTACTCAAATGTATATTAAAAACTCCAAGACTGCTGTGTCCCAGATTTATTTGTCTTTGTTTCACACAGTTTCCAATGCTATGTTCTCTTCTATCTGGAGATCCAAGATTCTAATTTATATTTACGTATAAATGTGTGTGTGTGTGTGTGTGTGTGTGTGTGTGTGTGTGTGTGTGTGTGTGTGTAAGCAAATTTGTGAGGGTCGGAGAAGTAGGAAAGTCACTATGAGAGATGTAAGAAGATGACTTAAAGGCAGTATGGAGTAGGGAGGAGAATGTGCAGTATGAAAGAAGGAAAAATATGGTGATTGAAAGTTTGAGAAAGAATGGGGAAAGGAAAATGCTGGAGAAGAAACTATAATTCTTAGTCTTCAAAACTCCATTTATGAAAAGGAAGAACCCTCTGAAAATTAAATAAATGAAACTTTTGTACTCTTTATTAGAAATTCCACAACAAAGTATCCTATCACTAATGCAAAATTTTTAAAGGTAATATCCTCAAATAGAGAATATTATTATTATTATTTTAACCAAAGAGATATTTTCTTCCCCCCACTCTCTCTCCTTCTTTTGTTTTGATGATTTTTTTTATTTTGTTTTGGTTTTGTTTTGTTGTTGCTTTTTTTTTTTTTTGAGACAAAGTATTTTTTGTGTAGTCCTGTCTGTCCTGCAAATGGTTCTGTAGACCAGACTGGCCTTGAACTAACAGAGATCCACATAACTCAGAGACATTTTTAGTACAAATATATATATTTCTTAGATAGTGAGTTACTTTAGAGTCTCTTAATTCGAGTGATTGGGATACAGCAGGAATCAAAGGTTCATATTTTTTGTGTTTTCAGTTTATTCCTCAGTTCATGTTTCATTAAATATTTATCATATAATGAAAGGACTTTTGAAAGAATGAGCTTATTTTATACTATTGCTTTCTATGAAAAGGACTCAAGTCTGTAACTTGCCTTCAAAAAATGCACGAGGACAAATAGCCAAACAAATGGAAACACATGAACTATGAACCAATGGCTGAGGGGCCCCCAACTGGATCAGGCCCTCTGAATAGGTGAGACAGTTGACTGGCTTGATCTGTTTGGGAGGCATCCAGGCAGTGGGACTGGGTCCTGTGCTCAGTGCATGAGTTGGCTGTTTGAAACCTGGTGTTTATTCAGGGATGCTTGGCTTGGCCTGGGAGGAGGGAAATGGACCTGCCTGGACTGAGTCTACCAGATTGATCTCAGTCCTCGGGGGAGTCTTTGCCCTGGAGGAGATGGGAATGGGTGGGGGTGAATTATATTGTAAAATAAAATTAAATTAAATTTAAAAAAAGAAAAAAATCACTGAAAAGAATGGAGACAAATTTTAAGAATGAAAGTATTAAAGTAAATGTGCATTAGTACTGAGAGACAAAGTAGTCTCTCTGTATATGTGAAGCCCTGAGGGACTTCTTGGTATTTTATCAACTTAGAACCATCAAATTGAGGAAATGCATTGTAAAGCTTCAAAATCACCAAAGCAATGGGAAGTGGAATTTGTAGTTATCCACCAAATATGAAGCTTTTGAAAACAGAGATGAAAATTTTGAATTGGAGCTTGGAGTCATTATTTCTTAAGAGTTTATCCATTTTGGGGGGAGAGGCATAAACAATATATCCAACAGAATCATAATGATCTAAACAATAAAGATGAAGCTAAGTTTAAAATCAAATATATTAGGTTTGTTAAGTTCTTGAAACAGATACCTCTAAATATTCGAAGAAGGTGATAGGTAAAATGCCTTGTATGTGTTCTGACCAGTGTCATCACCTGCAATCTCAGCAGTTCCTATTGTATATCTTCTTATTGTTCTGCTCGACAGGTTAGTCTGGGAAACAACTGCAGGATTCAAGCTGTTAATGAGTATCAAGGAGGTTTTCTACACCCCATGATTTGGGTCACTGATCTCTGTCAGATAAGTCTATGGAAATAATAGCTCAGAATACCTGTGGAAAATGATTGCCTGTAATATTCATTACAGATTCTGTCTCAGGTATAACAATTCAGCCAATAAATTCTCAAAATAGTCCTCTTATATATCTTAATGGAGTTTGTATGTTAAAGAATATCTCCAGTTATCCTTGAGATCCCATAGGGGATTGATTTCAGGATCCAACAGATACCATAATCCATGATGCTCAAATCTCATATAAAATGCAGAATTTGTATGTAATCTATCTACATACTCCTGTGTATTAAAAAACCCCTCAAAAATTGTTCCAACTTCTAATGCTATTAAAATGTAAAGCATAATAAATCCAGGTCCAAACTTAATTAAATAAATATATCTGTGAACAAATATCATATGCTAACCCTCTCTTCCTTTTTTTCATAGCTGGGATACTCTGTGTTCCATGAATTTCAATTCTTTCAGCCCCGATTATGTACACTGATCACATGTACCAAATCTCACCTTTCTAGAACTTAAAGCAAGCTTTGTTGCAACTGACAAGTTCTTAGCCTCAGCATTGTGCTTGTTTGAAAAATGGTCATGAAGTAAACTAAAAGTCAAACCTGAAATATTATTAAATATGGTTAAAATTTAAAACATAAATTAACAAAACTCTGCCAACTAGAACCAATGTTAAAAAAAGCAGCTCGTTTTTAGAGATTATTAGTTAAGAGGGACAAAGTAGTTGAACTAACTTTTCAAATCATATATATATATATATATACTAACCTTTGTTTTGGACCATAATGTTTGTTTTAGATTTTAATTCTCTTACTTATCCAAGAAAAATTCATTAATATGCATAAAGTGAGATTAATGAGGAGGTGAAAATTCAGACCACTATCTTCATCATAAGTGTAATATTGCTTGTACCAACCCCTGATGAAAATCTGTTCTTAGCCTACACCAGAGAGCCCTATGCACCAGTGATTAATTTTGTTTTGTTTACATTTTGTGGTGGTTTGAATAAGAATGATCCCCATAGGGATATATATTTGAATGCTGAGTAATCAGTGAGCTGCATTATTTGCAAGGGACTAAGAGGTATTGCTTTAATGGAATAGGTGTGGCGTTGGTAAGGGAAGTGTGTCATAGGAGAGGAGCTTTGAAATCTAAAAGGCCAAGTCAGGTCCATTGTCTGTCCTTTCTTGCTGCTTGTGGATCTGGATGTAGAATGGCCAGCTACTTATCCAGCATCCACCTGCATGCTCCCATGTTACCTATAGTTCTAATGGACTAAGCAAGCCCCAAATAAACGCTTTCTTTTTTGAGAGTTGCCAGTATTATGGTATGTCTTCAAGGCATTTGAACACTGAATTAGACACAGTTATAGCTGGGAAAATTCAGGTTAAAGGCATTGACTGTAATGTCTTTGACAATATTTTCAAGCATAGAAATCACAAATTTTCTTTTTTTCCCCCAGATATAAATAGTTCAGGTAGATCTAGTGGGTTCTCAATAGAAATTATTATAGTCTACCTAATTCTTTTTTTTTTTTTTTTTTTTTTTTTTTTGGTTTTTCGAGACAGGGTTTCTCTGCGTAGCTTTGCGCCTTTCCTGGAGCTCACTTGGTAGCCCAGGCTGGCCTCGAACTCACAGAGATCTGCCTGCCTCTGCCTCCCAAGTGCTGGGATTAAAGGCATGCGCCACCACCGCCCGGCTAAATCTACCTAATTCTTAAGTGGCATGATGACAATAAAATGTTGCAAGAGTTTTGGAGATCTTCATTGCTTTATCTCCTTATTTGAACATGAACTACAGATAAAGAGCATCCTCCTTTGACAATTAAAGACAACATAATTGACGTTCTCTGCATCTTCTATTCTTTTAGCCAGAAGACCTGATACACATATCTTAGTTGATAACTCTCAACAGAAATATGGTAATCTTCATCTTTCCTTCTCATTTAACCAACTCTTTCTTAGTGGAAACATACTAGAGCAATTTTCTCTCCACATTAACATAAGCAAAAATAACCCCTTGACTATTTCCACATATATAGAAATTCTAAAATAATTTTACCTAGTTTCCTCAAGATAGATCCATGTTCTATAGTTTCTCTCACAAGCAACTTTAAAAAAATAATTGAAATGGATTCCTAATAAACCTGTTTCTGCTATTTGTGTAGAGATTTAATACCAGTGACTAAGCTGGCTTTAATAGCTAAGATCCAATAAATATACTTGGAGAGATTGGACTAATTCGCCCTGTTGATATTGTTATTAGAATCTAAGAAATGTTTGTCCTTTCTTATTCTCATATCAAGACATTGGAAAAAACTATTTGATGTAAATAAATAGATTAAAAGTTGCCTCTGAGGTAAGGGGACTTTCTTTTTTCTCCCAGTCTGCATGTTTTTGGAGATTAGATATACAAAGTGCTATCATAGAAGAAATGGTTTATAATGAGAGTAGTCTTTATCATCCACAGATGAGTCTTCTTTTTATTTACATTTTTCCATGTTGGCAGCCATAATCAGAGAGTGACATCTGTAGGTGTTCTTAGACTCCCATTCACTGCTTGTTCTAGAATAGCCAGATGTCATATCTTGAGGGAGTCCTGTGTGAGAGTTCATATGGCAGAGCTTGAAATTCTATTCCTCAACAATTGTTTAAGAAAGATCCTTAGGCTTCTGTTGAGACTTGAGTCATTTTTACTTTTACCAATTACTTGATTCTAGTGAAGATGAAAAGTTTGAATCACAGATGTCCCTGTACCTTTTAACCAGATTCCAAAGCCCTGAGCATAGAAAATGAATTATGCTGAATAATTACTCTCATAAGCTACTAAATTCACAGGTGATTTGTTAAACATCAGTAGATAACTAATATATATTTTGATTCCTGAAAAAATGTGGTTTTAGAACAAATGCTTTAAAAGATGGAAAAAAATATTGAACTAAGAAGTTAAACAGGGATTGGTGACTTTGAATAATTTTTTAGATAAAACTTATATCTTAATTAATTAGGAAGAATTATAGACTTTATAAAGTCTGAAAATGAATGCCCAAAAGGAAACTGAAATGTACTGTTAGTTCAAAGTAGATATGAAGGCTGCAGTTACATGTAAAGTATTGAATATATTATTCAAAAGAAAAGGTCTACAAAATAAAATATCTTAGTGAATTCAGAAGGTACTATCGTGTTCATCCTAGATTCTAAAGTATAACTTAAGAGAGATAAATTTACAGGACTATGAAAATATTTCACATATATTCTCATACTGAATCTTAGGACCAACAATATGAAAAGTAAAGAAAAAAATGCTTTCAACAAAACATAAAACCTAACAGAATTCAAAGACAGTTTCATAAACCACAAGACAAAAAAAATATGATTGTAACAATTTTTGACAATATCTAAGAAAGATTTAACACCATTACTCTCCCAGGCATGATAGCACACGCCTTTAATCCTAGTACTTGGACAGTAGAGAAAGGAGGATCTCTGTGAGTTGGAGGCCAGCCTTGTCAATAAAAGGGGTTCCATACCAGCCAGAGCTACATAAAGAAAGTGAGTCTCATAAAACAAACATACAAAAGTAGTATCTAAGCACATTCATTAACAAAGGGCAATCATTCAAGAGAGCAATGGTATAGATGAGGAGATTACTTAATCAAGTCATACAAAGACAGGATTTTTAATATGACTGCCAATAGCCTCTATCACCAGAACTCTCAAATAAATAAATGCTTCCCTATGTGAAATTTTCAAGCAAGAATTGTGTTTTAAATATCATTGTTTGAGAATTTTGTACATAAACATAATGTGTTTTTTATCAAATTCAGCCCTTTCCTTCCTTTCCAAGTTTTTCCATAATCTCCAGTCTTTTTTTTTTTTTTTACAAGATCATGTGTTCTTCTTTTAAGATCATTACATCTACTAAGGACTACAAGTATGCAAATAATTGGAGGGTTACCTATAGGAACATAGGTAGCCTAACAAATAATTGTGTTCCTGAAGAAAACCAGACATCCCACCCTCAACATCTTTCCTAGCCTTTAGCATCTCAGCCAGGGGTAGACTTTATTAACCCTCATGCATCCATGCTGGCATTTTGGCTGACTTGATCTTCCGCAGGTTTTGTACATGCTGTCACAGGCATTGTGAGCTCATATGTACAACTGCACTATTATATTTGGAAAACACTGAAACAATACTACACTATCCTTAATAAATGGACATAGCATTAAATTGTCTCAATCCTTTCCTCAATAGACATTTTAGGGTAGTGCTCAGCCCTCATCAAAGAAGTTTTTTTTTTTTTATTAGAAAGGTTTTAGAGAAATTTTTGTCTAATGGAATGATCACACACATATGATGAATTATATAAAACATAGTTATTTAAAATGTTAAATGTTCTGTAAATGCTTTTATTAACTGAGAAATAGATGACTCAGTGATTATCTCTTGGAACTGAGAATGCTTTAGAAAATACCAAGGCAGAGAAAAACACTAAGTTCCAAATGTATGTGAATGTTAAATAGCGTGCAAAAGAAAATTGACTTGGAGCTTGCAATCAAGACTATAGAGGACAAAAGTAATACAAAGGAAATCTCATTTATTTTCAATCATTATGAATTAATCCAGTGAGTTCCTGTGATCATCAAATTGCATTTCAGAACAGATAAAGCACTGCCCTCCAATCTCAATCTCACCTCTGGGACGATAGCGGCTATAGTAGTAATACTAGTAGTAGCAGCAGTAGTAGTAATAAAAGGTAGGTTTTTTTGTTTTTTTTTTTTTATGTTCTGAGGTCTAATCTTGCTGAGCTTGGAGGAATTTCCTTTCCTACAATTATCCAGATCCATGGGACAATAAAGATCTATCCACTGAGCATAGCATTCAAATTCAAATCACCCAACCTAGAGCCCAAGTAAGTCACAAAGAGCCTCTAACAGAGGATTCTTATGCTTGGTGCCATCATTTTATCGCCTAATTAGAACTTAATATAGTCAGAAAAGTAATCATTCAAGTAAGACGAATTTCTACCTGAACGCCCTACCTTACTTCTTCTTCACAGGAAACAAATGGAAGCTTTAGCCCTCTAATTCCTCTCATCTTTCTCCCTACAGATTGTCCCCCATGCTTGGTGTGTCATCATTTTGCCATCTGGTGTTTAATTGTGTCACCCATATTTCTTTTTGTAGGGGACTATGCTGCAAATATTTTCTTTCACGATAATGTTCACTTCCATCTCTGTAATTTTAGGTATCTCACTTAAACAAACCCACACACCCTTAAAACTATTCCTAGTGCATTCTTTTGAACAGTGTACCTACAACCTTTGCCTTATACATGCTTATCCACTAAAGATTATATATTTTGGGATTAGGTAATTTAGTAATGGTTTAATCTTAATGTTAGCTAAAACTCAAAATTAAACAACAGATGAAAAGTTGTAGTTAAGAAACTACAGACAGAGCCTCATTATTTCTACAGTGAATTAGAACATTAGATTCCAAAAGGTAAAATGACCTTATGATAGGATGATATTTGGGGAAATACAGGAGGGAAGAGTATGTTGCATGTACACTAGATATGTCATTAGTATGTGAAAGAAGATTTTAGTAGACTATTCCATTCTGTTATTAAAGTATTGGACAATTTTTCTGACTGAGAGTTCTTAGAAACCAAATATTCAACCCATAGTTGCATGTACTCTATAACAGAACTATGATGAGGTAATAAAGTAATTCATTCAGTCTGACCATACTGAGAAGAAATCTGTGACCTAAAGCCTGTTTTGAAATCTACTGACAAGACCTTCAGGGTTATATCAAAACACACAATAGGAAGTGAGGTAAATATGTACAATCGATAGATCTTGGTCAAAACGTGTCTGGAGGAACATTTTTTTAGGTTTGTTTTTGAGAGGACCTCATTGTGCATAGGAAACCATTACTAGTTGATGGTGATAATTCAGTCATTTGTATAATATGATCATTATTGCCTAGGTGTGGGTAACCTCAGTTTCCATTCCAGAATGTAACCCTACAGAAAGGAATGAAATTTTGGATTAGCTGAGAGGGACTCAGAATGAATAATCTAGAGAAGCAAATTTAAGACAGTTAAGGCATTGATTGAGCCCTCCAGGGGAACAAAGGAATGTGAAGAGAATCTCTATTATACTTGCATGCACAATCTCCTTTTTTTTTTAATATTGGTCAATCCTACTGATTTTGTTTTAGTGATTATGATCTGGACAGTATGAGAGTATGATTAATTCTGGATTAAAAAATAGGAGTTTGTGACTTCCTTTATACTCTCATTGTCTTGCTGTCTGGCATAGAACTAGTTCTAAAAACTCACTTTTGTGTTACAAAACTCTCCTAAGGAAGCACGAAGATAATAAGTTTAAATTTGTAACTGAGGTCTGCCAATAAATATGAAGATGCTGGGAGTTTCTTGTTCATACCATGTTAGACAAAACTCTGCAGACATTTACTTTAAAAACTTCTGGTAAGATACACATAAATCCAAAATAAGAAAAAAATACTGATATTATCACAGAAACTATGAAAAATAATGGTTTTTATAATGGAATATAATTTTCAATAGCTAATTAATGAAAATTTGTGATGGTCTAATTTTTTAATGTGTGCTGAGGCCTAGACTCTCTATATGGAAATATGTATTGAAAACAGATTAGAATTATTGGGAAGTAAGTAGTTGACTTGTTCCTAACTGAATTGGTATTTGTGGTATCATAATTTTTTTTTGCTTCAAAAATACATTCCTTAGTTACATTCTCTGTAACTGGAAATTTCATTGCTGTTTTATAAATCTTAAATAAAAATTGAGACAAAAGAACCAAGGCTTAATAAGAGAACTCAGATATAATTTAAGTAAGCATTAATTTATAAGAGAATAAAACATGCATCTGCTTGTATGAATTTATAGCATTTAATTTTGCCTTTAAATGTTATCACTAGAAGAAAGCACCATAAGGCTCAGTTTTCCAGCTCTATTCCACTTTGTAATACGTAATGCCATTGTTGGGAGTCCCTCAAGGACACCAGGTTACACAACCATAAGGTATATGAAAAGGATCTAGTTCAGACCTTAGAGAGTCTTTTTGTCACTTCAGTTTCTGGGAGCTACTGTATAGTTTATTCTGTGGACCCTGTTCTCATAGTGTCTTTGGCTCCTCTGGCTCCTACAATCCTTCCCCTTCTTCTGCTGTGCTTCCCTGGCTTCATCTAGTGTTTGGATGTGGGTCTCTACATCTGCTCTGATCAGTTGTTGGATGGTGCCCCTCAGATGACCATTGGATAAGGAATTGATCTTTGGATATAGCTGAGTATAGCAGAATATCGTTAGTCATAATTTCATCGATTTTTATTTTTATTTTGGAAACAGTGTTTGGTTCTAACCTGGGACTTTGGGCTGTTCAGTCCATGGTTCCTGCCCAGCTAGGCAGTGTCAGGTGTTGGATCCCTCTTACGGTATGAGACTCAAGTTGGACCAATCATTAGTTGGCCACACCCACAAGTTCTGGGCCACCATTACTCCAGCACATCTTACAGTCAGGACAGATAATCAGTCAAAGTGTCTGTGGCTAGGTTGTTGTCTCAGTCTCAATGCTAGAAGCCTTGCCTGGATATAGAAGATGGCCAATTTGCTCTCCAAAGTCCCCATTATTAGTAGACTTCCCTAGGGTCACGCTCATAGATTCCAGCTATAGGGTGAAAGAGAAAAAGAAAAACATCCCGACCCCGACTTGACCACAGGACCAGGGCTTGAAATCCCACCAATCCTTGAGAGGTTGAAGAATCCCACCTATCCCTGGGGTTGTCCAAGAGTCAGGCTACAAACCTGGACCAATCCCAAGCTGCCCTGGAAGCTCCAAATCTACACCACCCCTCAGCTCTGAACCCTATTCAGTTTGCTGCTGTTTCTCATCGTAGAGGCAGGCACCCTCCTGGATTTTTCTTTCCCAATACATATCTTGACTGAGGCTTGTTGCGCTATATGACACTTTCACCAGGGTGGACTCCAGCTGTAACAACGTTCATAGGACCCATAGCAGAGCAGAATTGTAACACTTTGCTGGAGAAACTTTCCCCTAGTTGAGCAGAGTTGTTATATTTGCATTGACAAACCTTTCCCTGAAGAAGAGTTGTAACTTGCTATGCTTAGAGTAACTGTGTTATTCCTTGACTCTGGACTGCATGATACCTTTCAAGCCAAGCTGCAACACTTACATGAAGGAGTTTGCACTTCATTAGGTTTTCTATGCTCCACAATTCCAGTCTCCCTTAGTACTCTCTCCCTTCAACTCTCCAACCACTCATGGCCTGATCCCTTCTGTTTCTATCCCCATCCACCCCCAGTCCACTTGCAGAATCTATTCTATTTCCCCTTCCAAGTGAGACCCTTGAGCCTTCCTTGTTACTTAGCCACTGTTGGTCTATGGAATACAACATGATTATCTTTTATTTAAAAGCTAATGTCCACATATAAGTGTTTACATACCCTGTTTGTCTTTCTGGTTCTGGGATACCTCACTTAGGATGATATTTTCTAGTTCTATCCATTTGCCTGCAAATTTCATGATGTCCTTGATTTTAATAGCTGCATAAGACTTCATTGTGTAAATGTATTACATTTTCTTTATCCATTCTTGTGTGATGGACATCTAGGCTGTTTGCAGTTTCTGGCTATTAGCAATAAAGTTGCAACTGAGCAAGTGATCTTGTGGTAGAATGGAACATTCATTGGATATATGCTCAAGAATGTTATATCTGGGTATCTTAGGTAGAGTTTCTATTGCTGTGAAGAGACAGCATGACTACAGCAACTCTTAGAAAAGAAAAGATATAATTGGGGATGGCTTACATTTTCAGAGGTTTGAAATGCGCAATATGGTGGCATTTAAGTAGACACAGTGCTGGAGAAGTCAGTCAGAGTCCTACATCTTCACTTGTAGGCAGCAGGAAGTGATTTGTGACACTGGGTATGGCTTGAGCATATACAAGACTTCAAGACCCTCCTCCATAGTGACACACTTTCTCCAAAAAGGTCACACCCACTCCAACTAAGCCATCCCTCCTAATAGGGTTGTTCCCTTTGGGGGAATTTTCTTTCAAACCACCATACTGTGTCTTGAGGTGGGTCAATTCCCAATTTTCTGAGGAATGTCCATATTGATTTTTATAGTGAGTGTATTACTCTATCTGTGGGGAGTGTTCTCCATGTTCCACATTCTCACCAACAGGAGGTATCTATCCCTTGTGTGTCTGTGTGTTTTTTTTTTTAACTCAACCATTTTGACAGGTATAAAATGCAATCTCAGAATTGTTTTGCTTTGAATTTCTTTTTTTTTTTTTAATTTTACAATACAATTCAGGTGTACATATCAGCTACAGATTCCCTTGTTTTCCCCCTCCCGCCACCCTCCCCTTTGCCCCAGCCTGCCCCCCATTCCCACCTCCTCCAGGGCAAAGCCTCCCCCAGGACTGAGATCAACCTGGTAGACTCAGTCCAGGCAGGTCCAGTCCCCTCCTCCAGGCCAAGCGAAGCGACCCTGCATAAGCCCCAGGTTTCAAACAGCCAACTCATGTGATGTGACTAGCAGTCCAGTCATCCTTGTTTCACATCTAGTATACTTCTATGGGTGAGTACATACCATGTTTGTCTTTCTGAGTCTGGGTTACCTCACTCAGGATGATTTTTTCTAGATCCATCCATTTGCCTGCAAACCTCAAGATGTCATTGTTTTTCTCTGCTGAGTAGTATTCCATTGTGTATATGTACCACATTTTATTTACCCATTCTTCAGTTGAAGGGCATCTAGGTTGTTTCCAGGTTTGGGCTATTACAAACAATGCTGATATGAACATAGCTGAGCAAGGCAAAGTGACAGCCTACAGAATGGGAAAAGGTCTTCACCAACCCTACATCTGACAGAGGACTGATATCCAGAATATATAAGGAACTCAAGAAATTAGACATCAAAATGCCCAACAGTCCAATTAAGAAATGGGCTATAGAACTAAACAGAGAATTCTCAACAGAGGAAACTCAAATGGCTGAAAGACATTTAAGGAATTGCTCAACATCCCTAATCATCAGGGAAATGCTAATCAAAACAACTCTGAGATACCACCGTACACCTGTCAGAATGGCTAAGATCAAAAACACTGAAGACACCTTATGCTGGAGAGGATGTGGAGCTAGGGGAACACTCCTCCACTGCTGGTGGGAATGCGAGCTTGTACAACCACTTTGGAAATCAATATGGTGCTTTCTTAGAAAATTGGGAATCAATCTTTTCCAAGATCCAGCTATACCACTCTTGGGTATATACCCAAGGAATGCTCAATCATACCACAAGGGCACTTGCTCAGCTTTGTTCATATCAGCATTGCTTTGAATTTCTATGATGGCTAAGGACATTGCATATTTCTTATGTGTTTCTCAGCCATTTGAGATTCCTCTGTTGAGAATTATCTATTTAGATCTGTACCCCATTTTTATAGTATTATTTGATTTGTTGCCGTCTAGTTTCTTGAGATCTTTATATAATTTTGATATTATCCCTCCACTAGTTTTTTTTTTTTTTAACCATTCTGTAGGCCTTATAGAAGCTTCTCAGTTTCATGAGGTCCCATTTATTAATTGTTGATCTTAGTGCCTGTGGTATTGGTGTTCTTCTCCGGAAGTTTTCTACTGTGCCAGAGTGTTCAAGGCTATTTTCCACTTACTCTTCTATCAGGTTCAGTGTATATGGTTTTATGTTGAGGTCTTTGATACACTTGTGTTTGAGTCTTGTGTAGGGTGAGAGATATGGATCTATTTGTATTAGTCTACATGCTGACATCCATTTAGACCATCACAATTTGTTGATGATGTTTTCTTTTTTTTGATTGTGTATTTCTGGCTTCATTATCAAAATTCAGGTATCCATAGTTGGGTGGATTCATGTCCACATCTATGATTCAATTCCATTGATCCACCTGTTTGTTTTTATGCTAATACCATACAGTTTTGTCATTACTATAGCTCTGTAATACAGGTTGAAATCATGGATGGTGATACCCCCAAGTATTTTTTTACTGAACATGATTGTTTAAGCTATCCTATAAGGTTTATTTTTTTCCTTTTTTTTTCCTATATGAAGCTGTTCTCTGTTAAGAATTGTGTTGGAATTTTGATAGTGATTGCATTAAATCTGTAGATTTTTCTTTTAGTAGAATGGCCAGTTTTACTATGTTAATACAGCCAATCAATGAGCATGGGAGATCTTACAATCTTGTGATATCTTCTGCAATTTCTTTCTTTGGAGACTTGAAGTTCTTGTCATACAGGTCTTTCATTTTCTTGGTTAGAGTTACACTGAGATATTTTATTTTGTTTGTGGCTATTGTGAAGGGTGCTGTTTCCTTAATTTATTTCTCAGCCTGTTTATTGTTTGCATTTAGAATGGCTAGTAATTTTTTGAGGTAATTTTGTATTCAGCCACTTCTCTGAAGTGTTCATCAGCTATAGGAATTCCCTGGCAGAAATTTTGGATTGCTTATGTGTGTTGTCAAATCATGTGCCAATAATGATATTTGACTTTTTCCTGTCCTTGATCTCTTTCAGTGATCTTATTGCTCCCACTAGAGCTTCAATTACTATATTGAATAGATATGGAGGAAATGGTTAGCTTTGACTTTTTCACATTTTAGTGGAATTATTTGAAGTTTCTCTCCATTTGATTTGAGGTTGGCTTTTGATTTGCTGTAAATTAACTTTATTATGTGTAGGTATGTCCTTTGTACCATTATATCTCCAGACTTTCATTATAAAGGAGTGTTGGACTTTGTCAATGGCTTGTTTAACTTCATTCTTGCTGGTAAATGCATCTAATCTTGTGATGTCATCACTTTTTGTTCTGCATTCTGTTGCTAATATATAGCCCAGGTTCTTTGTACTTCAGTATAGATTGAAACACCTGGTTTCCCAGGACTCCTTCAGAGTGTCAGCTCCAAACTGGGAATGTTGAAGCATTCAGGTTCCTGGACTAGAGATAACAGTCTTTGTTGAAATACTCAAACTACATTTTATAAGTTAATCTAATAAATCCCCTTTGATATATAATCATTCCATCAGTTCCTCTGTAGAGCCTAGCTAATCAAATGCTAACGGTTCTTGAATATATATACATTTTAAATTTTAAATGCTGTTAGGTTTAACGCATTAATTATGCAAATGCAAGAAGATAAACACATGCATTCTCTATACTTAGAACATATAGCTATGTAACTTAATGTTTTGTAGATTTTTTTAAAGCAACCAGATTTGTTTTTATACTTGTATAATTTTTTCAGGGGTTAACATTTAGTATTAGATAACTAATTTGTGTATTATTTATTAGAAAAAAAAACTATTTCAATTTCAGCAGTCCTCAGTTTCCAATAGTTCTTCATGCAGGGTTAAGGGCTTATGAGCTTTCCCTGTCAACTTTGGTATGTTTATTGGTATCAACCTTGTAAATCTCATGTTTTAACAGTCATTTTGCTGAGATATTATGGATCTACCTTCTCACAAGGTTTTTCAAAAGAATAATTATATAATCTATCAATATAACAGAGATGGTTGAAAATCCACTTTTGTTTGTGCCTGGCTATTCTGTAGGACCTCGTAGTTAGGATATTGGGGTGGTATTGTGTTCCCTCAAATATTGTGCACACTAATAAAATTATCTGGAGTCAGAGACAGAACAGCCACAATATTAAACATAGATGTTAGGCAGTGGTAGCACATGCCTTTAATCCTAGCATTCCAGAGGCAGAGATCTACCTGGATCTCTGTGTGTTCAAGGATACAGCCAAGCATGGTGACTCACTACTTTAATCCCAGGGAGTGATGGTAGAAAGCAGAAAGGTATATAAGGCCTGAAGACCAGAAACTAGAAGAATTTGGCTGGTTAAGCTTTTAGGCTTCTAGCAGCAGTTCACCTGAGATCCATTCGGATATGAGGACTCAGAGGCTTCCAGTGTGAAGAAACAGGATCAGCTGACAATTTCGAGGTGAGGAAGCTGTGGCTTGTTCTGATTCTCTGATCTTCAAGCATTCACCCCAATACCTGGCTCCAGGTTTGATTTTATTAATAAGACCTGTTAAGATTCATGCTACAGTGGGGGTATCTTTGTGGATTTCTGTGGGCCTCTCTAAGCACTTTGCTTCTTCCTATTCACATGTGGTCTTCATTTACCATGGTCTCCTATTCCTTGTTCTCCCTCTCTGTTCTTGATCCAGCTGGAATCTCCTGCTCCCCCCACAATAGACTGCTGGCAATGATTGAGAGACAGCCCGAACTGACCTACTCTGGTGATGGGATGGAAAAACACCCTAATTGTCGTGCTAGAAACCCTGTCCAATGACTGAGGGAACTGGATGCAGAGATCCACGGCTAGACCCCAGGTGGAACTCTGGGAATCCAATTGGTGAGAAAGAGGAAGGTTTATATGAGCAAGAATTGTTGAGACCAAGGTTGGATAAAGCACAGGGACAAATAGTCAAACAAATGGAAACACATGAACTAAGAACCAATGGCTGAGGGGCCCCCAACTGGATTAGGCTCTCTGAATGAGTGAGACAGTCGATCGCTTGATCTGTTTGGGAGGCATCCAGGCAGTGGAACCTGGTCCTGTGCTCATTGTATGAGTTGGCTGTTTGAAACCTGGGGCTTAAGCAGGGTCACTTGGCTTGGCCTGGGAGGAGGAGACTGGACCTGCTTGGAATGAGTCTACCAGGTTGACCTCAGTCCTTGGGGGAGGCATTGCCCTGGAGGAGATGGGAATGGAGGGCAGCCTGGAGGGAAGGGGAGGGTGGCAGGAGGGGGGAGAACAAGGGAATCTGTGGCTGATATGTAGAACTGAATTGTATTGTAAAATAAAATTAAATTAAATTAAAAAAAAGAAATTCAGAAAAGAAAAAATTCAGAATAAAAAAAAGATTCATGCTACAGAATATAAAGAAGTATGAGATTTTAGTGCATTCTTGAGAAATAATTCAACATCATCATATCATCATCACCATCATCATCATCACCTTTCCTCATCAGTGTAAAATCTATACTTTTTGTATTCTTTGTAGGCTTTAGAACTATCTCCTGAAATGTGTGTGTGTGTGTGTGTGTGTGTGTGTATTGTTTAAATGGTTTTCCAAATATTTCTCTGTGAAGAATGTCCTTAACATTCTAGCATATGCTGAATTCTCTCCACTACCATACAAGATCACATTCATAGATTTTATGTGAAATGCTTTGTTTGCTTTATTTTTTGGACTGTCTCTAGATTGGTTATAAAAGTATCTTCATACAAAAATCCTACTCAAAATACATGTGATTTCTTGACTTGATATATTTATCAATACTCTGGTACATATTTCACTGACCCTTTCCTTTGGAAAAGACATTAAGCCTCAGAAAGATTTGCACTTACACAATTCTACAGAGCTCTACTTTTTAAAAAATAATTTCACACTAAATTAATCATATTATATTTGAGAGATAAGGGCAGTTGAACTCATCAAAAACAGTGAATACTTTTAAAACCCCAAAGAATTAATAAGGAAAGGCATTGCAGTTAATGGAGGTTGATATCTGATTTAAAATATTTTGAAATCTCTATGTTAGTACTTATACGTGATATAACATCTATTGAAAAATATTTCACTCTTTTGTTTATATTTGAAATGCCTTGTGTTACAATGTGGTGCATGCTGACCCTGAACTCAGATTCTGAATGACTAGAAGAAAATGTTTACAGGAATACTTTAAACTAGTTTTTGATATTTGACTAATGAAGTATTTCCCCATCATTTCTCCCAATCTTTCCCCTCCAAATTCTTCTCCTCCTCCTTCTGCTCTTTTTCTTCCATTACTACATATTCATTGTGTGAAATAATTATTTTATTATGGTATTTTATACATTCATTTAAAATACTTTGATCATGTTTAAATCTCCTTGCCCTGTTTCATCTCCCTGCCTCTCTCCAATATTTCATCTGTGTTGAGTAATCTTGGTTGTTGACTTTTGTGATTTAGAGTCATTATTGAAACAAACCTCTGGGTTATAATGACTCACACAACTATCTGCAATTCCAGTTGAAGGGGATATAGCATCCTCCCAACCTCTTTAGGAAGAAGAGTCAATGTTGTCACTATTTCTTCTCAGCCATAATTGTAGGTATCTATTTGAATTATATACTAGAATAAAACTTCTCTTCCTTAAATTTCTTCTTGTCAAGAATTTTGTCAGAGGAACAAGTAACAAAGTGAACACATCTTCTTATATAGACAGCAGAACGGCCTCTTAAGTTGACCAGCAGTGCTTAGGACAGTTTGTTGACATGTTTGACACAAACAGCATGAATAATTATCAGAAACTGCTCATTAAAACTCTAGGTCAATAGTTCAACACAGTCACTGCAATATCTGGCTCCAGGTTTGTTTTTATTAATAAGACCTTTTAAGATTCGTGCTACAATATATAGAAGAAATTATGATCCCCTATAGAAAATATGTTCTTATTGGTGAAAAGAAAACTTGATGCAGTTGTTCACAGACCTCCATTGCTAAGCATCCTCAATTTCTGACTTTTTTCTAAAAAAAAAAAATACATTCTCTGTTCATTGCAACTGAATCCTACTAGAACACAGCAAGACTCTAGCTTTCTTGCCTTGTGTTCTGTCTTTTACTCCAAAAAATATCCCAGATTTCCCTTGGGGATATCTTATGTGGCTCTTGATCTGGACTACCCTCAGTGTAGCTGAAAGTTTTTCTGTGTCCCGTGAAAAACTTCAGCTACACCTCAGCTCCCATTCAATGTAATCTACAGGCAAAAATTCAGAATTCAAAGTAAGCCAAGTATAGTGGATGATACCTGCAAATACAACTCTTGTGAACATGACACTGGAAAATTACTATGTGTTAAAGTTCGGTATGGGGGAGATTGATTCCCAATTTTCTAAGAAAGCACTATATTGATTGCCAAAGCGACTGTACAAGTTTGCATTCCCACCAACAGTGTAGGAGTGTTCCCCTTGCTCACATCCTCTCTAGCATAAGCTGTCTTCAGTGTTTTGGATCTTAGCCATTCTGACGGGTATAAGGTGGTATCTCAGAGTCATTTTGATTTGCATTTCCCTGATGAATAGGGATATTGACCAATTCCTTAAATGTCTTTCAGCCATTTGAGCTTCCTCTGTTTAGAATTCTCTGTTTAGCTTTATAGCCCATTTCTTAATTGGACCATTGGGTATTTTGATGTCTAATTTCTTGAGTTCTTTATATAGTCTGGATATCAGCCCTCTGTCAGATCTCTCATCCAGTGACTGATGGAGGCAGATACAGAGACCGACGGCCAAGCCCCAGGTGGAGCTCCAGGAGTCCAATCCGTGAGAGAGAAGAGGGAATATATGAACAAGAGATATTGAGACCATAGTTGGAAAAAGCACAGGGACAAATAGCCAAACTAGTGAAAACACATGAACTATGAACCAATAGCTGAGGAGCTTCCATGGAAGTGGATCAGGCCCTCTGGATAAATGAGACAGTCGATTAGCTTGAACTTTTAGGAAGCTCCCAGGCAGCAGGACTGGTACCTGTCCTTAGTACATGAGCTGGCTTTTTGGAACCTAGAGTCTATGCTGGGACACTTTGCTCAGCCTAGGTGAAGGGAGGAGGGGACTGGACCTGCCTCAACTGAATCTACCAGGCTGAGCTGAATCCCCAGAGGAGTCGTTGCCTTGGAGGAGGTAGGAATGGGAGTTGTATTGGGGGAGAGTAGGGGTGGATGGGAGGAGGGAGGACAGGGGAATCTGAGGCTGATATGTAATATTAAATTAATTATAAAATTAAAAGAAAAAGTTAAACTACATGCAAAGTGTTAAGAATCCATGCTTATGAAAATACTTTTAAGACAATAAAGAAAATAGGATTTACAAAAAAAAAATAAAAATAAACATAAACTTCAGTATGTCTATGTAGTGAATTTTCAACCAAAATGGGATACAAAGTATTACCTTGCCTAAAAATAAATTGATAGAGAAATAAATTCATACATATATAAACTTAGATGAGAAACATAGATTGAAATGTAGAACATAAGCATGTTTTGTTTTAAAGTATAACATAGTCTTACGCATTGAGGGTGGGCAGTAGTCAAAGAAATTACTTTCCTAATATACCCTAAAAACGCTTAGTAACATTTTTAATGTTTACTGAACAATTAATATTCCCTTATAATTTTATGGCAGTCAGATGATGTACAGGGCAATTTATATTGACTCTTAGAGAAGGAGACCATCATAATTCTTCATTATGTATCATAAAAATATAATATTTCAAGAAAATCTAAATTTTAGGATTCATGGACCCATGTGCAGATAGTTATTTAATAATGAACTTCCAGGCAGGAACAGATGTTACAATTCCTGTGCATAAGAAGTAAGACTCAGATACCATGTGTCTGACCAATAATTGGAATGATGAAGGTTTAATTATTTTTTCACATTTTAAAATATCTTTAAGAACTAAAGCTCCAAACTCTCAAGAGGAATATCTACAATATTTCCCTCCTCCTAAGTTACACATGTTTTGCAAAGTTGTTTAATAGTAGCTGTAGAGTCTGATTGGCACATTCCACCCTCCAGAGGATGGAGGTCTCTGAGAGAAATGAAAGTAATATCTAATTTCCTAGTGTCTATCCACAGATTGAGTGATCTGGGAAATGAAAGGATGTTATTTCTGCAAAGAGACTTTGGGAAACCAAATCAAGGACTCATTTCCTGAAGTGGTGTTTTAGTTTTGAGTTGAAAAATCTCTATTCATCCCATAAAAGTACTGATAAAGAACAGGAAATATTTCAACTTTTTACAAGAATGGGTTGTTTTATAAAGGCAATAATAGCAGAATTTACAGATTAGAGTATAACGTCCCATTGAGGATTTAGGCTGCAAAATTATTGTGTGAGAGCCTTCTAATCTGGTTATTTCTGAGAAGGCTGCAGTAGTGTATTGTAGATGTAATCAAACATCTTATTAAATAAGAAACAAAGAACCAATGTAAAAGAGAAAGCCAAGAGATCAGAGATCAGAGCTAAAATCTCACCCTTCCTCCTGTGGTGGTCCTACTTCACAAAAGAGAGCTATTTCCTGTGTGTCTGTCTTTTCATAGTATTTTGTTCTGCCTTCTTATTGGTTGTAAACCCAAATACATGACTGCCTCATCACTGCCTGTAAGTACAGCCCTCCAGGTCTTAAAGACGTATGTCTCCAATGCTGGTTGTATCCCTGAACACACAGAGATCTACCTAGCTCTTCTACCAAGTGCTGGGATTAAAGGCATGTGCCGCCACCACCGCCACCACCACCACGCTTTTGCTATAGCTCTAATAGCTCTGACCCCCAGGCAACTTTATTTATTAACATACAATGAAAATCACGTTTCAGTACAAATAAAATACCACCATATTTCCCCTTTTTTCTTTTAATAAAAAGAAAAAAGGCATAAGGTTATAACTAACAAAAAAACTATATACAAAAGTAAAATAACTATATACAATATATACAAGTAACAAATACCTAAACTATGTCTAGTCCATTTGTATTTGACAAATCAGAGAAAATAATTCCTTATCTCTCCTATATTGATAAGTGAAATGTATCTAATTCACTTTCTATCCTAATTAATCTTCAACTAACTAATCTTCAACTCCCTCAGAGACCCAAGAAGGAAATAATATTAGCTAACAAAAATAAAAACAGGAAGTGCATGCAAGCAACTTCCAAAAAAATTGTGAGTTGACAGAAACAGCCAGCTGCCTGGGCAGTCACCTGAGGTTTCTCCCCAGTGTTGGGGCATCATCTTCAGCCTATAGGCTTAGCGTATCTGGCAGACTCATTTGTGAAGTAGGATGTACACAAGGTCAACAGTTCAACCTCACATTGGGTGAGAGCAGTCCATGTATCAGAAACACCTGAATTACACTAGTGTCATGTCATGATTCAGGATTTTAAATTCTGGAAATTGTTGACAGTTTTTTAATTCAGCTGTTCATTCTTCTTGGCAATGTATATACGGCTTCATCACAGCATCCCCTTCTTCTCCATATCCATCTATTAAATGCCAGTCTACTATCGAGAGGCTTGAGCTTTCAGCTGCTGTTCCATTGCACAACAGAAGCCATCGGCCCTCTGCCTGTTAAGCTACCTTAGAAGAAAAGGGCACTGTACCTTTTCCGGATTGCGAAGGCCACTTCAGGGATGGGGCCATATTGTCCTGGCCTCAGATGATGCCTTTTGATAAAGCCACAACCACACTTGTTTTGGCAAGAATCAGTAGTCCTTTGTTTCGTGTTCTGTCTGTCCATTTTGTCCTGTTGATTCGAGGATACTTTGTTGTCCAGTGGCTAACTTTTGTCACATTGAAAGTTGACTCCATATGTAGTTTCTTTAATGCCCATATTTTCTCTGAAGTAGATTGGTACTGCCAGGAGCCAACATGTCTCAAAACAGAAAAAAAAATTTAAGTTATTAAAACATTTTAAATGCCATATTCTGTAGATCTCTGAAGGGTTTGAAGATGTCTAAAACATCTCTGCTCAATTTTTAAAACATATCTAATATGACTACAAGTTCTATTGTAATGTTTAACTATTAACTTTTATTTCTTTATATCCTAATAGTTGGTAATAATAACATTCAAGGATCAGAAAATTGCATTACATTATTAAATGAATGGTATAAATACAATTAGAAATATACATATAGCATTTTTTAACAATATTAGTTTCAAATTTATATACAATATAAAACAATCCAATCCAATGTAAAGTATTTAAAACTAGTAATTGTCTTTTTCTCTTTTTCTTTCTTTCTTTTTTTTTTTAACAAGAACCTTAAATCTAATTTCCTTTGTTTAGCCTTTTTCCTAACCCTTGACAACAACTTGTAACCAAGCCCCCAAAACATTGAAAATTATCCCAGACCTAAAACCCATTAAAAAGGCCAAAAAAACATCCACCCCACATCATCTCTTTGGGAATGTGGGCGTCGTATTCTTAAAATTGCTTCCTGCTGGGTATGGGCGAAGTTTTCTTTATCCTGAAAGAAAAATTTTAGGTTAATTGTCAAATTCTAGGAAAGGTAACTATATCCTTCATTATCTAGTCTGTGTATAATGCCAAAGTTCAGGGTTTATCTCAAGTCCTTATTCAAGTAGTCTTTGAGACTGGATCATCGCAGCTAGTCATCTCAAAATTGCTCTGAGCACCTTGTAGTTCAAAGCTGATCTGTGGATGATGTTTGTCAGCTTAATGATATTATTATTGTCCATATGGAATTGTTGTTGTTGTGGGGCCCCATCTTCTTTCTGGAGACTTCAGTTGATGTTAGGCCTGTCCGTGATTTCCTGTAGAAAACTGATAAGAGATTCGAACACAAAGACATATATATGCAGCTAATTGAAGCTTTTTTTTCTAGAATTTGTTAGTACTCTATATGACCAGCTTTAAGCAAGCTGCTCACAGACCTAGGCCCGGGCTAAGAAGGCGCCGCTCGGACTAGGAAGCCGACCGCCCTTGCGGGAAAGCAGGCCTGCCGCCAAGCCAAGCGGTTTTTAATGGATTCTTGTCACGTTGGTCGCCAGATGTAGATGTAACCAACAGTCTTATTAAATAAAAAACATAGAAACAATGTAAAAGAGAAAGCCCAGAGGTCAGAGCTCAGAGCTAAAATCTCACCCTTCCGCCTGCAGTGTCCCAGCTTCCCGAAAGAGAGCTATATCCTGTCTGTACGTCTTTTTTATAGTATTGTTGTTCTGCCTTCTCATTGGTTGTAAACCCAAACACGTGACTGCCTCGTCACTGTCTGAATGTACAGCCCCTTAGATCTTAAAGGCATATGTCTCCAATGCTGGTTGTATCCCTGAACACACAGAGATCTATGGGATTAAAGGCATGTGCCACCACCAACACACTCTGTCTATGGCTCTAATAGCTCTGACCCCCGGGCAACTTTATTTATTAATATACAATCAAAATCACATTTCAGTACAATTAGAATACCACCACATTGCCTGGAATTCACTATGTAGGTCAATCTGGCCTTTAACTCATTGAGATTCATTTGATTCTCCATCAGGATTGGTTAGGATTAACAGTGTACATCACCATGCCTAGGTAAAAATCTATTTTTATATTGGCCTAATTATGTGTATTTATCATACACAATGTTGCTTTTCAAAATATTTGAAATAATGGCAGGATAAAAAGAATAGATACAGTCTGTTAACATAAGCATGGCCTAGAATATTTAACTTTTTTGTGGTATAAATACCCAATTTCAGTATTTCTCACTAATTTAGAATCATTAACTAAATCTACTTTGGTATATAACACATCTCTGAAATTTTTTCATTTATTATGTATATATATATATATACACACACATATATATATATATATATATTATATATATATATATATATATATTCATTTCTCCATGTGTGTATACACACTTATATCCAGGTATTCACAGGGTAGTGGATCCCTTGGAGCTAGAGTTATAGGTAGTTGTGAGCCATCGAGTGTATGTGCTAGGAACAAAACTCAGTACCTCTAAATGAGTCACATTGCCAGCCTCCAAATTGTAGTTCTTTTATATCTTTTAAACAATACTTCTCCAAGCATCTTGCTGTATATTCTTCACCTTTTAGTAGCCACCATGCTACTTTCTTTATGAAATCAACATCTCTAGATCATATTTTGAGTGGAATGATAGGAAATTGTGTGTTTCTATATTCTGATTTATTTTATTTAATGTGTCTCTCAAGCTCGTTTGTAATGTTATCAATAATATTATTGTCTTTGTTTTGTTTCTGAATAGTATTGGGCTTTGTTCATCCATTCTTCTGATGAGAAAATAGGTTTCACCTGTATGCTAATTCAAAAACCATTATAAGAAAGTTAAATCCACATAATTTATCAAATTTTTGTACTAATGATTAGCAGTCCTAATGTTGTATGAATTGTTACTACTGGCTACCAAAATGTGATGATGTAAAGTTGTCCTTCTTTGATTCCATGACACATTACTCTCTTGAACCTGAGTCCAATGGCCTATTTTATATTTTTTTTTAATTTTTTTTAAAGATTTATTTATTCATTATGTACACAGAAGAGTGTGCACCAGATCTCATTACAGATGGTTGTGAGCCAACATGCGGTTGCTGGGAATTGAACTCAGGAACTCTGGAAGAGCAGTCAGTGCTCTTAACCTCTGAGCCATCTCTCCAGCCCCTATTTTATATTTTTATAAGCAGAAAATAACTGCTTTTTGTTACATTCAATGTTTCACAGCTAGTAGCTCTTACTAGTTACTTGTATTTGTGAGTGATACCTCTTTTCCTGGTAAACAATGCTTCAGTATAACTTGCTTCCTTTTCATCTGTATCTGTTTTTCTCATACTATGGTCCTGTCCTCAGATACACCATTGTGCTCATGGATTGTCTTCTAGATTCTGTATTCTCACACTAGAATTTACTGTGTTTTCATCTACTGTTATTCTTGTAAGTGGAATATTAAACTAAGGTATAGGTAATAGATTTCTTGAGAAAAATTGGTGTTTGCTACTATTAGAGCCAGGTCTCTTCTATTGATTTTGATTATTTATTCACATATATTGAATACCATAGGCTAAGAGAGTTTTTCCTATTTATATTCCTTATACAGGATCCATTGTGGTTTATTCCTTTCACATCGATAGTGCCACTGAGAAAAAAACAATAACTTTAAAATGAAGCTTCTGTATAAGCAATCAACAACCATTTTGGCAATTTTATACACCATAGTGGAAACTCCTAACCCTGCTCAAGCTTCAGCATTGCATAAAAGTAGCACACTGAGCCAGACTGCTGTCTTAGTCCCAAGCATGGATGCTCCAAACTGATTTAATGTAGATTCAGATTCAGGCAGCTACAACAGTGCCTTCAGTTCCACTTGGATTCAGACATGTGCCAACAGCCTTATACCTGATACTTGTCCAACAATACCACCCTCCACAAGACCAGTCAGAAAACATTATGGCTTTGGTGTCCTATACCATCCAGTGTCTAGCCTCTTTAGCTCCACTCTTCCAGTTTCTTATCTTCTTACAGGACTGGGATTTCCTTGTACAGCATACACAGTGCTCCATTTACACTTTGCGCTACAGTTCAGGCTGTTATAATAAGCCAGTCATCTCATCTCTTAGTGTCCTTATCTGTATAAGGTATATATACTTGAGTTTTACCTCCTTAAATCACAATTTTAATTTCAGACTATTGAGCACATCATCAAGAGAAAAATTCAAATAAATAAAGGTGGAGGATAAAAGAGATGTTTAATATTATTTTAAATTACTTTTTAAAATATGTCATAACTTCTCAGCTTATGCCTAGTCCCCAGGCATCGTTAATGTTCATGAATCCTAATTAACACCAAACTGCTTACTACAATGTTTTCCTAGAAGGCAACCTCAAAATGTCCCATTATTGTGATTAAATATTTATTGAACTTGAAGTATGTCCTCAACACTGTAAATAAGGGCAGGAAAAGATTCCACTTCAAAGACATTTTTGTGCTCAAAAGTGCATCAAGGTGAGAATATGCACTAATCCTTTTTTTTTTTTCAGTTTTATTGAACTTGCTCTTGTATTTATTTATGAATGCTCTACTCCATAAATTTACAAACACAAATTCTAGATAATGTCTTTTGGGAAAGCCTTTCCTGAAAGGTACTCAAACTGAATAACCATAGAAAACCTGGCATGAGTTTTAATTTTCCCCATTTTTACAGTGTGTGTGTGTGTGTGTGTGTGTGTGTGTGTGTGTGTGTGTGTGTATTTCTTTCTCTGAATCCGTGGTCTTTGGCATTAGGACAATAGTCATTTGAGTGAGAATGCTTTATATCAATGAAGATTTGCTGAGTTTTCTGGCATTTTTGACTTGTTCCTAATACATGAAACTATCTAGTTGCTCTCTGCCCCCTCCCCGACCCATGCCTCCTCTACACAAGCACTTGTTGATTCTGCATAAAAATTACTAGAAGTCTCTTGGGAAAGATAAAACTCTAAGGACCACTGAGAACAATTTATTTTTACACAAAAAGAAGACATATTTGGATTATGTAAACACATTATTTTCACAAAGGACTTAGGATTTTTGAGAAACCATGGATAAAAGAAGTTAACAATACTAGTTAGTAGTGGACATATGTGGAACTACCTGCAAGTTCTCCACCATTTCTAGAAGCTTATGAAGTCCCACCCTAAGGACACTGTTTTTCCCTAATCAACTGGCAAGGCCCTTCCTCTGAATACCATACTTGGACTAGTTTTTGTAGACAAATTTCTAAACGGTCTTATTAAATAAAAAGCACAGAGTCCAATATAGGGGTCAAAGCCTTAGAGAGATAGGGGAAATAGGGAAAGCCACCAGCCAATCTTACCTCATCAACTCTCCAGCTTCCAAATGGTAGCTACTTCCTATCTTATCCATGCCTTTATTGCCTTGCGGTTATTGGCTATCTCTCACTGGCTATCTTAGCCCAGCTACCTCACTTCCTTGTCATTGTCTGTCTGTACAGACCTCCAGGTCGCTATGGTTGGTACTGGGATTAAAGGCATGTGTCACCACACTTGACTCTGTTCCCTAGTATGACTTTGTACACACAGAGCCCCTGCCTTTGTGGTCAGATTAAGGGCATGTGCTGACTGACTTTTTGTTTACTAAAATGGCAGGCCTTTCCCTCTGATCTCCAGACAAGCTTCATTAAAGCACAAATAAAATATCACTACATTTCAGCACAAATAAAATATTACCACAAGTTTTCATCTCATAATACTTTAGAACTTTAGAGTAGTGGTTAAATCCACTCAAATGAACTTTCAATGGACATATTTTAACCATGGAAGAGCCATAGCTGGTCTTTGCCCTTGCATTGTTAGTTTCAAGCATTATTAAACTCAAATGCATGAAGTTACCCATTTTTATTAGTTTTCTAGAAAAGGAAAGTAAGGCAATTATCATTTTAAATTTAAAATACTTTGACATTTGTTATACCACAATTGCTTCCTGTTACACTCGAATACCATAAAGATGAGTATGTACATGAAGTTATGAGATACACCTGAGGTTCACAGAGGAGGCTCAGCAGTTAAGAAAACATCCCATGTAAAAGCCAGACGTTATTCCACACATGTCTCTCAACTCAGTAATGAAGAAGACTGAGTCAGGGGAATCACTGAGGTTTGATGGATACCAGCATAGTTGAAAAAATGCTAGCTCTTAGTTTGTGGAGAAACCCTGGATCACAGGAACTAGACAGGGATTCACAGAGGAAGTCACTTGAAGTTCTCCTCTGGCATCAGTTACTGTTTACATAAGGGTATATTTACCTCCATATACATGAGCATATACCATACATATATGGTTTCCCAATTATATTCACATACACACACACAAAATCTGAAGTAAAATACAGTAAAACATATGAAGTGTGTAAATTTAGCAAGTGTATCAAAGTGTTAATCACATATTTTAGTGCCTGATAATTTTCAAAACAGAATTAGAATACATGTAAGCAAACTTTTTTGATGATTTGGGCACATAAATATAAAGAAGGAAGATATAAAAAACTTGGGAGATAATAACAAATGTTAAAACAGCTGCTCTTCATGGGGACAATGACTGGAACATTTCTAGATTTAATAGACCAATCACTATTTTTCAGAGCCATCTCCTTCCCCTATCTCCTCTTATGAAAGAATTTTGAACTGTCTGAAGTCCCAGGAGAAGCCCAAGGAGCCCAGATGTGAAGCCTACAGCCAATATTCAAGGTTTCAGAATCAGACTTTGCTTTATAAACTTAAAGAAATGGGATATATGTCACCAGCTTGTTTACCTGCTCCTTGACTCTTCACGCTTTACTATAAGTTCAACACTTTCTTGTGTTGGCTTTGCACAATTTTATCCAATAAAAAGTACTACTATTTTAAGCAAATATTACATGAAATTTGAATGATGAACTCTTTGCTCTCATTTTAATTGATACTATTTTAATCACACATTATGCTGAAGATATTTGACCCCATTCCTCATCTTTGCTTTACTTCTATACCAATTCCAAAAGTACATTGTTTAAAATTGAACTTACTGTGAACGGGATCTAATGAAGATCAATGTGTACATTTGTGTATTTACATAAACAATATTTATTGCTGACATGATACTCCATTGTGTACAGATGCAAACACATAATTGGGTACATGAGATGAGAGTGTATTTTAAACACTAAATTATCCATATTTTCATATTTCATGATTGCTCATAATTCTACTGTGGTTATTTGAAAGAAAATGGCCTCAAAGGAAATAATACTATTAGTAGATGTGGCCTTGTAGGAGTAGATGTTATTTTGTTGGAGAAAGTGTGCCACTGTGCAGGAGGGTTTTGAGGTTACATATATGCTCAAGTCACACCCAATGAGACAGACCACTTCCTATTGCCTGAAAGTCAAGATGTAGGACGCTTGACTACTTCTCTATCACCGTGTCTGCCTGTATACCATCATGTTGCATCATGATGAAAACAGACTAAACCTCTGAACTCTAAATGAACCACCTAAATTAAATGTTTTCCTTTATAGGAGTTGCTGTGGTCGTGAAGTCTCTTCACAGTAATAGAAACCCTAACTAAGACACCTACAAATCATCTTTCCTATATATACACAAAAGAAACATGCCTATTTATTCCACACGGTTAATAGAAAATTGTACATAAGACCAATATTTGCATAAAATAACGTTATTGAGTCTACACATTTGCATTTTGAGCCAGCTTTATGTCAATCTCCATTGCTCTGAAAAGGATTAATATAGGGAACTCTCATCAGCAAGTAATGTCACATCACAGAACATATTAGGCTTTTTCATTTAACAGATGTGAATTGTTAAATTGTAACTCTAAGCCCTGGCACAAAGCCAGTCAGGTGCTGTCTTTGCCCTGGAAACAAGCAGTCATGTGGGGAAGGTGATAATTTTAGAGATAAATAATTATATTAACAGTTCTATGGTATCCATTTAAGCAATGAGCCAGCCAGAGTAAACTCTGAGAGGTAGAACAACAGAGGACTCCAATGATTCCCCTTCCCTGGAAGCACAACATATTAACAGAACAGCTCTTGGCAACATCTTCCCTTTTTTAGTGTGGCTTGGGCCTCGCCTATATTGAAGAGAACAAAAATTATAAGGGAAAAGCCCAGCTTTCAGATTTCTCAGAAACTAATGCTGCAATTCTAATTTTTACAATGATAATCATGATCTATTTGTTTTAAGTCAAATAGGGTGCAGGGTGAAATAAACTTATACTTGAGTTTGACTACATAGTCTTTTGCTCTTTATATGGTTGAATAGACTACTGGCATGAGACTTAAGAATTCCCTCTGTAACACTCTTTGTTTATGTTTTATGTTTGGCCATTAGATACTAAATCACACATCCATCTATGGATCATATTTTCAAACTCTCCATGTATAAAAGTCTGCAGCAATCCTTATATTTCTGCCCTGTGTTTGCCATCTTATGGTGATGAATTCAAGATAGTTTATTAAGTATCATCGAATGTTAGCATTTTACTTAAGCAATCAGACCTTCTATACACACCCTAACAAGTGTGGTTCTTCTTTATCACATACTTTTTGATGATGCTCCCTATCTACCTTTTAACAAAGCTATGTAGACCAACCACTAGCTATACACATATAAAGAATATGACTTGAAATACAATTTGATATGTACTATCTAGGAACTTAATTGCTGTACTAATATTTTTAAAAGAATGTACCAAAATCTAGAAGTGTAGCACAAATCTTAAAAGGTCTTATTAATAAAAACAAACCTGGAGCCAGGTATAGGTGTGAATGCTGGAAGATCAGAGAAGCAGAACAAGCCACAGCTTCCTCACCTTGACAGTTCCTCAGCTGATCCTGTTTCCTCAGACTGGAAGCCTCTGCATCCTCATCCAGAATGAATCTCAGCTGAACTGCTGCTCAAAAGCCTAAAAGCTTAACCAGGCTCTATTTCTTGGTCCTCACATCTCATATACCTTTCTGCTTTCTGCCATCACTTACTGGGATTAAGGGCGTGTCACCATGTCTGGCTGTTTCAATGAGGCTTTGAACTCACAGAGATGCAGATGGATCTCTGCATTTGGAATGCCAGGATTAAAAGTGTGCCACCATTTTCTGGCCTCTATATCTAGTGGCTGTTCTGTTCTCTGACCTCAGATAAGTTTAATAATGTTCACATTATGTTGAGGAACACAATATCACCACACAGAAGTGCTTCAGTAAAACAAACAGTAATATAAATTTTATATGCTGGAAATTCTATTTATTATATAGATTGAGAATGCATGTGAGATTTATTTTTCAAAACTATGTATTTTTGGTCAAATAGTTAAATAACTACTGTGGTGGTACTGTGTTCTCCAAAATATTGTGTACTCTAATAAATTTATCTGGGGTCAGAGAACAGACAGCCACTAGATACAAAGGCTAGAAAATTGTGGCACTCAGACCTTTAATCCTAGCATTCCAGAGATAGAAATCCCTCTGGATCTCTGAGAGTTCAAGGACACATTGGAAATAGTCAAGCATGGTGACACACGCCTTTAATCCCAGAAAGCCAGCCTTTAATCCCAGGGAATAGTGGTAGAAAGCAGAAAGATATATAAGGCGTGAGGACCAGAAACTAGAAGATTTTGGCTAGTTAAGCATTTGGCTGGTTAAGCATTCAGGCTTTCCAGCAGCAGTTCAGCTGAGAGCGATTGGAGTGAGGACACAGAAGCTTCCAGTCTGAGGAAACAAGACCAGCTGAGAAGTTGACCAGGTGAGGTTAGCTGTGGCTTGTTCTGTCTCTCTGATCTACCAGCATGGACCCCAATAACTTGCCTCGGGTTTGATTTTATAAGAACTTTTAAGATTCTGCTACAAACTACTGTTCATATAATGATAAATACCATGAAATTACAGTATTAGATATGTTAATTTTAACTACTAGGGCTCTGACAAGTATATATGATTTTATTACTTATGCCTATTCTAAGTTAAGTTCCTTAAGAAATTTACCTTCTTTAGCTAATTCAAAAGTTAGTTTAACTATAACTTAGAAAAAAAGGTAATAGCTCTAAAGGTCTCAGTGTTTGACAGCTGCTTTAGTGTTTCAGAAGTTATTGAGAAGAAGACACACTTTCATCTTTTTCTTGGCACTTAGCCTAGCTAATCCACTATAGTTATAGTGCTGATGTGACCAGTACATTAGTAGCAGTTAGTGGAGGATAGACTGCTAATTCCAAAGTGCACTGATACTACTGATGTCATAGTCCAATCCACTTTGAGGCCCATCTCAGCATGTGCTCAAGCTAGGCCTACAATGATACGCTACTTTTAAACTCAACTGTTCCACATGACATAATGTAACAAGTAAAATCCTCAATAGTAATGCCCAAAATGAATCCCTGGAGATATATGAAAATTCCCTTTGCAGTGTCTGCCAGGAAGTCAACATATACAACTCATGAAGATGAAAGCATTGAGTAAACTATACACAGAGAACACAAGTGGTTTTTCTTTTATTTTGAACTTTGTGGCAAAATCAGTTGAACTAATGCATCAATTACTCTATATACACATAAATGTATACATATATGTGATTTTTATTTTTTAACACATGAACAAATAATCATCTCTGCTCTGCAATGTATATGTCTAGAATATTTGGAGGTCAAAATGCTTAATCTGTTATATAATTGACAATACACTGTTTATAGATATTGAAAAGCATTTAAATACTTCATCTCTTAAAAGATGATTCCAAACTATTTGAATGTTCTATACTGAAAGGAAAACAGAACCATGTGGCAATGTTTTTGAAAAGTAGAATTTTTACTAGTTGTATTTTTAAGTCATTTGATTATTTTCAACTTCAAATTGAAAGTATAAAGTGATAAAGAATTTTCTAAAATTGAAGTATCTGAGAATATTCTATGCTGATTAAATAAGTTGATTTAATTTTCAATAATTTTCTAATAATAACCTGGCACCTATAACCAATGTTGGGGCTTAAAATATCTATAAATTAGCATTTCTGGATAGACAATAATAAGACTAAACATGATCTTGTAAATTTTATGTTTATTCATAAACAGAGTTACAAAATAGATGCAGGAAGTTGCACCTGTTTAAGGCACTTGCTCTCACAGATTGCAATTAACTGGGTCTTCATCATTTTCACTGGAGGAGCTTTCTGTAGTGGGATGGAGTTAATTAAGTGCATTCTATGAAAAGAATTTGTGTTTATGGACTGTGGAGAAACTACCACCATAGATATATGAAAAAGGGGTATATGGCAATTCTTATATTGTCCTTCTGAATTAAATTATGACCAATGGAAATAAAAACAAACCCTTCAAAGACGGTGTGAATATTTCCTATATAGGGTGGCATTAAATCAGCTAAGTTGAAGAGTTCTTCAGTTATAATTTAGGTGAATATTCATGGGGGTTTATACATATAAAATAAAATAAATTAGCTTTCCTTCAGTGACATGAAATGTCAGATAAAAGTGTTCTATAAATCAGATTATTTTGACACAGTGCTCAGATTTTTTGTAAATGCAATCTTATTTTCTTTCCTGAATGAATATAAGATAAAAATGGTTGTATGATTATCGCCTGCTTTTTTTTTTTTTACTACAACCAACAGTAAATCAGGTTTCTTTGTAAAAGATAAAGTGACTGTAATTACCCATGAATATATTTCTAGATACATACAAATAAAAAGTTTTCTGGTAAATATATTATATGTCTGGAAACTATCCATGTTCTTTAATAGTTCAAATCAATATTTTTTGTAACATGTATACAATATGATTACTAGCTTGTGTGGATCATAAAAAATAAATTAAAAGATACCATACACATCATTAGATGAAGCTCTATTAGCAAAGAATCCATTCTGGAATGACAATTATTCCCTCTGTTGACAGATAGCTGCATCTGGGGTGCAAATCATATTTACAAAGCTAACCCAGTAGAAAACAGCCTTGTTTGCCTTCTGCACTGATGTGTGATCATTTCCTGAGGAAAAAAAAAACATCTTACACTCTAGACAGGCAACAATGACAGGTCAGAAAAGACTCCAACATTAATCAGTTGATGAAAATAAAGAGGGTTAGTTCTCCAAGTGTCAGGGATGGTCTATTTACATGAATATTGGCAACGTAAGGGTAGCTACACAGTTGAAGGAAAACATTATACAACTGTTATGTGCCTTGAAATCTTAGAAAATGGTGCCTCTTCATAAATCCCTTCCTCTAGCAGCAGTTTAGAAATTTTAAATCCTTGAGGATAAGAGATATCTGGTGAACATCTTCCCACTGCATGTCTGATTAATGGCTCAGTCATAAGCATGTTTCTTTTAGGTAATCATAGATTCATGCAATTCAAAAGCTTGTCCACTATGGTATGTTAGGAGAGAGAATTCCATAATATGCATGAGATATAAAACAAATATGTGAAATACTGGATATTTGTGTATATGCAAATTAGATCACATTACTTTAGATTACTTTTGGGTTTTGGCTAGACTTTGCATTGTAGATGTTCATTATCTCCAACTACACATTATCCTAATAAAGGACAACTCTTCAAATGTGGAGTTATCCTTATTAAATATAAAATCTAAGCACAGTACTTGGAATTACTGACATTAGTAAATTACATGGCTCTTCAAAGTCATATTGAAGGACTTACTTGTCCAGTGTATCAGATAAATGGTACTTTGTTTCATCTTGACTTTCTGGCCCTTTAAAAATCAGTATATTACTCCTAGGAATTTTATGTCAAAAAAAAAAAAAAAATGAACTCCATTACCCTAACTTTGTAATTAACATTCAACAAGGCGTCTAATCAAAGCATCCCTTTCACATTAGTACAGTTCTGACAGTTTCATCATCAAGTGGCAAGTGTTCCAGAAAATTGTGTTGATATCCTATCAGATATGTCAAGAACTTGATCTTTCTTTCTATTATGTCAGATTAGGGACAGGAACCAATTTCCATTATGAATATGTGACAGAGAAGGAGTGGTGCTTTTCTTGCAGAATTGTCTAATAGAAAGTGGATTAGACTTGCTATTCCTCTCCCATATACTCTACAAAGGACATGTACATTAAAATATTAATTGGATAATGCAATATTGATGAACTAGTTAAACAATCCAAAGTCCTTGAAATCGATTAGTTATTTGATTTTAGTTAAGCTTTGAAATTCTGGGAAGACAAAGCAAAGGAACTGTTGGAATTTATGTGTGGCTACAAGGACCATGATTGTGTTAGTTGTAATATTTTTAGATGGATTTTATTTATTCTTCTAGTTATTATTTCACTTTTTACATACGTCTATATTTATTAATATTTTATCTCATGCATAAAGCTATTAATATCCTATCTTGATTATCTGCACATGAAACCCCCTTCCAAATTGTTAAAAATATATGAATGCATATAAAACATAAATTACTTGCATAGTCAAATTCTATAATGAGAGATAAGAAAATAGCTTTTCACATTAGCTATTCTGGTCTTCCATCTTATTTTTAATACTTATTCTAACCAGAAATCAACACATTGCATAGACAAATGGTATTTTTGATAGAGTACAGATAAACACAAGACAAAGAAAATAATTCTATTTTAGTAGTGATGTTTTAGATATTAAACTCTTTTATAAGAATAAACTTATAGGCAGCCCCAGAGACCGGGCAGCAGCCTCTTCCTCTGCCCCCTTGCCAACGATCTCCTGAGGCACCCGGTACCACTGAAGCCATATGGGTCCCCTGCACTGATTGGGAAGAGGTAAGGCCCTGGACATCCCAGTTCTGTAGCCCATAGGCCCTGAAGGGAGGCACATTCCGGGCCCCTTCTCCATAGCCCTTGTAGCCCCAAAGACCAAATAGCAGCTTCTTCCCCATTCCCCTCACCAAACATCCCCTCAGGCACCAGGGACCATCTGAGCCATACCCCACACTCTGCACCGATTGAGAAGAGGTAAGACCCTGATCTCCCCATTGGACAGCCCAGTTCTCTAGCCCATAGGACATAGAGGCACATTCCGTGCACCTCCCCTGAAACCATGGCAACCTCAACCCTTTGACTACTCTGCACCCTTCCTCAGCAGCTATTACAGCTCCAGAGACCAGGCAGCAGCATCCTCCCCTTCCACCTTGACTACATCCCCTACGGCACCATTGAACATAGGAGCCAGAAGCCTCTCCTGCACCAATTGAGAAGAGTGACTGCTGGAGCCACAGGCCCTGTCTGCATGAATCACAAGAGCAACCTAGAGCTCTATCTTTAAGAATTAAAGTAAAAAAGGGGTAGACAGACATAATCCTACAACAGCAAGGCCTGAACATCCCAACACACATGATCCTTAAGAAAACAAACTTAAAAATGACTTTATGAAGATGATAAAGGCCCTAAAGAGGAAATGAAAAATTCCCTTAAAGAATTGGAGGAAAAGACAAACAAAGAATTGGAGGAAATCAATCTGAGTAAATGAAGTAGAGAGGCAAGCATAACCAGCACAATACAAGAGATGGAAGAAAGAATCTCATGCATTGGGAATATGTTAGAGGGAATGAATGAGAATATGATAGAGGGAATCAGTCAAAGAAAATGCTAAATCCAGCAAAAAATCCAGGAAATCTGGGACACCATGAAAAGACCAAATCTAAGAATCATAGGGATAGAAGAAGGAGAAGAATTTCAGCTCCAAGGCACAGAAAATATATTCAACAAATTCATAGAAGAAAACTTTCGCAACCTAAAGAAAGACATGCCTATGAAGGTACAAGAAGCATACAGAACACCAAATAGACTGGACCACACACAAAAAAGTCCCCTTGCCACATAATATTCAAAACATTATGATAATAATGAATAAATAACAAGTAAATAAGAATAAAGAAATAATAAGAACAGCAAAGAAAAAGGCCAAGTAACGTGTAAATGCAGACCTATCAGAATTACACCAGACTGCTCAATGGAAACTCTGACAGCCAGAAGGTCATGAACAGACATTCTGCAGATACTAAGAGACCACGGATGCCAGCCCAGAATACTATACCTAACAAAGCATTTACTCACCATAGATTGAGAAAACAAGATATTCCATGACAAAACCAGATTTAAAACCTACAGAAAGTACTAGAAGGAAAACTCCAACCCAAGGAAGTTAACTGCAACAACTAAAATACAGGCAATAAATAATCTCACACCAGCAAATCCCAACAAGAGGGAAGCACACACACACTAACACCACCACCAATAAAACAAAAAATAACAATAATTAACATTCACTGGTCATTAATATCTTTTAATATCAATGGATTCAATTTGCCTATAAAAAGACACAGGCTAACAGAATGGATATAAAAACATGATCCATCCATCTTCTACATACAAGAAACACAACTCAATCATAAAGACAGACATTACCTCAGAATAAAGGGTTGGGAAAAGATTTTCTAATCAAATGGATCTGAGAAAGAAGCTGGTGTAGCTATCCTAGTATCTAACAAAATAGACTTCAAACTAAAATTAATCAAAAGAAATGGAGAAGGACATTTCATATTCATAACAGGAAAATCATCAATATGAAATCTCAATTCTGAACATTTGTGCTCCAAATACAAGGGTACCTACTTTGAAAAAAAATTACAAAAGCTTAAATCCCACATTAAACCCCACACACTAATAGAATAGTTTCAGCCAGAAAAAAACTTAACAGAGAAATAAGGGACCTAACAGATGCCATGACTCAAGTGGACCAAGCAGAAACTTATAGAAAATTTCACCAAAACACAAAAGAATGTGCCTTCTTCTCAGCACTTCATGGAACCTTCTCCAAAATGGACCACATACTCAGAAACAAAATTTGTGCCCACATGAAGAAATTGGAGAGATCTAACACTAGTGAATTAACAGCACATCTGCAATCTCTAGAACAAAAAGAAACAAACTCATATAGAAGGAGTAGATGACAGGAAGTAATCAAATTGAGAGCTGAAATCAATAAAATAGAAACAAAGAGAACAATATAGCGAATGAACAAAATGAAGAGTTGGTTCTTTGAGAAAATCAACAAGATAGACAAACCCTTATCCAAACTAACCAAAAAGCAGAGAGAGAATATCCAAATTAACAAAATGAGAAATGAAAAGGGGGACATAATAACAAACACTGAGGAAATCCATATATAATCATTAGGTCAAAATTTGAAAATCTGTACTCCACAAAATTGGAAAATCTAAAAGAAATGGACATTTTTCTGGATAGGTACAACACACCAAAGTTAAATCAAGATCAGATAAACAATTTAAGTAGACATATAATTCCTAAGAAAATAGAAGCAGTCTCCCAAAAGTCTTCAAAAAAAAAAGCCCAAGGCCAGATGGTTTCAGTACAGAATTTCAAAGAAGAGCTAATACCTATACTCCTGAAATTGTTCCAAACAATTGAGAAGGATCATTGCCAAACTCTTTTGTGAGGCTACAGTTACCCTGGTACCCAAACCACACAAAGATGCAAAACAGAAAGAGAATTACTCCCTCATGGACAGTGATGCAGAAATACTCAATAAAATACTAGCACACCAAATCCAGGAGCACATAAAAAAAAAATCCACCATAATCAAGTAGGCTTCATCACAGGGATACAGGGATGGTTTAACATATGAAAATTTGTCAGTGTAATCCACCATATAAACAAACTGAAAGGAAAAAAAAACCAGATGATCATTTCATTCAGTGACAAAAAAGCATTAATATCTTATCTGACTAACACAATTTGGAGTCAAATACCATTTTGGACAACTATGTACAAGTTATGCCCCAAGTATTATGCATAAAATCTTAGACATTTGGCTTCAACAGAGAAAATGTCTCCATAAGATCCTACAGGAAATTTGGATTTTGTCGAAGGCTTTTTTTTTTCTATCTAGAGAGAAAGACCTTCCTATTACTCAAAATCTGAATATGTGTATATTTATGCACCTAAGTTTATTTATTATGATTGTCTCAGTACTATACAAGCATCTCCAGGAATTTGTATGAGAGGAAATAGGAGTTTATATCTCATTACACAACTGCTGATGTGAGTGTCCTCCAGATGATATGCATCTTCACAGCACTGAGAACTTCCCATAAGTTAGCTCAGCCAAAGCCATGGAAAGAAAGGGTAAGAAACACACACACACACACACACACACACACACACACACACACTCACTCACATATGTAATAGAGAGCCAGGTGTACATTGAAAGGTTTGGAGAAATGAAAGGAAAGGGGAATTAAGAAGCTATATTACAATAATGAGATTTTAAACTGGGTGGTGGTGGTGGTGGTGGTGGTGGTGGTGGTGGTGGTGGTGGTGCACACCTTTAATCCCAGCACTCGGGAGGCAAAGCCAGGTGGATCTCTGTGAGTTCAAGGCTAGCATGGGCTAAAGAGTGAGTTCCAGGAAAAGCCCAAAGCTACACAGAGAAACCCTGTCTTGAAAAACCAAAAATAAATAAATAAATAAATAAAAATAAACAAATAAATAAAATAAAATAATCGTGAGATTTCTTAATTCCCCCCTTCCCTTTCATCCCTCCAAACTTTCCCACTTACACCTCTGGCTTTCTCTTAGACATCTGTAGAAATATTTCACCACAAACCCAAAGGATACACAGCACATGAAACTTCTCTAAAACAGATCATATCCTAGGTCACAAACATGTTCCTCCTAATAACATCAGGCCTGCAACTGTAACATCTTCAATGACAAAGACAGAACAATCCCAGGTGATTACAAAGACAAAAGTGGAATATCAGCAACATGATCAGTGACTCCCCAGACCTTGTGAGCTTGACCTCATAGCTTCTTCTTCTAAACGAACACATCTCCATAAAACACTCCAGGAGTTATGAAACATTGAATCCCTGTTGTAAGTCACCTTAATCTTCATAAACATAAATTCAGTAGTATTATCTGATCACGCACATTTGCACATCATTCATTTCTGTCATGCAATTTCAATTGTGTATGTAATTTACTAGTAAACACTCTTTTAAAAAAATCTTGGCAGACTTATTGGTTATATGTTATCTGTACTAACAAACAAAGAAATATTGGTCTGTTTCTTATGTGCTCAACATTTTGTGAAATAACCAAATTAACGCTTTAAATCTTTTGTTTGTTTTTGTTGTTTTCAAGACAGGGTTTCTCTGTGTAGCTTTGGGGCCTGTCCTGGAACTCTCTCTGTAGATCAGGCTGGCCTTGAACTCACAGAGATCTACCTGCCTTTGCCTCCCTGGGATTAAAGGCCTTGGTCACAACTCCCTGGCAAGTCTTTAAATCTGAAGTGCCAAATTTTGTTTTTGAAGAGGGCAAAATTGCCCCAAACATGTGATACAAATGGCACAAGGACATCGAAGAAAGAAATTATGGAAATGCAGGAAAGCTAAAGGATATAATGCATTTGGGGGGCAGAGTTTAAATAAAGAGATGGACAAAGGATTTATTTCAATATAGGCAGGATGACATATTGTTTTGAGGTAAGAAACAGGTAGTTATTAGAAAAAGATAAAGAGCAGATATAAATGAGAAATATAAGATTTTGATAAAAGAAACAAATATTGCGACAGTGGCAGGGGGACAGGGGGGGTGGATACAGTATGAAGAGATTAAAGTCAAAGCGAATACAAGATAAAATCCAATGGTGTCAGGCATAGGAAAAAAACAGATTTGAAAGCAAAGATCAAATGAATCTTAGAGCATCAGGGAATGTTAGATGCTAGTCTGAGGAGAGAAAGGTTAGCAGTCTAGGGATGTTTTTTTCCCTGAAACATTCTTCAGGTTTGTGCTTTTGAACATGTGTGAGAAAAGCATTTTTCTGGTTTATTGCCTGTAATATTTTGTTATTGTTGAACACAACATGAAAGATGTTATCTTAAGGGTTGTGAAAAATGTGTGCAGTTTATTTTTTAGCCACATTTGGTGCTAACATATTTGTAAATACAAATTAATATGAAGAGTAAAATACTGAAGCATAATGACAAATGGTAATTTTTATGCTTTTCAATTGAAAAATTACATTGAACTTTTTGTTTCTTTTGAGACTTATTGCTAAAGAAGAAAGATATTGCCCCAAGGAGGAAGTGGAAACAATAAATATTTTATTGCTTTTCATACAAAATATTCTCCCATAATTGAGTTAAACCCTTTTTATTTTAGTTTTATTGAAATGTTTGGTTTTCTCAGTAGATGAGTCTAGAAGAAAAGAATATTCATAAATTATTCTGCAGAGGGTGGAAATGTCTTTATTAACAATTGGAATAGAAAAACAGCTAGTACTCTGTGTTTGGCATTTTTATATGGACATTGCATTTTCCATTCATTTACTTTTACTACCACACTATCATTTTAAAAAGTACTCTTTTCATTTTATATATGAAGGAAATAAAAGGAAGAGACCATATGATCCAGGTCTTATTGTCTGTTCTTCCTGACAATTGTATCATAAGGTGAACAGATACCATTTCTTGGGCTTTATTAAATTTTGTTTTAGAGTATGGGTGTGTTCACTTTATGAATGTCTGCATCATGTGTGTTCACTGTCTGCAGAGGCTGGAAAAGAAAGCCAGATACTCTGGACTTGGAGTTATTCATGGTTGTGAGTTACTGTGTTGGTGTTAGCAGCAAATCTGGGGAACAAATCTGTGTCCTCTGCAAGTGCAAAAATTGCTCTTACCACTAAAGCATCTCTTAAGTTACACTCAGATGTTTTTTTTTTTCCTTTCACATTTAAGTTAAAGTTTCTTTTTCTTTTGTGATTTCTAAAATGTCAAATTTTTAAAACTACCAAAAGAAATGACACAAGACCTTCCATGGAAATCAAAGGAATCCTTCCCTTATCGATTGAGGTGGGAAGTTCAACATAGATTAGAAAAATTGTTCTAGAGAAAAAGCAGTTGGAGGAATCTTTGGTGACCTAGGTTCCATGTCTTATTGTGCATACAATCAATAGATGGGAAATGATACACTGTGGTATGATAGTCTTCCCTGACACAAAACATGATGGTTTGCAGAGTTCTGAGCTTATCATTGTTTCCCCCGAGCTACTCGACACAACTACAGCATAAACTTGCAGTTCATTCTGCTCCCACCAGTAGGGAACATTTTATGAGTAATCCATGGTTTCTTACCCTTACTATCTTGAGTATGTAATCTCTTCTTAAAATTGCCCTTGTTTTGTGTCTGGCGCCTTAGACCACTCGGCCATCCTGACACCTAAAAAATACACATAGCCCTCCCTTTTTTTCTTTCCTGAAAATTCTTTCCCTGTGAAAATACAGAAAATGATAAATGGGGAGAGATATTTTAAAGAGTGAGTTGGTTGCAAAGACCAGTCACTATGGATCGCCTTGTATAAGAAAATCATCTGTCAAAAAAAAAAAAAAAAAAAACTCCTTAGCTCAAAGGCCAGCCTCTTCCTCCCACTGCTCTTTTCTAACGTGATTTCCTAATCTCTGTTGATCTTCCTCGTCCACACTATGTAAGGGGAGGGTGCTTTTGCTTTCCATGGAAGGTCATGTGTGCCATTTCTTTTGGTAAAATGCTTTCAAGATTTGATTCCTGATGACCTTGACTAATTTATATCAGTAGAAATTTCAGCCGTTTCAAGATTTTGAGAGAATAAGATGGGTAAGTATAAGTATTTAAAATATTGGAAATTGAAATTTTCTAATGTTTGCTTCAGTAAGTCTTCATTAGTAATTTTAAGATACCATTTGGGAAAAATTATCTTATGTTAGCATGGATAGAGGTTAATGTCTGCTGAATTTACTGTGTAGACAGCATATTTTGCTTTATGAAGCTTCAAATATTAGGAAATACTATGAGTCCTACATGACAAATAAAATATTATTTTAGTTAATAACTAAAAGTATCTAGGGATTTATGTTTAAATTATTTATTTATTTTAGTTTTGTACAACATTTTGCTGATAAATAGACTCTTTCATTGCAGTTAGGGAACAGCTTTACTTGTAGGAGGAAAGAGTACTTAAAAACAAGGAATAGTGATAATTATGACAATATTAAAATAATTCAAGCATCTTTAAAGATGGTTAAGAAATAAGCTGACCACATACAGTATAATTTTGTTCTACATTGTATCTCTTCCTGTCTTAAATCTTCAGTGCATTTACTAACAAATTTATTTCCTTTTGGCAATTTTGTTTTTGCCTTTTGCCACATGAAAAAAAAATTTCAGTGTGATAAGAAGTCAGCTGTAGTATTAGGAACTGGGAACTAGACTTTTTGGATTTCATTCACCCACAGAGCAACCCTCTGAGAAGCATCCTGAGTACCATTTGCCAACTTGTGCCAGGCATGGAGAGAGCCAATCCTCATCATTGAGATGCTTTCAGATGTTATGAATTGTGACAGTTTGCACCATCTATTGTGTTCAAGGGAGAATCTCTTTCCATCATATTCTACCCAATTAGAAACTGCACTTTGCTGCAGTCTTAGGTTTATTAAGCTCTTTCAGTTCTAGTAGTGATATTCTCTATATCAAAGGATGACTTTTCCTATTACTTAGTAGACATGAAATCAAAGTATCAAGGCAGCAATGGTATCCAGGAGTTTAGTACTTTTCTGATACTGAGAATTATTTTAACCAAAACAAGTTTTCATTTTGGTTGTATATTAACTGAAATTTCAGGCTTTGTTGAATCATATATTTTTATGTAGTATCTCTATTTTCATGTCAAAATGATATTTCATTGGTTGATTTACTTAAAAGTTTTATAGGAACTAATTTCAGAATTATCTGCTGTCTGTCCGCAATATATAAGTCATCAAATAACTTTCCTTGTGAGGTGGTACATGATGTCAGTAGGATTTCTGATAGAGCAGAGATGCATATTGAAGAAGAGGCTATTTTCAGATATCCATGTGTTCTTTATAGAACAAATTAAGAAGGTATAATATGGAAAGGTGATGTCCTGTATGTGTTTTGGAGGATTATTAGGATTAAATTTTATTAATAGTTAGTATTTGAAAATGATTCAGAAAAAGGAAGCCAAGGTAGAATAATCATTACTCTTAGGGAAAATAAACAAGAAGTTGAACATATTAAACTAATAGAAGGAAGCCCAGTGGGACTATCATGAATTCTGATCAAGGAAAGAATAAGATGAGGCTAAATACAGGGACAAGGCCCCTGACATAATTCTCTTTTCTGTCTTGACAAGGATTATTTGGAAAATCAGGACACATTCAATGCAATAAGAATCCACTAGTGAAATGCATTCTATACAGTGGTGGCTCTTACTAGAGTGTAGTCATGGCTCAGCAAAGCAACTGAAAATATATTGTAAAAGTCATGGTGGGAAGAGTTGATGAGCCTCTGTTCACATCATTGTAGAGACCACATGGAAGAGCTGAAACACACTATGTGTAAGGAGGTAAACCCAAACTTATTAACAATTTAATGTATGAGGAGGATGAAAAATCAGTAAATCATACCATTGAGATATATGTGTGTGTATTTGTAATATTTATATATATATATATATATATATATATATGCATGTTTAGTAAATAATCATTGTGAGAGGAGACATTAAGGCGAGAGTATATTTAACACTAAATACATAGATAGATGGAGCAATGGGAGCTCTGTGTGTGTGTGTGTGTTTGTGTGTGTGTGTGTGTTTGTAATATTTATATGTATGTGTGTATCGTAAAAATCATTGTGATTGGAGACATTAAGGCGAAAGAATATTTAACACTAAATATATAGATGGAGAGATGTGAGGTTTTGTGTGTGTGTGTGTGTGTGTGTGTGTGAGAGAGAGAGAGAGAGAGAGAAGAGAGAGAGAGAGAGACAGAGAAGAGAGAGACAGAGAGAGAGAGAGAGAATCATAAAAAATCATTTCACATTTTGACATAAAGATTTTCAAACGTCTATATAAGGGTTAATATACTTAAACCGTATCAGTTTACAACATGTTTTGAACTTGAGTTCTGTTTGGACTAGAGATAATAAGAATGTTAGTTTACACTTTGGCACAGTTTCAAAGCAAAGATAACCTTTCTCAAGTGACATATCACCCTGTTAGCAGCTATTGATTTTTTTTTTTTTTTTTTTTTTGGTCTCGTGCTAACAGAGACATAAGGGATGACATTATTTCTACAGTTAAATATTTAAACCCCAGTTTTCAAAGAGCACAATTTTCCCCTTAAGGAGAATCATAAAATTGTCTCAAATGTTCCAACATACCTGATCTAAAGTGAAGTCATTTTCATCAGTGAATCAAAATGGACTGACTTTTGTGTTATAGATGTTGTGGTAATAGCTGAGGAACATTTAGAAATATCATGTTCTTCAATATGAACTCCACCCTGTTCTAAATCAATAGAATTAAAATTTTTAGAGATTATTTTTATGGTAAATACTGTAAATATAATAGAAATATCACAGAAAATTGATCCACACATCACTATTTGTGAAGAAGCAGGACCATGCAAAGATAACCGGTGAAATGAAAGTAAGAATATCCACCAATTCACTGAAGAATTAAGCATGCAGTAATTATGTTTAAAAAAATTCTTTATATCATGGTAATTATTATTTACTTGGAAATTTGCAATAAAAGTCACACAATTTATTGAGATTACAAATATATGTTAAATATGTAGTTATATAATTGGCAGTAAAGTAGGCTCATGTATTTCACTGATATGTTTATGAAAATGGAGAATACTTAGTGTAGCCAGTCTTCCAATTCATTAGACATAAGATCCAAAAGAAGCTTAAATTTTCAGAAATGATCACACCTCATAACAAAATAAGAAGACATATAGATATTCAGATAGATATAGATAGCTAATGATTATTAATAGTTAATGTATAAATAAATGATGTATGGATGATTATATAGAAAGGTAGATGGATGACAAAAATGTATAATAACAAATGAGGAGTAGATCGCAAAGAAGTCCAAGTGCTGGAACCATGACGACAGCTCATTAGCAGCCTAGGACAAGGTTTTGGGTTCAGCTCCTAGTACAGCAGAAAAACAAAACAAACACAGAATGTATGAGATTGAATATGAGGAGAATGAAAGATCTTTAGGATATAAGTAGAACTTCAGAATATCTAAATTTGGGAGCAGGTATTATATTGCATATAAATTCAAAACACAGATAAAATTGTGCAACTGAGCAAGAGATTTAAGTAATCCTGGAAACCATCATCTAAAATACACCCTGGAAGGGCATGTCTATATGTGAATAGCACTGGCAGGGAAGAATTCATAAAAGAAAAAGACAGATATTTGCTTAAGGATGAATCACGACACTTGTACAAAACCAAAGAAATAGAGAACAGAATGGAAATGTAAATACCTAGATCCTTAAGATAGATCAATTTAAATATTAATATGAGGGAAAAAGATTTGGCAAGATAAAATTATAGTGAAGTAGGCAAGATATGGCTAATATCATTTCATTTATGCAAATTATATTATGAATGTTTAATAATATTCTAAATCTACTTAATTGTTAACATTTAAAGTTATCAAGCATGCAGACTTATTGATGCAATGTGTCTACCTTTGCATGTTTATGTGTATGCAAGTATCATTTATAATTATGATATTAAAATGTTTATAGCTTTGTTGAATCTTATATTTTTGTTCCACTTTGCTTTTTCTCTGATAATTGCTGAGAGAAACTTGAAAAATCTATCATTATAGTTACAACTACAATGTTTATATATATATATATATATATATATATATATATATATATATATATTGGCTTTCTTGTAAGATGATTTTGGTGATGTCATTGTATCCCTTTAAATCTTAAAAGCATTAGCTTTAAATTATGTGTGTATACATGCTGTTGCAGGTACTCACAGAGTTCAGAAGAAGGTATTGGATTTCCTGAAGCTGGAGTTACAGGAGATTGTGGGCCTCCTAACATGAGTTCTAGGATTCAGTCTCAGGTTCTCCATAAGAATAGTATATACTCTAAATAGCTGAGGCATCACTGCATCCCCCATATAACATTTTAACTGTCATACAACCCCTGTGTGTTTAAACTTGTCACTACAAAGTGACTCACTTACAGAAACATTCTAATCTGTGAGTATTATTTTAACACATAGTACACATATTTTGATTACAATGATCTGTGATGAGATCATGAACATCTTGTCACACATGAAGTTAGTCAGTGTGTATGTTCATGTTCACAGTGAATGATTCTGAAAATGACGCTTTGGGAAGGACACGTAGATCTTAGACTAGGAATAGACACCATAGCTGCTTCACTCTATGAATCAGATCAAGCCACAAGGAGAGTCTACATTAAAAAACTAAGAAAGTAAATTATAGTTTTGCATAGTAAGATTTATGAAAAATTGGAATGGGGAACATCAGTGAAGAGAATTGAATAATGGAACATTTGGTAATCCTCCATGCTTTGTGACTTTGCCAATGTGAGAAATGAAATCTAGTATTTTCTATTGTGGTTGTTATACTAATTACTTTATAATCCCCAAGGGACATCTATATCAGGGCAAAGTTGACAGGCAGTGGTATCACTGGGATGTGGTGAAACTTTTAGAAGGTAATACTACTTGACAGAGTTTGGGGCGATAAGAAATGCTCCTGGAGCAGATATTAGAACTGCAATCCTCCTCTTCTCTTTATGTTCTCAGCCACTATGATGTTCATTGAGTCCAGGAAAATGTGTTCATCACATGAAGGACTACCTTGCCACAGAGGCAAAAGCCTTCCAGACAAGTGATTAATGATTTAAACCAAGAAGCAAATAAGCATTTTACTTTTATTAGTAGTTTTCCTTCATGTATTCATCACAGTGCTGAAAAGACGACTGACCCAATATCTCTTGTTATAATATCATTTCCAGTTCTGAGATCAATCTTAGCTTTTACAGTAAGGTTGGTAATAAAATGTGGTCTTTGAGCATGAATATTCTATATCCTTCCCTTCTAGAACTGAGGCTGTTGAATGGTGGATACCATGGCAAATTTAAAGTAGAACTCTTTTTGAATTAATTTATTATTTCAAGTCAATTCTATTAAGAAATCGGATATTCATTGCATTATAACAATGCAAAGATTCAAATGCCACTCAGTAAAAAAGAGAAAATATTGAAAAGTATGGAGAAGATGGTAACAATTATTTCTTAGAAAAAAATTGAAAATAAATTATACTATTTGTTAACTACATTTGTGTAACAGACTCTCCCTGCAGAGATGCTGTACACACACAAAAGAAAACATGGCATACCAATAATGGCACCAATGTTGGTCTTGGTGAGGCAATGAGTTTACATTGGAGTTACTAACAGGAGTATGGGTAAGACCTTACTTACAATAAGAGTAACAGGGATAACTCAAAACCACTCTATCACAGAAGAGCCCACCTAACATAGTCGGAGATTTATGAAAGCTGTAACTCTGGTGCTCTTTTCAGTTAGCAGGCAGCTCCACAGCCCAAAAATTTCTCTTCTGTGCAGTTTGGCAGTTTAGAGATCAGAGATGCCTTTTCCATCAGCTCTTCATGATATTATATACTCCTGGATAGAACCCTTCTAGACTAGTTTCTGTTCTTCCAGACTTGTGCTTCTTCTTCTTCTTCTTCTTCTTCTTCTTCTTCTTCTTCTTCTTCTTCTTCTTCTTCTTCTTCTTCTTCTTCTTCTTCTTCTTCTTCTTCTCCTTCTTCTTCTTCTTCTTCTTGTTCTTCTTCTTCTTCTTGTTCTTCTTCTTCTTCTTGTTCTTCTTCTTCTTCTTGTTCTTCTTGTTCTTGTTCTTGTTCTTGTTCTTGTTCTTGTTCTTGTTCTTGTTCTTGTTCTTGTTCTTGTTCTTGTTCTTGTTCTTCTTCTTCTTGTTCTTCTTCTCCTTCTCCTTCTCCTTCTCCTTCTCCTTCTCCTTCTCCTCCTCCTCCTCCTCCTCCTTCTTTTAATCTCCTGAGTCTCAGGACATACTTCTGTCATAATCATTTAAGCACTAAAAGATTTAGTATCCCATTGGGCTTTGTATTTGAAGAGAAAAGGTAAGTCTAAATCACAAAAAAAGAGGTATTGCCTGTCATGCTTTTAAACATATTTATTCAGGTTTCTCTGCAAAATACAGTTGAAGGAAACTACAAACTTCTTAGCAATCCTTATCTATTGGGCTATTAACAAATCAGTTACATTTATTATTTTGTAAACATTTTGTTTGTAATTGTATGCATAAATGAATGAGTTCTATGTAGAACATGATTTGTGTCTGAGTGTGGGTGCCAGCTGAGTCTAAACAAGGATTTGTTTTGGTTTGCAATAGGATTAAATTGTTATTCAACTATGGTTTATTTTGATGGCAAAAAATGATAATGAATATTGATTAGTAGATTCATAGAATACAACACTCAGCATCCCACAATCTTGTAGCAAATAAAGTAGTTGAGCAAAATATTTTGAATGAAATGAAAATATGAACCTTGTAAAGCACTGCAATTCAAGCACATGCTTTCGACTGCTCTGTAATGTAATCTAACTAAACTCACATATGTCATCTAACTAGACTCACATTGTCCTCAGACTTCAGCTGCTTGTATTGGACTCACTAACTATGCACTGACCTATGTATATGTAAGGCAAAAAACAATTAGAAATATCAAAAATGAGTTCTCAGAAATCTTAAAGGTAAACATACAGAAGTGTCATATAGTGATCAAGATATGCATTTAAAAATACACATTTACCTTCCTTAACAAGTGTTTACCCCCTCAATAAATTTAAGAACATAAAGAGTAAACATTTAAAGTCAGTTGTAGTTTGTAATTTACATGTTCTTTCTTTCTTTTTTTTTTTTTCATGATCAAATCAAGCTTATAGTTCTGTGTGCTTCACAAGTTTCACTTATAATACAATTTTTACCAATTGTGACTTACTTGGAACTTTATGCACCCATTTCTCAACTATATAACTAATCTTACATCTGAAGGCTATTAAGTAGAAATGAATAAAAGCTTTGACTTGCCTCTTACAACTTTTGAATTTTACTGGGCAAAATACTTATGATAATATTTCTCCATTTTTGAAACTGAAATGAAAGAGGTGCCAGGCTCAGGAATTTTGAGAATATGGGAACATATGTAAATCACTTAGGGAAATAATTTGCACTTTAATTATCAATATTCTACTTGTTATTATACTTGTGATCATCACTAATCCTCTCATTAGAGTATTCTTTCTTTTATTGTTCATTTTAAACTTTAGATTTTTAGTATTTTCCAGAATCTGAAATTGAGCTTTTCATTGGTTTTGTCTCTGCCTCTGGATGATAACACTAAGTAGATTAATGTCTAATAATCTTCAAGACAATAAAACAGAAATGCAATTTCCATAGTCTCCAAAGCTCATTTCAGCTAACGGTATTGTGGGAATTTACCCAAAAGGAGTAAGCTCATAATCTGTTATAATGGAAGATATTTCAACAGATTTATAAAAAGCCCCTAATCCAGAAGCATTAGCGAATGAGTATTATAGATAATTAATGCATACTGTCAAAGAAAAATAGAGAGAAATTCTAGAAACACTTAGTATCTGTCCTCAAAATAATCAAATGCTGTTGGAAGTCAGCTAGCAAGACCTAAAATCAGAATTTCTATTTTGCTTACTTTAGATCTACCCAAGTCTACATTTACATAGCTGTATGTGGCCAGGAATATTTACTTGAAGGCACAGGTTAAGAAACTCCTCCTATACAAGTCAACACAAATAGACGAAATGTTGTCACTATTGCACACTGCCAGGTCAAGAATCACGTTGAGTGATTTGTGTTTTATATGGTTCCAAAGACTGATTTTGATTAACAACAAATAAACAAATGACTCCTGCTGAAGCTACAAATTCCATAAGTGACAAGGCTCAGATGTTCAGATATGCCTAGCTTCAGAAAAGACTGCCATGACACCTATTTTTAGTTCAAAATATCATAAATAAAGCACATTTTATTTTTTGAAGAATTGGTTTATTTCAACATAAAAAAGGAAGTAAATCAATTCTGTTCCTATTTTTTTAAACATGATACCACCTCAAAAATTGAATGGTTTTTAAAAGAAAAATTTAAAGTAACAAAATTTCTTGATAACAGATCCAAATTAATATTAACTATTATTTAATTGTAATGATTATAAAAATATAATAAAATTTAAGGTTTAATGTTTAATTTATAATGAGCATGGAATCAATAAACGTTTAGGATAACCAGGCACTATGCCAATAAACTAAGTAAAGCCTAAGAAATCTTTCACACATAAAAATCAGTACTGTAGATTCACTCAAATTTCAAACATACAAGAAAGAAATCATGGGGAAAATGATACCTTTTACAAGAGACTTTAAAGACAAATTATCTTGAGGTAACTCAGAAAAGTCAAGTGAAAGGCTTATAAAAAAAAATTCAATGCATTTAAGAAAGAAATTAAAGAGTACACCAGAAAATGGGAAGATCTCTCATATTTATGGATGCGTAGGATTAATAGTATGGCATTCATAGCAAAAGGAATCTACAGGTTATATGTCATATTGCTTACCTCCCATTAGTGTCACCAAATGTACTATATTGTTTTTAAAAAGTAACATCACATAAGTGAAAACTGATTATTTTTATTTGAGAATACAGAAGAATTTTCTTCACTGAAGATTACTGGGTCAAATGGTTACTCTTCAAACTTTTAGGGAATACATAAGGTTGTTTACATGGTTAGGTTTGTTTGAAAGATTTAGGAATTCATTCAGTTTTTCAAAATTGTCAACCAATATCTCATGATCTAAGTTTGCTGCAATCATTTTTTGAGACAACTTTTGACTATGTAACTCAGGCTGGCCTAAAATTTATGGAAAAACCTCCCTTGCCTCAGGCTGTTGGCTTTTTGGATTATAGGCTTGAACCATCGCTTAAATATGTTCTATTTCTGCTTAAATCTATTCCAGTAGATGCTAATTGGTATTCCTGTATAGTTAAATTATATATTGTGGTTTGATTATATAGGAGAAAATTTCATATACTTGTTGACCACTTTGGAGATTTATCTACTTAGATCTTTAGTCAATTATCAATATTATTTGACAGAAGCAAACAATGACTCCTAAATTCCAATTATATACAAGCAATAATTTATGCACAGGCAGGTGTAACTCATTTGTGTCCTAGAATCTGAGCTCTAAATGAATCTACATATTCTGCTAACCAGTTGCCTGCCAATCATTAATACCACCAAGCAAAATGAAGCTTTTACGTCTGGAAATATTTCCAAATTTAAAAACTATTTATTTTTATTTATTCTCAGAAAATACAGTGATGTTTGTAAACATGAAAAAGCTAGTATTTCTAATTATTGAAATAATCCATTGAAATATGAATATAATATTTTAGTTCATATTTCAAATATTAAGGGAGGATAGCATTTCTACCTGCTTTACCAGTGAAAAATGTAAAGGGAAAATACATGTGTATAGTTAGTATTCTTCAGTCATGATCTTCAACTTTCTATTTGCTCTAGGAAATGAAAAGAAACAGGACACACTTAGGGAAACAAACACAACAGACTGAAAACTTTGCTATTCATCGCAAACCCATTCCCAGTTTTTATTGGTTTTTTGTTTGTTTGGGGTGTTGGTTTGTTTGTTTCCATTTTTTAGCAATCTCAAGCCTCTTTAATCATGTGAAAATCAAATTGTGAATTTTCAAGCTGTTAAGAAAATAAATTCCAAGCTGGGCGGAATGCCTTTAATCCCATCACTCAGGAGACAGAGGCAGGTGGATCTCCATGAGTACGAGGCCAGCCTGGGCTACAGAGTGAGTTCCAAAAAAGGCACCAAAGCTACACAGAGAAACCCTGTCTCAAAAAAGTTTTTTTTTTTCCTCATAGCAAATGGTTTGATATTCTAAATTCCAGGCACAATGCAGAAGTGAAAGCAGTGTGGAAAGGGTTGCTTAAATAACATGGACAAAGGCTAGAAGCAGCACTCAGGAAGGAGGAGCCAGGTCTCAGAGGAATTAAAAAAAAATGTCTATTCCACTGTAGACTTGTTAATGGCCTGTCACGAAGCACAAAACACCATGTCTTTTCATTGCGCCCATTGGTAGCAAATTTTGTTCCATGTCATTTTGTATGGTTATAAAAATGTGATTTTTTCCCCATGATAAATCTAAGCATGTCAATCACATTTTATTAAACTTAGCAGTGGCAATATCTTCTACAACACTATCAGTCTATCTCTATTTAGGATTATTTTTTTTTCCATTTAACCATGAGATTTGAGCGATCAGAAAGCATTAAAGTCTATATTTGTGTTCCTTTTATGGCTCTTAAAATTTCTTTAAAAATGTATTGTATTGTAGCATGTGAAGCAGAGTTAAACAGGGAATGCATTTATTCATGAGGAAAAGAGTTTGGGGTGTTGTAGTTCATGTATTCTAAAGTTAACTAAAAATATAAAGAACAAAAACCATGGGAAAATGCTTATTGATGTTTTGTGATGAGGTTATGAAGAATATTAGTTTTGCTTTTCAGCATTATTAAATTCACATGAATTATGGAAATTTTCCTCTCTTAACATCCAGAATGTATATATAGCTTATCTGTAACATTTTCTTCTACATAATAATGTTGCTTCCTTATCTTTTCCAATCAAAACTAATTGTAATATTAATGTAAAATAATAATCCTAGTGAATACTAAATAAATTAAATGATTATGCATGATAACAATCCATCACAACTCACATGATTCCTCAGTAATCTGGACAGCCCAGTGATACAATCATGCTGTTACTCACTTTACCAAGAGTGTAACAAAAGGGATAGAGCAGTGTGTGATCCTTTCATTTTATTGTTTACCAGATTGGCTGTATTCTACCCAGTTCCTATATGAACACTGTCCATATAATTCCTAATTTCTGTCTCACAGAGAATTGATTCCAGTAGTAATTATGCTGCCATCATTAAGAATTATCATAGATATAATGGTAAGCATTCCACCCAGGTGAACAAAAATGGCACACTACTTACTGTTACATCTTAGGATTGAGTGCAGAGAAAATGCTTGTTAAATAGTCACTACCAAAATAAAAGTTTTTAAAGGAGTTTCTAGTGATGGAAGCAGAATTTGCTGATAACTGATACTTCACAACCAGCCCTTCCCCACATCATATTGCATCTATTCATCAAAAAGCATCTCATTTTATGATGAATTTTATAACATTTTTATCAATTAAAATAATTTTTAAATTTCAATATATTTTAATCATATTCTTCTCCTTCCTCAAGTCCTTTCAGATCCTCTCCCAGATCCTACCCAACCAACTTAAAATTCTTGTTGTACTTTTATTTTTTTAAGGAGGTGGGTTGTGGTTGCATTGGATTTTGTTTGTTTCTTCAGACAGCACTTCTAAAAATCATGGTTTGTTTTCCTCATAACTGAGAGTTTTATGTTGTGAATTTTATTCCATAAACCAGAAACTAGGGTAAATTGTCAACATTTTAGAGAACATATTTAGATCGTGGCCTCTTTAATCCTAGTGACCAATCTTATTACAAAAAGGAATTGACTGGAATTTCAAAGGTTGTATGGAACAAGGGGAGTATCATGTTCTTTTGAGTCCTATATATAAGTATCCACAAGTCTAAACCAAGAGTACAAACTAATCAATCAACGAACAAACAAACAAAAATATGTAACCAATCCTAGTACTGGGGATTTATTTGGTATCATATGATATTTACTTTGGGCTTTACATGCACCTCATTTTTACTCATTTTAAATAGTGCAGATACAGGTAAGCAGGCATGTACACAATCTAAGGTGTTGATGGGGAAATTTGAACTAAAGACACAAATAACCATTATAAAATGATTTAAAGCTAAATTATTCAGGGTATATTTCTCAGATTCAAATATCTCCATATATTGCTATTAATAATATTTTAGGTTCATAGTTTATTATATAATGTTAGCATACTTTTAAACAGTTTTAAAATAGCTCATCTAAGATCTTGTGCCTAGTCTTATTGTATCTTATCATGCATGTTCAGTGGATATGCCTGGAAGGACTGCTCTTTTCTGAAGGGAAATGGAGGAGAAGTGGATCCAGGAAAGAGCAGATGTGGGGGGTGGGTGGGTGATGAGAGTACTGGAGGGAGGGGAAACTGCTGTGAGAGATGTATTTAAAACAAGTAAAATAAATAAATAAGCAGAATAAAATAGTTCATCAAGCACTCAATATTTACCTATGGCTTGGGATAAAGAATGGTCATTATTATGAGGGGAATAAAATTTTAGTGAAATAAAACCACATAAACTAAAACAAGCAAAGAAAAGACAATTTTGAGTTGATGAAATTATCCCCCTGAACAGAAAGAAACTTAAGGACTTACACAGGTATTGTTGATGGTCTAAATTAATACTGCTCAATGAGAGAGGAAAACTTGATCATTCAGTTTGTGTACAAAATTTCCTAAGCTGTGCAGCACTGAATGCACACATCTGTAAAAGGTGAATATATTCTAGGAAAAACAGGGGCAGATATGGCATAAAAGGCGCAAAAACAAAGGTAGAATCCATTTTGCCACTTGCTTAAATTGCCATCAAACTACTCACCATAGTCCTTCACTAGGAAGTTCTCATTAAGTCACCTGCCTCTAAATTCAGAGTACAATGATTTTTCACTTCTGTTTAAAAGCTATGAAAATTTCCTGCTCTGATATCAGTACACATGTCACAGTGGCAGGGTCAATTAAATTGGTGTATGTTTTACAGATAAGTAAAGATTGTGAAATAATCTCTGCAGAGGGATATTTGGTCAAGCATGATGGTTTAATTGAACTTGATATTCATTTATAATTAGTTTTGTTTACTTTCTTATATCATTAGTACTCTTATTAAAATGGAGATACAAATAAATTTTGTGCCAATTACATAAGAAAATAATTAGATGTTATTAATCCAAGAACTCAGACAATCAATTAAAGCAAGAGTTCCCTTGTCTCCATCACCTCATTATTTTCCATGCTTATTAATCACAAATACTAATGGAATTTTTAGAAATGCATGCTTTATCCTTTTAGATAGCTTATATAAATTCATAATGTGACAGAATATGTGCCTTTGCAAAAAAGTGCACATTTTAGTGAAAGGAGAGTTTACTGTAAATTACTCCCCCAATTTGAATCATGTATCCCTCCATGCTTTTTCTCACATGCATCACCTTTCATTAGTTTTTGTTAATATATGCATTTAGAGCATAAGCTTCTCTCTCAACTCTATTCATTGTATATACAGGCTCTGATGTTTGTATTATGACTTTATTCACTTTGGAGGATATTTTAGCTTCACTTGTGATTTGTTCAAAGACTCATTCACCATTCAACAGTTCATTGTTTAATTTCCATGAATTTGTATATGTTCTGTACCTTGCCATGCTGTTGATTTCTGGTTTTGTGTCATAGTGTTTTGAAGTTATAAAATAAATTATTTTATTTTTAGTCCTTAACTTTTGCTATGTGTTGCATAATACTGACCAAAGTACGCAATAGGCTGCTGAGAGACAGTATTTTTTTTAAGTGTAATCAAATACTCTATTCATATCAATTAATTTCTTTTGATCACTATATAATTATGCTTTCATTTTTCCCTTTCATTTGTTTGTTTTTTCTCTTTGTAGATGATAAGTCTTCTGATGAGGACGGAGCACTGAAATCAACAAAGCTTCATGAGGTAAGTTATGTGTTTTTTAATAATGCAGGGTTAGATATATGAAATGTGGTTCTGTCTAGATTAGTGCATATATATTTAGAGTTTTTATATCTTCTTGATGGACTGGTCCCTTTCTCGATTTTCTTTTTTTTTTCTGTTCTGATAAGCATGGTTTTGAGCCTAATTTGTCATTTATTACTATAGCAATAAATTCCTTTTTGCTAGCTTATTTTGCTTGGAATCTCTGTTTTTTTTTTTTTGTTTTTTTTTTTTTTTTTTTTTTTTTTTTTTTTTTAGCAAAACAGGCCTCCAAGACGTATTGAGAATAGCTTTCCATGATTAATCTCTCCATGTGTGCTTAACATTTGAGTACCCTTACTTGAGAAATATTTAAAATGTAAAATCATGTGTTTTCAGAAGATTGGGTTTCAGAACTGACAAGAAATAAACTGTGTTTCATAATAAATAATGCTGGTCCTTTAAAATAATGCAGTGCACTATTTAATTTTAATAGTTTATATATGAGATCATTATAGGTATATTATAATGACCAGATAAAAGCAAGTTTCCGAGCCGGGAGTGGTGTCGCACGCCTTTAATCCCAGCACTCAGGAGGCAGAGCCAGGCGGATCTCTGTGAGTTCAAGGCCAGCCTGGGCTACCAAGTGAGCTCCAGGAAAGGCACAAAGCTACACAGAGAAACCCTGTCTCGAAAAAAACAAAAAAAAAAAAAAAAAAAAAAAGCAAGTTTCCAACTGAGAATCTTTTAGTAAGGCTGAGGCAATGTTGGCAATGTTCTTGTCTATAATGAACAAACTCTGGGTTAAAGCTCCATCATCACCTAAACTTGGCATAGTGGTACATGACTATTATTCAATCACTGGAGGATTAAAGACAGCAGGGTCAGAAGTTACTTGTCATTGTCAATATTTTAGTTTGTTATTAACCTATGACACATTTGTCATTGCATCGAGAGAGTGTCAGAAAGAAAAAAAAATGGAAGAAGGAAGAAAGGGAGGATGGAAGAAAGTAAGGTAGGAAACAATGAAGGGAGGAAGGAAGAATGAGAAATAGAAAAGATAGAGGAGACAGGAAAAGAGACAATAATAAGGTAGCCCCTTGTCCTACCAGAGGCCATACCAGCATCCAAATTCACAGAGGCTGTGCCAGCCCCCAGATACCCAGGCCACATTTCTAGGGTAAGCCCACTGCTCCACCAGAGGCCATGCTAACATCCATATCTGCAGGAGCTATGTCAGCAACCAGATCCCCAGTCCATGCCTTCAGCAGAAGACCCCTGCTCTACCAGCAGCCACACCAGCACTCAGATCTCCAGAGGCAACACTGGCACCAATAAGCTCAGAGAACCCCCACCTAGACCAGTGGCCATGCCAGCCATAAGAATTCCAGCCTCCAACTGAGGCAGAAACCCTCTATCAGCCATAGGCCACTCCAGCAAAAGATCAGAGTGGAAACATAAACCAAGTATCAAAACACATATCTGAGAAAGACAAAATCAGAAATCAGCACCTAGACCTGTAATCAATCACTGCAAACCCAGATACCCTAATTCCAGTGTATGAGACAATCAACAACAGCCAGTTCAATAAATCACCAACAGAACACATCCATCCTAATAGAGCCAGTCCTGATATTTCAACATAGCTGAATCCAAAGAGGAAGACCCTGAAATCAACTATATGAAGATGATAGAAGTCCTCAAAAGAGAAATGAATAAATCTCTTAAATAAATCACAGGACAACCAAAATAATAAAAGGAAATCAATCAATCTCTTAAAGAATGTCAAATAGCTACAACAAAGACAAACAATTGAAGGAAATGAGTAAAACAGTTGAGAACGTGAAAATGGACAGAGAAATAATGAAGAAAACACAAACTGAGGGAATTCTGGAAATGTAAAATCTAGGTGAGTAAACAGAAACTATATAGGCAAGTATCACTAAGAGAATACAACAAACAACAGAGAGAATCTCTGGTATCAAAGATATGACAGAAACAGACACTTTGGCCAAAAAAATGTTAAATCTTAAAAATTCCTGACAAAAAAAAATATCCAGGAAATCTGGGCCACCATGAAAGTAAAAAACCCAAGGAGAAAAGAAATAGAAGAAGAATTCCAACTCATAGGCCTAGAATACATTTTTAACAAAATCATAGAAGAAAATTTTCCTAACCTAAAGAAGATCATGCCTATAAAGGTTCATGTAGCTTACAGAACATCAAATATATTGGACCAGAAAAGCAAGTCACCTTGCCACAATACTAGACACATTGATCAAAGAAGGAATATTAAAAGTTGAAAAGGAAAGATGCCAAATAACTTATAAAGGAAGACAAATTAGTATTGTACCCAACTTCTCGATGAAAACTCTATAAGCCAGATTGGCCTGGACAGAAAGTCCTGCAGACTATGAGAAAACACAGATTGCAGCCGAGATTACTATACCCAGCAAAATTTTCAGTTACCATAGATGGTACCATTAGTCCCACATAATGTACTAGAAGAAAAACTCCAACCCAAAGAGGTTAACTACACCCATGAAAATAGAGGCAATAAATAATCTCAAACCAGCAAAACTCAAAGAAGGGAAACACACACACACACACACACACACACACACACACACACACACACACACTACCACCACCACAAACAACAACATAATAACAGAAAATAGCAATCCCTGGTCATTTATGTCTCTCAATTTCAATGAACTCAATTTCCCAATAAAAAGACATAAATTAACTGAACAGACATGAACACAAGATCCATTCTTTTGTTGAATACAAGAAATGCAGCTCAACATTAAAGATAGACATTACCACAGGCTAAAAGGTTGGCAAAAGATTTTCCAAGCAAATGAACTTAAGAAACAAGCTGGCATAGCCATGATAATTTCTAAAAAATAGACATAACCAAAGTTAATCAAAGAGGTGGAGAAGGACATCTTATACTTATCAAAGGAAAAATCAACCAAGATGATTTTTCAATTCTTAGCATTTAAGCCTAAAATACAATGGCATTCATATTTGTAAAAGAAACACTACTAAAGATTAAATCATACATCAACCCTCACACATTGATAGTGGGAGTCTTCAATATCATACTTCTACCAATGTATAGATAATCCAGTCAAAAAATCTAAACAGAAACACTGGAAATAACAGATATTATGAGCCAAATGGACCTAACAGATATGTAGATGTAACTAACCGTCTTATTAAATAAGAAACACAGAAACAATGTAAAAGAGAAAACCGAGAGGTCAGAGCTCAGAGCTAAAATCTCACCCTTCCGCCTGCGGTGTCCCAGCTTCCCGAAAAAGAGGGCTACTTCCTGTCTGTACGTCTTTTTTATAGTATTATTGTTCTGCCTTCTCATTGGTTGTAAACCCAAACACGTGACTGCCTCATCACTGTCTGAATGTACAGCCCCCTAGGTCTTAAAGGCATATGTCTCCAATGCTGGCTGTATCCCTGAACACACAGAGATCTATGGGATTAAAGGCGTGTGCCACCACCGCCACACCCTGTCTATGGCTCTAATAGCTCTGACCCCCGGGCGACTTTATTTATTAACATACAATCAAAATAACATTTCAGTACAATTAGAATACCACCACACAGATATCTACAGAATATTTCACCCAAACAGAAGAATTACAATTTGTCCTCAGCACCTCATAGAACATTCTTCAAAATTGACCATATACTCTATCACAAAACAAGTTTCAACAGATAAAAAAAATAACCCTTGAATTTTACCAGACCTCTATAGATTAAAGCTGGATTTCAACAACAAGATGAACAGCATAAAGATTACAACTTCATTGAAACTGAAAAACCCTCTACTAAATGATAACTCATATAAGATAGAAATGTAGAAAGAAAATAAAAGCTTACTAATATCAATGAAAATGAATGCACAACATACCCAAATCTATGGAACACGTGAAACTGGTGCTAAGAGGGAAGCTCATAGCAATAATTGGCTTTGTAAAGAAATTTTGAGATCTCATACTAGCAGCTTAACAGCACACCTGAAATAATCTTTAAAACAAAAAAAGAAGCAAATACACCCAAGAAAAGTAGACAGCAAAAAGTAATAAAACTCATGGTTGAAAACAATAAAATCAAAGTAAAGAAAACAATAAAAAGAACCAATGAAAGGAAGAATCAGTTCTTTAAGACAATCAACAGAATAGACAAACCTATATCCAAATCAACTAAAAGACAGAGGGAGAATATGCAAATTAATGAAATCAGAAATAAAAATGGGAACATGACAACAGACATAAAGGACATCCAAAGAATGATTAGGTCATACTTCAAAAACCTGCACTCCACAAATTTGGAAAATCTAAAGGATATGGACAATTATCTTCATAGATATTTGTATCTATACAAGATAGATTGGTATCTACCACTTACAAATTTAAATCAAGATTAGATGAGCAATTTATAAGACATTTAACCCTCAAGAAATTTGAGGTAGTCATTTAGTCATTAAAAGTCTCTCAACTAAAGAAAGCCCAGGGCCATATAGTTTTAGTACTAAATTCTACCAGATCTTCAAATAAATTGAAGAAGATAGCAGAAGATGAAAAGATCTCACATGCTCATGGATTGGCTGGTTTAACATAGTAAAAGTGGCTATCCATCCAAAGTCAATCTACACATTCAATGCCAACCCCATTAAGATCCAAAAATAATTCTTTATAGATTTAGAAAAAAACAAAACTCAACTCCATGTGAGAATAACAAAAAACCCACGATAGCTAAACCAATCTTGTACAATGAAAGAACTTCCAGAGATATCACCATCTCTGATTTCAAGCTGTCTTATAGAGTTATAGCTATAAAAACTACATAGTATTGTCATGAAGACAGACTGATTGATCAGTTGAATAAAATAAACATCCCAAACACAGATTTGCACATATTTGGACAATAGATTTTTGACAAAGAATCCAGAAATATACAATTAAAATAAGAAAGCATCTTCAAAAACTTCTGCTGGCCTAACCAGATATTGGCATGTAGGAGAATGTAAATAGATCCATATCTATCACTCTGCACAAAAATCAAGTCCAAGTGAATGAAAGGCGTCAATGTAAAATGAGATGCACTGAATTTGATAGATGAGGAAGACTGGAAGAGCCTTAAACACATTGTCATTGGAGACAACATTCTGGGCAGGATACTAATAACACAGATACTGAGATAGACAATTAACAAATGAGACTTCATAAAACTGAAATCCTGTAAAACAAAGGACAAAGTGAATAAGACAAAATGGCAACCTACAGAATTATAAAAGGTTTTTAACAACCTAATATCTGACAAAGGCCTTATGGTGATATTTCATTTGTGCTGAAATGTGATTTTATTTGTATATTAATAAATAAAGTTGCCTGTGGGTCAGAGCCAATAGCAAGACATAGCAGAAGTTAGGTGGTGGTGACACACACCCTTAATCCAATCACATGGCAGAAAGAGTCTGTGTGTTCAAGGACATAGCCAGCTTGGAGACACACTCCTTTTTTTTTTTTTTTTTTTTTTTTTTTGGTTTTTTTTCAAGACAGGGTTTCTCTGTATAGCTTTGTGCCTTTCCTGGAACTCACTTGGTAGCCCAGGCTGGCCTCGAACTCACAGAGATCCACCTGGCTCTGCCTCCCGAGTGCTGGGATTAAAGGCGTGTGCCACCACTGCCCGGCTTTTTTAAAACTATTTTTTAAATATTTATTTATTATATACACAGTGTTCTGTCTGCATCTTTGCCTGCTCTCCAGTAGAGGTCACCAGATCTCATTACAGATGGTTGTGAGCCCCCCTGTGGTCGCTGGGAATTGAACTCAGGACCTCTGGAAGAGCAGCTAGTGCTCTTAACCTCTGGCCATCTCTCCAGCCCTAAAACTATTTATTTCCATCACCTTTTTAATTTCTGTGAGTGTTATCATTATCAGGAAAGCTCTTTTTAATATGTCATGCTTACTTCCATTCACATGGTACTGGAAGTATTGTTTGCATTATCTAACTGAGAAGTTACCCAAAAATTATAAAACATTTTCCTCTATTGGGAAAAAAATAGAACTGAGTCTTAATGCATTGCTCATCCTGAGCCAGACTCTCATAAGTCCGTCTAGCCTTCCCTGTTCTTGATTAAGTTCATGTCCACTTCGTTCTTTAATTGGCATTGCATGAGTATATGTATATGTAGAAGGGAAAGTGTTATTAATAGGAGCAGAAAATACTTTTTTAATAAAAATGGAATTCTGATTTTGAGAAAATTTTGTACTTTCAGAGGTATGAATTTTCATGACTGTATTTTATACTTTCTAATTGACCATGTTGGGGGGCAAATCACTAGATTTAATCTCTTTTTCATTTTATATGCCTATATTGAACATGTTAGACAAAATGAGAACAAAACATTCTATCATTGCCAATATTTTCATGAATCTCCTAATGTTAAATATTTTGAAGAAATAAAATGTGGGAAGTTAGAGCCATTATTCCAAATAAATAATGAATATTATTTTAAACAGTACCCATGATAAAAATTTTTATTCATTGAAAGTGATTAAATGTTATGCCTGAAAATAATCAAAATTCAATTTACTATATAAACTGTTTTGTAGCTGGAGTTTTCTCTCTGGGTCCCACCAAGCCCCAGCAGTCTGACAGCCCACTTATAAAATAAGCACATAGATGCTTATATTACTTATAAACTGTATGGCTGTGGCAGGCTTCTTGTTATCTAGTTCTTATATCTTAAATTAACCCATTTCTATTAATCTATAAGTTGCCACATGGCTCATGGCTTACCACTACCTTATATCTCACTTTCCATGACAGTGGCTAGCAGTGTCTCTCGTTCTCAGCCTTCTACTTCCTAGAATTCTCTTTTCTGCTTGTCCCGCCTATACTTCCTGCCTGACTACTGGCCAATCAGTGTTTTATTTATACAGAGCAATATCCACAGCACTGTTTTACAGTAGTAGTAGGGTAAGTGTTAGGGTTAGGGTTTGGGTTAGGTAGAGATTTAATTGTGTTTCCTATAACTAGGAGTGCTATTTTAATGGAATGGCATATCCAGTTACCAAGAAATTATGTCATTTCCAGGAGGATTTGTTAGGTAGAGAAGGACAGAAAACATGGAGCTCTAGATGTCTGTGGATCATCTGCATGCACTGTTAGTAGCAGAGAGGTGGGCATGACATTAGGAATATTATGTATTCGAAAGGGATTACAAAATAACATTCAGATGCATCAATGTCAGTCCTCAAGCCTCTGTTTGGATGAATTTCACAACTGTTAGATCCATCCAAGTCAAGGTAAAAGTAGGCATTATAAATTTCTGTTTACTGACTTTTTTTACATTTTTTACTTTTTACTTCCCTAAAGTAACTTATTATCCAAGATGATCTAACAAATATTTGTTAAACTAACTAGAGATTGTCATAGTTATGTGCATTTTAATAAACTTTTAAGTGTCATCAGATCATATATTGATGAATCTATATATTTCCATAGTGCAACTCATTACCATTTAAATTTATTTTGGAATAAGTGTTCTATTAACACAATAATATTGAACATGAAAAATGTAGCTAATTGGGATGTGTTTGAATTTCTCTGTCTTCCTAGACTTTGTGGTTATACAGAGAAAGAGATTATTCACCATGTAGCAATGAGTCTTTCTCCTCACATCACAGTATTTAAACTTCAAAAGTTCATTATGTTTATAAATTATCTGCAGACCTGGCCCTAGAAATAGTTCAGTGCTATCAAAACCTATACTAGACAAAATAATGGAGTATAGATCTGACTGAAAATTTCATAATCTTTTATTTTATTATTAAGAAATTTTCTATTCATTTTACATAACAACCACTAATTTCCCCATCCTCCCTCTTCCCACCATCCAGCCTTTCCTGTAGCCCATCCCATGTTCTTTCCTCCTCCAAGGCAAGGCCTCCCAAGGGGAGTCAGCAGAGCCTGGTACATTCATTTAAGGCAGGTCCAAGTTCCTCCACCTGTACCAAGGCTGTGTAATGTATACCACCATAGGCACTGGGCTCCAAAAAGCATTTTAGGTCTGTTGAAAGTAAGACAGAAAAAACGATCTCTCCTTTGGTGCTGAAGTTCTTAAGGCTTTCTTAAATACTATATAACATTGGTAATTTTATGAGAAATTTTATTATGAGAGCCTTTTATGTTCATTGTAAATGGAGGCTTTACTCTGTCCTGCCATTTCTTCAGTCACTTTCCAAATTGTCACACAGAGGCTTAGATTAGTTATAAATGCTTGGCCAGTGGTTTAGGCTTATTACTAGCTAGCTTGTACATTTAAATTAACCTCTATTTCTTATCTATGCATTGCCACATGGTTTGTGGCTTGTTATCTCATTTTCTACACATCTTGCTTTTTCAGAGGCTGGTTGGCATCTACAGACTGCTTCCTTCCTCTTCCCAGGATAATTTGTTTTGGTCTCCCCACCTATATTTCTTGATGGTTACTGGCCAATCAGCATTTTATTAAACCAATTCAAGTGAAAATCTTTACAGTGTTCAAGAGGATTATTCCACAGCATTTCCCTTTTTTGTCTAGTTAAAATGGAAAGATTTGAATTTAACATAGTAAGATTATATACAACAAAATAGTTATTAAGTAAGAATTAGAGTAATACTATCTAATCCATTTGCATTTGGCAAAATTAGAGAAAATAATTATTCATCTTATCTTGGTGAATCTAAAGCTTTGTATCTAATTTACTTTCTACTATAACTAAGGAAAACTATAATTATAACTCTTTAGTCTTGAAATCTATCAAAGACCCCGGAGAAGTAAAATTTTAACTAATGACAGGATCTCAAACTGCTTGAACAGTTACCCAAAGTTCTTATGAAACATTGGGCATCCATCTTCAGCCTATAGGCATAGAGTATCTGGCAGGCTTTTTAGCAAAACAGGAACTTTGAAGGACTGTCTCACCTACTGACAAAGTTTGGCGGTAACTTTCCTATGAGTCCTGTATGTCCATTTTAGACAGCATACTGTCAAGCAGTCCAGGCAAGAGCAGTTTCTTGTCCAAATGACTAGCTTGGCCACATTGAAAGCAAACTCCATATGGAGTTTCTTCAATGTCCATCATCCTCTTTCAAATAATTGGTGCTGCTAGGAGCAGACATGTCTCACTGTCAAAAAAAGTTTAATTTCTTCAAACATTTTAAATGTCATATTATATAGGTCTTTGAATGTTTGAACATTACCTATCTAATTTAAATATAACTTTGTATACCTAGAAAACCTAACTAATGGCTATAAATCTGACAATTATAAATAACTATTAATCTGCATTTTAAATTATATATTGCATTTGTAAATGAGATGCATAAACATAATATCATAAACAAGAGTAGAAACATTCATGCTGTATAACAAAATCAACTTTAATTTTTTATCAATAAACTAAAATCCATACCATTGTAAAATATTTTGCAATTAATTCTTGTTTTTTAGATTAAAGTAGATTCAATAACACACCCATTTTTCCATCATAATAATCTACCCTTTCCCCATCATTTCTATATCATATCCCCTTTTCTCCTTCAGAAATAGACTGACTATGATCATTAACAATTTATACCTACCCCACTTAAATGAAAAAACATGCATAAACAATATTTCTGGAATTTGGGAATATTTCTCTAGACTACTTCCTGCTCACTCTGCTGGGATGGGGATCCTGAGAGAATTTATGTGTGTGTGTGTGTGTGTGTGTGTGTGTGTGTGTGTTTTAATATAAATATAAACTGTGTATTATACACAAGCCAACCAAAGAAAAATTTTTTTTGTTTTATAATTGAGCAGGCAAAATATACAGCACATGTCTTGTAGTTACTTTAGGTTTATTTTCCCACATTTGTAGTCAAGATTTTCAGGGAATCTTCCTTGATCAAATCTGATTTTTTTTTTTAATCTTGAATGAACCTAAAGCCTCTCATTTTCTGTGGAAATTAAAGCAGAACCTCTTTCACAAAGTAACATATGTAAATTAGCAGCTTTTATAATCAAATGTCTCCCAGCAGTTAGCTCATTAACAGTGAAAGAATCCAAACAAAACACAGTAATATACATAATCCAGGCTCTCTGTAAATTCTTCATTTTTATATGGCTTATTTTCTTTATATTACTTTGCTCTCCCTTTTAGGACTTTATTTCATTATTTTTAATCTAAGGTTGTACATATTCTTTCTCTTCTCTCTCTGAAGCCTATACATATTTTTAAAACATACTGTCACCTATTTAGAGACATTTTTGTCTGAATTTGTCCTTATTGTGTATATTTAAACTTTTTGGTGTGTATGAGCAAAACTGTAAATCTCCATGCAACATATAGCCATGTTCTCAAGCAACTTTATAGTGGCCCATGTAAGAAGCTTAGGGAACCTGCTGTGCAGCTTAGCTCAAGGCTGTTGGTGGCCAGCTCCATTTTGTGATCACCACAGCCAGTGTGACAGACTAGGGAGACCAGTGTGGCTCTGTTTCTGTGTGTTTAGAATCTTTTAAAATCTTTTTTTGGGTTTTATGTAGATGTACAACCCCACGTGGGAGCACCACATATACACAGAGGTTTATCTTGGTTCTGCAGTTGCTTCCCAAACTATCACTCAAAGGCTTATATTATTTATAATATATAAATATGAACACCACTGAAAAAGATGGAGTGTGGTGGTATTGTGTTCCCTGAAATATTGTGTGCACTAATAAACTTATCTGGGGCCAGAGAACAGAACAGCTACAATATTAAACACAGAGGATAGGCAGTGGAGCACACGCCTTTAATCCTAGCATTCCAGAGGCAGAGATCTACCTGGATCTCTGTGTGTTCAAGGATACAGCCAAGCATGGTGACTCATGCCTTTAATACCAGAAAGTGAGCCTTTAATCCCAGGGAGTTATGGCAGAAAGCAGAAAGGTATATAAAGCGTGAAGACTAGAAACTAGAAGCTTTTAGCCTGGTTAAGCTTTCAGGCTTTGAGCAGCACAGTTCAGTTGAGATTCATTCTGGAGACTCAGAAGCTTCCAGTCTGAGGAAACAGGCAAGGTGAGGTGGCTGTAGCCTGTTCTGCTTCTCTGATCTTCCAACATTCACCCTGACACCTGCTCCAGGTTTACTTTTATTAATAGGACCCTTTAAGATTCCTGCTATAATGGAGTCAATTACTCCAGGTTTCTAAAGATTTCAGTAATAGTAATGAGGGCAAGAGAATTGATTGGAAACTCATATATTTAATTAGTGGCATAATATGAACATTCATATTACTAATTTCATATCTGGCTGGACTGAGTCTACCAGGTCGATCCCGGTCCTCGGGGGAGACCTTGATCTGGAGGAGGTGGGAATGGGGGGTGGGATGGGGGGAAGGGGAGGGGGGCGAGAGTGGGAGAACAGGGGAATCTGTGGCTATTATGTTGAACTAAATGATGTTGTAAAATAAATTTATTTAAAAAAAAAAAAAAGTTCTTTCTACTTGAGGCCCTTTGAGATTATTACATTTGTCCTGTTTACAAAAATCTCTAATGACTGTAGAAAGTTGAAAGATCAGAGAGATAAGGAAAGAAATAAAGCACAAATTAGAGATTTGGCCCTACTAGTCTTACGCTTGTATTTTTACTGTCAATATACAATATTCATATTAGAAATTGCCTTTGAGTCCTGGAAACTCACTTAATAGCTGCACTTATTTCATAATCTTTAATATAGTGGCAATAATACCTTGTTTAGTGATTAAATTTAGTAAGATATAGAAATGCTTCAGCACTACCAGTCAAATAAAATTTAATTTCATATGTGCTTGTAATCTCTCATTTTAATCATGGCTTCATTGTGTGCTACCCACATAAGAAAACTATAAAATTCTTATAGACTTAAGATAATTAAATATCAGTTTCAGAATAGATGGGGATATGAAAATACAAGCCATTAATTAATTAATTTAATTCTTCAAATTATTCTTGAAAACTGGAGTTAGTTCAAATATACAGCACCACAAATTAAGTTTTAAATTTTGAGTTGTACAGTAAAAAGGAGTTGAAAAATTTTAGTAATTTTAGTATTTTAAAAATATTTATTGCTGGGCGGTGGTGGTACATGCCTTTAATCCCAGCACTCGGGAGGCAGAGCCAGGCAGATCTCTGTGAGTTCTAGGCCAGCCTGGGCTACCAAGTGAGTTCCAGGAAAGGCACCAAGCTACGCGAGGAAACTCAAAAACCCCCCAAAAAATAAATTAAAAAAATTATCCATATAGAGGAGGAGATGCCTGAAATACTTGAAGATAGTAGATTATATGTTGTTATCATTTAAATTGAAACAATACTACCCATGGGTTCTCTGTATGTTCTCCCTGTTTCTTTATCTGTGAGATAAGTAAGTAATCAAAACTATAAACAAATGAAACATTTCTGTTATATTTTTATATTCATTATTATAGTAAAGTCCATCTTGGTCAAGACCTTTCAAAAGGTTTCTAAATTAGGAAATTAGTAGAACAATGCTCACTTTGGCAACATATATATTAAAACTGGAGAGATGATAAAGATCAGATTAATGTGGCTGTTCAAAATGATGACAATCCATAAGGTAGTCCATACTTTTACACACATACAAACACTCCACAAATAAATTAATGTAATAAAATTTTAAAAGAAACTGCATCATTTAGTACAATGTATTGCCCTTTCATTCTAATATCATGCCATCAAGAATGATTGTTGATTAAATTTTTATGATATTTCGTAGTTTTTTTTTTTATTTTTTGTACCCTCCTGAAACATACCTTGTATAGTCAACTTCTGTATCAACTCACTATCCATAAGTTACTTATACTTTAATCTTGCTGTACTTCATTACTAGAATTAATTCTGTAATAACAAGGAGGAAATGAAATAAAAAATACTATCCATAGTTAGGAAGCACTTGAAATACAAGTGAGAAGAAGGAAACTAATGAAAAGAAAAAAGCCTAATGTCAAAGTTCTGGAATCCACCAGAGAATATGACTCTAAATACAGAGATACTTGTATTCCATACTCATAATCAAATATTTCCCTGGAAAGCCACACCAGTATAGCATAAACAAGAGCAAGTTGACATAATGAATTTCATAGTAAAAAGACTATGAAATCATATGAAGTCATTACAGAAAGACTTAAAATTGTGCAGTTTGCCATGTGAGGAATATAATTTAGTCTTGCAGAATATTTGGTGAAGATATTAATAGTATCATTGAAAAGAAATTGAGAAGTTTGAAACAGGACAAATTTATTCCTGTGAATAGAAATGATGATTTGAGTCCATTTCAAAAGTTGAGTAGACTTCATCACTTGTAGGCTTAAAAGTATAATAGGGGAAACTTATTAGACTTTCTTTTGAGTAGTGAACACCACTGAGATGCACTTCTCACAAAGACACCCTACCCCCACCACTTGATGTTGTTTCTCCAAGATTAATTTCCCCATGAGCAACCATCTGGACCTCAGAAACCACTCTAGCCATGATTCAATGTTCTAATGAAGCATGGATATTACATGAACTGTCTACAGAACCTAGTGTTGTTCACAGGTTACCTGTTTTGTAAATCATGCTGAATGCAAGAGTTTTGGGGTCACACAAGCTATTAGCACTTAAGAGAGAGATGCATCTATTTACTCGGGTGAATTCTGACCTATAATGGAGACCCAAGAAAATGGAGATGGTGATAATTTGTATTATATATTGATGAAAGTGACTGGTAGTGAGAAGGTGAGTCCAAAAGAAAGATTGTGTGGACTACAAGCCAGAAAACAGAAGGTACAGCTAATCAAACCTTTAGGATTAATATACACCACAACATTAACTCAATTCTGCCACTTCAAGATTTGAAATTTGTCCTGCAGTGTTTTTATCTTTCTTATTCTTATATTCCCAAGCTTTCTTTTTCCTTTTCTAACTATTTTTGATGCAGTTGTTCACTGTCTGCCATGGTAACTTGGACATAAGCAGTATTTGTTATTCACAGTGCCCCACATCCAAGTGTGTCTTGAAATTGAAAGTCTTAGAGTGAGAAAAATTTAATCATATGAAACCATGAAAAGTTTGGCAACTCTTGGAAATGGAATACATTAATTTTCTATTATGAGACAGTCAAAAGCTTTGGATGCTCAAAAGAGACTGTCATGCTTCCATTATAAAATGCCTCCCATTGATTATCTGTTACACTGTTGGTCCCCAGCTGGTCTTACTCTTCTGTGAAGATCCTGAGAGCTTAGAATGTAGGGAGTGTTTGAAGGAAGTAGGTCACTAGAGGCAAATCTTCGAAGATTATACCTTTCCCCATTGTGTCCCTCCTCTACATAATGCCATACTTAAGGTTTTTATTGTGTGTTAAAACAGCATGACCAAAAGAAACTTATAGAGGAAAGGGTTAATTTCCTTTTAACATTCAGGTCCCACTCTGTTACCAAGAGAAGTCAGGGCAGGAAATCAAGGCAGAAACCAAGGGTCTGAAACATTGAGTAGTGCTACTTAAAGAATTTCTACACATGGTTGCTCAGCCTACTTTCTGTAACAACAAAGACCACTAGATGAAGATGATACTATCCATACTAAACTGAGTTTCCCCATATCAATAATTTATTAAGAAGATGTACCGGAGCCGGGCGTGGTGGCGCACGCCTTTAATCCCAGCACGGGGAGGCAGAGGCAGGCGGATCTCTGTGAGTTCGAGGCCAGCCTGGGCTACCAAGTGAGCTCCAGGAAAAAGGCGCAAAGCTACACAGAGAAACCCTGTCTCGAAAAAACCAAAAAAAAAAAAAAAAAAAAAAAAAAAAAGAAGATGTACCACGGGCTTGCCCACAGCTCAATATTGTGGGAGCAATTTGACTCTAGCTTTATGAGAAGTTGCCCTAAAACTAGCTGGGACAATATCCCATCTACCATAAGATCAATGGTTTTTGAACCAAGAGGCTTTTAGGACCCACTGCCATTGTATTTTGCTCAATTGTAAGCACAGATAGAACAGAATCAAGGGCTGTTGAATGAACCCTTCAAAATGCTGATTCAAAATCAATATTTTCTCTTTTAATGTGTTCTCTTGACTATTGCTAATTTATGGAATATTTATGAAGGAAAAACTGAAAGAGATAAAATAATAGGAATGATACTCTTAATGTATTTTCTTCTAACTTATCTTTATTAGTGCAAATTTAGTAGTATTTGTATATATTTTACAAATATATAGTGAATTGAGGTTTTATTAAACTTAAAACATAAAAAGAAATTAGTTTAAAAGTACAAGAGTAGTATATTTGAAATGAAATACATTACACTTGATTTAGCATATTGTCCAGTTTTCACAGCAAAAAAAAAAATGTGTGTTACTTAAATACTGAATCATAGAAAATATATATGACCCCACATACCCTTTGCAATGTGTGCTATAAATTGTTTTTTTTTTTGTGGATTTTAGTTTTCAGCTTGATAAGAAAAATATTCTGGAAGTATTTTACGTGTAGATGAGATTGCATTATTGTTTTATGCTATTTAGATAAATATCAATGTTCCTAAAATCTTAATGCATTTAATAAGTTATTTATATGCTTAATAGTACTGTAGTGGTTTTCAAGATATATAATATTGTTAAGCAAAAAAAGGGAAAATTAAATCTGAGAAATTTTATATTTGATAAAGAATTGACCAAGAAAAAAATGTATGTTCAATATATACTGACATCTAAAATATCATTAACTGATTAAATAAATTTTATTAGTTTTGATTGTAATATAATGTGATACATGGGGAAAAGAGAGGACACAACTTGGGCAGGGGAAGTTAACTGACAGAATGCAAGAATCCTGCTCTCGGTGGATAGTCCATGATTTATAGGCTAGTTTGAAATCCTCAGGGGATCAGAATTAAGTTTTTTACACCAATTTAGTTTTTAATTTTTTTAACTCACTCAAGGACACTGAGGACAAAATAAAGTAAACACTAATCAGTGTATAATTTTTCAGGATCTGTGTATAGTCTTTTGAATGAGAGAGGCATTAAACATCATCTTTCTTATTTTAGAAGATTTTAGAGGTCAGTCCAGCATGGTAGTCCAAAGCATAAGCAAGTTTGAGAAGTATTCCACACACCATTTGTTAATACAAGTAAGTCCTAACTTCAGTAAATTGCACAATACTGTGTGATAGGGTATAGACACAGTACAAGAGATTTAGAATTATGTTCATATTTTTAATTTAACAGCTAAGTAATAATTCATTGTATAACTGTACCACATTTTCTTTACCAATTTTTCTGTGTAGGGACATCTACATTGTTTCTAGTATCTGGCTATTGTGAATGAAGCCACAGTGAACATGTTTGAGTCAGTGATTTTGTGTTAGGATGAAGTGTTCTTTGAATATATGCCTAAGAGTGATATAGCTGGGTCTTGAGGTAGAATGATTCTCAACTTTCTGAGAAACTACTACATTAAATTCTATAGTTGCCGTACAAGCTTGCACACTTACTAGAATTAAAGAAGTGTTCTCCCTGCTCACCATCCTTGACAGCATTAGCTGTCACTTACGATATTGTCCTTAGTCATACTGACAGGTATAAGATGGAATCTCAAAATAGTTTTTGCTAATATGGAAGAAAATTAAATATCTAAAAATCTTAGTTTTCAATATTTCTCTTTGAATTATATAGGAAGTCAAAAGAAGATGATAGTAGGTTATTTTTCTGTTCATAAAAATAGTACAAGGCACTGTTATAATGTTCTTATCAAAAGATATCTTGCTATGCTTTGTGGTGATTTTTATCTAAGGTTTCTAGTTCTCCCTGTCATAGTATGTAGGGCAGTTTCTCTAGATAGCCTACAATGACTTTACATGTTATTAAACATTATTCACAAAGAGAATGTGACTTGCCTATTATATAATCCAGCTCAGCATCCCTTCTCCAGATATTTTCTAGTGATTTGCACTGAGATAAGAAACTAGATGCAGTGTGATTCCAATCACACACAGTTATATGTTATATTATGTTCTCCTCAGTTATTTTATGGGTAAGTAATTAAACTCACAAAGCAATACACATTTCTTTTTTTAAAAAAAATCAATATTTCTGCTCCCATGAGAATCCTGAATAATAACTTTGAAATGGACAATTTTTGATGATTTTGAACTCCACTCTAACAGCATTCTAAAATTCTTGACATTTTCCAAGGTTACAAAGCATTCTTATTACATATATAATACAACTGTGAAGTTAATGACATTAATTTAGCAATTAAAAGAAAATATATCATTAATCTTTCTGTAGTAAGGATTAAAACAGAAAAAATGTTTCAATATAAATCTGATCAAGGAAATTTTCACATGAATTTCATTAGATCAATGCACAACTATTCCAAAAGATAAATGCCTAAGTGCTAACATAGGATAAGGCCTACAATATATTTGATGTGAAAAGAATGGTATTCAATATTTTGTTAGTAATATGGTAAAGCTATATAAATTATCATATTGTGTGTCACATACTTCATCTATTAAAAAGCAGATTTGACCACTCTTCTGAGTGTGGAGCATGGGCATAATATCAGTCTACTTGTGCATTTTGCTATTATCTATTTTATTTTTTATTATTTTATTTCTTCAGAATTAAAAAATATATTATTAATACATACAAACAAACTAATCATCATTTTTTGAAATGAATTATGCGTAGTGTCTAGCATTTACTACTGAAAAAGTAGAGAACTGGATGTGAATATAAAACATTTATATTTCTTTTTCTGAATTGTGCTGATTTACTGTGACAAGAATTCTACTATAGAATATCATGCCCTAAATTTACAAAGGACTAGTAAAAAACTTTTTGATAGCAATGTAAATGTTTTCAAATATCTATTTTATATTTAGAATCACCATCATCAATGATCTTACACTGTGAATAAATTTCTTTCTCTATTTCAAAAACAATTCTTTTCAGTTACTAGGCCTTATTTTTAAAATGCACACTCGCTCTGAAAATGGGTAATTGAGCATGGAATTAGTTAGGGAGGTTTTTATGTGCACAAGGTGGCTACACAAGTAAAGTTTTGCTGATCAGAGTAGTATGCTAAAAAAAAGTCTTCAGTGTGAGATATAATGGGGATTTGAAGCACTCTATTTTTCTATTAGTTTATTCATTCATTAATTGTTTCCAGCCTAATCACAGTTTCTCCTCCCAACTCCTTGCCCTAACCTCTCCCCCCCACACACACACCCCAATTCCACTCCTCCTCCCTTACCTTCAGAAAAGGGCAGGCCTCCCATGTATATCAGTCAGCTATGGCTTATCAAGTTACAGTAAGTCTAGGTACCTCCTCTCCTATTAAATTTGGACTAGGCAACCCATTAGGAGGAAAGGGTTCCAAAAGCCAATAACAGAGCCAGAGACAGTCCTGCTCTTAATGTTAAGAGTCCCACAACAAGACTAAGTTACACAACTGCAACATATGTGCAGAGGTCCTCAATCAGTCCCATGAATGTTCTCTGGTTGGCAGTTCAGTGTTTCCATCAGTTACTGGGTGAAATCTCTCTGATGACAATTGGGCTAGGCAAAAATCATGTTTGTCTTTCTGGGTCTGAGTTACCTCACTCAGGATGATCTTTTTTGTTTCTTCCATTTGCCAGCAAATTTTAAATTCCAACACAATTATCTACAGAACTTGAAAGAACAACACCCAACTTCATATGGAAAAACAAAAACAAAAACCCAGGATAGTAAAAACAATCCTGTACAATAAAAGAACTCCTGAAGGTATCACTATCCCTGACTTCAAGGTGTACCACAGAGAAATAGCAATAAAAACCTCATGGTACTGGCATAAAAATAAATTGGTTGATCAATGGAATGGAACTGAAGACCCAAACATAATTCCACATACATATGGACACCTGATTTTTGATAGGGAAGCCAGAAATATACAATGGAAAAGAAGAAAGCATCTTCAACAAATGATGCTGGTGTAACTAGATGTCAGCATGTAGAAGAATGTAAATAGATCCATATCTATCACCCTGCATTAAACCTAAGTTAAAAAGGATCGCAGACCTCAACAGAAAACCAGATACACTGAATCTGATGAAAGAAAAATTGGAGAATAGCCTTGTACAGATTGGCACAGGGTACAACTTCCTGAACATAATAAAATGTCACAGGCACTGAGATTGACAATTAATAAATGGGACCTCATGAAACTGAAGAGCTTCTGGAAGACAAAGGACACTGTCAATAGGACAAAATGGCAGCCTACAGAATGGTAAAAGATTCTCACCAAACCCACATCTGACAGAGGGCTTATCTCCAAAATATATAAAGAACTCAAGAAATGAGACACCAAACAAATTAATCCAATTAAAAAGTGGGGTACACATATAAACAGAGAATTCTCAACATAAGAATATCAAATGGCTGAGAAACACTTAAAGAAGTGTTGAACATCCTTAGCCATCAAGGAAATACAAATCAAATAGACTCTGAGACTTCATCTTATACCTGTTGGCATAGTTAATATCAAAAACACAATTGACAGCTCATGCTGAAGAGGATGTGGAACAAAGGGAATTCTCCTCCATTGCTGGTAAGAGTGCAAATTTGTACAGCCTTTTGGAAACATGTAGCACAAATCTTTTATTATTATTATTTTTTATTTTTTTTGGTTTTTAGAGACAGGGTTTCTCTATGTAGCTTTGTGCCTTTCCTGGAACTCACTCGGTAGCCCAGGCTGGCCTCTAACTCACAGAGATCCGCCTGCCTCTGCCTCCCAAGTGCTGGGATTAAAGGCATGCGCCACCACCGCCTGGCCAAATCCTAAAAAGGTTTTATTAATAAAAACAAACGTGGAGCCAAAAGATCAGAGAAACAAAATAAGCCACATTCAACCTCACCTTGCCAACTTCTCAGCCTATCCTGTTTCCTCAAACTGAAAGCCTCTGAGTCCTCTTCCGAATGGATCTCAGCTGAACTGCTGCTAAAACCTAAAAGTTTAAAAAGGCTCTAGCTCCTGTTCCTCATGCCTTATATAACTTTCTGCTTCCTGCCATCACGTCCTGGGATTAAAGGTGTGTGTCACCATACCTGGTGGTTTCCACTGTGGCTTTGAACTCACAGAGATCCGAGTGGATCTCTACCTCCAGAATGCTAGAATTAAAGGCAAGTGCTACCACTGCCTACCCTCTATGTTTAATATATTGGCTGTTTTATTCTCTGACCCACAGATAAGTTTATTGGGGTGCACAATATAACAACCACAGAAATCAATATTTTGGATTTCTGAGAAAATTGGGAATCAGTGTATCTCAAGATCCAACTATTGCATTCTTAGGCATATACCCAAAGGATGCTCTACCATACCACAAGGATACTTGCTCAACTATGTTCAATGCAGCTTTATTCATAAAAGCCAGCAGCAGGAAACAACCTTAATGTCCCTAAACCAAAGAATGAATAAAGAAAATTTGGTACATTAATACAATGGAGTATTACTCAGCTGTTAAAAAAGACACCGTGAGGCACTGTATTGTAGCCCATAAAGGACCTTCTCTGACAATATTTAATATTGTTATTTTCACCACCAACATGAACATTTCTTGGTCATTAATGCGATACTACTATACCTACTTATAATCCTTTATTCTATGGCACTTTCTGTCTCTTGCCTTCAAAACATTTCATTTTTGTGTACTAATTAGACTATGGTTTGGGCTATAGAAATAATCCAACCGAAATTTGAAAAGGAACATAGTAAAATCCAACTAGTGAAAAGTAGCCTTGTCCTCCACCTGTATATGATTATAGCAACATACTTGAATATGAATTCTTCCTGTCTCATCAAAGCCTGTTCTGTATTTTAAAGTGCAGTGGCATAACTGCTTTTTACAAAATATCAGTTCTTTCTAATAACCCCATGAGTATCAATTTGTTAAAAATTTGTGTAGCAGACTGCATACTTCTTGAGTACGGGATGAAAGTTTAGTGTTAGAATATATGAAAGTGACAAGACTACAAGAATAACAACATATTACCGATATTGTTAAATGCTGGTTCAACCATGTGCTACTTTCTGAATTTAAGAAAAATCTGAATGCATCTCAGAATAAGATAGTCTGTGACTGTAACAATGGAGAACAGACTATAAAAACTCAGCAATGTGCTGGTGGTGGCTCTAGATGGGTAATGTATCTCCTGTTTATTAAGGTGTTATTAACTGATAGAAAGCACAATAAAATACTTACACTAATTTAATATATTCAACACTTATTTTCAAAAGATTGCTACTAATGTCCAGTAATGTACATATAGATTTATTATAATGATTTAGGTGTGTGTGTTGGCAATTTTAAGGAATCTACACTTTTGCTTTTAATAGCAAACATTTTTGTGTTACTTTTAAGCTTTTTTCACTTAAATACATAAAAGTAACCCTAAGTTTGACAATTAATTAAACCATTACTTTCCCACATAGTTAAATAATTTATTTGAAAGTGTATATAAAGGATGCTACACACAAAAAAAATAGTTAATTTAAGATATTTTTGCTTACAGAATTGTAAAGTAAAACACATTGCTATACTTGGGATTGACTTCTAAATAGCCAAGTACCTAAACATTCTAAATCTAATTATTTCAACTGTTCTTAAACCCAATTTTTCCAATAAATGATTTAAAGCTATTTACCCTGAATATTGATCTCCTGTGACTTACAACATTGCATAAGAATAGTCTCTAAATATCTTTGAAGCATCATAAAAAAATCTATATTTTATAAGAGAGGATTGTGGCATCATTTTCATTATGGATAGATTTTTAAATTCTAAACTATAAGCATTATAATTTAACTGTATATCTTTTATTGATTTTCTTGCTAAAGTCTATCTAAGGCATAGAGTAAATTGGATTTTGAGAATATCGGTATAATTAAAGAACTACAAATGTGCCTTTCTAAGCCATTATAAAATTTGCATATAAAAACTATTATTTTCAGAAAAAAGAAAAAAGGCAAATAAATAACAGAATAGAACTGAGCTATGAATATGGTTCAGCAAATAAGGACCTTACCATGCAAACCTCATGACCTGAATTTGATCTGGGCATCCCACAGCAGAAGGTGAGAACACAACCGGTTCCTCAAGTTGTCTTCTGACCACACTTGCCAGTGATGTATTCTTTCATATTCTTTTGAAATGTTTTTCTTTTTTTCCCCCGTGTGTTCATTGTGTGTGTGTATGTGTTCACATTCATGTGAGTGAACACATGTGTGCCAACAAAATGCACATGAATGTATGGCCATGTAGAAGCTGAGGTTCATGTTGGTTCTTTAGTAGTTTGACACCTTATTCAATGAAGAAGTATGTTTCCATCGAACCCCTTCTATCACTGATAGTCTTTTCTTCCTATGCAGCTCATTGTAGGGATCCACTTCATCTTCCTTAAGAGGCTGAAAATACAGATGAGCACAGGTATTGACAAAGTTTTTGGAACTTAGGAATTCCCCCAATTATCTTCTTTAAAAGGCCTGAGTTTAATTGATAAACTCTTTTACCAGCAAAGTATTGATGTTTTTTAAACTATCTAAATTTTTTATTTTAAAAAGATGTACACATTTTGTTCATGTGTTTCCCTTTTTGTTGTTGTTGTTTTGTTTTTCGAGACAGGGTTTCTTTGTGTAGTTTTGGAGCCCGTCCTGAATCTCTCGCTATAGACCAGGCTGGCCTCGAACTCACGAGAGATCCATCTGGCTCTGCCTCCTGAGTGCTGGGATTAAAGGCCTGCACCAACACCCCCCGGCTGTGTTTCCCTTTCTGAATGTCTTTTCTGGTCCTCTCTACTTCCCTGCCAATCCAAAAATATGTGTTGTTTTTCTCTCTTTTTCTGATACAAAGAAACAAATGAACCAAGAAACAAAGCAAAACAAAAATATAAAAAAAAAAAAAAAAAGCAAGAAACATATAAAAAACAAACAAAAATACAAAAAAAAAAAGACAGGAGAGAAAACCAAAATAAATGAGCAAAAGACCAATAAGACAAAAGAAATGGCAAAACTAAGTAAAATGAATCAGAACACTCACACCATATCACTGGGATCTGCTTGTATTGGCCATCCACTCCTGGGTATGGGGCCTGCTCAGAAGTGTGTTTGATGAACTGGTGGAATTTCTTTGGAGAAACTGATTCTCCTTTCTCGGTGGGTATGCAGAAAACTTACAGGTAAAAAGCGGGGAACCACACTGTTAAATTTTCCCTATTAGTGCTGGGACCCCATTTGTCTAAACCTATGAAGGTGTTCGGTGTGCTGCCACAGCATTGGTGAGTTCCTATGTTCATCCGTGGTGCTGTGCCACCATCTCTGGCTCTTATAATCATTCCACTTCCTCTTTCTCATAGGCCACTGAGCCATGAGGGGAGGGGCTTGATGGAAATATCCTGTTTAGGTCTTAGTGAATCAAAGTCTCTCTCATTATCTGAACATTGCCCAGTCATATGTGTCTGTGTTAATTTCCATCTACTATAAGAAAAAGCTTCTCTGATGTAGCATGAGTGAAACACTGATCTATGGGGTATAACAGAATATCATTAGGAATCATTTTATTTCTATGTTCCTTCAGCAGAATAATAAGCATTCCCCTCGGCCAATGACTTATCTAGTTTGAGGTTCCTGGCCACTTCTGTAGTGTCAGGTATGGGTTCTACTCATGGAGTAGACCTTAAGTCCCCTCAAAAAGTGTTGGATTCTCTCATTACATTTGTTCAAATCTTTCATACACACACACATACACACACACACACACACACACACACACACACATCAGGCTAATCATTTTCAGGCAAGTTATATACATATATACATATACACATATACCTAATTTTAATGTATTATATACTAGTATATATTACATTATTAAAATATGTTTTAAATATTGATATAGATTACATAATCACATCTGTATTTTACACTTGAGATGGTGTCTGTGGCATATCATCCTTCTTCCCTCATTTCCCACACATGTGTCTTCTCTCTCACTTTAAATGGTCCACTTCTATGCTAATAGATCCCTGCTACTTTAATGTTCTACACATGTACAAACATACATTTAACTGTATATTGAACAAATGGGAGAAAACAAGATATATTTATTAACTAAATTGTTTACTGATGAATACTGTGAGTGATGAATGTAGATTTTTGTCTGTCTCCTCCAATGATTAAACTTTTAACAAATATACTCTGCATAACTGCACTTAAAATCATTTCCTTCCTTAGAATATTTATTCTTTTAAAAATCTGTTTCACTTATCTAATATTGCAGAGTATAATCTTAAAAATACTCACCTCCTTTGTCCACTTAGCTTAAAGGAAAATTTTTATTTTCTTCTATTCATTGTAAGTGAATCTGGAGATCAAACTTTGGTGAACTGCAAAGTTCACATTGATGCCTTCTTGGTAATAGTCAACTGTGATAAGAAATTCTTCATTTCTTCATTACTTGAGCTTATGTCTAGACTTACTTTCTTTTCAAAGATAAACACAATGTTTCCATTCTGAAAATTAAAGCACTGGTACATTAAATTAAGAATATTGTAAGTGTAATTTTTATGAATATATAATTATATATTAGGTTCACTACATACTAATTCTTACATATGCATGCATAAATACCTTTCATGTGAAATTTAATAATGGAATATTAATGAATATTTAATGAAATATAAGGTGAAGTTGCATATTAAAATTTTTAAATATACAAAAGTTTCAAACCGTGCTACTTGAAGCAAAATAGGAAAGAGTTTTAAGGCATTAGACAGTGTTGAATACAATTAAGTGTCTACTCGTCAGGACACTATGGTCAATTGTGTGTTTCTCATATGCTTAAAGCAGAATGATGTGTGATATCTAAATTTTCTTGGGCCATCAATGAAAAGGATAGCATTTATTTTTAGGGTAAAATAGCCTTCAGTGATTCTTCCATTAGTAGACCTTAAGTGGCATTTTATTAAGTTACTTTCATTCATGAAAAGGAAGAATGATATGCTGGAGAGGTCAACAGACATCCCTCTTGGACCTGAGGCTCTTTTCACAAACCCATTATTTGATCCAACTAACTAAAAAAGCCAGTTTGCCACTCAGTGAAACTGTAAAATTTGACAATTTCAAAATATCATAACTTGGAATCTGTGTCTATTTAATGAACCCCAGTGATTCCATGAAAAGCAAAAAATTGAGTGTGTGTTTATTATTTTTGTTGAGGTACCCACATTTTGCAAAATATTAAGATATGCAAAAAAAGATTTGAGAATTAGGCAATGTGTGAGTTTAAATTGTGTCACTGCATATGAGTCACAGTATGATTGGTGATTATCACGCTCAAGGCAAAATACTCATTTGATTTACATTGAGGGATAGCAAGAAATGATTCATACAATAGGGCATTTCAGTATTCATTGTTTATATATTTATTTATTTTTAGTCTTCCCTCTATGAGACACTAATCCTTTCTGTTTCTATAATTAGAATTACAGCTGAACCCAAAATACTATTTGGAGATATCTAGACTTGGAGTGCTGCCAGTGACCCTTGATCACATAGATCTGTGTCCTGTTGTAGGTGGGTAGATAGGAAGGGAGGAAGGGAGGGAGGAAAGTTGATTGAGCACTGACAGCTGGGGTAAGAGAAGAGTGAAGAGACCTTAAAGACATCAACATTTCCATGTGCACTCTTTGCTTATGAGCTCATTGAACAATATGAGAAAAAAGGGAGGTGCAGAGAAAGACTCATAACATAATTGTGTAGACAAAAAAGAAAAAGAAAGTTTTAATGTTGACCCTAAATATATTCAAGTTCCAGGGATTGTTGTGATATGTCTGATCCCTGCAATCAATTGCAGGTATGAACCAAGATTATAAATAAGTGGCACTTATAAAATATAATGTTGTTTTGCTTTTAATGAAAAATGGTAATTTTTAATGTGAGGATATGTGTGCATCTATTTGCATGTCCTTTGGAGGGGCACCAATTGCTCTTAATCACTGAGTCAAGTCCCCAGCCCACCTTGTTATTCTTGATGTCATCTGACTCATTTGTATTAGTTGATTTTGGGTTGCCTACATTATAGGGGTTTTTCATTTTGTTTTGTTTTGATTTTTCTATTCTAGTGTTACTTCCAAAATCTTCCCAATTCAATATTAACTAGCCTATATCTGCTATGAATCTTATATAATTAGGTGGCATAACCATAAAAATATTTATTTTTAACTTTTGATAAAACATTTGATAGGTAGAACATTTTAACTTTATCTTTTCAAGGAGAAAATATTAAGGAAACCAATCCAAAAGTTATAGATAAGACTAGAATTATGCTTTCCTGTTCTTAGAAGGTTGCAGTTAGAATCTGGAAAGATGGTCAGCAGTTGACATCATTGGATTCTCTTCCAGAGAACCCATGTTTGTCTCGCTGTACCCAAATGGAGTCTCACAATCATCTGCCATTCCAGTTTCAGGGTATCCTATGCTATGTTCTATCCTCAGTGGACAACAAACACATGGTGCACAGACATGCGTGCAGGCAAAACAGACATGCACATAAAATAGAAACAACTTTAGTTTAAAAAATCATATGGAAGTCATTAATCTCTATGCTCAAATATTAATTTCAGAAATACTTTCAGACTTAAGGTATGAATTTGATTAGAATAAATTTTCTTTTATTGGAAATAAATTATTTTCTCAAACACAATATCCTGATCACAGTTTCCCCTCTCTCTACTGTTCCCAGTTCCTCCCCACCTCACCTACTCTCTGGATCCACTTTCTTTCTAACTCTCATTTAGAAAGAACATGGTTCTAAGAGATAGCAGCCAAACATGAAAAAATAAAATGTAATACGATAATACAAAATCCATCATATCAAATTTGGACAAGGCAACTCAACAGAAGGAAAAGAGCCCCAAGAACAGGTATAAGGACCTGAGAATCAGGAGTAAAACTCATTCACACCCTCAGGTGTCCAATAATAATAGTAAGCTGAAAACTATAAGCTGCATCCTGCATGGCTCTTACATTCTTTCTGCCTCCTCTGCCCAAAGTTCCCTGAGCTCTGAGGGGAGGAATGTGACGGAGACATCCTATTCAGAGTTATGTGTTCCAAAGATTCTCTGTCTGAATAAATGCCTGGCTGTAGGTCTCTGTATCTGATCCCATCTGCTATAGGAGGATGCTTCTCTGACAATAACTCAATAGGGCCCTGCTTCAGGAGTGCAGCAGAATACCTTTAGGAGTCTTTTTTTCAAATTATTTTAGACCAGTAGCTTTTGTATATATGTTAAGTCTCTGGGGAAAAAAGAGAGGTTGTAATAACCTGGGGATATATTTGAATCTATTCTTTGCTAGATGAAGGATCAAAACTTAAACAACATGCATTTCCTACCATTGGAGATGTGAATCTATAAGAAACTAAAAAAAGAAATCATATAATCAGTCTTTGCCAGTCCTCCCTTCAATTGGATATAAAGAAGGAAGGGCATAATAATTCTGTCATTCAATTTCATATCCATATTATTTTCCACAAAAATGTTACAGAAGCGATTTACTAGAATGGCTAAGATCAAAAACACTGAAGACACTTTATGCTGGAGAGGATGTGGAACTAGGGGAACTCTCCTCCACTGCTGGTGGGAATGCAAGCTTGTACAACCATTTTGGAAATCAATATGGCACTTTCTTAGAAAATTGGGAATCAATCTCCCCCAAGATCCAGCTATATCACTCCTGGGCATATACCCAAGAAATGCTCAATTATACCACAAGAGCACTTGCTCAGCTATGTTCATATCAGCATTGTTTGTAATAGCCAAAACCTGGAAACAACCTAGATGCCCTTCAACTGAAGAATGGATAAATAAATTGTGGCACATATACACAATGGAATACTACTTAACCTGTAATCTATTCATTTTTTTTTCTAATTTTTATGTAACATAAATATGCAACTTCTTATAGTCTACAAAGACTTGAAATGAACCTATCTGGTAAATAGCCCATAGACCTTCTTTACTCTCTCTGTTCCTTCAGACTCAATCCCTGAGATTCATTCCTGCAGCTGCAACAGAAAACCAGCTGCAGCCTCCTTTCTCCTCTGTCTTAGTCAGGGCTTTTATTGATTTGAAGAGACACCATGACATGGCAGCTCTTATAAAGGACAATATTTAACCAGGGTGACTTGCTTACAGGTCAGCAGTTCAGTCCATTATCATCATGGTGGGATCTTGGGAGGGTACACAGAAAGCAACAGGAAGTGGACATTGAGATTAGCTTCAACATAGGAGAATTCAAATTACACTCCCATACTTCCTCCAACAAGACTACACTTACTCCATCAAGGGCATATCTCCTAATAAAGCTACTCTGTTTGGTGGCCATTTTCTTTCAAACCACCACATTCCACCCCCTGGTCTCCAAAAGCTAGTAGCCATATCATAATACAAAAATGCATTTAAGCCAACTCCAAAAGTCCCCATAATCTATCACAGTCTCAACAATGCTTTAAAGTATAAAGTCCAAAATTTCTTCTGAGATTGATACAATCTCTTAATTGCAATTCTTATAAAATCAAAATAAAAGAGCAGATAACATACATCCAACATATAATGACACATGATTTACATTACCATTCTCAAATGTAGGGGAGGATGCATAGCAATGGAATACAGGACTAAAACAAGACTGAAAAAGAGCTGGGTAAACTTCAAACTCTACATCTCTATGTCTGATGTCAAAATGCTCTTCAGATATCCAACCTCATTCAGTTTTGTTGACTGTAACACATTTATTTCTCTTAGACTGTTTCCAGTCCCTGTAAGCAGATCTCCCGAGCAGGTATTCCACAGCTCTGGCATCTCTAAAATTTTGTGGTACTGACAACTGTGTCATTTTTCACGGTAGTCCTGAATTCCCTGTTTAAAGATAAGATCTTGGAGGCAAGTTCAACAGCCCCTGTCTTCTAACCTTTACTCCAGAACCACATGGCTAAAACTGCCAAGTTCTGTTGCACACTAGTTTTGGAATATGGCTCCCTTGTTCAATTACATTCACCAGCTGTCTGTCCTTCACTGCATAAGTTTAGCTGTCCTAAAATTGGATCTCTAGACAAGGTTGGCCTCAAACTCAAAGATCCACCAGTCTCTGCCTTCCAAATGCTAGAATTAGAGGCATGTATCACCAGACCAGGCACTAAGCTTTTCTTTAATTCCTTTTTACAAGGTGCCAACATAGCTGGGTGGGATCTTGCCCTGAAGTCACCACTCCCTTTACTCAAATTCTTAATCAGTTTATCTCCTTGAACACAGGACTTAGCTTCATTCTACTTTTTGGTTCCCATTTTCTCAATCTGTACATTTTGTATTATTTTTGTTCCTCTTGCTCCTTTTCATTAGAAATCTTCGATAGAGCTGCCACTAATAAGCACACAACAGAGTCTTTACTTGGACATTTTGAGATGTCTGCTGACAACAGAATTAATTCAAAGCTCTTCACTTTAGCCTCATTCAGGCTCTTTTTACAAGGGCAAAAAGCAGCAACATTTTTAATCAAAATATCATAAGAATGATTTCTAGGCAACATACTAAAATTATTTTCTTGAGCCAGCCCCTGACAATTCAAATAACTCTTAGCACCATTATCTTCTGGGCTCCTCCTAGTATGGCCCATTAGAAACTGCTTAAAGCATTCCACTGCTTTCCTAACACAAAGTATCAAAGTCCACTTTCCTACAAACAAAAACATGGCCATACTTATGACAGCAATACTACAGTTTGCTGCCGACTTCTGTCTTCATTAGGATTTTTATTGCTGTGAAGAGTCACAAGAAAAAAAAATATTTGAAGTGGTAGCTTACTGATCAGAGATTCAGTCCATTGTAATCATGGTGGAGAGCATTGTGGTATGAAGGCAAACATGGTGCTGGCTATCATGTCTTTATCTGAAGACAAGAAGTGAACTGTGACACTGACAGTAGCTTGAACATAGGAGAACTCAGAGCCTACCCTACAGTGACAGATTTCCTCCAACAAGGCCAAATCTACTCCAAGAAGGCCACACTTCCTAATAATGTCACTCCCTTTGGGGGGTATTTTCTTTCAAACCACCAGATCAAATGTGGACCCACAGATAACCCCTTATGATCTTACTTCCCCCACTCATTACAGCATTCAAACACGCAATACCAGAGGGATTTCCTGTGGACACAAAAGCCAAAAAGGCCAGCAACACAGGCAAAACACAGTCATTACACTATCTGAAAATCCAGAGAGAAAACAGAAACCAAGGAACAAAAAATCACTTAAGAAAATACAAACCAGAAATTAGCAATTGGACCTATAATCACCCCAACACACATACTTAGACACCAGTGTGAGAACACAATCAACAACAGCCAGGACAATTTGTCTCCACTAAAGTCCAGATATCCGACATATCTGGATATTCTAACACAGCTGAAGAACAAGAAAAAGACCTTTAAACTAACTATGAGAAGATGATAGAGGTCTTAAAGAGGAAATGCATAAATCCATGACAAAGTCAAATTTAAACAATATCTATTTATAAATTTAGCCTTACAGAAAGAACTAGAAGAAAAACTTCAACCCAAGGAGGTTAAAGAACACCCATGAAGACCTGCCTGGACTGAGTCTACCAGGTTAACCCGGTCTCGGGGAGACTTGATCTGGAGGAGGTGGGAATGGGGGTGGGTGGGGGGGGGGGGCGAGAAGGGAGAACAGGGAATCTGTGGCTATTATGTTGAACTGAATGGTGTTGTAAAATAATAATAATAATAAAAAAGAACACCCATGAAGATGTAGGAAATAAATAATCTCACATGAACAAAACCAAAAGAAGGGAAACACACACATGCACAATCACTACAAACATCACCACCACCACCAATAGAATAACAGGAATCCAATAACAAGCATTGGTTACTGATATCTCCCAATATCATTGATTTCAATTCCCAATAAAAGTACACAGACTTACAGAATGGATGTGGAAACAGTATCCATCTTTCTATTGCATCCAAGAGGAAACTTACACATCAAAGGTAGACATTACCTCAAGGTAAAGCTTTGGACAAAATATTCCAAGTAAATGGACCTAAGAAGCAATCTGGTGTAACCATTGTAATATTTAACAAAACAACCTTCAAACAAAAATTAATCAAAATTAACTGGGAAGGATACAACATACTCATCAAAAGAAAAAATTTACTAAGATGACATTTCAATTTTTAACATCTATGCCTGAAGCAGAAGGGCCTCTTTGTAAAAGTAACACTACTACAGCTTACATCACTTATTGACCCTTACTCACTGAGATTTAGAAACCTTAAAACCCCACTTTCACTAAAGGACTGTCCATAAAGACAAAAACTAACCAGAGAAATGCTTGAGCTAACAGATGTGATAAAACAAATGAACCTAATCTATATTTACAGGACATTTTACTCAAACACAAAAGAATATAACCACCTCAGCATTTCATGGAACATTTCTCCTAAATTGACCCAATATTCAGACATAATCAAGTCTCAATCAATATAAGAAAAAGTAAGTGCCTCTCTACATCCTACCAGACCACAAAGAGCTAGATATTAACAATACCTGAAGCAAAAAAAGGTCTACAAACTCATGGAGACAGCACAACTGTCTGCTGGAGGAAAAAGCAGATTAACAGAAAGAAAGGAAGAAAATAAAGACTTTCCAGATTCAATGAAAATGAAAATGAATACATAGCAAATCCAAATTTATTGGACAATGACAGTTCTAATAGCTAAGTGCCTACATAAAAAAAAAAAATAAATGGATGAATCTCTTAGTAGCAACTTAACAGCACACCTGAAACTATAGAATGGAAAGAAGTAAGCACACTCCAGAGAAATAGAGAACAAGAAATAATCAGACTCAGGGCTGAAATTAATAAAATAAAAAGAAAGAGAACAATACAATGAATCAATGAAACAGAGTTGGTTCTTTGAGTAAATTAACAATATAGACAAATACTTATCCAAACTACTAACAGATTGAGAGAGAAAATCCAAATTAATAAAATCAGAAACAAAAAGGGAAGAATAACAAAAGAAACCACATAAATGAAGAGAATCATAATATATATATAGCTTTACTGCATGAAATTAGAAAATCCAAAAGAAATCACCACCTGCCTGAGGTAAATGAAGATAAGTTAAACAATATAAATATATCTATAGTTCCTATACCAACACTCCTATAATCCTATACCAATACTCTTCAAATTATTCCACAAAGTAGAACAGATGGAACATTGCCCAATTCATTTCCCAAGGCCACAGTTACACTGATACCCAAACCACATAAAGAATTCTAAAATAAAGAGAAACATGTACTGATTTGTCTTATCAACATAGGTGAAAAATACTCATTAAAATAATTGCAAATTTGGCCTGGGAGTGGTGGCACACGCCCTTAATTCCAGCACTTGGGAGGCAGAGGTAGGCAGATCTCTTTGAGTTTGAGGCCAGCCTGGCCTACAGAGTGAGTTCCAGGAAAGGCTCAAAGCTACACAGAAAAACCCTGTCTCAGAAAAACAATAATAATAGTAATAATAGTAATAATAATAATAATAATAATAACAACAACAAATCTAATCCAAGAACACATTAAAAGATGATCAAGTAGGTTTCATCCCAGAGAGCCATGGATGGATCACTATATGAAAATCAGTAAATATAATCCATTATATATGGTGATATTTTATTTGCACTGAAATGTGATTTTAATTTTATGTTAATAAATAAAGTTGCCTGGGTCAGAGCTATTAGAGCCATAGCAAGAGCGTGTGGTTAGAAGAGCTAGGCAGATTTCTGTGTGTTCAGGGATACAGCCAGTATTGGAGACATATGCCTTTAAGACCTGGAGGGCGGTACTTACAGGCAGTGACAAGGCAGTCATGTGGTTGGGTTTACAACCAATGAGAAGGCAGAAAAGAAAGACTATTTAAACACAGACAAACAGGAAGTAGCTCTCTCTCGGGGAAGTTAGGAGCACTGCAGGAGGTAAGATTTTATCTCTGAGCTCTGACCTCTCGGCTTTCTCTTTTACATTGGCTCTGTGTTTCTTATTTTAATAAGACGATTGGTTACATCTACAATTATATAAACAAACTCTAAGAAAAAACTGCATAATCATATCAATACATGAAGAAATGGCCTTTGACAAATTGCAACCCTCCATCGTAATAAAAGTCCTGGAGTAATTAGGGATATAAGGAACATACTAGATAAAATAAAGTGAACTGGAAGCAAGCTTATAGCCAACATCAAATTAAATGGAAAGAAACTCAAAGCAATTCCACTAAATTCAAGAACAAGACAAGGTTGTCCTCTCTTTTCTCATATATTCAATACAGTGCTTGAAGTTTCAGCTAACGCAATAAGACAACTGAAAAATATCAAGGGAATATGAAACAGAAATAAAGTCAAAATATCCATACTAGCAGATGATATGATAGTATATGTGATTGATCCTAAAATTTCCACCAGGAAAATCCTACAGCTGATAAGCAATGTCAGTTAAAGTGGCTTCATAAAAGATTAACTCAAGAAAATCAGTAGTCCTCCTATATACGAAAGATAAACAGAGTGAGAAAGCAATCAGGGAAATGACATATTTCACAACATCCTCAAATATCATAAAATATCTTGGAGTAACTTTAATCAAGGAAGTAAAAGAATTGTATGATAAAAAAAAATTAAGTCCTGAAAAAAGAAATTGAAGAAGATATCAGAAGATGGAAAGATCTTTTGTAAGCATGGATTGGAAGAATTATCATAGTAAACATGGCCCTCCTATCAAAAGCCATCTATGGAGTCAATCAAATGGCCAATAAAATTCCAACACAGTTTCTCATAGACCCTGAAAGACAATCATCAACTTCATATGCAAATTCGAAAAAATAAATAAATAAACAGGATAGCAAAATCATTCATTCCCAAATAATAAAATCAACTACTGGGGAACTCATCATTCCTTATATCAAGTTGTACTACAGAGATATAGTAATAAAAACCAAATGATATTGGCATAAAAAATAGACACAGACACGATGATCAATGGAATCAAATTGAAGACCTAGACATAATTATACATATGTATGGACACCTAGTTTTTCATAAGGAAACAGGAAATAAATACTAGAAAAAAAGACACTGTCTTCAACAAATGGTGCTGGTCAAACTGAAGAATGATCATTAGAATGAGAAAAAGGTAGTTTGTAATATAATTTCAGAGATTTATGTTATTGCTCTTGGTAATAGAATAAATGTTTTAACAAGTTACCTTCCAGGAATTCAAATTAGAAAAACAGAAAATTGATATTATTTATCATTCTCTAGCTAAACTAACAATTTACCTCGCAAGCATTTAAGAACCCAAGAATGTGCAATTTCCTGAAAAAGAAATCTAAAAGAAACCATGTCTCTGTTTAACATTGGCAAACTGACCATAGCTTAGTAGAATGCTTTAATTCTTTAAAGCATGGGAATCTCCTAGTTATGAGTCCACACTACATCTTTCATTGACTCTAGAATAGTAGGGCTGACAATCTGAATATCTATAGTGTGTGTGTGTGTGTGTGTGTGTGTGTGTGTGCATTAATATGTTTATGAAGAAAAAGTTGAGGGTAAACATGGCATAAAATATAAAGCCTTAGATTCTTCAAAAACAGGATTGTCAGATAGAGAATGGAATAAATCTTCCTTTGAGAAAAGATGAAACATTTAAAGCTGTGACAAAAAAAATATTTTTTTTAAATGAAGAATATAGCAAATGCATCCTCTAAAGTCTTGATATTGAAGTCTTACTTCTGGAACACCCAAGGGTGAGACAAACGGGCATGCTCAGTGGATGATGAGAAATTGTGACTGATGTCAAACTGTGTGTGGCTCTCTTATCTCTGTTGTGCTGTTACGTTGTTACCAGTAATTTTAATCTTTGCAAGTAATGGTTTTCATATGTAAGGGTCGACATTCAGTTATTGATATTTTCATATACATCATTTAAGTCATTCTACTTTTTCTTTTCCTTAAGTTTGTTTCCATAGTGGTTCTTTCTGCTGTGAGAAAGAGTACTTTCAACCAAATGTCACAATATTGAAAAAAATAGTTACATGTCTCATTCAATATTACCACATAAAATTGGTTTTCAACTTCCAGTAATTATTAAGCTGTATGATTTTCCAATACAACATGATATATGATATACATATATATTTATAAAATGAACTTTATTTAGAGAGGCCAAGAAAATGATAAATACATTTATATGATGTAAGGCACATATATTATATATAAGGCATAGGACTTTTTAGTGGTTTATTTTATATAAAACTATTTGTCAACCTAGTCATACAACAAAATATTTACTTAGCAAACACAATATACTGTAGGCATATACATTCTGCTTTGTGATTGAGTTAAAGTCAGTATACTTTTAAGACAAGAAAAAGAAAGCTTGGCCTTTCTGAAGTCTGAAACTGGAAATGAAATCCAATTAATTCTAAGAGAACTATCTTTAATCATAATATGGGCTTTTAATGCATAAATAATTCTGTTGTTTCTGGTTTAGTCTTAAGAGCACATTATATACATCAGGTGTTACATGTTTTGTAGTTTCCTAAAAGGGAGTAAAATTCTGTTATGTACCATATATAGTACTCATCTGTAAAGGCTGGATCAGGCTGTGTGTCACCCTGAAGTTTACAAAAAGAGTAGTGAAGGGAAAAGTGGAGGAACAATATTCTTACACCAGATTTCATCATCATATTCAGTAACACATGCATACAAAATGTGCTATTCTGATGTTACAGACAAATAGCTTTTTCAATATACTGTTTCTCCAGCTTTGTCATATATGGTATATTTCAGTTAATTTCTTAAGATTAAGAATAAATTCTATTTCCTTAAAGTTAACTAATATTCCTGTTGCTTTATATTTTCTTTCCTGATTTTTGTAATTTTTATATAGTAACCTTCTCTACAATCAATAAACCTACTTTTGATCTCTGTTCTCCAATAGTTTTCTTTTTATCCTTCACAATTCATTTTATTGATCTAGATTTCTAGTGTTTACTTACTGATAATATGATAAAACTACATTTTTTTATTTACTTATATGTGTGTGTGTGAGAGTGTAAGTTTGTGTCACAGGGTAAATTGCTGGAACTAGGGCTATCCTCCAACCATGTGATTTCTGGGAATCCATCTCAGGTGATCAATCTTGACAGATGTCACCTTCACTGGCTAAGACATCTCACTGACCCAGAAACACTACATTTTCCATGTTATCAATATATAGCATAATGTAATGCATGCATACTGTATATACTCTATGTAAAATATCTGAATGCAGCCATTGTGAATCAAGCATTCATTAGCCTTTAGTGACTTTTTATTTCACTCTGCTTATTATGTCCCCACACTTCTATTTATCATTTCTCTCTCTGCTGCCTCCAAATATATTTTCAATGTTCACAGTGATTCTTTAATCATTTAACAGTTTCCAATTGAAATTCTACAAACTAAGCTCAGGCTATAAAAGAAAGTAAACGACCAGCCTGAAAACATGCATACAAGTAACAATATACCGAATTAGAGGGCTGTATTTATGTATTTATGGGTATAAATATAGGTGTGTGTGTGTATAGCAATAATTAATAAAAATGAATCCATGCATTTGAAAGAGAGCAATAAAGGATACATGACTGAGTATAGACAGAGAAATGGAAAGGGAAATGATGTAGTTATATTATGAACTCACAAAATAAAAGCAATGATCTAAAAAAAAAAAAAGGATTCCTACTTGGGAGGTGATTGAGAGCTTTGAATTTATCAGATCATTGGACCTTTCACTTTCAAGAACAGTTAGAAAAGTTACTGAGGTTTTTGTGTTTGATTGTTTTTAATTTAGATGTATTTTGTTCAACTAAAAGGAAATCTTTTAGTGTGAAAATAGCGATATGTATTTATGTAATGAGCATATGCTACTTTATCCACTATCTCTGTCTAAATATTTTAAAACCACGCATTTATTATTATACAATACATGCAGAATGAGAGGAAGAAAGAGAAAGAGTGAAAAGACTACAGTTTCAAATACATATTATTTTAAGTATTGGTAAATCTAGAAGAACACAATTAAAATACCAAGTCTCAATGTGCATGTTCCTGTAGCTGGAGAGCTTCACTCCAGATCCCACCAAGCCCCCAAAGTCCCAAAACTCACATATGAAATAAACACTCAGATGCTTATATTACTTATAAACTGTATGGCCGTGGCAGGCTTCTTGTTATCTACTTCTTCAATCTTAAATTAACCCATTTCTATAAATCTATACCTTGCCACATGGCTCGTGACTTACTGGCATCTTCACATGCTGCTTGTCATGGCAGCGGCTGGCAGTGTCTCTTTGCCTCAGCCTCCACTTCCCAGAATTCACCGCTCTCCTTGTCCCACCTATACTTCCTGCCTTGCAACTGGCCAATCACTGTTTTATTTATAAAGAGCGATATCCACAGCACTTCTCCTTTTCTTTCTTTTTTTTTTTCCTTAAAAAGGAAGGTTTTATGCTTGATCAACTGGACATGCAGGACCCATAAGAAGGTGACCACTGAACTTTGCTTGGCAAAATGGTCCTTGAGGTTCCTGCTTTGCAGAAGAAACTGCCAGACATTCTACAGGACACTTAAAAAAAAAAATGACTGAGAGACTCTAGCCCTGTGGGATAAAGACAGATGCCCCAACTTTACAGGAAAATTTGAGTGACTGTCCAAGCTGCCAGCCATCTCTATCTACCCTGCAAGACTCCTGAAAGTTGCTTGCATCCTTCTCCCATTTCTAAGGTAGTATTATATCCTTCTGAGGTCTTTGATGTAGTTGAAGCTATACAGTTACAATTTTCCTTAGTTTTGATAAAAAATAAGTTAGATATAAAACCTTAGACTCACAAATATAAGATAGATAGGATATCTTCTTTAATTTTGCCAAATAAACTAGTTATTATAAATATACTAGATATTTTAACTGTAATTCTTGCTTGATAATTGTTTTGTTATCTGTAATTTTACTATGTAAAAGTTAAAACCTTCCTTTAAAAAAAGGGGGGAAGTGCTGTGAGGTGTTCTGTATGGCAAATATGATAATAAATAAAACACTGATTGGTCAGTAGCCAGACAGGAAGTATAGGCAGAACTAACAGAGAGGAGAATTAAGGGAACAGGAAGGGAAGGAGGAGACTGCCTGCAGCTACTGCCAGGACAAGGAAGATGTAAGGTATCAGTAAGCCACAAGCCACGTGGCAAAGTATAGATTAATAGAAATGGGCTGAATATAAGAGTAAAAGCTAGACAATGATAGGCCTGAGCTAATGGCCAAGCAATTTAAATAATATAAGCATCTGTATGTTTATTTTATAAGTGGGCTAAAGAACTACCAGGGCTTGGTGGGACCCGGAGAGCAAACTCGAGCTACATGTTCCAGAGTTTGTTTGAGTCTACCTTAATGTGTGTACTAATAGAAAATCTCTCTACAGTTATTAGAAACCTTGCTTTCTTTTAATTTCTTTCCAACAGAATAGGTTGTATCCTTTGTTCTCAGCAGTGACTGACTCACTTTTGATTTTGTCAAATTGCTCTAGGTATCACTCTAAGGCAAGCTGTTGTTGGGGGTCCTGTTCTGACAGTCTGCTTGCTCTAAGCTCATACTTGTAAGATTGCTCAGAAAGACACGTTTCTTTCTTACTTCATTACTCAGCATTCAGTTCTCTTATATTTCTGCTATGCTTTCTTATGTTTCTTCTTAAGTCATATTAATATGGATTTTATCAGTTCACTATCTTTTACATTCCTAATACTACAAATACTAATACTCCCCAAAGTATTTTTGTCTTGGATTTATTTATATAAAGTGGCAAGTTTTCATTTATTAATGCTTCAATGTGTCATGTCTTATTTGAACCTAAAGACAGGGCATATCTCTTTTTTGTAGTAGCTGAATCATTCAGTTAAATAAAAAATAAAATTTGCTTATATATTAAGAATAATGTTTGCTATTAAAGGTTATGTCTTAAATAATATTCATTATAAACATAAAATACTTTTAATGATGATCAAGAAACTGACAGTAATAATTCCTACTATTGTTTACAGTGTTTTCTGTGTACCTGTAACTGTGTCAAAATTTTCACATCTAGTATTTCAGTTTTATTTTAATGAAACAGTATAAATTTCTTCGAAAAGAAGGAGGTACAGTTAGAAACAAGGTAGCATGTATAGTGTCACAGCACTATAATAAGTGATAAGTCTTGTTTTTTAAACTGGATTCCCAGCTTTTTAATAACCATACATTATAGTAATTATTAGAATTACTATGGCAGACTGTTCATAAATACTGATGACAACTGAACCTCTGTAGTAGAAGAATGCTTAATTTACTTCTTATAGAAACAAGAAAATAAACCAAAAAATAATGATGGCTACAGGCTCCACTTTATGACTTGAGTCAAACCATATAAATGATAGGTCATTCCATTCTCTTATGTATGATTGTCTATTTATTTTTTTAAATAAATGCTCAAGAATTCTTAGGAAAACTGAGCTAAATGTATAAGTCTTAATTTACAAAATACTGTAATGAAACAGTTTGGAAAAGAGGGGTTATGATAGAATCAAATATTCTGTTTACTAGCCATTTTTGCTTAGCAGTAAAGCACTAACCATACCAAGATTCATCTTTACTTTTCAAAATGTGCTTTTTTGAAAAAAAAATCGATACGTTTTTGGTCTTGCATCCTACTATATCAAAACTACCAAATTTAAGAGCCATGCATGTGTCTTATGAACCAGCACTCCAGGTGACTGGGGTGGAGTTGTGGGGAAAGGACACTTTAAACTCCTCATGTAAAAGTAACATCTAGTTAAATTAAATTATCATAAATCAGCGATTGGCCAATGTTTAATAACCACCTTAATTTTAAAAAAAGCTTTCAGCTTTATAAAGTGACTCACAATCCATTAACCCCCATCTGTGTCTGCTCCATTCAAATCTAGATTTAAAAATAAAAACAATGTTTATATATAAGAGCCTTGGGATAGAAACAATGAACATTAGAATTTAATAGTATCTTCTGGCCTAAAATATATGGCATGGAGTTAGAAAGCAAAAACATAAATAAGGTTTGAAGATGGTGAGGAAGGAAACATTTCTTCTTTCTTTGATCACATGGGTAGCAGTAAAATATGAGCCACACTTTTCATTGTGAACTTTTGAACGTATTTCCACCTCCTGAATATGTATGCTTTGAAATGCTGTAAAAATAGTCGTTTTGATTGCTTTGACTTTTGCTTCCTAGAGAGAAGGAATTCTTTAATAATAACTTTTAAAAAGCTATAATTTACTTGTTGATCTTTGAATGTTTCCCACTAAGCCTATTTCAAACCGATGCAGGTCAGCAGCCCTCCTTCCTATTATCATTAATGAGGCTGAGGCACTCAGGAATGGGACACTGACCTTGTTTAAACAGCAGTTAGTTATTCATCCAATTGACTCTGGTGGAAACCTGCAGGATAATTAAGGGAATAAATGATTGTGCCACGGATTCCAATATAACAATGTTCATGAGGAGATATGGTCAGATCTTTCATCCTCCCTTTTTAATGAGTATAGTCTGGACTGGATAAATATTCATTCACTTTATGCTTAAAGTGAATACTTCACATTTCAGCCAAAGAACTGTATCAGAAACTCTCTGTCCATAATTTTAAAAAGCTGGGTAGATTTACCATATTATCAAACACCAAGAATATGGATGAGTTGACTGCATTACCCTTAATGAGATTTGTTATGCTCTGTAAAACCTGGTATTCATATGTAAACTCAAGTTTATGATCATGAAGGTGTTTGATATAAATTATTTTCTATATAAAACTTTTTATACTCTTATATTGTCATTTGAGAAGACTTTCTAAAATTAAATATTTGGAAAATTGTTTAAATAGTAATTGAGAGAGAAATGAATATTTCATTGTTATAGACTGTGGGGTCTTGCCCCACCAGGAACTTAGGTCACCTCTGAAGAGGTGGCCTGGAACTACGGAAAGGTAAGTCCCCAGCTTGCTCATTTCGTGGACAATCAGACACAGCGGGGAGTCAAATCAAGCAAGAATTCGTTTGTTATTAAGCAGTAAGCCTCTTTTATATCAGAAAACTTCAGAACGCTAGAAGGGAGTGGAAGGAACCAACCAATCATTTGGTTAGCCTATATTCATTTCTTTGTTTACGAGCTGTTTAAGCACTGACATCATCTCCTGATTTTTATATCTAATCTCAGCATAAACAACTTGGGCTCCATCTGTCTAACTTCCCCTCAGCACCATCTTTGTAGCCCACGTATGCCCCACAACAGACAGTATAGGATCACTTACATTGACATATTATTTATTCTACATTGAAAACAATACTTTTTCTTAATATATATTTTATTTTATGTAAAACTGTAGTTTAAGCCTGGGGACATTAATTGCTAGGTCCTAGGCAGGTGCCATCTCCACCCACCAGCCCCTTATAAGGAAAATGTTCTCCATTTCCAGGACTTATTTATTCAACAACACAATTCCATTCTACAGAATCTCTTCAAAGTTAAGATAAGTAACTATTAAAGACTTAAAGATGTTAAAATTAACACAGTACTCTAATTCAATCTAATATTCTTTTGGCAATGCCTTCTAGATTTTATTACCTGAGTATTAAAAGTTTAATGTTCAATTATCTATATGTTGATCATATTAATTATTTGTTTGAAATATGTAACAAAAGTATTTATTAGTAGTATTAATTTTGCATCCTGACCACATACATTCAAAATAATTTTCTTTTATTTCAATTTTAAATTATCCAAGTTGATAAATGACTAATGAGTTTTTATTTCTATCTCTATTATTATTCATATTTTTATTTTGTGTAAAATAATTGCTATTATTTTTAGGGATATTATCCAAGAATTTTAATACCCTTTCATTTACAAAATGTTTAGATCATCTTTTCCATTTTAATGAGCATGAATATAACTTTTTGTGTTGCTTTATTGCTCAAATTTCTTAATTTCCTCAAGAAGTGTCTCTTCAGGACATAGTGACACATTAGATGACCCTCTTAAAGACAAGGTTTTATCCTACTTAAGTTTATGTTTAAACTGTATGCTTAAAGTTTAATAAATTCCAATGAATGCTTCCACATGTAGTGTATTTTGATACACTCTGATTTTCATTAAAAAATACCTTTTTCAACTGTATCTTCAGTTCTTTATCCACTGCATAAGTGTCTGGGTATTTTTTGGGTACATTAGTGTTTGGGTGTTTTTTGTATTTTTTTTTGTATTCATTCCTCTATGGAAGAGTTAAGCATTTTCTACCTTCTCCATATGTAAGGGATTTTTTTAATTAACATTTAACATTCTTTGACTTAATTCTCATTGATAATTTATAAGATTTCTATGTTAACTATGTGATTTTTTTAAGTACCCTTTCTTCTGAGGTTTTTCCAAACAATTTTGTGATACTGAATTGTTGGTCTCTGTGTCTAGTTCATTAATATTTTCAGTCTTTTTTATCATCTCATTCCACTAATTAATGATTTTATTAATCTGTCAATAACATCATTTAAATTCTTGTATTCTTATAGTGAATAACACATTCTAGAGGATTCATGTGAATTAAGATAACTTTTACCCAAATATTTACAAACCACCATGGAAGTACATTTAGAATTTATATTTCTAATTTTAAAACTGGTACATTATCATTCTTTCAAGTTGTTCTCTATTTGTCTTTTTATCATTATAACATTAGGAGTGGAAGTTGATGTAAGATCCCATCTCTAACTCAGAGGCTATCCAGTTGATAACCTCTGGCAAAAACAAACAAACAAACTTAGTTTTCTCCAATGGAGTCTCATTGCCTTTGCAAACCACACTGTAGTGTAGGCCACATGCATAGTAGTAGATGAACAACACAAACTGACTAAGTAGTATTTTTGGAGATATTTTGTTGTCTCATAATGCTTTGAAAAGACTTTTTTTATTTTTCAGGTCTTTTGTATATACATTATGATTTTTGATTTTGTGTTTTTATAGGATTCATTTGTGTGTAAATATGTATGTCTCTGTGTCTGTGTTTCTTGTGCTTTTTCATTGAGTCTTTTTTTCTGTGTGTTTTTTTGTTTTTATTTTTATCTTATCTTAATTATCTATTTATTTGTTTATTTATTTATGTATTTTGTTTTTCAAGAAAGGGTTTCTCTGTGTAGCTTTGTGCCTTTCCTGGAACTCGCTTTGGAGACCAGGCTGGCCTGGAACTCACAGAGATCTGCCTGCCTCCTGAGTGCTGAGATTAAAGGAGTGCACCATCAATGTCTGGCTATCTTATCTTATTTTATTATTATTTTTTAGTTGTTTGTTTTTAATGAGAAAAAGAAAAATAGGGTGTGGATTTGGGTAAGTAGGAAGGTGTGGAAGATCTGGCAGAAGTTGGGGAAGGAAAAATCATAATCAAAGTCTGAATTTTCATGCATTTGAAGACTGACTTCAATGTGATATTTAAAGAAAGGGACCTTTTAAACAGGTGGACACATTATGAAGAACCTTTGCTCAATAGAAGTGGGTACCATAGTTCTACCAATTGCTTGGATTTTGTTTATTTTCCAATATGATTGCTCTCATGTGTACTCTCCAACGTTGCCATCTTCAAGAATGCTCTTTCTAGAGATTAGATCACAGGGTCCTTGAAACTCTATAACTGAGAAATAAGTAAATATTTCTTTTCATGTCTTTCTTTTAAATATGTAGATATAATTATACATATGTATATATTGATCACAACTCTTTCATTTCCTTGAGTTTTTTGTTGTTGTTTGTTCTTTTGTAGGTTTGAGAAATTGTTTCTCTGTGTATCCCTGTCTATCCTGGAGTTCTTGCTGTAGACTAAGCTTGCATTAAACTCAGAGATTCACCTGCCTCTGCCTCCCGAGTGCTGGGATTAAAGGTATGTACCACCACTGCCCAGCTAGAACTTCCCTAAGATAATGGTATATGCCTAACACCTGTGATAAGACAGTTGAATCAGACAAAAAGTGCTTGGAAGCATCACATTTTCTTGAGGATGATGTTGTGAGTTTACAAAAGTGAACATAACAATCTGCTGTTGCTGGGACAGCTGTGATAGGATCCTTATTTACAGTGTATCAACATGCCTCTGATGTATTGGTATAAGAATGCAAAATGGGCTAATATCAGTATTTTAACATCTTATTATTTTATCTAGGATTCTACATTTTTTTAGACATTTCATGACTTGGATATTGTTTTCTCCTCTGCAACTAACACTTTGTGGTGGTCCACAGAGGCTTCCTAGTAAGGCCTTACTCAAGGTCAGAAAGTCTGAGCTTGCTTTACCCAGCAAGGCTGCATAATGGGATGATTTGGCCAAGGGTGTGGTTACCAGGTGTTTTGAAGGGTTTATACTTGTTGGTACTTTTTACCTCAACCTTGGAAAGGAGAGATCTTTTGCCCTTCTCCTTGCTGATGGATAATATGCCCATGATGAATAAACTCGAGGCCATTAGTTGTTGACCCAGGGATCTTCTGATGCTATCCTGTGTCTCTGTCTTTCTCTTTGTCTAGGCCTATATTTCTATCTAATACTTCCTAATTCCTCTCTCCTCCCCACAAAAACCCTTCGACAGGTTGGAGCTGGACTCAGACAAACTTTATATGACATTGATTGTTTTATTGGTTACTAAGACCATTTGATAAGAGATGAGAATTTCCAGAGGGAAAAATGAGTTGAATACATTCATTTTTAAAATTAATTTAGTTGAGATAAATAATAATGAATGAAATATTTATATGTAAGAAATTTATTTAGTGTCACAATCATGACAGTCTTAGCTTAGTGTGAGACATAAATATTATCTACTATTTAGGAAAATGACTATAAGGCAGTTCTGGGTTGTATGAAATAATGAACAGTCTCTGTTATATAAATATGCAGAGTTATCAAATAACATATCTTCATTATTGTTATAAATTACCAAAGTTCAAAAGAAAATTCTGCTTCATATAGTAGTGGATCACATAATTTCTGGTCCTCTCTCTTCTCTATGTACTGTTGTAAAGAAAACTTACTTTTAAAGTACTTATTCAAATGTATAATTATTTCCATTTTGACATTATTATAGTTGTCATGTGTTCTCAGCTTCCATAAAGCTGGGGATGTGGCTAGGCTATCACTTCCACTTGGAGCTGAAGTTTCAGATATGCTGTAGTTTTGAAATATATTTTCAGAGGTTTCAAAGTCTCTGCTCCATGTTACTCTGAAAATAAGCTAAAGTTTAGACAACTGCCCATTGGCACCAAGAAAGGAAAGGATTAGACCTCAATCTCACAAAGATCAAGTAACTAAATTCCAATTTTCTTCAGCCTCTTTTTGAGATACCTTCAGAGAACATGACTGCATTAAGTCACAGTCTCTCTGGGTTCAATAACCACTAAGGTGAAGCAGGCTAGTGATTGACTTAAACACCAGTAGGAAATGTTCAGCGCCTGAGAAAAATGATCAGGATTCATCTGTCTTTGATATCTTTCCTCTGAGTTGGAGAGGCAAAGATAGAGTCAAAGACACAAATTGATTCATTTTGTAATTTGATATGTTCAGGAATTTAAGAGCTTGTATCTGTATTGCAGAAATACCTATGACCCAACATTCGTTTTCCATCTCTCAGATATATTGCTGCACAAGTGACTTCCCCGTTTTGCTTCTATACATATTTTAAAACAATTCTACTTTCAAGAGGACACAGTAAGTATCTTTAACTGAATCTCTTCCATTCATTTGAGTTTCAAATTGCTCTAACTTGAGCTAGAGAATTTTAAAAAGTCAAAGTATAAAGTTATTTAAAAAACAAAGAACATAAAATGTGAACATCATTTAATCATGCTTATTAATTTTGATGACTTTAGTAATTATAAAAACCTTACAATCTGTTCTGATGGCTGCTGATGTTTGTCATTGTGACAGATTATATTTAAGATGATTTATATCTTAGCCAGTAAAATTGCTTAGTTTTCTCTCAAGATTTTACAAGTAGCAGTTAACTACACAGTAGGAACCCTTGGTTGATACTTGAAGCTAGGAGCATTCCACTCTTGGTTGTCATTCTTGGATGACAAAGACAGTAACCCTCTTTTTTTATTGAAAGTATTTTTCATACAATATATTCTGACCATTATTTTCCCAACTCATTTCCTTCCAGATCCTCTACACTTCTGCATTCATCCAATATCAGTCATTCTTTCTTTCTCTCTTTATTTAGAAAAGAAACAGACAAACAAAAAAAGAGTAAAAAATATTTAAAAAACACATGAAACATACAAGCATCCATGCACGTGCATGTGTGTGCATGTGCGCGCACACACACACACACACACACACACACACACACACACACACACACACACAAACCACCAAAAATACAAAATCAGAAGATATGATATGCAAGCAGATGTCCAGTAACATAAAAAAAAAATGTCCAAACAAAGCAATCTGAGGCAAAATCTATAAAAATAAGATTGAATTTGTTTTGTGTTGGTCATCAACTGTTGGCCATGGATCTACCCTAGAGTGTGGTTTAGATACACACTTGAGACTCAAATTGAGAAACCAATCTTTCCTTTTCAAAAAGTTGTCATTTAGAGGTAACTTCTTAGTTAGGGATAGGCACTCATATCCTCTTCTTCCTTTAAGCTCTGGGACCAGGTCTAGATTGAACCTATGCAGAACCTGTGTGTGTGTGCTATCACAGTCTCTGTGAGTTTGTGTGAGTATCATTCTTGATGTGTCTGGAAGACACTGTTTCCTTGCTTGCTATTGTCAACTCCTTCTGAGTCTTATAATATTTCTGCCTTCTTTTCTGCATTGCTCCTTGTGACCTGAGGAGAAAGGTTTTGTCTTTAATATTAAATATATATTATTATATATAATAATGTAATATATATGTGTGGGTGTGTGTAAATTAGATTTGTTCATTTATTTTACATCCTGACCGCAGGTTTCCCTTCCTCCTCTCCTCCTGCTCTCACCCTCACTTCCTGTCTGCCCTTATCCCAATCCCCTCCTCCTCTGCTTCTGTTCAGAAAGGAGCAAGCCTCCTGTAGGTGTCAACAAGCATGGCATATTAGGTTGAGGTAGGACTCAGCTCCTCCTCTTGAGTTAAGGCTTGGTAATGCAACCCAGTATGAGGAATAGGTTCTGAAAAGCCTGACAAAGCATTAGGGACAGGCCCTGTCCCCATTGCTAGGTGTCCCACTAGTAGAACAAACTATACAACTATCACACCTATGTAGAGGGCCTAGATCAGTCTCTTGTAGGCTCTTTAGCTGTTGGTCCAGTGTCTGTGAGCTCCTATGAGCTCAGATTAGTTGCCTTTGTGGATTCCCTTGCAATGACTTTGACCACCTTGGTTTAAACAATCTTCCCTCCCTTTCTTCAAGAGGACTCACAGAGCTTGGCTATGGATCTCTGCATCTGCTTTTGTCAGTTACTAGATGAAGGCTCTCTGATGACAACTGGAGTACTCAACAATCTGATTACAAGAGATGGATGATAGTTCAGGCACCCTCTCCACTATTGCTAGGAGCCTTAGCTGGAGTCATCCTTGTAGATTCATGTGAGTTTCCTTGTACCAGGTTTCTACCCCTCCCTGAGATCCTCCCTCAATCAAGATATCTCTTTCATTACTTTCCCCCTTTATTCTACCCCCAATCTGATCCCTCATGTTGCCATCCCCACTTGCCCCCAGTTTATCCAGAAGATTCTATTTCCACTTCCCAGGGAAATCCATGCATCACTTTTTTGGGCCCTCTTTGTTACCTACCCTCTCTGAGATTGTGGATTGTAACAAGGTTATCCTTTATTTTACAGCTAATATACACTTATGAGTGAGTACATACCATGTTCCAGACAGAACCTGGAAAGAACTTAGATGTCCGTCAACCAAACAATGAATAAAGAAAATGTTTTATAGTTATACAATATTAAAAAAAATGACATCATGAAATTTGCAGGCAAATGAATGGAACTAGAAAAAATATGGTTGAGGTAATACAGAATTAGAAAGACAAACATGATACATACCCATTTATAAGTAGATACTAGCTGTTAAGTAAATGATAATCATGCTACAATCCACATATCCAGAAAGGCTAAGAAACAAGAAGAATTTTAAGGAGGAAGCATGGATTTTCATTGGAAGTGGGAAATAGAATAGATTTTGAGGGTTGAATCAGGCTGCATAAGGTAGGAACATAAGGGGCCATATGAGTAGCTGGGAGATAGATGGAGGGAGAGACTATGGGGAGAGATAAATAGATTTGGAGGGCATAGGTGTATGTGTGTATGGAACCTAGTACAGTAAAAACTCCCAGGAGTCACCAAGGGTGACCCCAGTAAGGACTCCTAGTAATGGAAGACATTGAGCCTGAGCAGACCATCTTATGTAACCAGGAAAACCTTCTAGAGGGGTGACTAGGATACCAACCCAGTCACAAAACCTTTGACCTATAATCTTTGCTGCCTGAAAAATATACTGGCTCACTGGAGATGAAGTACTCATGGTAGTGGCCAACCAATAGCTGGTCTAAATTGAGACCAACACCGTAAGAGGGAGTCTGTGTCTAACACTGCCTGGATGACCAGGAACCAGAGAGTGGATAACCCAGAGATGTAGGATACAGGGAAAACAGAGCTTGTGAATTTGGAGTGTGGCCCTACTTCTTGTGATTTTTCTCTTGCCTTACAATGGGCTGAATTTGAGCAACTGCCTTTTGTTAAAGCTGTCATGTCTCACCTGCCACAATGGATTATAGCTACTCTAAAATGTAAGCCCAAACCAGCTGTGTTGACATATTCAGGGCTTACTGTGGTAGGATATTTGGGCTGTAGTGTTTACATATTGTCTTGGCTGTTTTTTAGTATATTCTTATGCTGGTGACCGTTAATCTGAGTTTGAGTTATTTATATGTCTAGGTGCTGACTTCTGAGTTTGTCTTAGTTGGGTTGGTATTTTTCCTTGGTTTCTGTTTCTTCTTTGGTCCTCAGGCCAGTATGGCTTCTGGTTGAGCAGGAAGTCTCCACCCAATTTGGGGACTAGATTTCTGGTGGCCAGCATGGTTTACTGTCATACAGAAAGTTGCTGCCTGAGTTGGAATTGGGACAAGCAAGGTAATGGAGAGGGCTTTGGGATTAGGTATAGGGTGGTGGTAGACCAAGCACGGAGGGGAGGAATTTAACAGGCAGACTACCTGGATTTCTGGAGGCCATCATGGCCTCTGGTAGAGCAGAGAGTCTCTGCCCCCAGATAATCTTCCTCACTTTATTATTTTATATTTACTGTTTCAATTTTGTGAGTATGTGTATGGTTATGTGCCTTGTGGTGTGTGAGAATGAGAGTACACTATTGTTATGGTGAATAGGAAGTGGGAAGAGGTCAGATGACAAGTTCTGACAGCTATCAATCATTACCTACTACTTTGAAGAGGTTTTCTTGTTTATTACTACTTCAGTCGGGCAAGGTAGCCAACAAACTTCCACGTATGTTTCTGTCATTGTCTCCTATTGCATAGTAGTGGTACTAGGATTAGAAAGATGAGCTATTACTCCAACTTTACATTGTTTCTTGGGATCCAAGCTCAGGTCTTCAATGCTTGTACAACAAATACTTTATCTACTGAATTACCTCCCTAGACCCTATATTTTTAACTTTTATTGTTATTATATTTTTCTGATTGAAAATTCACTTTATTAAATAATGGGCTGGAAAATGTCACCAGTAAACATTCTTTTATGTTTTAATGAAGTTTGAACCATGTGTAAAATAACCCTAAGGAACTAGTCTGACCATATGATGTTATAGCCATAAATTACAAAAAAAAAAAATACATATAGGAGAGAAAGCCCTAGAAATTTGAGCAAGGAGAAATAATCAATCAACAGAATTTGATAACTTAGGATTGTAGCTGGTGAAAAGTTCTGAACAAAGAAACTAATAGATGTCATTCATTTCATTAAGATTTCAGAAACAGAATAAATTCTACTTACTCTCACACGAGAAGGACCAAAAGCAGATATAACAGAATTACAGAATTGCATACTGGTCACAATAACTAGTAAGAGTAGAGCAACAAGAGAGATAAGAAAGGAAAATTATGTATAGTGGTATGAAACTGGATAGCAGCAGTGATTCAAAATATTCTCAAGGGGAGTAGGATAACTATGATTAACAACAATTATTTGAATATATTTGAATGAATAACTAGATCTCAATATGCTAAGCACAAAAATTCATTCATCCAAATTTAGATCCTGATTTTCTGAAAATTGATTCTGATTTTCCAGGTATGATCAATATATAGTTCATGTGTGTACCAAAGAGGTCACCAATGGGTTCCTCCCATCAGAGCTCAGGCTACTAGTGGAAGAGGGAACAAAAAGATAATAAACATCAGAGGGAGTGGAGGACACCAAGAGAACATTGCCCACTGAATCAACTAAGCAGGGCCCATATGCATCCTAGAGACTGAAGTAGCAAGCTTGGGGACTGCAGGGCCTGCATCAGATCTTTTGCATCTATGTTCTGGTTGTTAGCTTGGTGTTTCTGTGGGACTCTTAACTATAGGAGTAGGAGTGTCTCTTGCAGATGTAACCAACCATCTTATTAAATAAGAAACACAGAACCAATGCAAAGAAGAAAGCCAAGAGATAAGAGCCTTACCCACCTGCTGCAGCTAGCCTCTTCAGCAAAAGAGAGACCTACTTCCTGTGTGTTTGTCTTTAAATAGTCTTTCTGTTCTGCCTTCTCATTGGTTGTAAACCCAACCACATGACTGCCTCATCACTGCCTGTCTGTACAGACCTCCAGGTTTTCTATGGTTGGTATTGAGATTAAAGGCGTGTGTCTCCAATGCTGGCTATATCCTTGAACACACAGAGATATACCTAGCTCTGCCTACCAAGTACTGGGATTAAAGGCGTGCATCACCACTGCCCAGCTTTTGCTATGGCTCTAATAGCTCTGACCCCCAGGCAACTTTATTTATTAACATACAAATAAAATCACATTTCAGTACAAATAAAATGTCACCATAGTCTCTAATATTTTTTGCCTACTCTTTGAACACTTCATTCTATTGGGTTGCCTTGTCCAGCCTCGATATAAGGTGTTTTGCCTTGACTTATTGTATCTTGTTTGTCATGTTTGGTTATAGTGTTTGGGGGCATGTTCTTTTCTAAAGAGAAAAGGAGGAGAAATAGATCTGGGGGAGAGGAGAGGTTGCGGGAAGCTAGGAAGAGCATAGCAAGTGGATACTGGGCACAGTATAAGAGGAAAATCTATTTTCAATTAAACAAGTAAGAAAGAAGAAATTACAAAGCTACTAAAACAAACTTAAATATCAATCCTCTGAGTAATGAGCACGTAAAATGCAGAGTATATGCATGAAATATCAATTCAGTTAAATGTTATTTGACAGTAAGATGTGAAAGAACAGCAACAAAGGTGTGTTTACTTTAAAAAAAAAAACAAACAAAAAAAAGTGCCAAAGCAGAAAAAATTTTACAGACAGAAAGTACATTGGTAAGTTTAGAACATAGAGGAAGATCCTAAGAAGGGATTTACTGAAGGGTGCAGGATTCCTTCTGAGTCAGTGTAAATGTACTTAAATCAATTGTAGCACTGGCTGAAAGTTGGTACTAATCAAGCAAAGCCAGTGGCTTCTACAGTTTACATAGGGAAAATGTATGATATAGAAATATGGTTTCAATTAAACTTTATAAGTGTTTACTATCTGAGCAAGCAAGAAAGAAAAATAGGAATTTCTTAGTAATGTTTAAAAAAAAAAAGAGCAAATCAACCAGTCTCAGGATTGTGAAATAACATTTTGTTGTTGAAATATGTCTAGATATTTAAGATAATATAAGGTAATAATATGTGAATGCATGAGAAATTATGGAAACAACCATAATATTCTTGCAGTTAGTTGGGCTGAATGGAACTTAGGATATATTAATAAACCTTTTATTGATTGCTGTAAAGAGTGATCAATGATTGTAAAAGAAAGGATGGGTCACTTGGGAAGCTGATCAATGGAAAGTAAATAATCTGAGTATTCAGGAGAAATGATTAAAAGTTGTATAACTGATAATTAAGAATTTGGAGCATCCAGTAACATTAATCAATCTGAAAAAGTTAAGGAGTATGAATTAGAATAAATATAATTAAAGGAAAATACTAGGTAAATGGTACACTATAATATCAAATCTTAATCAGTGGAAAAAGGACTTTTATATCTTTTTCATTAGTTGAACTGTGTACACTGTTACATTAAAGCCCTTAGGTGAAGGCAAATGGTTGCTTTAATGGGAATGTAATAACGGCTATGTGATTTTGTGTATTTGCAATGAGCTTTTAAACAGTTTACCTAATTCTCTGTTTTAATCTAAAGACAGAAATTCATATGTATACCCTGCTGAAAGAGGAAAATATGGAAACAGATGTAGTCACAAATTAGGGAAAAGTTGTTTAGATCTTAGTATCATGTTCACCATTTATAAGATTTGATAAGGTATATTACTGTGTGAAATCATTTGTAAAATTAGGAATTAGTACTGCTTGTCTGAAAGAGATGCTTACCTTCTTCAAATTATGAGCTATGTGTCTACTATTGAGGATTATTACTAATATGATGCATGAGATAATTGAATAAAATGTGGCAACAATGTGAAGTGGACTACATACACATATGAGTATCCACTACATGATAGAAGAAATAATCAGTGTCTTCCTGTCAATATCATCATTATTATTATTTAATATATCAAGTTAACAACACATTTTATTTAATATGAAAAGATACATTTTTGAGTAAAAAAGTGATTCGACTATGTGTATATATTTTAATATGATAAATAACTAAACATATTTCTAAATAACTAACAAGAGTCTAAATATTATGTTTTATTATTGTTTTCCTGGCAAGTTGATTAATATGGAATGAAAATTTTTAGTTGTTTATAGAGATACAATTATTATATTAATGTATATTTTCTCTCTTCAAAAATTTCCAGTTACTTTGCATCTTCCTAAAAGTTTAAATGAAGCATATCTTTTTAAATTTGCCTATTAGCATTCCCTTCTATGATTATACTGTCCCTATCATAATGATGACAGATTTTTCGCTAAGTCTTAGGACAGCTTTATATAAGACCTGAAATATACAAAGAAGAGCTATCGCCACATAGCTTAATGAGTTCCTTATTTAAAACCTTCAAAGCTTTGCTCAAATGTCATCTTTGTTGTGAGGCATATCCCTAAAGATATATGAGACTAAATATTACCTCACCATTTGTTTCATAAGTTTCTCAACATTATTGGAGAAAAACCAAGAACTAAGCTTTAAAACATCATTTTGCTAGATAAAAAGATGGGTATCAAAATTTCTCAACAGGAAGATTTCTCAGAAGCTATAAAAGAAATATGGAGGAGATGCCAGTGTCTAGAAAGATGGCCAGTGGGTAAATCACCTGCTGTACACGTATGAGGACTAGAGTTCAAATCTTTAGAAAAAAAAAAAAAGCCAGAAACAGTGGTCCACAGACACAACCCTTGTGCTCCCATGGATATCAGGGTGATAGGGAAAGAATAATTTCTGAAAGCTTGTGGGCCAGCTTGCCTGACTTACAGAATGTCAATGACCAAAATGAATCCTCTGCCTCTAAGAAGACAGAATGTGAACAAGGTAGAAAGGAGAGAACACCAGCCTAAGATCTTCCTCGAACAATCACATATGCACCTGGGCACATGCTCATTAGAATTAACCCACACAAAAGGAACCTGCAGACACATCCGCATGTCATACACACAAAATGAAAATGAAGGCCAATAATCTCTCACATATTTCTTCAAGAACCTGGACAGGCCTTCAAAAACATCTTTGTAATTGTTTGTGATTGGGTTACATTACTGGGTTCCAGTGGGGAAAGATTAGTAAAATAATGATTTTTTCAGATACATATTTTTGAGACAGCTTGTAACAAAAAAATATACAACAAAATATTTTACAGAATCCACTTTGAGAAGAAATGAAAACAAAATCTGGGAAAGATGATAGGAACAGAGAAAAAAGAAAAAAAATAAAATATATTTTTGTATAATATAGCTGCTATGAAATTCACTTGAGAAATTAAAACCCTGCACTTGAATAGATAACATTAAACAACTGCATAGCTAATGTAGGAATAGTATAAATATATAAATGACAATCTAATATAATGACAATAAAAATAGCTAAACTTTAAAATTGGTTGAATATATACACAGATCCCTCACTGAAGCAAATATAGTGGAAACAAACTAATTAATGTAGCAATATTCAACTTCAGACATTATAGATTAATTAATCTTTTTTTTTTCAAGTCAGGGTTTCTCTGTGTAGATTTGCACCTTTCCTGGAACTCACTCTGTAGCCCAGGCTGGCCTTGAACTCACAGAGATCATGTGTATTTACATGTGTGCACATCTATTTTTTTTTGTTCTGTTCTTGTTTTGTTCATAAAGAGTAGGGGTCGCTAGTGGTTCCATAATTATTCTGTTCCAGCATAGTCTGAGCACAAGTGAATGACTCTGAATGAGCTCTCTGGACTTACTGTAAAACTAAGAAGAGACTTAGGTTACCCTTTCAAGTTTGTCAGTTACATACTAGCTAAGGATTCTGGACAACCTGAAGCTGGATTGGCCTCTACTGATCATTATTACATGAACCACACACAGGCTCATCGCAAACATAGACTTAAGACACTAGTAGTGAAATAGTAGAAATGACTGTAGTTCAAGACAAAATTAATCTCTGTCTTTGAATTTCAGGAAAGATAGACAGTAGCAGGCCAAGGGAGATGATAAATGTCAGAATATTTATCAAATCCTTCAATGACCAGATACACTGTACACAAAAGTTTTCAGTGATTTGGAGTGTCATGTGTTATTGTTTGCTTGTAAAACATTCCCACATGCTTATATATTTAATACTCAGTTCCCAAAAGCTTGTGGTATTTTGGGAGTATGTGGGAACTTTTCCAGTGTGACCAAGCTGGAGAAGGTGAATCCCTGGAAGAGGCAGAGTTCCTGTACTGTTTCTACAGACATGTGAACAAATGCATCTATTTCCTGCTTAAATAGTCACAAGCCCCTCCACCTGTCATTCCTTCTGACCATGTACCTCCAAGCCATGGGCCAAATGGGACTTCTGACTTTTAATTTGGTTCCTGGTAGATTTTGGATAAAAGCAATGGGAAAGTACCTGATATACCATAATGGTCAAATGTGGTACCAAAAACCTATTAAATAGTAATTAGCATGGCTGAGTTCTTAGAAGCAGAAATTTCAGTGGATCTTTAGAGAAACAAAATGAATCTTAAGATAATGTACAGAATGGTTTCAATATACCTACAAAGAAACAACATGAAACAGTTTCTATAAATTCAAGTAGATATTGCTGTGCAAATAAAATCTCAGTGAAACAAACATGTTTTAGTACATCATTATAAGACTAGATAAAACAGATGGCACAATTAGTGATCTGGAAAATACTTTTCATAAGTTCATTTTTACAAATAAAATATATGTAAGAATGAGTGGGGTATCCCCTGGAATTTTAAAAAGCATGAAATAGCAAACATGTGTTCTTATAGTTCAAAAGGATACTGGAAATGTCACTGATCTAGAAAGGTATTTTAAAGGGACAATATTAATAGTACAAAATTCCTCAAATTTAAAAAGATACAGTATTAAGGTAGTGGGAAGTAAAAAAAAAAAATCAATAGTGAAATTTAACTTTATCTGATTTGCCTCAAAAGAAATGTCAAACTCTGAAAGGTAAGTGTAAAAATAAAACTCTCAAAGCTGTGAAAATCAACGTTAAAGGAAACACCAGTGTCCTGATTTGGCCAATAAGAAAATTCTCAGGACACTGACAAATCAGAGGCCTACATAGAGAGAAAAGATTTTTTACCAACTCCACATTGAGTAGAGTGCTACTATCCAAAATGTATAAAGAGCTAAAGAGGCCCACAGAAATCCACAAAGATACCCCCACAAAAGACTGCTGGCAATGGTCGAGAGACAGCCAGGACTGACCTACTCTGGTGATGGAATGGTCAAACACCCTAATAGTTGTGCCAGAAACCCCATCCAAGGACTGAGGAATCTGGATGCAGACATCCACGGCTAGGCCCCTGGTGGAGCGCTGGGAGTCTAATTAGTGAGAAAGAGGAGGGAGAATTGTTGAAACCAAGGTTGGATAAAGCACAGGGACAAATAACCAAATGAATGGAAACACATGAACTATAAACCAAAGGCTGAGGGGCCCCCAACGTGATCAGGTCCTCTGAATAGGTGAGATAGTCGATTGGCTTGATCTGTTCAGGAGGCATCTAGGCAGTGGTACCAGGTCCTGGGCTCATTACATGAGTTAGCTGTTTGAAACCTGGGACTTATGCAGGGACGCTTGGCTCAATCTGGGAGGAGGGAACTGAGTCTATCAGGTCCATCCCAGTCCTTAGGGGAGACCTTGATCTGGAGGAGGTGGGAATGGGGGGGGGCTGGGGGGAAGGTGAGGGGGGCAGGAAGGGAGAGAACAAGGGAATCTGTGGCTATTATGTAGAACTGAATAGTATTGTAAAATAAAAAATAAAATAAAATAAAGAACTCAAGAAAATAAATATCAATTATATATAGTGTATAGATCTAAACAGATATCTCAATAGAGTAAATGAGTAATTGAAAAACACTTAAAGAAATGCTTAACATCCTTCTTTTGACATCAGAGAAATGAAAATTAAAATTGCTTTGAGGTTCCAAATTATATCCAAAAGGCAAAGATAAATAATAAAAGCAACAGCTCATGCTGGTGATGATGTGGAATAAGAGAAACACTCCTCCATTGTTGCTGGGAGTAAAGATTTGTAAAGTTACTGTGGAAACCAGTATGGTGGTTCCTCAGAAATATGGAAATAAATCTACCTCAAGATCCAGCTATACCACTTTTTGGCATACACCCAAAAGAAGTTCCACCACACTGCAAGTACATTGGCTCACCCATGTTCATTGATTTTATTCATAATAGTTAGAAATTGGAAATGATCTTGTGTATCTATCAGTAGAAGAATGGATAAAGAAATTGTGGTTCATTTATAGAATGGAGTATTACCCAGATATTTTAAAAATGGCATCTTAAAATTTGCAGACAAATGGAAGGAACTAGGAAAAAAATCATGATTCAGATATCCCAGATACAGAGAAACATATACTGTATCTAGTCACTCATATATGGATATTAGGTGCCAAGTCAATGATAACCAAGCTGCAATCCATAGAATCACAAAATTAGAGTGAGAACTAGGATAAATAGATCGCATTAGGAAAGGGAAATGAAATAGATATTTATGGATGGATGGAGTGGTCTAGAGTGGGAAGATCAAAGACTGATTTTATGTGTGTGTTGTGTGTGTGTGTGTGTGTGTGTGTGTGTGTGTGTGTATGTGTGTATGAAAAGTTAACAAATGATGGTAACAGAGACATAACCAGCCATCTCCTGTCACCAAACTAAGATCCCAGTTTCAGGTTTGGATTACATCTAATTGTGTATTAGCCAAAGTGACTTCATGGGAATCCCCAAACAACCCAGGCTGTTGCCAAGATTATAGGCTGCTCTCCAGAAACTGACATCAATGTCTCATTGCTTAAGGCAACAGGTACATACCTTATTGAACATGGAGATGTCAAGCCTATATTGAACTTTCACTTCTATGTTCCAACATCTTTGTCACAGAAAGACACTCTGCATGCTATCAAAAGAGAAATGTAAACACCAACCCAGTCACAAGCCCTTTATCCAAAATGGTGTACTACCTGCAAGATACACTAGGGCAGTGACCAGACAAAGTTTGTGTAGTAATCAACCAATAACTGGTCTGACTCAGTGCCCAGTCCATGAATAGATAGAATAGATAATCTAGGGTCCCAGGGTAAAACCACAAACTACAGGTTTATTAGCCTAGATTATTATACCCAGCAGGACTTTCAATCACCTTAGAGAGAGTGAATAAGACATTCTAAAATAAAACCAGATTTAAGCAATACCTATCCACAAATCCAGCCCTACAGAAAGCACTAGAAAGAAAACTCAAACCTAAGGAAGTCAGATGCACCTACTGCATACAAGAAACACACCTCAACTTCAAAGACAGATACTGCCTCAGAGTAAAAGGCTGGGAAAAGACTTTCCAATCAAATTGACTTAAGAAGCAAGCTGGTACAGCTATACTAATATTTAAAAAATAGGCATCAAACTAAAATCAATCAAAAGAGATTGGGAAGGACATTACATATTAATCACAGGAAATATCCACAAGATGAAGTCTCAATTCTGAACATTAATGCCCCAAATACAAGTGCAGCCACATATGTAAGAGAAACATTACTAAAGCTTAAATCACACATCCAACCCCACACATTAATAGTGGAGATTTCTACATCCCACTCTCACAAATGGGCAGATCTGCCAGACTGAAACTTAACAGAGAAATAAGGAGTCTAACAGATGTTATGACTCAAATGCACTTAAAAGATATCTACAGTACATTCCACCTAGCACAAAAGAATATGCCTTCTTCTCAGCAACTCGTGGAACCTTTTCTAAAATCGACCACATACTTGGTCACAAAGCAAATCACAACAGATAAAAAAAAAATAACCTCCTGTATTTTATTGGACCACCAGGGCTCAAAGATAGATTTCAACAACAACAAAGTTTACAGAAAGGCTACAGTCGTGTGTAAACTAAATAATGTTCAATGGAAACACCAATGGGTCAAGGAAGAAATGAAAGAAATTAAAGACTTCCTAGAGATCAATGAAAATGAATATACTACATACTCAAACATATGGAACACTATGAAAGCAGTGCTAAGAGGAAAATTCATGGCACTAAATGCCCACATAAAGAAGTTGGAGGTATCTCACACTAGAGATTTAACAGCACACCCAAAACCTCTAGAAAAAAAGAAAGAAGCAAAGTTACACAGGAGGAATAGATGCCAAGAAATAATCAAATTGAGAGGTGAAATCAATAAAATAGAAACAAGGAACAATACAAAGAATCAATGAAACAAAGAGTTGGTTCTCTGAGAAAATCAACAAGATAGACAAGCCCTTATCCAAATTACCCAAAAAGCAGATTGAGAGAGAGAGAGAGAGAGAGAGAGAGAGAGAGAAATTCAAATTAACAAAATCAGAAATGGAAATGGAGACATAACAACAGACAAGGAAATCCAGAGAACCATCAGGTCATACTTCAAAAACCTGTACTCCATAAACTTGGAAAATTTAAAAGAAATGGACAATTTTCAGAACAAACAATTCAAATGGATCAATAACACATAAGGAAACAGAAGCAATCATTAAAACTCTCCCAACCAAAAAAAGCCCAGGACCAGATGGTTTCAGTGCAGAATTCCACCATATTTTCAAAGAAGAGGCAATGTCAATACTCTTCAATTATTCCACACAATAGAAACAGAAGGAACATTACCAAACTCCTTTTATGAGGCTACAGTTATATTGATACCCAAACCACACAAAGATGTAATAAAGAAAGAGAATTACAGACAATCTCTTGATTGTCATGAACATTGATCTAAAAATACCCAATAAAATATTGGCAACCCAAATCCAAAGACACATCAGAAAAATAATCTACCATGACCAATTAGTGATGCAAAGATGTTTCAACATACAAAAATCCGTCAATGTAGTAAACCATATAAACAAACTGAAAGAAAGAAACCACATGATTTCCTCATTAGGTGTTAAAAAAAAAAAAACCTTTGACAAAATCTAACACCCCTTCCTGATAAAAATCTTGGAGAGATGAGGAATACAAGGAATATACCTAAATATTACAAAGGCAATTTATAGCAAGCCAACAGCCAACATCAAATTAAATGGAGAAAAACTCAACGGGATTCCACTAAAATCAGGAACAAAGCAAGGCTGTCCACTCTTCCCATATTTATTCAATATGGTACTCAAAGTTCTAGCTAGAGCAATAAGACAACAAAAGGAAATCAAGGGGATAAAAATTGGAAATGAAGAAGTCAATATTTCACTATTAGCAAATGATATGATAGTATGCATAAGTGACACCATAAATTCTACCAGGGAACTCCTATAGCTGATAAAAACCTTCAGTAATGTAGCAGGATCCAAGATTAAATAAAAAAAATCAATACCCCTCCTATATACAAATGATAATTGGAGTAAGAAAAACATCAGAGAAACATCACCGTTTACAATAGCCACAATAATATAAAATAACTTAGAGTAATTCTAACTCAGCAAGTCAAAGACCTACATGATAAGAACTTTAAATCTCTGAAGAAATAAATTGAAGAAGATATCAGAAAATGGAAAGATCTTCCATGCTCATGGATGGGTAGGATTAACATAGCAAAAATGGCAGTCTTACCAAAAGCAATCTGCAGATTTAATGCAACTTTATCAAAATCCCATCACAAGTCTGCACAGACCTGGAAAGAACAATACTCAACTTCATATAGAAATAACAACAAACAAACAAACAAACAAACCACAGGATAGCTAAAACAATCATGTACAATAAAACTACCTCTGAAGGCATCATCATCCCTGACCACAAGCACTACTATATATAGATCTATAGTAGTACAAAGAGCTTAGTATTGGCATAAAAACTGACATGTGGACCAATGGAATTGAAATGAAGAACCTGACATTAACACACACACCTATGACAACCTGATTTTTGACAAAGAAGCCAAATCTGTACAAAGGAAAGAAGAAGGCATCTTCAACAAGATGGTGCTGGTATAACCAGATGTTAACATGTAAAAGACTGCAAATAAATGCATAACTATTGCCATGAACAAAATTCAAGTCCAAATAGATCAAAGACCTTAATATAAAACCACTTACACTGAACCTGATAGAAGAGAAAGTAGGAAGTAGTCTTGAATAGATTGGCACAGGAGACTACTTTGTGGTATTGTATTCCCCCAAATATTGTGCATGCTAATAAATTTATCTGGGGTCAGAGAACAGACAGCCACTGAATACAAAGGCTAGAAAATGGTGGCACTCACACCTTTAATCCTAGCATTTCAGAGACAGAAATCCATGTGTTCAAGGATATAGACAGGCATGGTGACTCATCATGCCTTTAATCCCAGAGAGCAAGCCTTTAATCCCAGGGAGTGGTGGTAGAAAGCAGAAAGGTATATAAGGTGTGAGGACCAGGAACTAGAAGCATTTGGCTGGTTAAGCATTTGGCTGGTTAAGCATTTGGCTGGTTAAGCATTCAAGATTTTGAGCAGCAATTCAGCTGAGACCCATTCTGGATGAAGACTCAGAGGCCTCCAGTCTGAGGAGACAAGACTAGCTGAGGATCTGGCAAGGTGAGGTAGCTGTGGCTTGTTCTGTCTCTCTGATCAACCAGCATTGACCCCAATAACTGGCTTCAGGTTTGTTTTATTAATAAGAACTTTTAAGCTTCATGCTATACTACTTCCTAAATATAACACCAGTAGCACACACACTGAGAGCAACCATTAATAAATGGGGCCTCCTGAAACTGAGAAGATTCTGTAAAGCAAAGGACACAGTAAACAAGAAAAAATGGCAGCCTACAGAATGGGAAAAGATCTTCATCAACTCCACATCTAACAGAGGGCTGATCTCCAAACTATATAAAGAATTCAAGAAAATAGACATCAAAATAGCAAACAATCCAATTAAAAATGGCCTACAGAGCTAAACAGATATTTCTCAACAGAAGACTCTCAAATGGCTGAAAGACATTTAAGGAATTGCTCAACATCCTTAGTCATCAGGGAAATGCAAATCAAAATGTCTCTGACATACCATCTTACACCTTTGTAAGGATGGCTGTGATAAAAAATACTGAAACAACTTATGTTGGAGAGGATGTGGAGCAAGGGCAACACTCCTCCACTGTTGGTGGGAGTGCAAACTTTTACAGACACTTTGGAAATCAGTATGGCAGTTTCTCAGAAAATTGGGGATCTTCCTCAAGACCCAGCTATACCACTCTTGGGCATAAACCCAATGAATGGTCAATCATACTACATGGACACATGCTCAACTATGTTCATAGCAGCATTATTTGTAATAGCCAGAACTTGGAAACAACCTAGATGCCATTCAACCAAGAAAGGATTAAGAAAATGTGGTACATATACATAATGGAGTACTACTCAGCAGTGAAATACAATGACATCACGAAATTTGCAAGCAAATGGATGGAATTAGAAAATATCATCCTGAGTGAGGTAACCCAGACTCAGAAGGACAAACATGGTATGTACTCACTCATAAGTGGATACTAGATATAAAGCAAATGATAACTAGACCTCAACCACACAGCTCCAGAGAAGCTAGCTAGCAAGGAGGACCAAAAGAGGGATGCATGGATCACCCTGGGAAGGGGAAATAGATGAGATCTCCATGAGTAAACTGGTAATGAGGGGTGTGAAATGGAGAGTAGGGGATGGGGGATGAGAACACAAGGGACAGGATGGTCAAGCTGGACCACGGATGGAGTGGGAGAGCAATGAAAGAGATACCATGATAGAGGGAGACATCATGGTGATAGGGAAAAACTGGGTGCTAGGGAAGTTCCTGGGAATCCCCAAAGATGACCCCAGCTTAGCAATAGTGGAATGGATGCCTGAACTGGCTTACCCTACTAATCAGATTGGTGATTACCCTAGTTGTCATCATAGAGCCTTTCTCCAGTAACTGATAGAAACAAATACAGAGATCCACAGCTAAACACCAGAATGAGCTCCTGGTATCCAGTCGAAGAGAGAGAAGTGGGATTCTATGAGCAAGGGCATCAAGATCATGGTAGGAAAACCTACAGAGACAACAAAACCAAACTCACGAGCTTTAGACCAACAGCTGTGGAACCTCCATGGGACTGGACTAGGCCCTCTGCATAGTGAGAGAGTTGTGTAGCTTGATTTGCTTAAGGGGCCTGCTGGCAGTAGGATCAGAATCCATCTCTGATGCATGAGCTGGCTTTTTGGAGACCAATACCATGGTGGGACACCTTGAACAGTCTTGAGGCAGGTGGAGGGGCTTGGACCTTCCTCTTCTAAATGTTCCTCTTCATGGGAGGCTTTCCCTTCTTATAGGAGGGAATGGGAGGTTGGGATGGGAAGGGGAGGCTGGAGGGATGAGAAGACGGATGAGGGGGATCTTTGATTGGTATGTAAAATGAATAAAAAAATTCTTAATAAAAATAAATAAATAAATAAAACAAAATAAAAATGTAGTGATAAAGTGACTCCTAATAATATTGTGCTATACTCATAGATCACTACTATAAAACTGGTATACTCATAATTCAGCCATCATCAAAGAAGTTCTGTCCAGTAGCACATGGGAACAAACATAGAGACTGACAACCAGATATTAAGCAGAGTGAGAGACCTATGAACACTCAGCCATTAATGGAATGTCTTCTTCAAATCCCTCCCCTCAGTTCTAAGGTAAGCTCAAGGAAGTAAAAAAGAATGTAAAAACAGGAGGGAATGGAGACCACTGAGAAGACAAGGCCCTCTAAATCAACATGAGCAAAGTTCAGATGAACTCATAGAGACTGAAGCAGCATGTATAGTGCCTGCATGAGTCTACACCAGGTCTTTTCTGCTTATATTGTAGCTTCCAGTTTAGTGATTTTATGAAATTTTTGAGTGTTTGAACAAGGGGGGTTGTTCAACAAGGTTGACTCTTGTGCTCTTTTTTTTTTGTTTTTGTTTTTGTTTTTGATTTTTGAGACAGGGTTTCTCTGTGTAGCTTTGGAGCCTGTCCTGGAACTCACTCTGTAGCCCAGGCTGGCCTCGAACTCACAGAGATCTGCCTGCCTCTGCCTCCCGAGTGCTGGGATTAAAGGTGTGTGCCACCACCACCTGGCCTCTTGTGCTCTTTTGTACCCTCTTGGGCTCTTTTTCTTCTGTTGGTCTGTCTTGACCTATTTCAATGTGATCACTTTTATTTTCTCTTACTATATTTTATATTCTTATATTTGTAAAAAAATGAATAAATGAATATAAACCTAGACACAAAGGTAAAGTTAAGAACCAAACTGTCATTTACATCTGCTGGGAAAGGGAAGATCAGTTTCTCCAATGGGAAGACACTGTGGCCAGGCAACCACTCCAGTGCAGCTCTCATGTTAGAGAGTAGCTGACCAAGAATTAACGGACTCTACTGTGTTGTTTGTGTGCTCTTCTTTGGTTACAGGTTTGGTGTTTGTGCTTTTATTTCTGTTTTGTTTTTGTTTTTTTTCCTTTGAGGGTGGCTTGTGTTTTGTTTTCTAGGTTTTGGACATTTTGTTACTGTACTGGGGTTTTGGTTTGGTTTTTGAGAAAGAAGTTAAAGCTGGGTAGAAAGGGCAGGAAGAGGGATCCTAGGTCACCTTGGGGGACGAGAATTATATGGTCAAAATGGACTTAAATTTAAATATAACAAAAATCTTAAAAAATAAGGATTTTGGATGTTTAGAAAGGTAAAACTGAAAATAAAACACTATCTAGATAATGGGAAAGACATTACCTAATTAAATGAAATCAGCTGAAAAGGGAGACTTTACAACTGATAATATAAAGTACGAAACTGTAAAATATTTTTATGAACAACAAGGCAGCAATAAATTTGTTAACCGAGATGAAAAGGGCAAATGACAGCACAATGAAAAACCTCACCAAAGATACGGAGTCAGGAACAAACTGTCTCTGGTCAAAGCACATTCTTAGATTCACTGATGACTTCTTCCAAATATTTAAAGACGTTAAGACAGGAAAAAAATGTCAAAGAAAATTATATGCTCACAATATGAACGGAGTCCTTCATCTTGAAATTTATTAGCAGATAAGTACTGCTAATTTTGATACAACTAGCAAAGTTCACTCTAAAATTTCCTGAAGGCAATTTTTCTTTTTATAGAGATACTTCAAAAAATAATTGTAAAATACCAATAAACTATGCATGTCTATCTCATTGACTTTAAACTTATTCTTTTTATTTAACCACCAGTAAAGCAATGCGTAGGAGTCTAGTTTATAATAAAAATATGCCTTTACTCCCTCTCTTGTTGCCTAGCATTGTAGGCAATGTGTTGTCCTGTGTGACCTATGTATGATCTTATTGACCCAAAATCTTTTCTATTCACCCCTGAAGCTGCCTTATGATCAAACACCTCTTATTTATCCCAAGCTTTCTCTCCATCTCCCTCTCATTGTAACTTCTTATACAATGCACAGGGTGATTCCCAGAGCTACTGCAACCATATCTATGACCATTGGTAAGACATTTGAGTACAATACTTACTTGGAAAATCTGAATTGTTGTACTGTTGAAGACCATCTATCTAGTAAACCTCTTTCCCTTGATCTCACTCTGCCAAAATAGCAGTGGTTAAATCAATATTAAAACCTTTTTTTAATAAACTCTAACCTTGCTTCATACTGACTCATTCCTAAGTTCTGTCCTGCAATAAAGTCAAGAATCCTGACTTCATCTAAATAGAGGACTCTAAAAGGAACTGGAGCTCCTACAGTGAGCTTGTACAAGCTATATTTCCATTTATGAATTTATCCCAGTAATGCAAGAACTTACACCCAGAAAGTCTCTCCAACATGACTGTTCAAATAGGAGTGATCAAAGACAGCAATGGACAAACCATAATGGATAAGGAAAAGTCCATGAGACCTCAACCCAACACAGAGAACTATGGGCAACTGAAGAAAGCTGAGAGTGGGAGAGGTGATCCTCCACAGGGAAGAGTCGTCCACCAACTGATTGTCCAGTACCAAAATAGTCAGCCCTGAAAATATGTATACAGGTAATAATAATTTTATATATATATATATATATATATATACACATATATATATATATATAATGTAAATGTATGCACAAAATAGCAATTAATGAACAAAGAGGCCATGAATTTGAAAGGCAGCAGGGGTTAGTATATTGGAGAGTTTGAAGGGGAGAAGAGGCAGGGAGAAATGTTATCATTATATTTTAATCTCAAAAAGAAAAGAAAAAAAAAAAAAACATTCCTAGCAACTTGAATCTTTGAAACAATGGAAGAACAATCTTGAACACAAATGCAAATGTATGAACCTAGGCCACACTCTCTCACCAAATACAAACAGCAACTCAAAACAGAATAAAAGTTCACATTATGAGTCAAACATTTTAAAGCTAGAAGAAAACAAATTCTGTGCATACTGTAATAGTTAATGGGTATAATTCAATGAAAAAGGTATAATTATGAAAATATTACTTAAAATTAGGAATTAATAGTTAATTTATTATTTAAATGACAATTACTTTATTAAATAAGTAATTGAAATGACTGTGATAGCTAGTGTGTGAACAGGGCAGACTCTAGAGGCACCTGAGGGATGAATCTTCTAACCTGCCACTGAGGAATCATCTTGATTTCATGAAGCAACTGGGAAGACCCACCTCATTTTAAGATGGAATTGTTATCTCAGCTGGAGACTGGACTGTTTGAATGGAAAACGCAAACTGACACAAGAAAATACGCATTTCTTGTTCCCAACTACTGGTTACTTCAAGCTTCTGCTGCATTGACTTCTACACCAGAGGGAGTGTACTGTGAACTGAGTTAATAAGCCATTCCTTCCTCAGTTTCTTCAGACTATTACCACAAAAGGATTAATATAACACTGACACTGGGCTCATTTATGTGTTTGTATTTCCACTAATGGGTAGAGTTTCCAGGTATTTTCAAATAATGCATCTAAATAATTTTTCCTAAGAAGATAACAAATGGGAAAATACGAATGTCAATTTTTGGTTTTCCATTTACTTTTTGAAAAACTGTCTAAAGCTCAATCTTAAAGATGACCACTGTAATTGTAAAATCATATCCGTAATTTTCCAGAAGAAATAAAAACAAACTCAGTATCTTAACTACATTTCTCAACTAAAAATGAACAGTGCACTAGCAGCACTATAAAAAGCCAAATGAGGTTTTCTGGAGTAGTCCTAGCCTGTCTCTTAAATTCTGTGTAAAATGTGCTCAAAATGTAGGTGAGTGCAATCTTTTTGGTTTCTTTTGTTTAAAATCAAGTCTGCTTCCTTCAGTAATAAAGGGTATTCAGTTCCATTTTCTTATCTAGGGTTAATCTTTGAATTTTGCCCTCAACTTTGAGATGCCTTATCAATTCAATGCTATAGCAAAACTCGAGCAACTATATTCTTCTGTTTCATTCCCAGCACATTTAGACCTTGTTTTTCCATCTTTCAGATTTACTTGAGTCATTTTATTAAATGCAATATTTTAAATTTACTTAGACTTATCATTTAATTTAATCCTGTCTTTGTTCGCTTTGTTTTCTGAATTACAATCTCCAAAAATGGATAATTTATCAGAGGAAAGAATATGTAAGTACCAAAGTTTTTTGCCACCAGGCATTTTATTAAATTATTTACATTTATTTGCATTATAACAATAGAAAAACTAAGTTTACCTTGCTTTCCTTAAAGGAGATTAAAGGTGACCTTATTTCCTTTTTTTTTTTTAAATTCAATTCAGTGACTACAAAAGAGATGACTTTTTTTTTTTTTTTTTTTTTTTTAAGAGAGAATGACAAGTTTCCCACAGGTATTTTGCCTTTGTTAGAGGTCATGGACCACACAGCCTGGACTAGAATACCTTATTAGGATGTGTGACATTTAGTTTAAAAACATTGTTTTCAAAGCAGGAGTCCAGGCTAGGAAGCTACTTCTCTAAAATGTAAACTATCTATTGTTATCTCTAGCAGCAGGGTAAATCACATGAGTGGGGTTTCCTCACTTGTGCTGCTGAGATAAAAACCCCTGGTTATCAGGAATGCTGGGAAGTTAATACATCTAAATTTGAATCTCACATGAATAAAAGGCCTTAGTAAATGCTTTTTTGTTTTCACATCATAGTATTCTTGCCGCTTATTAGTCTTATTTAAGTTAAATCTTTGAAAAAAATCAGCGTATTTAAAAAAAATTATTATAACCCAGAAATAAAGTTCTTTTATGTGGGGTTTTAGTCTCATAGAAAAAAAAATTAACGCAGTTATAAATAAAACTCCAGTGCAGTTTTGATAGTTTTAAGAAAAATCAACAAAGCTGGGAAGCTGTGAATCTTGGTAATGAGCAGAAAGGGAGAAGTGGACCAGGAAGAAGAAAGAAATATGATGTATTTGAGTTACCAAGAAAGCAAACAGGCTTGTGACAGTATAGAAAGATAGGAAAATTACAGAAATCTGGATATATGTGGGAAAAGCCCCCACATACCACATACAATGGAAGCTTTTCTTCAAGAATTCCAGAACAGTTAACATTTGTACAGAGACTGTGGACCTGAGAACTATCCCTTTTATATGCAGATGTTTCATGTTGATATAGTAAGAAGTCAGGTTTACTTTCTGATTGAATCTGCCTTGGAGAAGGGTCCCAATTCTTTTCTAGACATTTTTTTTTTTTGGAAACTCACAACCTAAGATTATTAACACTGTTTACAAAGAAACAACTTCCTGCTTGCCTGTGATCTGGAGTTGAACTTTATCCGTTCTGATCCTGTCAAGTATTTTTCAGAAACTACCCTGTGATCTTATTTAAGTTCCATGGCAATTCTTTGAAGATAATAGCTTCAAAGCTCATCAAAATGGTATATACTGCTATTGCAGACACCATGGAGTGAAACTCTCTCTGGGAAGACCACGTGTACTCTTCTTGGTGTGTCTTACTTTCTTCCTGAATTCCTCAGTATTAAGCCCCATTTAAAAATCTATTAGAATGTCTTTTTAAAAAATGCATTTATCTCTTTATGTTTGTATGAGTAGTTGAATGTATGTATGTATGTGTGCATGCACACACATTGAATATCATGCCAGCTGAAAATACTATATCTAAGATATAGTATGTATTTAAAGGAGATTTCGTAACAGAATTGTGGTACTAATTAGAGGTATTCTCTCTGAAGTAATTAAAAATCCAGAAAAATAAGTGAAAGGAAGATTATTCTTTCTCTTTAATTTGGTATTGTTGAAGTATTCATACAGGCTCATTATCTGGTTTGGCTTGTGCAACAGAATATGTGAAATGCTTCACTGGTAAACACATGCAAAACTTGCAAAGTAAGCTGAATATGATTCAAAACCAAGTTGGTCATCTGAATTTTTTCTAAATTTATATTCATAATCAGCCTATATAAATAATCTATTACAATTAAGTTTTATGTCTAGTATGATGTTTTTATCATCACAAATTATCAAATTGTACTCACAGCACAGTGAAAGAATTGTTTTCAATAATATCTAGTTGAATAAAATAAAAAAATAGAACTATGTGCAAGAATATAGCTGTCAGAATTTGCAAGTAATCCACATTAGTGATTAAGTGTTTAAAATATATAAACATGCCACATATCTGCCCTGCTGTCACGCCTCTTCACTAAGGTTTTCTTTAAAGACAGTATGCTTCATAAGTTCTTAACCTTATTTTCATTTATTTTTTCTTTCTAATTTCTTTGCTGAAACAGTTTTATTTCTTAGATGAGACTTCCTATTATTTTCTTTGCTTTAAGTAAGATCTTTATAAATAGCATGTTTACATATTGAAGTATCTTATAATTACTTCACAATCTTAAGAAAATTATAATATTTTTTGCCATGTGGCTGTTCACATTTATGAATTCTAATTTACACCTATATTCGGATGTCCCTGGGTTTGGATAGTGCTTTTTCTTCAAAACCTTTCCCATTTTTTAGTATATGATGCTACAATATTCACTTTTAGCTAAATTTAAAGCACAGTTTGCAAACCAACCATTAGCAGACCTCACTATAAGGCTATTTAAAGTCACTGACATAGGGAAAAGATAAGAAAGTTGTCTGAACACAACTGTTTAGTGCAAGTCCTTGTACTCCTGAAGAACTGAGGCTGGAGGCTCCTTCACTATCTGTGTTTGCTAATTGCTTGTAGCCAAATCAAAGTAAGTGTCCTCCAATATTCAGGGCAGGGAGCAGTTTTATAACTTTCAGCCAGGTGAAAACCTGACACCTAATTAGGAGATAGTGCTGTTATCTTCCTGGATGATTGCTTTTCAAAGCATTCCTAGATCCTTGGAAAAGATAGTCTTCAGTCTTCAGATGTAAACTGGCAAATGGCTTTTAAATTTTCCTTTTCAAAGGAGCAGAGCAAGAATTTGTAGCTGCAAAGCTCTAAGGATAGGGAGGTCAAGGATCTAGAGTCAGGAATAAGTCAGTTACAGATTTGATCATGCAAGAGAAAAAATAAGGTTACCCTGATCACTGTCTACTGTAGCTGCTTTCCCAGAAAGAATATTGAAGAACAAATACACTTTGATCATTAATTTCAAGTGGACAAATCAAATCTAGATTCTCCACTCAGCCTTCTGGGAGACACAAGGAGGTGGGATGGATGATTCAAGCAGAGGAGTTTCATTCCCACATGTCAGCTCCATGTTTATGCTGCTGGGGAGGTAGAAAAGCACTGAGCACAAAATCTTTTACAGCACCCGGTGGAAAGGACATGTAATTGTTTACTGATGTCTGGGCCAGAAGTTCAGTTAACTCTATTGACCCTGCACAGTGGGAGTTGTGTTATTTATCAGCAGTGTTTGGTATCTACCTGGCCTCCTAGAACAACTTATTGCTCTTTATAATTTGGTAGGCTATGTTAAACTTTTTCTTTTCCTGGTAGGAGTCTACACTCTAATCTTAAGTAATGTTCTACCACTTAGAATAAAACGTTAACTTGACATAATCTTTCCGAATCACCTATAATTCTCTCTATCCATTTTTTATCTGAATTGGTATCTTTTGGCTTTTTTTTTTTTGTATAGAGTACAAGTGGATGGTCATTCATTGTAGAATACTGCATGTGTACCATATAGGTAATTAAGCATATAGCTAAAATAAGCCAATCGGGCCTGAGGATCTAGTCTAGTACTTTATGTATCATTTTGGTATCATATGGTACCTCTAAAATTGCTGATCAGATGGTGCCACACTTTCATATTTTATGTGTATTAATGTGAGCATACAAACATGGCTGTTCTTTGTCTAGAGGTGAGGTCCTTTCACTGAATTTCTCAAGCAGAATCCCCTCTACTATTTTATCATTTAAACAGATGTGCATGTATAAAAAGACTCATATATACGAACTTGCTTAAGTTATACATCCTACTTACAAGTCTTGTAAATAATCAAAATATAAGAAGGAGTGAATCAGTAGCAATTTTAAAATGTGGTGTAAAAGAAAAGAAATAGGCAAGATTGTAAACATAAACAGAACCAGGATTCACAGTTTTGAGGATTTCAATACTCAATAACTCATGTAAATTATTTGTCCTATATAAATATCATTATGTAATTAAGGGGAGATAGAACTTGTAAAGGCTTATTAATATTATAGTGAAGAAGTATTCTATTTCTAGGTGGAGTCATGCCCTCGTCTCTTCCCTTAAAATTAATCCAGTGGGGCCCGTCGATCAACTGGCCCCCCAAAAAATCATCTCAAAGTAATGCTAAGAAGATAGATGAATAGTAAGCCTTTTACTTGTGAAGTAATTATTTCCTTCTCAGAATTTCCAACCCCTTAGATGGATGCAGCATATCATCTTGGAAAGTAGCTTCCCTGACTCAGTCAGAAAATCATGACTTTTCTCTCTTCAACTTACTTTCCCTAACATTCTGGGCTTCAGCCTTTCTCTACAGTCACCACCCTACCTATGGCTTCTTGGTACCCATAGCTAAGCTCCTAGATGTCATAAAACTAAAGGGGCATGGCTTTCTCTTGCTTCTGTTCTCCATTCTCCTCTGGGAAGCTGATAAAATGTACAGTTTGCCTGCCCATTGACGCTTTGCTTTTAAATTCCAATAAAATTGTAATTGAGATTCTATTTGAATCCATTCTTAAATTCTTTTATAAATGTAATCAAAATTGCTGGGAGACAACTCTCATTTTTTCTGTTATTATATGGCAACTGTTATTTCCAAAGATTTGAGGACAAAAACCACAGTCCCAATTCATCATGGTCAAGTTAACTAAAGCAAGCAATTAATTAAAGCAAGCTGTTTTATTCATGTACAAGGGCTGTGTCTCCCTAAGAGCAGGGAGATCAGCATTGGACATGAGGGTTTTATAGCTTAGGAGAAGGGGGTTTCCAAATGGGGAATTTGACAGGCACATAGGCATGGTTATTGAAGCAGACCTAACAAGGTGATGATCAGGGGGTTATAATAATGTTTGAAAAAAGTGTGGCGTTTGAAGGTTGCAAGATGGTCATTAACAACATCTTGAAACAAAGATATGTTTGCCATTTGCTGGAACTGGTTAGTAGAGAACCACTTGTAGTTAGTTCTAGGTGGGACATAGCCCAATCCTTGAGAAACAGAGATTTAGTCCTAAACTGGATGAACCCAGTCTGTCTTTATTGTAAGATGGTTTTTAAAATGGAAGCAGCCTGGTTGATCACAACCTATTACAGGGTCCTACAATTGCCAGTAATATTAGGATGGTAACTACTGTCTGTTAAGTAGCCTTACAAATCTGCTTCAAACACCCCTGAATTTTTCAAATTGACACTACAATTTAACATATAAAGTAGTAGATCTATCATACAGAGACAGATACACAAGACTAAAAAAACAAAAACAAACAAACAAAGAAAAAAAACACTTACATTTTCCTTGACATAATACATAGAAAATTAGGGAAGTTTAGTATTAAAATTGCTTACTCTTTCCATAGAAGAGAATTTTAAGTCATTTTATATTCAATAATAGATGAAAATGAAAAAGAACTTAGTTGGATGTACAGCTTCTGTCAGCATTAAGCTTAATGTTGTTTATATTATAAAGGTCTGCAGAGTCATTAACTGAAGCTTCCTGTAAAGATCTTCTTTGAATTTTCTGTAGAAAAATAGCAGATTAAAATTAACCTTCGGTTGTCATGAAAATGCCCACACATAAAATAGTGTGCAAATGACCAATTCCTCCACGTGTTTTTCACATTATTCATAAAATATTTCCTAAACATATTTATTAAAAGGTAGTGTTAGAAGAGGTTTCAACAGTTACAAAATTTCAATTATAGGTTGTCAACTCATTCTACCATAATTTCATACTCCAAATTTTATATTTTCTTTTGATGCAGTCTGAAATTGACCCTTGTCTGAAATAGGAAATGTTATTAGGTTTAAAATATTGGAAAACATATATCTCTGAATCTTCCTGGATGAAAGGAAAATAGTCTGTACTTTAGAAGGAGAATGTTCATGTTGGAAAGAACATTCGTGTTCCGTTCATCTAACCCCTTCATTTTACAGATGACAAAATTGAAATTCACATGGGTTAGCACCTTAATTAAGCACATACAAATAGGCGATTGGTTATAGTTTCTTTCATTAATTATTTCCTCAAATAACAATACCTAGAAATTTCAAAATACATAACACACACAAAAAAAGAAACTGTGAAATAAAAATATAACTTTAAAGACTATAAAAATAATAATAAGTTTTATAAAGAAAAATATTTAGAGTGAAATGATTTACAAAAGTCAAGTATGGTATGTTTATTACTTTTTAGGTATTTATAGCAATTTATTTTAATTGAAACCTGTCCAGGTAGGGTGATGCAAATCTCTAGTCCAAGCTATCCTGAGGTACCAAATGATCCAGTAGTTCAAGGCCAGCCTGTGTAACTTAAAGACTTCATCATCCAATAGGGAAATACATAGATACCCACATACTTATGTGTATGCTCATGCCTGCATACTTTACTTAGACATTTTCTCAACAGTATAGTGGAAATAACTATAAATTATATACAGATGTCAATTTTAACTAAATTCATCTCAAATCATAGATTCTATCTTCTTAGTTAATTTTTTCCAATGTAAGCAAAGTTCATGTTCCATCTTTTAGAAATAATTAAAACCTATGTTTTCTAAATTTTCCCTTCTAAATTATACTGCAGTGTTACTATAGTTTATAGGTTGAACATACCCAAAGGCTCACGTGTTTCACATCTGCCCACCAGGGTGTCACTATTTGGAAATAGTGGAAAAATTTAAGGGTATTGTCCTTAATGACCCCAATATTTCTCACTCTCTGAGGATGTACCCTTGTGGGAGGCTGGCCCATTCTTTCTCTTTGCTTCCTGCTTCTCGTTTGCTAGGTCATATGATCAAGGAGACAAACAATTGTAACGTAGAACTTAAAAAACTCTGATTAAAAGTTTATCTTCTTCATAAGGTGATCAGCTCATTGCTTCATTTTAGTAATGAAAAGGTGAATACTTGACTACCTCTACACAAAGATATAAATAAGTACATACTTGCACACTTTCATTATGTTTAACTATATTGCGCTCATGATATTCTGCTACCATATTTCAGTATTTATATCTCCTTCACACATCTATTATACTTCAAGCTATTTTTGGCTGTATCTACACAAAGTGACTTACGCTTTATCTACCTCTCAAAAACAATATCATGTACTCATACACACATGTATATATGTATATATATATATATATATATATATATATATATATATATATTAGCACATGAACAGACACAGACACATACCCACAGCCAAACATGGTCAGACAAGCACACACACGCACACATACACAGACCCCCCACAACACACAAACACACTGACAGACACAGACACACAAACATAGACAGATGGACAGACAGACAGAAACACACTCCCCCCCCACACACACACACATCCCACACACCTACCCACCCATCTGCCACACACTGGAGTAGATGACCAGATACTAGCTCATCTTAGAAATGTAAATGAAGGCTTTAATATTTCAGTCCAAGGAAAAATTACGATCATAGCCAAGAACCACACTGAACAGCTGGAAGGTGAACAACTGATTTTGAAGTTGTAGTCACAGACTCAATGTGGAAGCATCCTGCCTTTTCTTTCACATGGGTCAGATCTTCTGAGTCCATCATAGAACCACAGAGGCTTAAAGAAACTGGGAAGGAAAGTTTAGAAAATTCTTTACTTCACTTTCTCCCTTCAATATCTATCATAGAGGTGTTGAGGAAATTCCAAACAGTCTCTTAGAGATGAGCAGTGGATGTTCAACAAGAATGCTCCATTATCTCTTTCAATTTTAATTAGCAAATTTTGTATCATTATTATTTTTTATTAAGACATTTTCTATTCATTTTACATATCAACCACAGATCCCCTCTCCTCCCTCTTCCTGCTCCCCCAGCCTTCCCCTTCCACCCATCCCCCATTCCCACCTCCTCCAAGGCAAGGTCTCCCATGGGGAGTCAGCAGAGCCTGCTACATTCAGTTGAGGCAGGTCTAAGCCCCTACCCCCTGCACCAAGGCTGCACAAGGTGTCACACCTTAGGCACTGGGCTCCAAAAAGCCCACTCATGCACCAGGGACAGATCCTGATCCCCTGCCTGGGGGCCCCACAAACAGTTCAAGCTAAACAACTATTTTTTAATTATAGATAATTTGAACAATGAAATTATTTTGCTTTGAAAAATGTGCATGCATTTAAAATTAAAAATTCATATTTTTTCCTGAATAGATTTCAAATAAAATCTTTTAAGTACTGGATCCTGATCATTAACAAGACCTGAAGTATATCATTGGCTTGTATGCTCCTTTCATCCCTACATCTAACAAATATTTTGAACATCATTTATATGCTATGCAAAATACATGCAAGCTGTTCTCCTTAATCTACTGTAATTTAATACACACACACATAGAATACAAATTTGCCTACCTTCAGTATCCCTTTGAATGGTTTCTGCTTTTTTCCCAAAGTGAAATCCTAATTATTTTTTATGCAAAGGGGAATTTAAAAAAAGCTCATAATAATCCATCACAGATTTGGTATGCATTCATATTATATTGTCTGAGTGTTCCGTAGGCAGATAATATTTCACATACATAATAAATAAGTTCAGATGGAAATACTAGCTTCATGTGGAGATATTATGGAAGGTCTAAAAATGGTGAGGGTCCTGTGTTATAGATGAAGGACAAACATTTATGAATTATCATTGCCCTGTAAAGGAAATGTCTTTGAGAAAATACATTTACTGAACTCTATTACAATATTACCTAAGTACTACAATTACTACTGACAGCAGCTGTTCCTAGCCTGGCCCAAAGTGTGTCAAACTAGGTATAAATTCAAAAATGCAAATTTTATTGCTTCATTTCAAGCTAAATTTTCACATTATACTTCAAACTGTGAATAAATTCTACAGACTCACACTTCCTTCCCTTTTATCTAATCATTAATCCTTTTTATTTGTTCAAAATACACTTTGATTCTATCTGTCTGCAAACTAAATTTCCATAGAGTTACACTACATAACAGAGCTGTGTTTAAACTTTGATATGATGATGATGATGATCATGACAGCAATTATCATAACCATGATAATTATCAAAACAGATATAATATAAATATTATACTGATTATTGGTAAAAGCAATCTCAAAACTTTAAGTGTTTGCATTGTTTCTTGTAGAGAAGCTAAAGAAAACTATTATCATATCAAATGATTATAGGAAATTAGCATATACAAAAAGATATTAAAGTAAGTATACTTTACAAGCATTCTTTCTATATTCATTGAAATTACTAAGCTCATTACTTAATGATTTACTTCTTCATTCAATTAGGTACTTCTTAAGCATAACCAGGATGCTGAGAGAGCATGACGAAGATATTACAGGCACAGACATGACCTTCATAGACATGTTAAGAGAATGCATAGATGCTGGTTCTACAAAACTATTAGAAATATCATAACTGTGTAAGGACTGTTTCTGAAAGGAGAATGATGTCTTAAGGAATATGAAATTAGAATTAGATATAATTAATAATTAAGGCCTAAACCACTCATCAGATTGAAAACGAAAGACGAGTAAATAAAATCAACATATAACCACTAGGAAAACAATATAGATATGAAGGGATGTTATCTTTGGCACCTGAATTAGAGAAAGTGGAGGAGAGTTACTACACATAGGGAAACAGGAGTCAGTAGGAACACACACAATACCTTAGTAAAGGTAAGAGTGTCCAGGTAAAAATTAGCATTTCAAAAAGTCACTTTAACTAGGAGACTGTCTGAACAGTCAGTTGGGAGGGAACATAGCTATTTTCTGACAAAAAATATTTATTTCAAGGGGAGATAGTGGGATTTAGGATGTAGAAAGTTTGCCAAGCACAGACAAGCAACTACTTTTAGTCTAAAGCACTATACAAACTAAATGCGGTGCTTGGGGCACACCTGTAAGTTTAGCATTGGGGACATCGAGGCAGGGGAACCAGAAGTTCAATATTATCTTCAGCTGCATAGCAAGCTTGAGGCCAGCCTAAGTTACAGAGTCTGTCTCAAAAATATAAATAATAAATAAATAAATGAATAAACAAACACAGGGTTACTTTTATGAACATCTATGATGTTTTAGTACAAAGAAACAGGTTAAGAGAATAAAACGACTTTTATAATTAGTAACAAAATTTGATTAAAATAAACAAATAATATTTATATTATTAATTCCCAATAGGTTATTTTCATGTCACTCTGTCTATCAGAGACTGCAGCCAAATGATCCCAACTATAATTTTGGAAGAGTGACTTCTCTTTCACACAGTTCCCTTAAGTATACAAACTCTTGCCTTTTTATTTCTAAGGCATATCCAAAGTGTCCCCATGGTATGCTGAACTTCAAAGATATTTCTATTTTCCTAAGAGGAAGCTAAACATGTCTTACATGTTTTTTTAAACATAATGAATTATTTACCTATAATTTTTTAAATAAATTGCAAGATTTCAGAGATTAATTTCTTTTGTTTCACCACACGAGTTTTATTTATTTTGTGTTACAGCATAATGCACCTGTTTTAGAAAGAAAATATTTTTACCATCATATAATCATTAAAACACATAACCAGCTACTTTTACCTACTACTCAGGTTATGAACAAATGTGAAAATCATGGAGAAGAGAGAAAATAGATCCAGGACAAGAGTTCCTCCCATGAGAATACATAGAATGTTCTCTAGAATAAAATCCCTTCTAGGATCAGAAAATGTTATTCTTATGATCACATATACTTCACTTATTCTATAATTGTAGATATCTGTATAACACAGACATGAAATTCAAATATTGTAAGAGCTGAAGTAACCTTTTACAAATGTGTATAAAGCAATATTGTGCTCCTCTATAGCACGCTTCAGTGAATTCTTATTGTACTTCAGATAGAATTCACTTTCTGTATTAGGTGTTATGTGATCATCCATAGAAAAAGATGCCAAAGCTTCCTTCCCATTCCCCACTTTCTTACCTTATCATTTTACTTCATCTAAACTTAATATTCTTCAGCTTGAAAATATAATCAGTTCAGTTCTGACTGAAAACCTATGCACTCCTTACTCCTCTACCCTTTCCTACCACAGAACCCCAAGGGCTCATATTTAATATCTGAGATTCAGTATGAGCTTTTGAAGGATTCTCTGAACACCCTTCTACTCTTGGTCACCATCTATCAAATTATACTTAATTACCCTTCTATTTCTGTGATAAATCAACATTATGAGGCCACATTTAGTCATCTCTTACTATTTATAATTATATTTATTGGCTATACTATATTCTTTGTTTAAATGTAAGGATCACAATAGTAGAAAATCTGTCTCCCTGGTTTACTATTTTACTTACAGGGAACAGAATATCACCTGTCACTTTTCAGCTACTCAATATTATACGACAAGGAAGAGATAGAATGAGTAGCTAAAGAAATCACAACAAAAAATAATCAACCTTCCAAAGCCACCTCTGCACCTCAGTGACAAAGAAGAAGCAGGCATACAGATTACAGATCCTTCTTCTGTTGACAAAGTTCATAATGCCCACATCACTTTTCAACTTTCTGTTAAAAATGTCCAGCCATGGGTATGCAGCATTTTATGTCATTACCTGACAAAGAAAAATAATTTCACCCTGATGGGAATTAAACTGACATCAATATTCTTCAGATAATTCTTTTTTCTTTATTTTTATTGAAAATAAGTTCTTTTTTTCTTTCATGCAATAAATCTCAGCCAGCTTCCCTTTCATTCACTTCTCCCAGCTACCTAGCACCTCCCCTCTCCTTTGAATCTACTACCACTCTAGCTCTTTTCAGGAAAGAACAGGATTCCAAGAGACAACAACAAAACAAGTAAAATAAGACAAGGCAAATTCCCTCACACCAAGGCAGTATGGAAAAGGCGACTCAACAAAAGGAAAAGAACCCCCAGAGAAGGCAACAGAGTCAAGGACACATGAGTTCCCACAGGTAGGAGTCACACAGAAACACCAGACTAGCAGCCACTACATATGGACAGACAACCTGATGCAGACCCATGCAAGCCCTGTGCTTGTCTCTTCAGTCATTGTGAGCCCTTATTGCCCTGCTTAGTTGATTCACCTAGCTGTGTTCTCCTGTTGTCCTCTTCTGACTCCTGCAATCTTTCTGCCCTCTCTTCCACAGGACTCGTCAAGTTCTGAGGAGAGGGATCAAATGGAGATTGCCATTTAGACTGTCCACATAATGTCTATCTCTGAGTCTCTGCATGCATTCTCATCTGAAGCCTCTCTGATGATGACTGGAAAAGATACCAGTCTATCAGTATAGCAGAATATCATTAGGAATAATTTCATTAACTTTTCTTTTTCTTTCTTTCTTTCTTTCTTTCTTTCTTTCTTTCTTTTCTTCTTTTTCTTCTTCTTCTTTTTCTTCTTCTCTCTCTCTCTCTCTCTCTCTCTCTCTCCACAAACTTCTAAACAGTCATTAAATAAGAAACATAGAGCCAAATATAGGGGTGAACGCTGTGGAGATCAGACAAATAGTGATAGGCGCCAGATAGCCTTACACACCACACCACAGTAGCTTCCCTGGAGAGAACTGAACCAGCTTCTTCCTATCTAATGTGCTCCTTTATTGCCTTGCTGTTCTGCCTTCTCATTGGCTCTTTGTCCAGCCACTTCACTTCCTCATCACTGCCTGTCTGTACAGACCTCCATGTCTCTATGGTTGGTACTGGGATTAAAGGCTCCTGTCACCACGCTTGGCTGAGTCCTTGAACACACAGAGACTCTACCTACCATGTGATTGGATTAAGGGCACATGCTACCATCGCCTGACTTTTGTTTATGAATGGCTATCTATGTCCTCTTATCTCCAGGCAAACTTTATTTATTAACATACAAATAAAATATCACCATATCTACACATCTCTCTTTCTTTTTCTTTCTTTCTTCCTTTCCTTCTTTCTGTTTTCTTTCTTTCTTTTTTTTTTCTACCAGTTGTGTATGGTTTACCCTTGGTCTCTGGGCTATCCAGTCTCCAGTTCCTGGCCATCTGAACAGTGTCTGGCATGGGGTTCCTCTTCTGGTGGAGTCCTCAAGTTAAATCAGATGTTGGTCGACCATTCCAACATTGGCCCAGCATATCTCGCAGGTAGGACACATTGTAGGTCAAAGGTTTTGTGGCTGGGTTGGTGTCTACATTTCTCTTTCAATAACCTGCAGATTATCTTCCCACACCAAAGAGACTTGAACAGAGGCATGGAGGTTGCAAACAGGTATCAGCTCTACCTCACCCTGTTCAATGAGCTATGTGGATATTGTCCCAGGCATTGGGACCATGCTGTCAGGTATCATAGAGAAACCTTCTGTCCTATCATCAGCCTGTTTTATTATGGATCTCCACAGGATCCACTATAGAAAAACTACTCAACCAAATGCAACCCAGTCCCAACACTGGGAACCTTGCCTGCCTATAAGGCATAGCCAGTTCAGACTCTGTATCCCCATCACTAGGAGACAACACTAGGAGCACATTAATAGATTACAGAAGTTTTCAATACATTAGGCTTGCACAAAGAACTCTAAATATATGCCCACCCCTGCAATCCAGTCTTCTCTCCCAACACTCTCTCCCTCCATCCTGAGTCTTCCTCTCCAGTGATCCCTCCATCTCCAGTCCCCAAAAGCTCCCAGTGCACTCACAAAATCTATTCTATTTCCCTTCCCCAGGAAGGCCCATGTGTTGCCCCTAGACCTCTTTACCTAACCCCGCTGAGTCTACCGATTGTAACTTCAGTATCATTTACTTAGCAGCTAATATTCACTTCTAATTGGATATGTACCATGTTTATCTTTTGGGTCTGGGTAACCTCAGTCAGGATGATTTTTTTTATAGTTCCAGCCATTTACTTGCAAATTTCATGATGGCATTTTTTGTTTTGTTTTGTTTTTTAGATGCTGAGTGATGCTCCACTCCAATGTACCACATTTTCTCTATCCATTCTTCAGTTGAGGGACATCTAGGTTGTTTCCAGTTTCTGGGTATTATGAATAAGGCTGTTGTGAACATAGTTGAGCAAGTGCCCCTGTGGTCAGATGGAGTGTCCTTTGGGTATATGCTGAATAGTGGTATAAATGGGTCTTGAGGCAGATCACCTCCCAATTTTATGTAAAAAAAAAACATATTGATTTCCATAGCTGCTGTACAATTTTGCACTACCACCAACAATGAATGAGTATTCTGCTTGCTCCCCAGCCTCCCTAGCATAAGCTGTGACTTGATTTTAGCTACTCTGACATGTGAAAGATATCTTTGTTGAATCTTTGTGTTGTTTGGACATCAGGTTGACTGTTGCCTCATAAAATGAATTTGGCAATGTTCCTTCTGTTTCTATTTTGTGGAATAATTTGAGGAATGTTGGTATTAGCTCTTCTTTGAAAGTCTGGTAAAACCCTCTGGCCCTGGGCTTTTATTGGTTGAGAGACTTTCAATGACTATTTCTATTTCAATAGGGGGTATAGGTCTATTTAAATTGTATCCCTCATATTGATTTGGCTCTCATAATAGGTACCTATGTACAAGATATCTTTATTTTAGATTTTACAGTTTGGTATAGTACATATTTTTAAAGTATGACCTAATGATTTTCTGGATTTCCTCAGTGTCAGTTGTTATGTCCACCTTTTCCTTTCTGATTTTGTTAGCTTGGATATTCTCTCTGTGTTTTTAGTGAGTTTGCATTATGATATGTCTATCTGTTCTGGCAACAACTTTGATGCCTCTCACCTAAAGAATGGATAAAGAAAATGTGATACACTTAAACAATGGAATATTACTCAGCTGCAGAAAACCATGACATCATAAAATTTGCAGGCAAATGGATGGAGCTATCAAAAACCATTCTGAGTGCGGTAACCCAAACCCAGAAAGACAAAAATAGTATGTACTCACTTTTAAGTGAATACTAGATGTAAAGCAAAGGATAACCAGGCTACAATCTGCAGCCCCAGAGAAGCTAGGTAACAAAGAGGACCCTAAGAGGGATGCAGGGATTTTCCTTGGAAAGGAAAATAGATGAGATCTCCTGGGTAAATTGGGGGTGGTAGGGTGGAGGGGTGGGGATGAGTTGGTAGGAATATAAGGGATCCCATTGGTCAAGTTAATGGCAGGAGGGAGGTAGAGAAAAATGAAAGAGATATCCTAATAGAGGGGGCCAATTTGGGGTTAGAAAGAAACATGATGACAGGGAAAATCCTAGGTATCCAATCCACAAGGATGACCCCAGCTAAGATCTCTAGCAATAGTGGAAAGGATGCCTGAACTGGGCTTCTCCTGTAATCAGATTGATGACTATCCTAATTACCATCAGAGAACTTTTATCCAATAACTGATGGAAACAGATGCAGGGATCCACAAGCTTGCATTGGGATGAGTTCCAGGAGTCCAGTTGAAGAGAGAGAGGAGGGATTGTATGAGCAAGATGGGTCAAGAGCATGATGTGGGAACCCAATGAGACAGCTGGACAATGTTGAAAAGCCTACATGGGACCAATCTAGGCCCTCTGTGTGTGGGTGACAGTTGTGTAGCTTGGTCAGTTTGTGCAGACCCTAGCAGTGGGATCACAACCTATCTTTGGCACATGAGCTGGCTTTTTGGAACCTATTCCCCAATTCTGCAAGGACTCACCCAGCCTTTATGCAGGGAAAAGATAATGGTCCTGCCTCAGATTGATGTGCCATGCTTTGTTGAATCTAATGGGAGGCCTGCTCCTTTCTGAAGGATGAGGGGTAGAAGTGATGTGGGGAGAAGGAACAGGAAGAGAGGAAGGAGGGGAAACTGTGGTTAGTATATAAAATAAAAGAAAAAAACATTAATAAACAAAACAAAGATTTTTCTAAGAAAAAGTTTGTTTTGTTCTAAAACTTAGAGAAAAAAGGTTTTGAATGACTTATTAAACAATGTTTGTCCATAGATCCTTCATAATCTCATATTAAGGTGGATACTACCTTAGAGAATGCATTTATCAATGTTTTTTAAATGCAATAATTACCTCTTGTATATTATTTTAATAATCAAAGTACTTACCTAGGAGCTAAGAATTCTATGCACAAAGATTATTTTCTTTTCCTACACTTGGATTCATCATCCCTCAGGAATGTAAATTTAAGCTTCCTGTTTTGCAAGTATTGAGTATTATAAAAGAGAACTGAGGGTTCTGATTTTTATAAGGTATAGTGAATTAGCACCATTAAATACTGCTATGAAGCAGGTGAGCAAACATTAATCATCAAAGCAGACTGCTGGAAGGAAGCTCCAAAGGTCACATAGTTAATTCTCTTGACTATGTGTAGACTGTCTTAAAATTAACCTAGACTGATGGGTGTATGTCCAAGCTCTTACAGGTAAAATGGTATCAAGAATATGTGAACATCAATATTCAAGTAGGAGTGAGGTAATAATTTATGTTATTCAAAACCAAGGTCATCACAGTTGTACAGTCACCTGAATATATGAAGAGATCCATATGACTGCAGAGTAATTTAGTAGCAGAAAGTGATTTGGAGTCAGAAAGTTAGTACTAGAAGATTTTGTGAAAAATAGAGAGCCTGCATATAAAATTTCCTATATTGTTTATCTTTTTTTTTTGTTTAACAAGTCACGACTAAATTAAAACAAGATTATAAAATTTTAAAAATTTACTTTATTTATTAATGTATGTGTGTGTGTATGTCTCTGTATGTGTGTCTATATACATGTGTCTGGGTTGGTTTTTAGTAGGCTTGCAAGAAAGTGTTTTGCCTGCTGAGCCATCTTGGTAAACCCAAAGGACAATTTTAAAGACCTCAAAGTCAATTAAGAGAATAGCAATTGATCTGTACAATTGGCACCATGACTGCATGGGGACTGTGAGGTATTTGATCTGGTGCAATGTGACAGTGCCTTTGGGACATAGTGATCTATTTGATGGGATGCAAAATAACTTTACCCCGTAATATCATTTACAGAAACTAAACAAATTCTTAGAAACCATCTTCTGGGACAATACAACACATGCCAACATAATTCTGGACATATAGTCTACAAATAATAAATACCTGTAGCATGAATCTTAAAAGTTCTTATTAATAAAACAAACCTGAGGCCAGTTATTGGGGTCAAAGCTGGTAGATCAGAGAGACAGAACAAGCCACATCTATCTCACCTTGCCAGTTCCTCAGCTGGTCCTGTTTCCTCAGACTGGAAGCCTTTGAGTCCTCATCCAGAATGAATCTCAGCTGAACTGTGTTGCTCCAAAGCCTAAAAGCTTAACCAGCCCTATGCTTAATCAGCCAAATGCCTAACCAGGCCAAATGCTTCTAGTTTCTGGTCTTCACGCCTTATATATCTTTCTGTTTTCTACCACCACTCCCTGGGATTAAAGGCTTGCTTTCTGGGATTAAAGGTGTGATGAGTCACCATGCTTGTCTGTACCCTTGAATATATGGATTTCTGCCTCGGGAATGCTACCACTGCCTATCCTTTATGTTTAATATTGTGCTGCTCTGTCTCTGACCCTACATAAATTTATTAGCATGCACAATATTTGGGGGAATACAATACCACAAATGCCATTTTTCTTTTATATCATCTATATAATGTATAAAGTAGCCTTTTTGATTAATTGGGTATACTTATTAAATGGAAATTTATAAAATAAAACAATTTCCCTTTGATTTAGCTTTTATACAGATGTGGATTACACTTGAAAATCTGTTTTAAGCAAAATAATGACTTCCTGGCAAGTAAGTTTAAGATATAAAGTAATACTAAATGATATACCTAAACCCAAAAATGGGGTACAGTGAAAAAAAAAAACACTGAGTCCAGTGGTATTGCTTTTCAACCTGGGGGTTGAATGGGGTAAAATGCTAATGGAGTTTGTGGAGTAGAATAGAGGAAGAATTAAGATATCAACTTTGAGCTGAAGAAAAGTAAGTGAATACCAAGCATTAGGAAGGATACCAGGGCCAAGGTGAGTAAAGAAATCTTTAGTGAAAATCAAGTGCAGAAAATATAGCTGACTAAGGTTATATTAAAAAAATATATTTAAAAACCATTTTTTTTTAGTATTTCTGACAAAATACAAGAGGAGAGTAAGGTATAAAAATAAAACCTTTTTTTTTTTTTTAACAAAACAAAAAGCTATATTTCCATCTGTGGAATTCCTAAGTTGCTATTCACAGGCTTAAAGGTAGAGAGATCCTCAAGTAAATATCAAATAAACTGTAGCTAGTTTGGTGACCCATACATAGTCTAGCTTTGGGAAAGTTCAAGCAGGAGGCTTGCTGCTAGTTGGAGGCCAGCTTTGTCTACAAAGTGAGTTCTAGTCTAACATGGTCTAAAGTGTAGAAAACATGACTCATGTCTGTAAATGACTCACTTGGGATGCTGATAATGGAAGGCCAAAAGTTTAACTCTAGGCAGGGGTTATATATGAAGTTGTATATATCATTCCTGAACTACATTGCAAGGTTCTGCTTCTAAAAATAAAATTTGAAAAGCAATGATCTGAGATAATTGACATAAAATGTCTGATCATTAATGATAAGTCAATATATCAGTTTAGGTATAAGTCTCCTTTATAAATCAGTCCTTCACAAGAAGAGAAATAAATGACTTCTAAGCCAGAGAGAATTCTGCCCAATAGAACTCTGGTTTGTGGCCCAAAGTTGAAAATGGCCTAATGTAAAGATATTTTGTGAAGATAGCTTTTCTCTAAGGAAATGAATACTAGTGTAGCACATTAATTTCAAATGCAGTCGACTCATCTTTTTTTCTAACTTCCCAATGCTTTTTTTCACTTTTAATATTACTTCCTTAATTTTTGTGATTATAACTTACCATTACCCCTTCCTTTCCTCTCTTAACTCTCCCATATGTACTTCCTTGCTTTCCTTTAAATCCAAAAGTTCTTTATTTGATTAATTGTTATTTTAGGTATAAAGGTGTATGTGTACATATGCATCTATATTTACATGAATATACATATATAACTTACACATAAGTAAAATCTGCTCAGCCTGCATAATGTCACTTGTATTTATATTTGCTTGTCATTTTTAAGTGTTTGTATTGCACTGTAGCAAATCTCACACCCAGGAAGTTTACCCAACTGTTGACCTGAAGCAGTTGACAAGACAGTGGGTGGTGTGAGCTGTCAGATTCTAATAAGGGCTATTTTCTAGGAGCTGAGTCTAAGGAGAAAAATCAGCATATCTTATACATGAAATAATGCTTGTTAAAGTAGAGTACATTTTTATTTTAGTTTACAAATGTGGCTCTTTTCTACACATGCTTAGCTTCTTCATCCCCATCAAAATACCAAAACAATTCTTCACAGACCTGGAAAGAATAATACTCAACTTCATATGGAAAAACAAAAAACCCAGGATAGCCAAAAGAATCCTGTACAATAAAACAACCTCTGGAGGCATCACAATCCCTGACTTCAAGCTCTACTATAGAGCTACAGTAATAAAACCAGTTTGGTGCTGGCATAAAAACCGACATGTCAAAAAGTGCCAACAATATTCCCTTCTACAATTACTCATTGGCTTTCTGACTGGTGTGACCAATAAAATGTAATGAGAGTGAAACTTCAAATAAGCACTAGGTCTCTTTAAGTCATCTCTAAGGAGTCTACACATAAACACATTCAATTTTCTTCCTCAGAGACCACAAAAACATAGAAGTTCAGTTTCAATGTGTTTCTAATAATGCAGCAATTCCAACTGTAGGACCAGATATTGTTTTCAAAATTTCACAAAATATTTTTTTTATTTTTAATTATGTGTATTTGAGTGTATATATGCCTGTGAGGTCAGGTGCTCACATACACCAAAGGAGTTACATCATCATGAAGTTGATGCTACAGGCTGTGTGTAGCTGCCTGATGTGGATGTTGGGACATAGAAATGTGTCTTTTGAAAATCACAGTGTATTTATTATTAATTAAATTTATTCATTTATTTTACATCTGGATCACAGTTTTCCCTCCTTCCTCTTCTCCAATCCACCCTCCACTGTCTCCCAATACCACAATCCACTCCTCCCCTTTTTCTGTTCAGAAAGGGGCAGGCCTCCCACCTGTAAAGCAGAAAGAGAAAGGATTATAACAGTGGAGGGGGGGAGAGGGTAAGGTCATCATAAAGGAATGCACAGAAGCAACTATCCTGGGCTCAGAGGAGCTCGCAGACCACAGCTCACAGAGGCCAACAGCTAGGGAGCCTGCATGGGACCTACCTAAGCTCTCTACATACGTATGACAGTTGTGTAGCTTGATCTAATTATGGGATTCCTAGCGGTAGGAGCAGGGCCTGTCCCTAAGATTTTGGATGGTTTTTTTGAACCTATTCCTCATACAGGGTTGCTTTGTCCACCTGTAATACAAGGGGAGGAACTTAGTCCTATTCCAACTTGAAAGTCACGTTCTTTTTTTTTTTTTTTTTTTTTTTTTTTTTTGGTTTTTCGAGACAGGGTTTCTCTGTGTAGCTTTGCGCCTTTTCCTGGAACTCACTTGGTAGCCCAGGCTGGCCTCGAACTCACAAAGATCCGCCTGGCTCTGCCTCCCGAGTGCTGGGATTAAAGGCGTGCGCCACCACCGCCCGGCCGAAAGTCACGTTCTTAACCACTGCTGATGTGTCTTTACTTATCACTGATGTTTAATAATTTTAAGAGATGCTTGAACTTTTTTTTTTTTTTTTTTTTTTTTTTTTGGTTTTCGAGACAGGTTTCTCTGTGTAGCTTTGCGCTTTCTGGAGCTCACTTGGTAGCCAGGCTGGCCTCGAACTCACAGAGATCCGCCTGCTCTGCTCCGAGTGCTAGGATTAAAGGCGTGCGCCACCACCGCCCGGCTCGAGATGCTTGAACGTTTTATGGCACACTGCAGTTGCTATGTTGAGTTTGTTGTGAAGAAGAATGAGATGTGATAGAACCTGTGAGTAATAAAGATTTTTAAATCAAATCTTCATTGTTGTTTTTGTTATCCTTTCAGAATCTCTCCATCTCCCCATGTACCAAATGCCATGCCACCTGTCTTACTTATTAAAATAAAAATAACTGGGCATTGGAAGCTCATTCCTTTAATCTCAGCACTCCCGAGGCAGAGCCAGGCAGATCTCTGTGAGTCTGAGGCCAGCCTGGGCTACCAAATGAGTTCCAGGAAAGGCACAAAGCTACACAGAGAAACCCTGTCTGGAAAAGACCAAAAGGGAAAAAAATAAAATAAATAAATAAGGAAGGAAAGAAAGAAAGAAAGAAAAAAAAAAAGAAAGAAAGAAAGAAAGAAAGAAAGAAAGAAAGGGCAGGAAAGGAAGAAACACACACACACACACACACACACACACACACACACACACACACACACAACTGAAACCAAATATACAAGTGAAAGATCAGTAAGACAATTCAAGCAAAGTAAAATGAGACAAAACGTCTACAAAAATACCTTGAGTTCCTTTTGTATTAGTCAACTACTCTTGGGCATGGGGCCTACCCTAAAGTGTATCTAGTATACCCAGTGAGACTCTGTTGGAGAAAACTTATTTTTCCTTAGCAAGTGGTTATTAATTGCAGATAGCTCCTTAGTCAGGGGAAAGAACCTGTGTCTTCTCTACCACACTCTCCTCTTACTTCTAGGAACATGTCTGTCTTGAACTTGTGAAGGCCTTGTGCTGTCACAGCCTCTTTGAGCTCACATGTTCAACACTCCTGTTATGTCTGGAAGACAGTTTCTTTGGCTCTTACAATCTTTCTCCTCTTCCACATAGACCCCTGATCTCTGAAAGGAAGGCTGTAATGAGGGCATGCCATATAGGATTTAATCTGTGAGAGAGAATGGTTTAACCTTGAATATTTATTGTAATACTTGTTGGGGAGAAACATGCATTTTGGAGGTGGCTCTGTTTTAGCTACATTATCTCCATAGAAATAAGAAATTCAAGTTTATCAATGTGAAACTTTAAATATGTTTCTTACTCTCTTTATACAATTATTTATACATCAGCGTTCTATCTAACAATGATGAGTATGTGAAAAGCCCTCAGGTGATTAAGACTATAGCTATAAAGATATCATCATCTATGTTTCGTAAAGATACAGATAACATGCAGCTGAGCATCAATGTGAAGTTAATATTCGTATGGTTTACTTGTCTATTCTTTAGTTTTTATATTAGTGAGACTTTTTTTTTTCCACTAGCAGCTACCTTGGAGTAGAAAAGAAGCAATTTCTGGATGAGAATACTTGGGAAGACTAACATCTTTTTCTTTCAGTGTCAAGCCTCGGGGAATGAGTTTAAAAAGTGCTGGAAGTACCAATGGTTAGGAAACTCGGGATGACACATTGGCAGTGACAAAAGAAGCTCTCTTACAGTGTCAGTAGTCATGGCAGTAAGTGGTTCTAGCAGGGTGGCCTTTACCAGAAAAGAAGTGGGTGATGAGAGGAGTCACTTTTATCTTCATGAGACACAGGCATTTCAGAAAGTCTTTTCAAAGTGCTTTGTGTTGGCAATACTGAGAAAGAGTTACATGAAAATGTGTTTTCAAGAATGACCGCAGAGTTCTCCTCTGCTCACCAAAAGCCTCACAGGCTACAGTGAGGAGAGTGGTATGTTTTTCTCACTTTCTCACTCGCTTCACTCGGTTTACACACTGGTTCTCAGAGTGAAGAGGAAAGGGATGGGAGTAAAAAGGATGAGGGTAGTGATCTGGGGCAAGTGGAGTCTTCAGTGACTCCAATTCATGTGCGTGGATCAGAAGTGGCTTAGAAAGATTATGATAGTAGAGTGTTTTAGGTGAATGTGGAGGCAGGTGTAAAAGGACAATCACGCAGAGTTGAGGTGAGACAAAGGAGGTTCAGTTACACAGTGAGAGTAAAGAAGTTTCAAATTCTGATCCCTGTGTTTGTACAAGTGCTATTCTAAACTGTGCAGGGGAGAATCCATCTATGAACGGAGGGCATTCTTTGCATTTGCATGTGTGTGCTATGTTTTCAATCATATTCACATGTACCTTGTAAGACATGGTGTGCTGCTACACATGCATGTGTGTGGGCATATGCAAGTATAGAGCCAAGGTTGACATTTGATTGTCTTTGTCCATTGCTTACCACTCATGTTTGAAGCAGGTTTCTCCCTGAACCCATTATTCACCATTTTGGCTAGTCTATCTACCCAGCATTTACTGGGGATCTCCCGTCTCTGAATCCCATGCTAAGGATTACAGGCAGGCTATAGCCCACCAGGCTTTTGCAATGGTACTGGGAGAATTGAACTACAATCCTTATGCTTAGATGACAATTACATGACTGAATGAACAATGTCTCAGTCCAAAGAAGACAAAACTTTTGATCTGAGCACATAACACAGTCCAGGAAAATATTTGGTTAAAAGATGAAGTCTCTTAAGAGTAATGTTATGCTTTTATTGCAGATTTAGTTTTTCAGATTTTATTGAATGATTAAACACTGCTGGTAGAAAAAGATGGTCAGATGTGTGGTCAAATCAGAAATGGTCTGTCTTTATGGATAGATTTCCATGGCAGCAACACCCATTGCCAAGGAATTAAGGCAGAAAGGTACTGATAGTCTCTCTTCAGATTCCACACTGATAAGAAATAATCAGAGTTTGAAGGCTTTCATATTGTATAAATTTTCTATTCCTTTTGACTACTCCTTTGTTATTTTAATATCTCTATATACCTAAATCCACATGAGACAAATTATGATGTAAATAATGGCATATCTTTAGTTTTCCACATTATTTTCTACTGGTTAATGTTAGAGTAAAAACTCACAATATAGACAATAAAGCATATGTCTGCTTAAATATTAATGTTTTCATTTAAGAGCATTTCATTTGACTCTGAAAATATATCTTATTATACTTGGTTATGTAAGAAAAGTCTTATAAAGGTTTATGGCTTTAGTTGACTTACTCTAAAATGTTCAAAATTCCTAAGGTGTACACCAAGAAAATAAGTCAAAACTAGAATGAATAAACATGTACAGATATGTCTACAAACACATGTATTCATATTTTTTAAAATAGTATAATGTAAAAGGTGAAAATTTACTGGAAAAAATGCATATTGTTTGAAGAGAGATTAAATAGTGTGTGTGATACATCTTTCTTATTGTGAACTTGTATACATGTCAATATTTGATTACAGCATTACATTTCATTCATACAGTGATATTAATTTTCCTAATTGTGTATTTTCCCCTTGGGGAGAAAAGGTTTTCTCTCACTCACAGTTCCATATAAGAGTTCATCATCAAAATGCAGTGAGAACAGGAACTTACTCAGGGCCAGAACCTGTAGGAAGGAGCTGATGCAGAGACCATGGAGAGGTGCTGCTTACTGGCTTGCTCCCCTAGAATTGTTCAGCCTATTTTCTTCTTCTTTTTTTTTTTTAGTTTATATTCTCTCACACAGTACATTCCAAACACAGCTTTCCCTCCCTTTACTTTCTCCATTCTCTCAGCCACATCCCCTCTTCCTCAGATCTAGTTCTCCTCTGAATCTCTTCAGAAAAGAAGAGTCTTTCCAGATATAACAACCAAACAAAGAATAAGTTTCAATAAGACTAGGCATAAACTCTCTTATCGAGGCTTAAAAAGGTCGCTTAGTGGGAAAAAAGGGATCCCAAGTGCAGTCAAGAATAAGAGACATCTTCTGCTTCCACTCTTAGGAGTCCTCCAAGAACACCAAGCTATATAATCCCAACATATATTCAGAGGACCTAGCACAGACTCATGCAGGCTTCATGATTGCCACATCAGTCTTTTTAAGCCCTATGAGTCCTGCTTTGTTATTTCTGTGGACTGTGTTCTCCTGATGTCCTTGACACTTCTGGCTCCTAAAATTCTCTCCACTCTTCTCCACAGACTTCCCTGAGCTCTGCCTAATGTTCGGCTATGGGTCTCTGCATCTGCTCCTACCAGTTGCTAGATGAAGCCTCTCTTATGACAATTGAGTTAGGCACCAATCTATGAGGTAATATAGCTGAATATCATGGGGGATTTCATTTTCTTTTTTTGCCAGTCATGTTTAGTTCTATGCTAAGTCTCTGGGATATTCAACCTCCACTTCCTGGCCATCCACGAAATTTCAGGTCATATCTAAGGCCTTGTTAGACCAGTCATTGCTTGACCAATCCCACTATCTCTGAGCCACCATTACCCCATAACATCTTGCAAGCAGGACAAGCATACAGCCAAGATTTTGCCACTGGAATTGTGTCCCAATACAACCACTGTAGTCTTGTATGGTTATAGAAGATGGTCAGTTCAAGATCTGTATCATTCATAACTAGAAGTCCTTGCAAGGGTCACCCTTCTGGATTCCAGGAAGCATCAGCTGCACTAGGTTTCCACATTGCTCCTAAAATGTCCCCCTATTTCAGAACTATATTCGCATGTTCTCTCTATCTATCCCTCTCTCCCTCACATAATCCCTCCTCTTCTGTAACAACACACCCCATCCACCCAAAAATCTGTTCATTTTCCTCTTTCTAGGGAGACACATGTGTCCCCCACATATAGCCCTGTTTATTACTTAGCCTTTCTGAGTCTGTGGACTATAGTGTGACTATCCTCTAATCAACAGCTAATAACCACTTGTAAGTGATTATTTAATATGTTTGTCTTCCTGGGTATGGATGGCTTCACTCATCATCATTTTTTTTTCTACTTTAATCCATTTGCTTGCAAACTTCAGATGTCATTTTTTTCTAATAGCTGATTAACTCAAAAATTAATGTTTTCTCCATATTTTCTTTAAACATGTATAGTGGTTGTATAAATTTGCATTCCCACCAGCAATGGAGGAATGTTCCCCTTGATCAACACACTTGACAGCATGAGCTGTCACATATGTTATTGATCTTAGCTATTCTGACATGTTTAAGATGAAATCTCAAAGTACATTTGATTTGCATTTCCCTGTTTTCTTTAAGATTTTTCAGCCATTTGAGATTCCTCTAATGATAATTCTCTACTTTTTAATTACACTACTTTTTAATTAGATTGTTTGGTTTGTTGATTTCTAGTTCCTTGAGTTCTTTATATATTTTAGATATTAGTCCTTTATTGGATATGGTATTGGTGAAAATATTTTGCTGTCCTATGTTGCTGCCATTTTGTCTCTTTGACTTTGTCCTTTGCCTTATAGAAGCTTTTCAGTTTCATGAGATCCTATTAATATTAATTAACTGTCCATATTAGAACCTGGGTATAAGTGTTCAGTTTAGGAAGTTGTCTCCAGTACAGATGCATTCAAGGCTATCCTACTTCAGCTTTTATCAAGTTCAGTGTGTCTGGTTTAATGTTCAGGTCTTTGATCCACTTGGACTTGAGTTTTGTGCAGGGTGATAAATGTGTGTTTGTATTCTACATACAGACATCCAGTTAGAGCAGCACCATTAGTTGAAGAAGCTTTCTATTTACCATTGTGCATTTCTGGCTTCTTTATCAACTATTAGGAATCCATAGGTGTGTGGATTTAATTCTGTGTCTTCTGTTAGGTTATTGATCAATATGTTTGTTCTTATGTCAATACTCTGTCATTTATGTAATTATAGCTCTGTAGTACTGCTTGAAATAAGGAATGGCGATACCTTCAGAAGTTCTTTTGTTATTAAGGATAATTTTAGCTTTCCTGTTTTGTTGTTGTTGTTGTTTGTTTGTTCCATATGAGATTGAGTATTGTCATTTCAAGGTATGTAAAGAATTTTGTTTGCATTTTGATGGGGATTGTCTTGAGTCTGTAGATTGCTTTTGGTAGAATGGCCATTTCTACTATATTGATTCTTCTGATTCATGAAGTTGGGAGATCATTTCATCTCCTGATATCTTCTTCAATTTCTGTCTTCAAAGACATAAGACTTTGTCATACAAGTATTTCTTTTGCTTGGTTAGGGTTACACCAAGGTATTTTATATTGTTTGTAGTTATTGTTAAGGGTGTTGTTTCCTGGCTTTCTTTCTCAGCCTAATTGTTGTTTGTATATATGAGGACTAGTGATGTTTTTTGAGTTAATCTTGTATCCAGAAACTTTACTGAAGGTGTTTATTGGGTGTACTACATCCCTGGTGGAATTTTTGGTGTTGCTTATGTATGTATGCTAGCATATCATCTGCAAATAACAGTACTTTGACTTTGCCCTTTCCAACTTGATCTCCTTCAGTAGTTTTATTGCTTTAGCAAAACTTCAAGTACTATATTGAATAAATATATTGAAAATGGACAAATGTCCTATTCTGGATTTTAGTGCAATATAGTTTGTCTCCATCTAATTTGATGTTGCCGACCGTCTTGCTATAAATTGCCTTTATTTTGTTTAAGTATGTCCTTTGTTTCCTAATCTTCCAACATTTTTATTGGCTTTTCTCAATGGTTTTTCAGCATCCTCTGAGATGATCAATTTTTTTTCTTTGAGTTTGATGATATAATAGATTACGTTGACTGATTTTTGTATGCTAGGCCATCCCTGGATTTCTAGGATAAACACTATTTGTTCCTGGTGGATGATACTTTGATGTGTTCTTGGATTCAGGTTGTGAGTATTTTTGTATCTATATTCACAAAGGAAACTGGTCTGCAATTCTCTTTCTTTGTTGAACCTTTGAGTGGTTTGGGTATCGGAGTGAATATGGCCTCAGAAAATGAATTTCGCAATGTCTTTTCTGTTTCTGTTTTGTGGAATAATTTGAGGAGTATTGGCATTAGATCTTCTTTGGAAGTTTGGTAGAATTGTGTGTTAACACTATCTCTCCCTGGGCTTTTTATATTGGAAAACTTTTAATCCCTGCTGCTATTTATCAAAGAGTTATAGATCTATGTAAATTGTTTGTCTGATATTGACTGAACTTGGTAAGTGTGATCTAGAGAAAATGATCCATTTCTTTTAGATTTTCCAGTTTTCTTTAGTACAGGTTTGTGAACTATGACCTATTGAGTCTTTGGATTCCCTCAGTTTCTATTCTTATGCCCACTTTTTGTTTCTGATTTTATTAATTTGTATTTTCTCTCTTAATTTTTAGCAGTTTAAATGAGTATTTGTCTATATTGTTAATTTTCCCAAAGAAACAACTGTTAATTTTCTCAAAGAAACAACTCTTTTCATTCTTTGTGTTTTTCTTTTTGTTTCTTTCTTTTTTCTATTTCATCATTAGTTTGATCATTTCCTGCAACCTATTCTTCTTGTATATGCTTACTTCTTTTTGTTTTAGAGCTTTCAGGTGTACTGTTCATTTGCTGTTATGAAATCTCTCTCTCTCTCTCTCTCTCTCTCTCTCTCTCTCTCTCTCTCTCTCTCTTTCTCTCTCTAATGTAAGCACTTAGTGCTATGAACTTTCCTGTTAGCACTGCTTTCATTGTGTTTCATTAGCTTGGGTATGTTGTATATTCTTTTTCATTAAATTCTAGAAAGTGTTTAATACTTTTCTTTATTTCAATCTTGACCCAGTTACCATTCCACAGAGAGTTGTTCAGTTTCCACGAGTTACTCTCCATTATTGGTCTTTGGTTCTTTCTACTATTGTTGAAATTTAGTTTTAATCTGTTGTGGTCTAATATAATACAATGGATTATTACACTTTTTTTGTAAGTTTTGCGACTTGTGGTTAATTTTAGAGACTCTTTTGTGAGATGCTGAGAAGAAAATATATTCTTTTGTATTTTTGTATTTGAGTGAAATATTTTATAGATACCTTAGGTTCCTTTGGTTAATCATGTGTGATTATTCCAATATTTCTCTGTTTAGCTTTTGTTTAGATGTCCTATCCACTGGTGAGAGTTAGGTATTGAAGTCTCCCACTATTAGTGTGGGATATATGTGATTTAAGTTTCTATAGTGTTTCTTTTATAAAAGTGGGTTGCCCTTCTGTTTGGACAATAGATGTTAAGAACTGAAATGATTTTTCCTCTTAGCACTGCTTTCATAGTGTCCCATAAGTATGGGTATGTTGCACATTCATTAAGTGAATAAAGATTTCATAAAGAAATCTTTAATTTCTTTCTTTATTTCTTCCTTGACCAATTGGTGATTCAGTTGGGCATTATTCACTTTCCATGAGATTGTAAGCTTTTTGTAATTTTTGTTGTTGTTGAACTATAACTATAAGCCATGGTGGTCCAATAATATATAGGAGGCTATTCCTATATATAGGAATCAGTCTACCTCAAGACTCAGCTATACCACTCTTGGGCATATACCCAAGGAATGCTCAATCATACCACAAAGACACATGCTCAGCTATATTCATAGCAGCATTATTTGTAATAACCAGAACCTGGAAACAACCTAGATGCCCCTCAACTGAAGAATGGATGAAGGAAATATGTCACACATACAGCAATAAAAAACAGTGACATCATGAAATTTGCAAGCTAATAGAAAATATCATCCTGAGTGAGGTAACCCAGACTCACAAGGACAAATATGGTATGTACTTACTCAAAAGGGGATACTAAATGTAAAGCAAAGGATAACCAGACTGTAACCCACAGCTCCAATGACACTAGCTAATAAGGAGGACCCTAAGAGGGATACATAGGTCACCCAGTGAAGGATAAATCGATGAGATCTACATCAGCAAACTGGGACGACATGGTGGGAATGGAGGGCAAGGAGTCGGGGGATAAGAACATAAGGGAAAGGGAGGTTTGAGCTGGAACAGGGACAGATTGGGCAAGCAAGCAAAGAGATACCATGATAAATGAAGACATCATAGGAATAGGGAGAAACAGGGTGGGAGGGAAGTTCTCAGGAATCTATAAGGATGACCTCACCTTAGACTACTAGCAGTAGTCCAGAGGGTGCCTGAACTGGCCTACTCTGGTAATCAGATTAGTGAATACCCTAACTGTCATCTTAGAGCTTTCATTCAGTAACTGATGGAAGTTCATGCAGAGACCCATAGCCAGGTGCCAGACTGTGCTCCAGGAGTGCAATTGATGAGAGGGACGAGGGATTCTATGAGTAAGGCACATGGAGATCATGATGGGAAAATGTACAGAGATGGCTGGTGGAAACTCATGAACTGTGGACCAATAGCTGTGGAGCCCCCATGGGACTGGAGTAGGCCCTTTGGATAGGAGAGACTGTTGTTTAGCTTAAACTGGTTAAAGGACCCCCAGACAGTGGGATCAGGATTCATTCCTGGTGCTTGAGTGGGCTTTTTGGAGCCTGGTGCCTATGGGGGGACACCTTGCACAGCCTTGGTGTGCATGTGTGTGTGGGACTTGAACCTGCCCCAACTGAATGTATGACTCTGCTGACTCCCCATGGAAGACCTTGACTTGGAGGAGGTGGGAATGGGGGTTTGGTTGTGGGGAATGCTGGGGGCAGGAGGAGGGAGGAGAGAGGCATCTGTGGTTGGTATGTAAAATGAATAGAAAATTTCTTAATAGAAAATTTAAAAAAAAGAACTGAAACGTCATCTAGGTGGATTTTTCTTTTGATGAGTATGAATTGTCCTTTTCTGTCTGTTTTGATTAATTTTGGTTTATAGTCTAATTTGTTAGACTTTGGAATGGCTACACTAGCTTGCTTCTTACATCCATTTTATTGAATAAACTTTTTCCAACCTTTACTCTGAGGTAATGTCTGACTTTGACATTTACGTGTGTCTCTTGGATGCAGCAGGATGATGGATCATGTTTAAAAATCCATTCTTTTAGTCTGTGTCTTTTTATTGGAAAACTGATACCATTGATATCGAGAGCTATCAAGGACCAATGATTGTTAATTCCTGTTACATTGTTGTTGTTGTTGTTGGTGTGTGTGTGTGTGTGTGTGTGTGCTTCCCTTCTTTTTGCTTTTCTTCTATGAGATTTTTATTGCCTGTGTTTTCGTGGATATAATTAATCTTTTTGCCTTAGAGGTTTTTTTTTCCACTACCTTCTGTAGAGCTAGATTTGGGGATAGATACTGTTTTAACTTGACTTTATTATAAAATACCTTATTTCCTCTACCTATGGTGATTGAAACTTTTGCTGGGTCTGGTAGTAATGGTTAGTATCTCTGATCGCTTAGAGACTGTAGGACATCTCTCCAGGCCTTCTGTCTTATAGAGTCTTCATTGGGAAGTCAGATGTCATTCTAGTATGTCTGTTTCCATCTATTACTTGCTCTTTTTCCCTTGAAGCTTTTAATATTTTTCTTTGTTCTATAAACTCAGTTTTAGTTATTACAACATGAGGGGATTTTTTTCTAGTCCAATTGATCTGCTGTTCTGTATGGTTCTTGTACATTTATAGGCATATCCTTTAGGTTAGGGAAATTTTATTCAAGGATTTTTTTTTCAAAATATATTTTGGCCTTTGAGCTATGATCCTTTTCCTTCTTTTACTTTTATTTTTAGGTTCAGTCTTTTCATAGTGTACCAGATTTACTGAATGTTTTGTGTCAGGGATATTTTAGATCTAATATTTGCTTTGGCCTATGTATCCATTTCTTTTATCATCTTTTCAATGTCTGAGATTGAACTTATATTCTGTTGGTGACGTCACTTTCTGCAGTTCCTGTTCGCTTTCCTAGATTTTTCTTTTCCAGCATTCCCTCAGTTTGTGTTTCCTTATTGCTTCTCTTCCTATTTTCAGTTCATGAGCAGTTTTATTCTATTCCTTTAAGCATTTGCTTTTTTTCTTGACTTCCTTGGTTCTCTTTCAGTGGTTCTCAACCTTCTTATTGCAGCAACATTTTAATACAACTCCTCATGTTGTGGTGACTCCCATATGTAAAGTTATTTTTATTTCTACTTCATAACTAATTTTCTACTGTTAAGAAACATAATGGAAGTATCTGATATGCAGGATATCAGATATGCAACCTCTGTGAAGTCGTTCAAGATCTATAAGTTGAGAACCACTACTTTAAGGGATTTCATTTGCTGCCTGTTTATGGACCTCTATCATCTTCATAAAGTAGGCTTTAAAGTATTTTTCTTGGGCTTCAGCTCTGTTCTGATATTCAGGACCTGCTGTAGTAGGATAACTGGGCTCTGGTGATAACATATAGCCCCTGCTGTTATGGATTGTGTTCTCAGGGTGACCTCTAGGCAAGTTTAGGTGATTATAGTTCTAGTTGCTGATCAATGAGATTTTCTTTGTTGGATGGATGTTTTGTCCCTTGTTTTTTTTTTTGTTTCCACTCTGGTTTTAAGGTCTATGTGCTGTGTTCTCTGCTGGAGTTGGGGGCTAGACTTCTGGTGGCAGGCATGGCCTCTGGTCCACAGGGTTTCTCCTTCAAAGCTGGGAGTTGGTGGCTGGGACAGGGGACAAAGGAGGAGGGGGAATTGTGGATAGGGTCAAAGAGCACTGAGAGAGTGGGGGAGGTTTGCAGGTGGGTGGACTGCCTAGGCTTCTGGTGACTGGCATAGCCTTTGGTTGATCAGGGGTTCTCTGTCTGAGATGGACACTGAGACATAATAATGAGAATGGAAGGTGGTTGGGGACAGTGTTGGAGGGGGCACTGAGAAAGTAGAGGAAGTCCTTGGGAGGGCAGCCTATCTGCAATTCTGGTGGCTGATAGAAGTCTCTGCCCAAGTTCAGGGCTGGCTAGGCAATGAGAGAGAAGGGAAGGAATGGAGGCTGAGTGGATTTGTGCAAATCTAGGTAAGGGAGTGGGGGACTTCTACAGACAGGGGGCCCACCTGTCTTTCTGTATTTTAAAATGTATTATTGTGTATTAGGCTTGCCTAATTCTGTATTTTAAAATGTATGTATTTACAGATAGTGATTCTAAATTGTAGATCTCCATTGCGTCCCTTTTCTTGGAGCTCTAGGGACCTCATGGAAGAAGGTGAAGAAAGACTGTATGAGTCAGAGAGGATGGAGGACACCAGGAAAACACAGCCCACAGAATCAGGAAGCAGGACTCATATGAGCTCACGGAGAGTGAAGCGGCAAGCACTGGGTATGCAGCGTTTGGCACCAGGGCGTCTGAATATATGTTATGACTGTAACTTCGTGTTTTGGTAGGACTTCTAACAGTGGGAGCGGGTTTGTCTCTTACTCTTTGGTTTGCTCTCCTAAATCTATCCTTCCTGTTGGTTGCCCTTTCCAGTCTCAATATGAGGATTTTGTCTTCTCTTAGGGCATCTTGTTTTGTACTATTGTTTCTTGAAGACCTGCTCTTTTCTGAGGAGGAAGTGGAGGGGGAATGGATCTGGGGTTGAGAAGCGGTGGTAGGGAGCATGGAGGAGTGGAGGGACAGGGAAACTTTGGTCTGGGTGCATTGCATGAGAGAAAAATATTTTTTTCAATAAAAAAGTATTGTCTTTTATTTATTTTTCTCTTTTTAAAACAAAAATCACATCTGGAGTGATTTAAAAGCATCACAAAGATAGATTATCATAAATGCTAACTATGTGTTAATGGATAATTTTCATTCCCAACTTCTATGAACAAAATTATGATGAATCAACTAATAACTTCATTGAGTTTTTTTGTACTTAATTTATTTCTGTATAGTAATGGAACAAATGCAGATTTGTTCAGTCTAAAGAAAACACATTTCTTGTTATTTATTTATTATAAAACATCCCTTTCTGATTCCCTCTTTAGGTAGACATGTCAGCACATTTCAGCCCATCTGTATTATTATTAAAGCTACAAAAGGAGCTGCAAATAAAATTCTTGTTAGCCATATGTAAAAGAAAAAAAAAACAGTCAAATGAAATTACTGTTTCAGAGATAAAAGTCACATTTCCTTCTTCAGTATTGATGTTGGGAATATAGTTATTAATTTTGTTTTTTTCATCTTCTATAATGTGTTTATTTATGCTTGCCTCTTTATCTCCCATGGCTTTCAATTTCCTTTAAAAAGCTTTCATATGTAAAAATGCCTTGGTAAAGTATATTTATTTCCTTCACATCTAGTTTTGGCTTTTTATAATTTTAGATACTTTAATCATCAGATAATTAATTTTTTTTAAAAGTCACATGTTCAACTTTCCCATATTATAAAGGACTTTTTACAATTAAATTAAAATCTCTGTATTTTCTGTTTATTTCTTCATAATTAAAAATAGAGATTGCTTTTGTCATGATAAGATACTATCTCCTTTTTCATATTCTTAGGGAATCTCTAATGGGATAATTGCTGAAAGCTCAAATAATATTTTTAAACTTATATTTATCTTGCATAATTATGTTTTAAGAAATCTTTAAAAGCAAATTTTCTTATGTAATATGAACATATGCACAATCAGTAATTGATTATGGGCCTTTCTAAAATGAGTGGAGCAGCACAAGTTTTTGAAGTCAAACAACATAAGCCAATGACAATTATATTACTGTTTTATGTTCTCTGCATACATGTTAGACGTGGATCTGTGCTAAGCTCATTTGTCATATGTATGTATAGTCTTCAGTGTTTTGTGATGTGCACATTGTTACTAGAATTGGTTTTAGACTAAGAGATATAATAATATTGTCATAAAAGCTCAGCCAGACATGAGCTAATAGAGATAATATTCAAACCTATATGGGTTGACATTAGAGACTACTGATTATGATACAATGTTTTCAGTGTGAAGGAGAGAGTGAGAAATAAAATGATGGAGGAAAAAGAAAAGCAAGAGCATGAGGGAGAGGAAGAAAAGGAAAGACAAAAGACATCTCAATTAACATGAAAAATTAATTTTTTGTTTGTTTTTATGTTTCCTATCCCTTTCAAAGATCTTGAGAAACAAACACCCACCATTATCAACAGGATGTACACTTCTATAACTGAGTTTCATCAAACTTAAGGTAAACATTCTCCACAGCAACATCGATATGGTATCTTTCATCTTACTTTACAAATGGTGTTCAATTATGCAACTATGTGGGTGATCTGAGGTTAAATCTGTTCTGTAAACATTTCAGTAGTAGTTACACTATAATGAATGGCTTTGGCCAGAGTAATATTTCAATGCATTGATACCAAATAGATGGTGGCTATATTTAGAGTAGCTAAATGTTTAGTCTCTCATCAGTGTTTCTCATATATACCTTGCCTTACATGAGGGATACCTGTCCTTCTAAAACTACAAATTACAAGCTGTAACATAAAATGATGTCAGTAGTGGATAGAAAATCTTCTGACAAGACACCACAATGCACATCACACCATGAACAGACTGGTATATATATAGGCATATAGATTGCATACAGATTACTTCTACAGAATTATAAATATTAACAAATCAATAATAATGTGGGTTTTTTAATGTTTGTGTTAATGGTTTTAAGTAACTGCTCTGCTTTTCTTTCTAAATATAGGAAATTTCTATCTATGAACCAACTTAAAAATTAAGAAAGACACATGATTATCACTATGATTTTCTACAATAGATGAGGCAGTACAGGTCCTTGAAATAACTGTATATGTCACCTACCAAATGACAATTCATTGGGCTAATTATATCTCTTATATTTGTTTATTTCTTTTTTCGTGTTGTACTTTTTAAAATTATTTATTAATTTTTTGAGAATTTCGTACAATTTATTTTGATCATAGACCTCAACTCCTCACAAATGTACATTCTCATCCCTACATGTGCATGTACCACTTCTTAAAATATGGCACATAATTTGCACTTCTCATATACCCTTTGATGTGTGGGCATTCATTAGAGCATGGCCAACTGCCAGGGACCAAACTCTTAAAGAAAACTAACCTTCCTCTAAAGTTAACAATCCTACTAACAGCAAATTTGATTTTTAGGTTATATACATACATGTGAAAGGAAGAATGTTTTATGCATATACCTTTACATTTAATGAAGTAGGTACCACACAAATGTTTTCCCAGTGTGTTGAAAGTGAATAAAATTTTCTAAAATATTTGGACTTTGCTTCACCCCAGCACTGAAAAATACAAAAGTTATTTGCAGAGGGATTGAGAAGATCTGATCTCTTTAGATATGTTCTTTACTGAAGCTTGTTTTAAATTCAGGTCAGAAAAGCTAGTGTAATATTGGAATTGAAAAGAGCAACAGTGTTTTGACATTATATATCTTGGCATAAACCTTGCCTCATTCATAGTATGAGATGTCATGAAACCCCAGGCAGCTTAACATAAAATGAAACATAATAAAAGAGGTCACAAAGCAAACATCCAGGTGTCTGTGATGCGAAGCATCCAGCAATGTAAAAGGTTTGAAGCACATTACTATCATTCCTACACTTGTTTAGCATTTTCTGTATGATATTCTGAGTTGGTGCTAAGGACTGTGTTAAAAACATAAAAATTATCAAAAGATATTTCTTGGACTGGGGATATAACTCCTATAGGATAACACTTCTCTACCATGCTTAGAGACTTGGATTTAATCCCAAGCAGCATGTAAACAATGGCTATGGTGGTAAACATCTATAATAACAAAACCTAGGATGTATGAAGAGCACAAAGGTTAGTATCCTTTGCTATATTGTAGGTCAAACGTTAGACTGGGTTATTGGACACCTCAGCAAACAATTACCTTATTCTCTAGAATAGCATAATCTGACAATTAGGATTTGACATAAATACTGGTGTAGAACTGCAATTTACATGCTTCACTTTTGCCTATACTAACCTCATGAGTTCAGTATTTATAAATAAGTATTTGAAATAGGTGAATTTCAAAAGTTTTACAATTTCAGTGACAAAAAATCTGTCCATGCACTGAAGGAAAGGAATTTTCAAATGAGTAATTTTTCTCTAGACTAGAGATTAAGAGGTTGATACTCCTGCAGGGGAACCAGGATCAGTTCCCAGCACCCACTTTTACCTGTAATTTCAGGTCTAAAGGATCAATATTCTTCTCTGCTAGGTTCATGAGATCTAAAGGCTTCTTCAGGTCTCTGTAGGAACTTGCATGCATGTGTTGCACATAGACAAAATTTGAAATAACAAATTAACTCATTACCAGATATACATTTGGATAACTGAATGCAACTAGCATAGTGGTAGAAAAAAGGATGGGTAAGTTCCCTCCTTTGTTGATGTTGTATTCCTTTTATGTGCCTATGTTGATTCTAGTGAAGTATCAGTTCATATTTTCATTGTATGTAGTGGCCCAACTGCACCTCAAGATAGAGAGGAATTGAGAAATGTTACAAAGAAAAGGGAAAACTTGATATACATGCTGATATTTATGCAATAACTATTTTATGAAGTCAAGGAACAAAAGAGAGCCAAATTTAAAGATCTTGTTTGAAATAAAAAAGTTTTTGTTCCATAAATATCAGGAATAAAATATTATTTTGCTATCATGACATGTTTGAGTTATTGTGTTTGAATTATAATATTTTACACTAATATGCATATGTTCTAGGATCATTGATTTTAACAAATATAGAAGAGATTCCATGAAAACAGTTTGAGATCAAACTTTTCAGGCAAAAAATAAACAGAGAATGAACAAGGAAGGTTTTAAGAAATAGAAGCAAAAGCTCTCCCAAGGCTTGGAAATAATTCAAGAAATAGAACACTGGCTGGTATTCCAGAGGACCTGTGTTCAATTCATAGCACCACAGGGTAGATCACAACCATTTGTAGCTCTTGTTTATAACTCCACTCCCAGGGGATTCCACACACTCCTGGACACCAGGCACATGCTTCGTGCACAGACATATATGTGAACATGTATGAGGACATATATTTCTACATGTAGACAAAACAACCATACACATAAAACAAACACATTTAAAAGGAAATGAAAATGTTTTCCCAGTTGAAAAATATTATTTTGGGTATTTACAATAATAGAGTTTCTCATTTATTGATTTTGTATATATTTTCTATTTTTAAAAATATTTTTATTTTTATAGTGTAATTAGAAAATTACTACTTCTATTTATTCCCTCTAAATCTTCTCATATACCTTTCCATGGATCTCTTTCAAATTTATGCTTTATTTTTCTTATTTGTTACATACATATGCACACACACACACACACACACACACACACCACACACACTTACAAATTGCTGAATACATAAATTCAACCTGCTTTTTCTGTACAATGTTAATTTTATGTACATTTTCAGAGATGACTATTTGGTATTGGGTAACTAGCTGATGTGCTTTTCCCTGGAAGATTTACAGCATTCCTTAGCTGTCTATTGTTTTTTATATTGGGACCTCTTTAACTTCCCCCTTCCATTTTTTATAACAATTATTTATTGATTCTTTGGAAATTTCATACCATGCACCCCAATCCCACTCACCTCCTAGTCCCTCCATATCCTTCCCCATCCCTGCTGCAGCCCCCACAAAAGAACCCTCCAAAATTAGTTACAAACAAAACAAAACAAACAATACACCCCGCTCCTCTGTCTTTCCTGCCTCTCCAACACCTCTTCATTCATTCCAGTGGCATTGGGAGTTGCAGTGTGTCTTATAATATCCATCAGCCCCAGTCATAAACGTTCATTGAAATGAGTCATTGAAGAATGAACACCACTGCTCATGGGAGAGCTGGCCCTGGCACTGGGGAGAAATGTCCCCACCCCTCACCACAGGCTGAGAGAGCTGGCCCCACTGGCATGGGCTTAGGAGAGCTTGTTCTGCCCCTCACATGAGGTGGATGGTCTCAGGAGCCCAGACTGATCAGCTCATTTAACACCCATGACCACATCGTGGGCCTTGGGTTGGTCCACCCTAACATCTATCTCATCTATGACCTGCTGGAGCTTGTGAAGGGACTGGTCCTGAAGAATTCTAGCCCCAGAATCTCCATGCCTCAGGACAACAGCAGAATATCCTAGTGGACTTTTGGTGAAGGTTCAGTGTTGAAGCCAGAGGGTTTGAACTAGACCCCTCTTCCGTTTTAACATGACTGCTGGTGTTCTTATCCAGGTCTTGTTTAGGGAGCCCTATTGATAAGACTTCACGGGTATCAAAATTCTCTGACATTTCTAGAAGTAACTCTAATGGCTAGCTTCCCACTCCTCTTGATTTTACAACTTCTCTGCCCCTGTTTCACAATGATCCCTGAGCCTTAAGTTCAAGAGTTATATCCTAGATGTATTATTTGTACACACTGTGTCCTGTTTTCCTGTCGCACACACCTTCTCAGGCTGCTGGTTAACTCCAATCTCACCACTATTTCAGGGAAGTGGGGGACTGCACAAAGAAGGCGTTCTTCTCTCGGTGCCCTAAGTTATTAAGAAGAGAGACTCAGAAAGCCTCTTGAGGAAGAGGAGGCATATTACATACACTTAAATATTACATATATGTTACTCTTTTTTGAGATTATAATATAATCACATAATTTCTTCTTTCACTTTTCTCCCTTAACACTTGATATACAGCACTTAAAGTTTAACTTGTGGGGGAGGAATAAATGCCATTGGAGTCTTTTAATTTTAAGCAAGTGATTCAAATCAGAACAGCATCATCATCTGAGTAAACCATATGTCACTGAGGCAGGGGAGGGAACTGTGGATGTCTATTCTTTCTTTTTCACATGCTTCTAGTGGAAGTGATTATTTCTCTTAAAATAAAGTGATATTGTAAGAACAAAAAAACAAGGATTTATGAAGTAGAATGCTCAGAATTTTAAACCATTTATTTAATTTTTGTTGTTTATCTGTGTGTACGTGTGTCTTCACGTACATGTGCATATATATGTGCAAAGGCCACATGCCACATAAGTTATCTTCTTCATCCTCACTACATCTTACTTTTGAGACATGGTCTTTCACTGAGTACTTAGCTCACAAATTTGGCTGCACTAGGTGTCTGCTGAGCCCCACGTTACTGCTAGCTCCACTACTTTAAATATAGAATTAAATGTTGTGGCCATACCTGGAAGTGTTTACATGGGTTAAGTAGATCGAACTCAGGTATTCATGTTTTCCCAGAAGCAAGCACTTTCATATTAAGCCATCTCCCAGTTCCCTACTTCAAAGTTTATGCAAATTTCTCTGGAGGTAGATTTGTACTTATTAAAATATGTTACAACCAACACATTAAATTCCAGTTTTCTTTTACCATGCCCTTGTATCTAATGTAGCTTAAAATGAATTTATTTATATTTTTGCTTTATTTATAGTATTTCCTCTTATTTATTTAAAAAATATCTTTACAGGTATTTTGTTATATTAAAGCTTTCTGATTTTGTTCTTTTCTTAGATATTTGGACATTAAATTATTTCCATCTCAATGACACTGTAAAAGTTTTCATGAATATGCAAATTCAGATTTTCAAAATGTATATTTTAGGAAAATAAATAGTGGTCTACTGCTTACAGGAAATAAGATATGTACATGCATCTGTTTTACTCCCACATTCACTGGATGTTAATTTCTGTTCTTAAAGGAGTCACTCTAAAAAATAGTAAAATGTAGTGTATTTTTAGAGTGTAGTGGATTGATCCCAAGGACATGCATGCTAGGCACATACATTACCATTGAGATATGTCCACAAAAGGTACTTGGTATATATTGCAAGAGAAAATTATATGAACTTCATGTAAAATCAAGGAAGTTCTAAAGCCATTTTATATTTCAATAAATATTAAATATATCATATTACTATATAGATCATATATAGATTTTAATAAATATGTGAAAAGCACATAGTAGAAGAAGAATATAATAAAAGAAAAAAGTAAATGCCTATAACAATCTTTTAAGCAGAAAAATATATATACTTCAGAATTTCTTGCACATTGCCTATGGTTGCTCCTTAGCAACTGCCGAAACAGAAATATTTTGAACGAGCCCATAAATAGGTTATGTTTCTAATTATGAGCATCATTATTGAATATATTTAGTTAGTGCTTTTAAAAACCTATGAATGGATCATTTTATACACACACACACACACACACACACACACACACACACATATATATGTACATGAATCAGCAGCTGTCTATATTCTATTGTGTTGTATCTTAGTAATTGTTTGACATCAATACAAAATTGGCTCATTTTAGTGACTATGAAATGTTGAAATGACTTTTCATTTCAAATCAAATTTTATTTAAATCCTTTTCCTAGGAAAAACACCAAGCCTGGTAAGAAGTATATTTAAATGGCTAAGAATATACTTGTTTATCTCTAGCTCACTAAGTTAATAATTCATAACTGTATATATCACTATCAATAGAATAATAATACTATTAACTAATTTTAATCAGATGGCAAGGACTTTTTACTGAAAATGTACCTAAGTATCTCTTCTAGGGTAAATTTTTGGTTTTGCTGCATGATAATGATATTAAAATTTTGCTCATATTAAACAAACATTGAAATCATGTAATTATTCTCAAACATATCTGTTCTTATTCATTATGATATTCAATTATACTTATAAAATGATGCTTTTACATATTATCCATAGGTGAATCGCCATACTGGATTTATTTTCACTATAGTTATGATTTCTGTGACATTTTTAACTGAATTATATTATAGAAAGAATTTAAGAAAAATCTTTTTTAAAATAATGTTTTATGTATCACGGAATTGATTTATTGATTTTAGAATGCTTATAAAATATAACCCACACCTATATTTGGGAATTTTTAATTATTAATTTTAGTTATACTTAGTTGTGATTCTGAATTGTTTTTGAATATGAATTTACAAATTTAATATTTTTATATGTAATATGTTGAATGATTTTTATGAATACTAATTCATCATTAGAAAACATATTTAGATTCTTTATATGATATTGTTATTAAAATTTATTAGTTCATCCTAAGGAATTATGTTCTCAAGTCATATATCTTTGCTATGTTTGGTTCTTTAATCAACAGAGATATTAAAGCACAAATTATAAGATACAACACAGAATATATAAGAATATGTTCTGCATGTTCTTGCGTTTCTCATATTGTTATTACTTTTAATGCTAAATATTCATCTATTTAAAGAATTAACTATTACCTAAAACAATAAATGGCCAAGCTTATATACCCCACATGCAGTAGTCTGGGGTTTGGGAGCCATTTTCAATTAATATGCTTTCATATTTCAAAATATCTTAAGTAAGATTTGTGAATATTAGTCAAGATTTCTCAAGTAGTGATAACAGTGTCCCTCTTATAAGAATATGCAAAGACTCCCCTGAGGATTGAGATCAACCTGGTAGACTCAGTCCATGCAGGTCCAGTCCCCTCCTCCCAGGCTGAGCCAAGTGTCCCTGCATAAGCCCCAGGTTTCAAACAGCCAACTCACACACTGAGCACAGGACCTGGTACCACTGCCTGGATGCCTCCCAACAGATCAAGCCAATCAACTGTCTCACCCATTCAGAGGGAGATGGGAATGGGGGTGGGGGGGGCAGGGGGGCGGAAGGGGGGAGAACAAGGGATTCCGTGGCTGATATGTAGAATTAAATTATATTGTAAAATTAAATTATATTGTAAAATTAAATTATATGTAAAATTAAATTAAATTAAAAAAAAAGAATATGCACCATGGAATTGTTATTCTTTGAATATTTTTCCTAAAATCTTTTAGGTGGTGAAAAGAAACTTAAAAAAAGAAAAAAAAAACAGTGAAATCTGGCCCTTCTATTTCCTGAAAGTGCTGCATTATTCTCTCATGGAACTTAATTTTTCACCATTACTTCTGTTTCCTGATGTTTCAGTATCCAGGGAAGCTCTGACAACTAGGCACCATTTCTTTCAAATGGATAATGGAAGAAGTCAAGAAAAATTAATACCTTGTTTGAGAATTTTGAGTTCTGTTATGGGAGAGGACCTGGTCAAAAATTGAATGTTCATCTATTTAGATAAGAACTAGTTAACTTCAAATATATAGTAGCATAGATCATATATATGTTGTAAATTAAAAGTTTACATCTTCCTTAGTCCTGATAAGTCTTTTGTGTCCATAGGAAATAGTGAAAAAAACAAGCACCAATGCACAGAAACATAGTTACTTAACAGTAACCAGGGTATATGTATCTTTTTTCCAACATAACGTTTATACTGATTGTTTGGGAATTTCATGCAGTGCTCTCTGATCAAGTTCACTTCCCATTCCTCCCAGGACTGAAAACTTTGACAGGAAAACTATCATAAAGTCTTATGCAATGGATGTGTGGTTGCCTAATCTTTTTTTTTCCTCTTTTTAAAAAAACTTTTTAACTGATTCTTTGTGGATTTCATATCATGCGTCCCGACGCTACTCATCTCCCCATCCCCTCCCTTCTTTCCTTTGCCCTTGCAACTTCCCCTCTAATTTTTTTCAATTAAAACTGAACAAAACCAAAACAAATAATAGCTCTCCTCCCAAAAAACAAACAAATAAGCAAAAAATCTGGGCATAGAAGCTGCAGTGTGGCCCAGTGAGTATAGTATACTCTTTAGTCCATGCAAATGTTCTTGTGTTCATTGCAATAAATCATGGGTCTAGTTCAAGGCCTCTGGCTTCGGCTACACCTTCCATACTGGGCCCACACTGGGACTCTTCTTGGAGATCCTATTATTGCCTTATGACATGGAGATCCTGTAGATTTCTATCTTCAGGTCCAGTTCCTTCATATGCGCTTGTAGTCAGAAGTTTTCCCGTGTCCTGCCAGGTCCACAGCCGCTGAGACCCAAGTAAACACACAGAGGCTTATATTAATTAAAACTGCTGGGCCATTAGCTCAGGCTTACTCTTACTAGCTTTTATACTTAAACTCAGCCCATTTCTGCTAATCTATATGTCACCACGTTTTCTGTGGCTTTACCTGTGTGCCATTACATGCTGTTCCCTGGATGGTGGCCTGGCATCTCCTGACTCAGCCCTTTCTTCTCCCAGAATTCTCCTTGTCTACTTATCCCACCTATACTTCCTGCCTGGATACTGGTCACTCAGCATTTTATTTATCAACCAATCAGAGCAACACACATTCACGGCATGCAGAACAACATCACCCATCATGCTCCAGCAGTTCATAGGTGGATGTTGGAGTGGGCTGACTCATAGCCCTGGTTCTTGGCCTGGGTGGTAGCTGGATAAGTCAGGCTGTCAGCTTCCCTCATAGTCACCACTAGGCTGAGCTCACCACCACTGCCCCAGCTAGCTCACCAAAAGTAACATACAGCAAGGAACTTGGCATGGTCTCATCTTGCTCTTATGCCCTCTTAGGTCCAGCTCACTGGCATTCACACCACCAGGGCCAGATCTATTATTTTCCCCAGGTGAAGTGCTAGGCCGACTCTCCCAACCACTGTACTTAGTAAACACCTGGGCCAGCTCTTCCATTCTCATGCTGCAGGGGCTGGCTCTCTTATCTGCCACAGGTGGCAAGGAGTGATGGGAGGTGGGTGTATTCCTCTAGCCATGCAACCACATGGAATAAGAAGGAAGGAGTAGGGGTAGCTCCTCTAACTGTCTACAGCATTCGGGAGAGCAGATGCTTGCCTAATCTTAAGACAATTCATCAAGAATGTCTAGAGTGGCATGTGTATCAGATGGTAGAACTGGATTCCTTTCTTTACCTTTTTATTGACTACAACTCTTTGCACATCAACCTCCTTCTCATCATCCTTATTTGCTCGTGTTGCAAGACTCTTCTGCTCATTGTTCTCAAGTAGGTCTCCTGCCATAAGCCTTCCACTCCCACAAGCAGTTGCCTTATAGTTTACAACACAGGATGATTTGTCATTGCAATAAAAAGGAACTATTTTTCCTGTTTGTTTATATTCAGTTTGTCCTTTCAGAGCTTGAGATAATATAGATTAATGTCTTAATTGGTTCTTGTATGTCAATGTAACATATTGCTAAGTATGAATGCACAAGGGCAGAGGCTTTGGCATAGTGAGAGAAGAATGAGCAATACAGTGATGTAGGAGAGTAGAATCTTAGTTTTGACATCAGAGATCCAAGTCCCCTGAGAGGGAGCATCCCTTCTTGCCACCAGGGGATGCCAAGAAGTACCTTTTATCTTCCTAAAGAAAAATCACACATCAGGACTCAGCCAGTCATTGACACTTTCTATCTTTACAGTGCAAATCATGGCTGGCCAATTTTCTGTCATGCTTTCTACATAGAACATGGCCTTTGAAAATACAAAAACATGTTTCTTTCCCTTTATTTTCTCAGCCTTCCATTCATTGCATATATTCAGAACTCATTGTCTCCCTTATCTATGAAAAAAAAGAGTATGTCAATAAATATCGAGATTTAGGCTCTTTTTTTTTTTTTTTTTGAAATTTCTTACTTGGTAATTCTTATACCCAGTCAGAAACATTAAATGACAGGCAGTTAAGTTGAAGGTAATAAGAAGATCTTGATTCTAAACCAAAGTAAACAGGCTGTCATAAAAATTAAGAAATCAAAGATATGACAGACTGAATTTTCTCCCAGAAAGCAATTATTTTTGAACCTCAGATCTAATAAACTACAATTCTGAAGGCCTATGAAAGTGCTCATTTGTAGCTTTATCAATTTATAATAGATCAGCACATGACAGTGTAGATAGCCACTGAGGGAAAACAGTGTTCTTGTTTTACCTCTGCTGAACAAATAACATATCTGTCATAATACATATTAGCTTTTGCTTGATTACAGTTTTCAGTTATGGAATCTTCTATATCTTCAAACAATGACTTATCTCAAAATAATGATGATAATTTTGTGCAGCAATAGAAAGGTGAGTACATAAAATGCTCCCCTTCCCCAGGAACAGAAGATAAGGCCCAATAGACAGATATTTGTGAAGATAATTTAAATTATGTATAAGGTTTCTTTTAATGGATTAATTAATGAACAGTGTTGGTTATTTTAAATATGCCATACAGAGATGACACAACAGAAACCAACGGCAATATATACACCTCCTTTTATATGTGGTAATGATTTTAAATGGATACAGCTTGATATATTATGAGGACCTAACACAAATCATAAGTAAATAGCAAATTAGATCCTTAAACAACTGATAATTAATATTTACAATTTGACTTTTAGAAAATCACTAAACAGAGTGCTGAGAATTCCTAAGATGATTTATAGGGAGTGACAGATCATGATTCATACCAGCATCAGTCATACTTCATAGGCTTCATCTAAGGCATTAACTTCAACAGTCAAGTTATGCGATAGGTTAAATCCAGATTTTATTTCTCATATTGGAATAATTGAGTAAACACAGACAATTATGATAATCTTTGCAACATTTAGTTACTATGATATGCATTTTGAAATGGCTAATTCCACAAAAATGGAAAGTGAAAGGCACTGTGAAAATAATTATTCATGCAAGGTGAAAAATGACCACTTTCGCTTTCCACTTGACTGGACTAAGCCATAGGCAACAGAGGTGCTGAGGATATGTATATAGGTGAGTGTTGTCTTAGGTAAGAGTTTTAAATGACTGGTAGCTAAAATCAGATTTCACTAAGAGAAGATTTTGAGTTTTTAGAATTGCTCGATTGGTAGAAATAGAAATCTCATGCTTACAGAGGAAGTAAATAACCAAAAATGTGGTAATGATGAGAGGAAGGATTAAAATCATGAAAAATTATTATAGGACATGAGGCTATTTTGAATTTTCTTAAGCTTAAAAACAATATGTAACCTTTTGATAAGTTAGAGAGTTAATACTGAGTGTCAAAAAACTACATATATTGCTATGTTCCATATATGAAAATTATCTCCAGTATTGAATCTCTCACATATCATTCTGTTCAAGTGTAATTTTTTTGAGATGACCACTACTTTCTACTTGTTATTTTAGAGATTTTGTTCTTTTCTCCTTGAGCTATAAATAAACTGAAACCTATAAAAAGTAAGCTATAAAAATAAAATTAAAGTTATATGATCAGTATCCAGATTTAGAAAAGTAGCTCATTTTTCATGATATATTGTTGAAATCACAAAATGATAATTGTAGAGCAATTTGTGATACAAAGTATACCTGTATAAAACATGTAAGGGATAAAAGTGGTAGAATATGTCTAGATTTAAAACAGCTGTATGTACAACTAAAAAACGATGCATATGACTGAAAGGCAGCATTTATTGTCTAGATAAGACTATGGATTCTACATTGGACACCAAATTTTGCATTCTAGTTTAGCAGTGAAACACAGATGATACTATGGGCTGGAAAACGTGCAGGGGTTTAGGCTTTCCTCTCTCAAGTAATGCTTGAGAAAATACTCACCAGGGAATAGAGGCATGCAGCACAGAAAGCCAAACTCTGAGGAGAATTTTTAGATAGCACATAGAAAAATATTGCCCGGTAGATTCAAAATTTCTTTATGTTCACTACTTACTTGCTCATTTAAATCTAATACAAATACTAGGAAATCTTTAGTGTCTCATTGATTAGGAAATAATAGTCAAGGCACTCAGGAGCTACTGAGGCACATGGAGGTTTTCATCTGCAGTTTCTTATATGTATATCAACTTTCATGAATTTCAGATCATCAAGTCATAATTCCCCTAATTCAACAATTAGAATTATGTGAGCACACACAGTGTTTTATAATAGTCATAGCACCAGCCAGTTTGACTGTACCCCTCAGACAAAGCAAAAGCACATTTCTGATGCTTCAATGGTGACTTTAATGTGAACAAATATTGTTAATATTTTTCTATGGAACTTGACTTATTGCACTAAAAGTTCTCAGTTAATCAGAGATTTTTCTGAAGTTCAAAAGATGCAAGGTTGAAAACTGTTTTTTAATCTAACAATATAAAATTATCAGCTAGTATACTATGACTCTATGACTATAGGAAGTTTTAGTGTCTCAATGTTTCCCTTTCAATGAGTAAGATAAGAAAAATATGAATACAAATATGAAAACAAGGTATATACAATTTCAAGATGAGTCTTATAAATGGTTGAGTCTATTTAAATATCTTGGCATATGTTAATGTGCAAGCAAATATTAGACAACCATTAAACATAATGGGCATATTTAAACTTGAAAAAATAATAATGATACATTCTTCTCATACTAAAATTTAAATTATCTATCTTCTCAGTATATGTAAATGTTTATACAGTTTCTAAAGCAAGAATTCAGTAATTGAATGTTTTGGGGTTTTAACAAAGAAAAAAATGATTTGGTTGGAAAATTGAATACATTCCATGTTATTTAGAAATTTAGTAATTTAATGATGCTGGAAATTTTTTAAAAAGCTTTAAGACAAATATGGTATGTACTCACTCATAGGAAGATGCTAGATGTGGAACAAGGATGACTGGACTGCTACTCACATCACCAGTGAGGCTACCTGAAAAATGGGACCCCAAAAAAAGACACAGAGAAATGGACGAGATCTACATGAACAGCCTGGTCATGAGTGGGAACAATGAAGGGCGACGGTCCAGGGAAAGACAGTGGGAGATCCTAGCTGGATCAAGAAAAGAGAGGGAGAACAAGGAATGGGAGACCATGGTAAATGAAGACCACATGAGAAGGTGAGAAGGGGAGGAAGCAGAGAGCTAGGGAGGCCCACGGAGATCCACAAAGATACCCCCGCAAAAGACTGCTGGCAATGGTCGCGAGACGGCAGGAACTGACCTACTCTGGTGATGGGATGGCCAGACACCCTGATAGTTGTGCCATAAACCCCATCCAAGGACTGAGGAATCTGAATGCAGACATCCACAGCTGGCCCCTGGTGGAGCACTGGGAGTCTAATTAGTGAGTAAGAAGAGGGTTTATATGAGCGAGAATTGTTGAAGCCAAGGTTGGATAAAGCACAGGGACAAATAACCAAATGAATGGAAGCACAGGATCTATGAACCAAAGGCTGAGGGGTCCCCAACTGGATCAGGCCCCTGAATGCGTGAGACAGTCATTTGGCTTGATCTGTTTGGGAGGCAGCTGTGCATTGGTGCCGGGTCCTGGGCTCGTTGCATGAGTTGGCTGTTTGAATCCTGGGACTTATGCAGGGACACTTGGCTCGGTCTGGGAGGGGGGGAATGGACCTGCCTGGACTGAGTCTACAGGTCGACCCTGGTCCTCGGGGAGACCTTGATCTGGAGGAGGTGGGAATGGGGGGTGGGCTAGCGAGAAGAACAGGGGAATCTGTGGCTATTATGTTGAACTGAATGGTGTTGTAAAATAATAATAAAAAAAATTTTCAAAAATATTTGCCTATAAATTTAGTTTTAAATGTAACAGTGTAGGTAGCAAGATAGAGGAATTTTTTGCATTCATTTCTTAGGTAGTTTCTTGGAGTAGGGTGTGGAAATTGCATCAAGAGCAGGTATATATATTAGGTAATCTACCATTGAGCTGTAATCCCAGTTTTTGGTTTTTCGTTTTTGTAGGGCTTTATTTTTTTACTGTATATTTGTATCACAGAGACAAGGTCATAGTAGATTTCACAGACTGACCTGGAACTATTCCTTTTCTCATCTCACTGTTTTCATACTATAGTCTATTTAATATATCTTCTGTGTATTAATTAATTAATTAACCTCTTCATTATTGTCAGATAAACCTCTTTTGTATCTAATTATCTTAAGAGTATTGCCAATGTAGTTAACAGTATATTTTAAGCACTATTTAGCATGAATTTCCATTTATGATAAGTATCTTTATCCTTGCTACCCACTAGACCATATGAATTTCTACTTATTACAGTATTTCATTTTGTAATTTGTTTTATTTTACGATAATTACAAAAATTTCAGTTAGTTTTTCTATAAATATAAGTCAAGCCATCATTGTTACATTTAGATATTTGAGTATAGCCCCAAAGCAAAATTAGGTATGTGTGTGTGTGTGTGTGTGTGTGTGTGTGTGTGTGTATGTGTCTATGGGTATATATGATTATGTAATGTCCATAAACACACACGCAAAATGTACTGCAAATACACATACATACAATAGCACCTATATATACATACATATATAAGATGTATATATAGATATAGATAGACATATAGATGGACATGGAGACTCATTATCAGTTCATTATTGCTGCATCATGGACTATTACCTTTATTTTATAGAACAGTGTGTGATTTGACAAGTTGTTCTTCATAATATTAAAGTATTAAAAGACCAAATACTCATTTATGAAACATGTAGAAACATTTAAAATTTATAATGTATCTTATTAAATACAAGAGAATAGAGAATGATATTGTGAACCAAAAATATTTGTGGATAACATCTTGTGAATCTTTTTTTTTTTTTTTTTTTTTTTTTTTGGTTTTTTGAGACAGGGTTTCTCTGTGTAGCTTTGCGCCTTTCCTGGGACTCACTTAGTAGCCCAGGCTGGCCTCGAACTCACAGAGATCTGCCTGGCTCTGCCTCCCGAGTGCTGGGATTAAAGGCGTGCACCACCACCACCTGGCAACATCTTGTGAATCTTAAAAACTAGAAATTAAGCACAGTAATCTACTTTTAACTGAGAAATTGGGTAATATTGAATCACTTTTAAATGCATAAAACATTGCCCTTGAATCAGTCAGCTGTGTTTTGCCACCAAAATCTCAGTGCCCTATAAGTCATCCTTCATCGCCTTTATAAACAGTATCTATCAATAATGGGTATGAAGAAAGAAAGATGGTTCCTGGACAGTATCTACTTCAAGTGATCAGAGAAACCAAATTCATATGCATTTGTAATTACAGAAATAACAAGTGAAAGCAGTTAAGTTGAAAGTTTTTTTCCATAAAATTCAATGGTCTTAAGTTGGAAAAGCTTTGGATAATGTTACTAGAAAGAAATGTTCTTTTATATTAAAGTATCATTTGCCTTTTTGAGTGGTTTAGAGTTAATATTTAAAAATATATCTCTATATTTTTCTATATTTCTATAGAAAATATTCTATATTTCTATATTCAAGCATTGTTTTTCATAACTTCAGTAGTTATGGCCCCCAGTTTTACAATCATTTTGTTGTTGGAAATGTTTTTTTGCTGTTGTTGCAGTCACAGGATATTGATATCTTGATCTACAATCTCTCTTCTTAGTTTTTCTTGCATATATCCCTATCACATTCTCTACTCACTTAATGATTTAACTCTTTTCTCTGCTTTTCTTCACCACTGACAGATGTCAATCTGTCCTTCCATTTCTCAGCTTATAGCTCTAATAAATCTTGTAGAGCAATCACACCCACTGCCTGCCTCAACTGTCACCCTTACCTGAGGAACTCTGTAATGTTTTTCCAGTGAATCTTCCCTGTGCATGGGGTGCCTACATTCATATACTAATGTCTTTAGGTCTGTCTCTTTAGAATGAACATTTTCCATTGCACACACAAAATTTCACTAATTCCATCAATTAATAATATCAGCATTTGTCTTGTTCCCTAAGCAAAGATTAATTAATTGCAATTAATCCTTGAGTCTTCCTTTTCCTTCACTTTATTGATGCATTGAAATGAAATGTCACACTTGTAATGCTCTTTCAAAGCAATTTCAGGCCTTCTCCTTTAAAATCCCCCCTTTATTCCATGAGTTTGTAATAAACTTGCTACTAATTAGCTTAATATTATACATAGATGTCATAGACATTAACTTGTACAGGCAACCACTATCCTATTTCATGCTGAGGCTTTCATGAATTCTCTAGTCTAAAAGAAAGTTTAAGTCCTTCTTGTAACCAAGAATGCCATGAGTTGAATTTTATACTCCGCTGAGGTAACTATTTAAATTGATAGGCCTTCATGGATGAGACTCATTATAAATTTTGCTTTTTCTTATTTCTGAATGCTTCTTCATCCATTTATAAAGCTTCAGTTTGAACAAGTTCTCATCTGCCATGCTTAACTCAATGGTATATATGTTTTCAGTAAACATGTTCATTTTAGAAAATGTTTAGATTTATGGAAAACAATATAGTACCGAATAGTCCAAATAACCTCATAAACAATCATATCTATCATAAACATCTTCTTTAGCAGATTGTTACTATAATGAACTAATATTGATATATTATTAACACAAATTCATCCATTATTCATATGTCATTAGTTTTTAATCTAGTGCCCTATTTAGATTCCAAGATTGTATCTAGGTTAAACACATTACACTTAGCTGCTGCATCCCCTTAGGCTCTTCAAGGTTCTCACTGTTTCTCTCATTTTATTTTTGAATACTCAACAATGTAAAACTGTTCATGTAGTATTTTTACAGTGTGTCCTGTAGTAGAAAATGGATAGTGCCATTCTTATAATTCTATGAGAACTGTGGAAAGGCAAAGACACCACATAGGTGAAGTGTCATGTCCTTGAGGTGAAGGTTAAATGAGAGCCTAGCTATGTAGACCTAACTGGCCTATTTTTCACTAAAACCCGAGGCTAGCCTTCAACAAGCACTAATATCCTTTTACCTCAACCTTATTTTGCATACTGACCATCTTTGTTCTTTTGCATAGCATGGTCTCTGGTAGGATTCTCAACTAAGTGAGGCTTTTTATTTCCTTTTCTATAATATGCTTTCAGAGTCATAATGAACAGAACAAATACTAAGAATACAAGATTATGCTTCATGCAATTGAAGGTAGCTTTTCAATTAGATTAATATCAATTCTTTGTATAAGAAAGTTGTCTGTTCTTCATTTACTTATTTAGTTATTTGTCTACATCAGTGTTGGATTAAGGATGCCATTTTATTAAATATGCCATACAATGTCATTTCCATTCCTGCTCACATTGCTCAGCAGTGTTCACTGTACATTTTTACATAAGAATTTTCTGTTAATTTTGTACTCTAACATCATTTTATTCATATGGACATGACATTTTTCTTACTTGTGTGATTACACTTTTCAGTTTCTGTTACTATAAGATGTCCCAGATTCTTCTTATATTTTGCCTATCTATTTGTGTCTTATAATGAAATGTTTCTTCAAGAAAATTGGGTTCCTTAAACTGGAGAATGGTATGAAAAACCAAGGCTTATGTGTTAATCATGTATATTGCTCCAAGTATTAAGATAGTGATCATGTATGTAGAGATATTAATCTATGCATATTTACTAAGCTTGACTCTATATACTGTGGATTATTATGGGTAAATTTGAACAAATATGGTACTACATACTAATTCTTGTAGCACTATGTAAAATAATTTTATCTCTTGCAAGGTCTTGCTATATCTATATAACTCATCTTTCCCAAGTGTGAAATATTGGCAGTGGTTTATCATTTCATCATCTCCATTTCTTTTTAATTTGGTAAAAATGTAGTTATAATTTCCCATGAATCATCAGTGTAGATATAATTTTAAACAGTCTTATTAAATAAGTAACACAGAACCAAATAAAGAGTTAAAAGCCCAAGAGGTCAGAGCACTAGCAAATAGCCTTTAGCTTACCAGCCACTGCTGTCCTTCCCCTGAGAAAAGAGACCTACTTCCTGTGTGCCTGTATTTTTTATTGACTTTCTGTTATGCCTTCTCATTGGTTCTAAACCCAACCACATGACTTCTTTGTCACTGCCTGTCTACACAGACCTCCAGGTCTCTATGGTTGGTACTTGGATTAAAGCCTAGTCCATTTGTCATTAAATAGGCTTCATCCAGCAACTGATGGAAATAGATGAAGAGACCCATAGTCCAACATTATGAGAAGCTCAGGGAATTCTACTGAAGAGAGACTTTGACTCTTTTGCTAGCTTTAGGGACCATATTCCTCATATTGGGTTGCCTTGCCCAGCCTTAATATAAGGAGAGGTGCTTTATTTTATTGGAACTTGATATGTCATGTTTTTTTGATGGCAAGTCTGCCTTTTAAAAATAGAAATGAAGGAGGAGAGGATTGGAGGGCAGGGCAGAGGGGAGGCTGGGGGAACTGGGAGGAGAAACTCTGGTCAGGTTGTAAAATAAATAAAATTGAAAAAAAAATGACTCTGTCTCAAAAAATTAAAAAAAAAATCTTTCATGGCTTTTTCCAGACTGATACTTCCCTGCTTTTTATTGATCAGTGAAAGCCTCATGCCTGGATAGCTGTTGTTTATCTATACATTTACTCACTGACAAACACCACAGTATCCTACAGTTTGTGACAGCTGAAGCTGTTATTATAATCATTCACATGTAAGTTTTTATCCAAAGAAAACTTTTCACTACAATTAGGAGCATTCTTACTAACCATATGGCTAATTATATGATAAAAGAAAAAGTTCTACTATTTTATCTTTCCTGTCACAAATTAATATAAATTTCCTATGCATCACATCTGTGACATCAATTGGTTTAATGATCCTCTTCACAACATTTAAGCCCTTCCTATGGGGGATCTGTCATTTATGGTCTGAATTTGATAGAATTATGGTGTGTAGCTTCAGGACAAAGTTTCCCAATTTGGAGTATGCTCTTAAATTGTTTCTACCTTTAAACTGTATCTCTTATAAGTTTTGATATTATTCATTTGTTTTTATATTTAATATCTGATAAATTTTCTTATTATTGTTGCATAATTGAAAACAATGGTGAATAAATGAACAAAATTATAGATAATGAATAACATCAGATGTGATGTGTATAATGAAGTATGTATGTAAAAGAAACATGTAAGATCATAATATATTCTGTATTTTATTAATTTATGCAAAAGCTATGTCCTGAGATAGGACTTTCTTAGCCCCACACTGATGATTTCTTTAAAACTTGTCATTAGAAATTTGTTCCAAAAATTAGTTGGAAATATCTATTGAAAATTTCATTCCCAAAATGCATTACTTTCTCAAGTTTACTGTTGAATTGTGCAAGAAAACATTTTATATTATAAGGGGACAATTTTTATTTTCACAATCTGGTATCACTGTCTGATATTTTGAAACAAATGCAGATATTTGAACAATATTTACTTTCTACATTTTTGTATAACTGCCTATTTGCATAAAAATTATGCTAATAATTAAAATAGCATTTAATAGTAAATGTATTGGGGATATTATATACATTACATTACTGAAAAATCAATCATTATTTACATTATATATATCTTTAAAATGTTTGCAATTATCAACTCAAAGTTTAAAATAAGACCAGGTGAATTTATGGATGTTACTAATGTTATTCTTCTGTTCAATGCTAGGATAAGATTTGAAATTAACCAAAAATATCATTAATTCTACTTTCCCCAAACATCCACAGTAACTATATATATTTGATCACAGTTAACATTCCTAATCCTGTTAGATTGTATTAAACCATAAAACCTATCAGTTATGCTTAATAATCTGTCTTTCATTATTTCTCATACTATAATACCTTTCTATCAAACATTACAAACTTATGATATAAATATTCAAAGAAATCATAACTCAAAATAAAGCTAAAGAGAAAAAAATTTCAGAATCTTTCCAGTATCTTTACAAGATGATTCACTTCCTGATTTTCTTTTGACCTCAACTTTAGCTGTACACTCACATTTTTACTGGTATCCTGAGGGGCTTACCAGTAATTCTCAATGTCAGTAGTTACATCCCACACATCCTCATTCTTTTAGAAATGAAATTAGAGAGAGCAGGAGAAAGTGACTCAGAGATACTCAAATATGTGCTATGTGAAAATTTATTCTCAAACCCATCTTCTACCTTCCTTGCCAAGTTTCTGGACTTTCATGTACTTTTTGCTGACTCCTTGGAATTTATATTCTTTTCTCCTACTCTTTCTGAGATAGAACTTGGATGGATGTCTACTTCCAACAGTAAATCATCTGCTCTATGCACAAAGAACATTTGTTCCGGTAAATATTTTTTTTCCTTGATTCCCGAGAAAAGTTTGAGCCAAGAACTAGTTAGGCTTATGAAATGACATGAGGTTGTTGCCACTGGAATGTTTTATGTTGATTGAAAAATGTGGGAGACTAATGTTTGTTACTGAACCTTTGAAAGAAATATGATCAGTATTCACCTTGCTACTCCAAGAATGTCATCAAATCTCCAGGTGGTAAGTGAAGCAAACAGAAGATATAAAATAAAAGAGAAATGTAACCAATTTTGAAAACTCTTCTTAATAGTTCCTGAGTTTATTCATTTACAGTATCATGAAAAATAGATTGTGGCCATCCAGTAAGTCTAGTTTCAATAAATGTGTGAATGTGGCCCCTGTCATACATTTCATTGGAGGTGGTTTTGTTCCCAATGTGTACTTTTACGACAGTAGAAAAGATTTCACATATTTAATCTTGGTGAATGATGCAGATAGCTAAAAGCAGAAGAAAAAGGAAAAATAAGAAGCAGAAGAGCAGTTCTGGTGCTGTAATGTTTGATTTAGTTTTTTTTTTTTTTTTTTTCAAATATAATGAGTGTTCTTTTCCCTTGAAAAGCATAGAGCTTATTTAGGATTGCATATGATTACAGGTAATGATATACATACATATTCAATATGGAAATATTTCCAATACATTATAGTAACTCTGGCATAAATGAAGATTACATATGGATTGTATGTACATACAAAGATAATAATACCTGGATACATATATATGCACAGTTTATAAGAGCTCCATAAATTTTGCTGTGGTACATCAAGAAACAAATGATTGCTTTTTCCACTGATGAGAAGTAATTCTATATTAGACTTAGGAACTCCTTACTGTTCTAATCAAACTTTTCATTACTATGACCAATACATGAGAAAATAAACAAATAGAATTAGGCTCATGCTCTTTGAGGTTGAATAACATGATAAGCTGGAACCACTGATTCTTGAAGAGGAAGAATATCATGTTTTTGGAAGTATATAGTGGCAAGACTACTCACCTTGTGAAATCCAGAAGAGAGAATGGGAAGGGGGATAAAAGGGAAGGATGAAGAAGGGGGGAGGCAGAAGAGAAAGACAGAGAGAGACAGAGATCAAAGATTTCTTTTGCTCTATATTCTATAAGCAAACCTCACTTCTTAGTATCCAAATCATTCATTCATCACTGCATAAATTTATTGATTAAATGAAGAAGTTAATTTACAATTAAATTGGTTGCAATTTACATTAGTTAGAATTGGCCCTTAAATTATAAACTACCTATCTCCTACTTGATCTGTGACTCTCATATTCTATAGAACTCAGCACTTCTTTCTACAGTATTACAAGATTACAACTTTGAGATTCTTCAAAGTTTAAGAATTTCACAAATTTTGGTGAGAGAGCATCAGTAAGAAAAAAATCTCTGTGGCAGGCATGATGATGTATGTATTAAATCCAGATATCTGCATCTTAAGGAAAGGGATATCTGTGATATCAAGGTGTGCCTAGTCTACATAAAGATTTCCAGACCACCATAGTTACACTGCATGGACCTGTTTCACAGTCTCTCTCTGTCTCTGTCTCTGTCTCTGTCTGTCTGTCTGTCTGTCTGTCTGTCTCTCTCTCTCTCTCTCTCTCTCTCTCTCTCTCTCTCTCTCTGTGTGTGTGTGTGTGTGTGTGTGTGTGTGTGTGTGTGTGAATATGTTTGTGTCTGTGTGTCTGTGTGCTTCTCCAGCTTTTCCATATGGGCACATAAGGTGACTAGAGGTCTATACTGAATGTCTTCCTCAATTTCTCCCCCTCAAATTTTTAATTGAACTTTAACTGAACAAGAAGTTCAACATTTTGAATAGACTGGCCAACACCGTCCCAGGATTCTCCTGTCTCTGTCTCCTAAACCCCAGAGCTGTGGTTACATGAGCATGCTGTCACACAGTTTTTGTAGGGGTCCTAGAATTTGAGCTTAGGCATCATGCTTGTGCAACAAGCACTTTACACAATGAACCATTTCCTCACCTCCAACAACCTCTCTTGAGACAATGGTAGACTAAGCAATAGTCTAACTCATGCCAACAAGTAAAGACTATACTCTAGAAATATAAACTACAAATGATATTAAATCATGCCAAAGAATATAATGGAATCAGAAATGTGTTCTATAACTTCATTTTTAAAATAATATTCCACAACACTTCAAACATCTTTCCTTCAGCATGATTTCTATGGTTAAAAGTAATATAGCTTAGAAATTTTACTTTCCATTTACTATTTATTGAAATATCTCATCTTAGATTATTTCATTAAACATTACACTGCAGTTTTATTAAGTGATCTCAGGTTACTGATATGAAAAATAATGTTATTAAATAATGCATATTGTTTTTCATTGTTAAGATTCACTAATCTATTCATTTTATTATGTCCATAAAGAAACTAAGGCTAAGTAACTTGATCAGGGATCATTAGTCAGTTCAGACAAATGTTAGCCCTTCTCCATTTTACTGGTTTTCACCCTGGGTTATTTTTGTATCCTTTGAGATGTGTGACAATGTTTGAAAATATTTTTAATTGTTATGGCTCAGGAACAGGAGTTATTATTGGTGTCTATTGTGTGGAGATCAAGGATACTCTTAAATACCCTAGATATCCTTAAGTACACTAGTACATGGCATTTATTCACAGAAATTCACAATTTAGTCCTAAATGTAAATAAGTCAAAATTCAAACCCTAAATGAGACTGTATTCTAAAACAGCATGAATGCAGCGCAACCAAAAACCTTAATTTCCCTGAATCATTATGAAATCACTTTGCTGCTTTCAGAGGTTCTTCAATTGTGTGGTCCTTCAGAGTACACTTTTCACATAGCAATATTGTGTTGCAGTGTCAAAAGCTTAGATATGTGTCTGAGATTGCAGAGATTGTCCAGCCTTCAAGAGATCCTCTGCTCTTGTATTGACAGCAGGATTAATTCCCAGAACTCACTTGACACCCTCACCATCTCCAGGCACATATACATGCAGCATAGTCATGATGACAGGCATAATACAGACAAATAAAGCAAAATAAATAATTTTATATAAATCTACATACTTTATGAATTTATTACTCGAATGCAGTATGAAAAATCATATTTTCTTTGCTTAAGAGTTTTTTTTTTTTTTTTTCCTGAAGTCTAATCTAATTATTCTATATTAGGGCATACTCTTTCAAGCAATTATTCAGGTCAAATAGATAACCTAACTCTTGCCATATTTAAGTTACTTTTAAGTTTAAATTACTGCAGCATTTAGATGGCTAAAGGAATGTAATATGTGCTGTGGGATGGTCTGTATGTCAAATTGCTCTGATTGGTCAATGAATAAAACACTGATTGGCCAGTGGCCAGGCAGAAAGTAGGTGGGACAAGGAGAGAGGAGAATTCTGGGAAGCGGAAGGCTGAGGCAGAGAGACACTGCCAGCCGCCGCCATGACCAGCAGCATGTGAAGACGCCGGTAAGCCACAAGCCACGTGGCAAGGTATAGATTTATGGAAATGGATTAATTTAAGCTATAAGAACAGTTAGCAAGAAGCCTGCCACGGCCATACAGTTTTTATGCAATACAAGTCTCTGTGTTTACTTGGTTGGGTCTGAGCGGCTGTGGGACTGGCGGGTGACAGAGATTTGTCCTGACTATGGGCAAGGCAGGAAAACTCTAGCTACAAATATGTTATATATATATAATATTATATATAATATATATATATATATTAATTAGTCTAATATAATAATATCACATGTGATATAATATGTATATTTTACATAATACATATATACATATATATTTATGTATATCATATAATATATATATATATTATATATATATGATGATAGGACACAGACAACCCAGATTTGCCTTAAATTCATTATTTAAAGAAAGATGAGCATGATCTTATGAATCTTATGCCTCTACCTTCTGAGTGCTGAAATCACAGATAAGATTTATATGAAGTCCATGAAGGCCACCCTACATTCTAAACAAGTAGTGTACCTAGTGAACTATGAATATCTAGCCATGTACATCATACACTTTCTTGTTAGAGGTTTAGGAACATATTTGCTGAATACTTAAGATTTGATACATAAAATATACAGAATTGAAGCCTAGACTAGTCTACCTTAGTACATAAATGCAATATTTTTATTCAGCTTCATTGATATCTTTCTTTTATTACAAAAATTCTTTACAAAAATTTTGAGAATTTCAATATATTCTATTCATCTGCATTTTTATCAGAATTCCTTTTTTTTTTTTTTGTAAAAATGTGCTTAAAAGAGGCAAGCAGATCTCTTTGAATTAGAGGCCAGCTGGGTCTACAAAGTGAGTTCCAGGACAGCCAGAGCTACATGAAGAAGCCCTATCTCAAAACACAAACAAACAAACAAAACATGTACTTATATATTCCAGAATATTCTTAAATTATAGAATTTTCTATGTGTAATGAAATCAGAAACAACAGAAAACTGTAGTCTTCAGATAATATTGTATTAGACTGGCTTTTTTCTTATTTGGAACTGTTTGGAGTGTGTACTTATATGCTTGCAAATTAAGTGTTAGACAAACAAGGAAATTTAGCTATAGAATATTTAAATTATATCAAGCAGAAGACACAAATACTTCTTCATGGGACAGATGGCTATATATATATATATATATATATATATATATATATATATATATATATAGAAAATTTGGAAAAAAAACATTTCAGCCACAGCACACATTTTTTTCTTATTTCCCATATATTTAATATGACAAATTGCTCAATGCAGTTGTATGCTTGGGAAGTTATTTTATGATCAAGTGATAATGACTCGTGAGTGAAGGGAATTGAAAGCTGTGCAAATGTACATTTTGATGGAAGAGCCATTTGCCTATGAAAAGAAACATTACTAGAAAACTGATACTTTGGGAAGAAAATGGGAAACCACATGTGTCTCTCAGTATTTGGCTGTTACTTAATCAGAAGCATGTCCAAAAGCTCTCATGCCAAGAAAAAACAGGGAAGAAGCTAAGCCCTGGAAAATTTTATCATTTCTTCAATCTTGTCAGAGCACTAAAGCAGGCATAAAATATATTCATGTAAAACCATAGGTGCAATTGTCTTTCCAAGTATATTCACAGACTTTTAGTATCTTTGTTGATCCTTTATTAACTGCAAGAAAGATGCCCTTTACTTTGGTATTTTCTGCTATAGTTGCTGTTAATTTAATTTTTAGTAGGCAGTAAATAGGGAGTTTTGCCTATTATGTCTAGCCATACTTACTAAAATTTGCACGTAGTGCACATGAGTGTGTTTATTCTAGTAATGCATATTTCATATATATCATAAATTATTCCAAATTTAGCATATCATAGATAAACTCTCAGATACTTTACAATCCTCAGTTTGTGAGTTGAAGTGTAGATGGCAGTGTTCCTGTGTCCTGCAGCCACCCAGTCCCAAATAAACACACAGAGGTTTATATTACTTACAAACTGCTTGGTCTATGGCTCAGGCTTACTTCTAACTAGCTCTAACATCTTAAATTAACCTATTTTATTAATCTATATATTGCCATATATATGGCATGACCGTGGCATTATCAGTAAGCTGATATCTTGATCCTTTGGTGGCTAGATGGCATCTGCCCACCTCTACCTTTTTTTCTCCCTGTTTCTCTTGGATTTCCTACTTGGCTGTAACCGGTCTTGGCATAGGCTTCTTTATTAAACAATGGTAGCAACACATATTCACAGCATACAGAAAGAACATTCCACAGTATTGAAATTTTTAATGGCTTTTCTACTCATACTGGTCCCTATATTGACAACCACTCAATAGTCCCCCCTAATCCACCCAATCACCAATTAACAGTGTGTACCTCATTTCAGAGTGAGTGGTAAGGACACTCCTTCTATCCTCTACTTTCCTTCTCCAACATTATTGCTTTTGTAAAAATAAGTAAAATCAATATTTACTAGGAAATAATAGATGTATTCTATATTTAATACTTTATGTCTGATTCTTTTTTCTGTTTTTTTCACTTCTTTTATTTTTTTGATATTATGATATAATTACAACATTATACTATGTAGCTAGAGTTTTCCTGCCTTGCCCACAGTCAGGACAAATCTTTGTCACCCGCCAGTCCCACAGCCACTCAGACCCAACCAAGTAAACACAGAGACTTATATTGCATACAAACTGTATGGCCATGGCAGGCTTCTTGCTAACTGTTCTTATAGCTTAAATTAATCCATTTCCATAAATCTATACCTTGCCACGTGGCTGGTGGCTTACCGGCATCTTCACATGCTGCTGATCATGGCGGCAGCTGGCAGTGTCTCTCCGCCTCAGCCTTCTGCTTCCTACAATTCTCCTCTCTCCTTGTCCCACCTACTTCCTGCCTGGCCACTGGCCAATCAGTGTTTTATTTATTGACCAATCAGAGCAATTTGACATACAGACCGTCCCACAGCACTTCCCCTTTCTTTTTTTTAAAAGGAAGGTTTTAACTTTTACACATCTCCAAAGTCAGCTTGGTATATTTGGGAATTTGGGCGGCGTAGCTTCTCTTACTACTTCCTGCTGGAGGGGGCACTGTATCTTATGGGACACAAAGAAAATTTTAGGATCATGGAGTAGTCCGTGAGACCGTATCGTCTGAGCCAGTTGCCTTGAAACGATTCTGGATGTTGGATCATCTAGGCCATAGTGTCATCGGAGACCTTTCAGGTGGTCTTGGCTGGTCAAACCTGATGTATCTTAATCTGGAACAAATCCATAGCCTCTGGCTTTCTGTGGAAACAAAAGCAGAGCCTCTTTTCCAAAGCAACATATCCTTACAGCCAAATTTTGAAGTCAAGGTACCTTTAAAATATACATTTTGGCATAACTCAACAGCTTTTGTAATCAAATGTTTTTCTTCAGTTACAAATATCAAAGAGAACATAATCCAGATTCTCTGTGTGGTAGCCATCTTTATGTGGCTTATGTTTTATATTACCTTGAGACTATTGCTTTAAACTGCAGCCTTCTTAGCACTGTGGCTGCTGACTCCACCCACTTCAGCTTCCCAACATGGCGGTGGTACGTTTTCTGCCAGCTCTGGGAGCCATCCTGGGTCTATGCTTTTATCCAAGCAGTGTGTAGCCCAGAAACCTCTTTTTGTTTTGTACTAGAAAAGGCTAAATCCACCATGCAGCTTAATGTGCCACTTGCAGAAGACTCATTCCCGCCATACTGCAGGTCAAGCACACACGTCAGGATCCCGCCAGTAACTCAAACCAGCAGCTGCTGCTCAATTGAGAGAGACAATTAGGAAGCTGTTTTTAGCTCCGTTTTAGAATCTTTTCTCAGGTTTTAGGTGGAAACTCTTGCCCCACGTTGGGCGCCATTTTAGCTAGAGTTTCCTGCTTCCACATCAGACAAATCTTTTCACCGCAGTCCACAGCACTCAACAACAATAAACACAGAGACTTATATTGCATACAAACTGTATGCCATGGCAGCTTCTTGCTACTGTTCTTATAGCTTAAATTAATCATTTCATAAATCTATACCTTGCACGTGGCTGGTGCTTACGCATCTTCACATGCTGTATCATCGCAGCTGCATTCTCTCCGCCTCAGCCTTCTGCTTCCCACATTCTCCTCTCTCCTTGTACTACTTTCTGTACTGCAATCAGTGTTTTATTTATTGACCAATCAGAGCAATTTGACATACAGACCGTCCCACAGCAATACTACCTTTCTTTTCCTTTTCTAAACTCTCACATGCACACTTATTTACTATCTTCCAAAATAATGATCTCATTTACACATACATATATGTATAATATATACTTCTAAATATATAAATACAATGTATTTAATCTGTATAATGTTGCTTGTATGTGTGATTTCAGGGCTGACCACTTGGTACTGAGTAACCAATGACATGCTCCTCCCTTGAGAAAATTATTTTTCCTGACCTCAACATTCTTAAGTTGTCTATAGTTCTTAAAATTTACATGCCCTCTCTTTTGCACAGTGGTCCATGTCCCTCCTGAGACATTTACAAGCTGTTGGTACTCTCCTTGGTTTTCCTACCAGAGGTGGAAAGTAAGTCCCTATTGCTAAAGATACCATGAACTTCAGACAAAAAACAAAAGGCCACTAAGCTGGAACTAATTTTTCCCAAATATTTGTCATTATTTATTTATGCGTGCATTCCTGTACACTCATCTGTACGTTTGTATAGCTACACATGGAAGCCAAAAGAAAATGTTGAATATCTTATAATGGGAGTTATAAGTGGTTGTGAATCACTCAGCATGGATGCTAGTAATGGAACTTGAATGCTATAGAAGAACAGCAAGTGCTCTTAACCACTGAGAAATCTGGCCAGCATTTCACACAGGATTGAAAAGGAACTATTCCTTACAGAAACTTCTAAAACTTGAACTCTAAATTTAAGAATTATTGAAATTTGTACCCAAGGTTGCAAGGAGAGTTGAACATAGATGTTTCTATACCCTTCAATCAGATGGATTTTATGTTGATACTACTATTGTTATAGTCTATGCTACGCTGGAAAATTTTACTCATGTAGTATCTTTAATCTTAAGCATACTCATCTGCCAGCTTAGTTGTATCTATCTGTCTATCTATCTATCTATCTATCTATCTATCTATCTATCTATCTATCTATCTATAGTTACCTTCATTGCTAACCCAATGTTTCCTTATGTGATTATTTAAATATATGTTTGAATTTTATGAGTTCCTAACATCACTAAGCCAATGGAGTTTAACCACTGCTTTCAGAAATGAAAATGATGAAGGGAAACACAAAATGTAGTGATCATTGGCTTCATTTTGTATGATTTTAACTTCAACTAGTAAGAGAATCTTTGGTGTTCCGACATGTTTTACTCTATAAAACAAAAGGAAAAAAGTTATGTAGATGATGTTCAGAAACAGTCTTATTTCAAGATTAAAAACATAAAAACAAACAAACAAAAAACACATTGCTCAGAGTTGGACATATGGCTTAGTCACTGAAATGCTTGCCCTACAAGCACGAGGACCTGAATTCAAATTCCCTGCACATACACAAAAGTCTGACATAGCTACGTGTGCCAATCATACCACTGTTGAAGTAGTTGACACAGACCTACATAGCTCTCTAGACAGAGACCCTAGCTGAATGGTGAGCTTCAGTAAAAGACAGTGTTTATAAATAAAAAAGTACAGCGTGTCTATGAAAAAGACACATAGCATTGGTTTTTGACTTCCACAAGCACATGCATAGGTTTCTGTGCACCCACATGTATATGTGAATACATACATGCACGCCAAAATTTAAATATTGCTCAGAATTATGCGTATATGAATAATCTCAAACAAATGTTGCTATTTTTATTTGTTGCCAAACTAGACAGAAACAACCAACAGCTTCAAGCAAGAGAATGACAAGAGGCTTTCAGATCAAATTGTTATAGCTCTCATTGATTTTTTCACTGTTAACAAATGTACATGTTGTTCATGGTTCTTTGCAGTTCCTGACCATTTCAGTTCTAGCCTCATGTTATAAGTTTTTTGGTGTCTTTTCCTCTAAGGATAATAATACTGTACAAAAAACATCTCCAATGAATGAATATATCCATTTTCAAAAATCAAATTTTATGGACTTCTGGCTCTTATCCAAACAAGCACAAAGTTGAAATTTTTGAAAATAAGACCAATGAAACTTCAGACATATTCAATGATAATTTTGGGCAACTGGTCTTCCCTTGGATAAGAAGCAAAAGATTAAAATGACTGCTCTGTGGTTCATGACATTTTGTTTTGTCTTTTTTTTTTTTAACAAGCCTCACTATGGTGAAAATAGTTACATAAGAAAAAACTTTAGAGAACAAGATAATGAAGATAATGCTTAAATAATACTACAAAACCTACCTGCAGTCTCTCTCTCTCTCTCTCTCTCTCTCTCTCTCTCTCTCACACACACACACACACACACACACACACACACACACACACACACACTGTGTTTCTCATATATGTATATGTGTATATATACATATACATATATGTATATATACATATATGTATATATATACATATACATATATGTATATATATATATGAATGAATCTCTTGGAGGTTTGGGGGTATGATTTCATTTGGATCCATATGTATACAGATCCACAAACATACATATCTCATACTATACACATGATATCTTGGACATATTTTTATCTGCAAAGAAGATACAATTTTTATTGAATTTATATGGATGCATTTTATTTGCAATGGTTTCATTGCTTTATTTGTGCGAACTCACTTCAGATGGTCAATCAATTCCATATTCAAAGACACCTATCTAGTGAATTTCAGAGAAATAGCTATTTACATTTGCAGTTCAGAAATCTTGCAAAAGTAAAAGAAACATAGATTCCTAACTTCAAAACCCATCCTGTCTCCACTTTATTAGCTTGTGTTCCTAGCATGACATTTTCAATTATTTTAATGCATATTGTTGGCCTAGATCAATCATTCTAGGCGCTGACAACAAGATTAAATAGCTCATTCATTTTTACTTTCTCACTATATAAAAGTTGGCCCTCATCAATATATTTGAATCTCCCTGTGCTGGTGATATGATGGCATTCCATCTAAACTCTTGTTCTATGTAATTTTGAAAGTTGCTGTGGAAAATTCCATCATATAAATGCTCCCAGATGTATTAGTTGGAGCATTATCCCTATGCTTAAGCTTGCACAGCACTAAAACGAGCAGTTAGAACAATCAAACAGTGCTCACCAGTTGCCTGATATTGTGTAAACCAGTCATAAAGTGCATGTTATGATGTAACACCCACTGTGCCTAATTATTCCCTTTTATGTGCAGAACGGCACAAGCTGTGCAACCTTTGGGAATATTGACTCCTCAGAAAGCTTTTCATTCTGCTTTCCTCCCACTCTCTGCCCACAATAGGAGTTGTCCCATCAAGCCTCTATTCTACAAAGAGAAAGAATAGGAGCTTTGGTAATTGATAGTCTATGTTTCCACATAAAGTGTAGCAAATGCTAGCTATTGCCTTACCCAGACACATTAAAAGATTTCCAGTGTCAAAAGGGCAAAAAGAAAATCTTTAACATAGCCCAAGATCTTCCAGTATAGAGTTAAGTTTCCCTCTAAAATGTTGCTTTCACTCATACATCACCTCCCTTACTTTAATACATCTTGTGTCTTTGCCTATATATATCTCATACCTACAATGACTCTGTCCATCCACACAGTCAACTTATGATCATATTCTTCTTGGCATCTTTTCCAAAATACAATAGCCTATCCTGATACATCATTTATTAATTTGTAGCATGTATTTGCTCCTAATTGAAGCTTCCTATTGTGAAGTTAAACTTTGAAATATATTAGTGCATGTGTGTGTGTGTATATGTGTGTGTGTGTGTGTGTGTGTGTGTGTGTGTGTGTGCTTGTGTTTCACATGTTTGTGTGTTTGCACTGGTGGGCACATATGTATGAGCAAGTATGTATGCATATGTATACAAGTTTCTGTTGTGGCTCGAGATTGGTGTCTGATGTATGCCTTCCTCATTCTCCATTGTTGTATATTGAAGCACGGTATTTTATGAACCCAGACTTTTCTTGTTTCAGCTAGAAATTTTGATTTGTGGTTCCCTGCCTCTACCTTTCATCTCCTGGGATTCATCACAAATGGGCTGTGACATCTACCAGGATTACATGGTTTCTGGGATCCATATTCAGGTTCTCATCTTTCCATGGCATATGCTTTACCAGCTGAGCTACCTTCCCAGCTCTGCAAAATTTTTTTTTTCCTATATTTTTACAGATAAATACCCTTTACTCTATGTCTGGATGCCTCAACTGTGATGTGCTTTGGATATAATAACTTCTCCTAAGGACTCAGATACAGTGATTAGCTGACTTTCTTTGACTTATGTCTTGGCCCTTTCTGAGCAAGACTGCTATGACTATACATAGGAAAACAGCCCTTTAAAAAAAGAACTTCCTCTTGGGGGAACCAACTCAGGTCACTATTTATAGCTAGCATTAACATCAGTGTTGGACCATGGGAGGCTATTGGATGCCAATTGGCAAGTGTGAAGTGTAGTCAGTATCTGTAAACTGGTAAACTCTGGAATAAGAGGGGGAAATAGTTTAAATGTATTTGATAGCCTTAGAGGACAATGCCATCAAAAGATTTCTTGGAGATAATTTTTACCAAGAAGGACAAGAAAAGAGCTTATAATGCTTACTCTGAAAGTAAAATGCTGAACTTTTAAACAGCCATGCTGGTTTAATACCAGGATTATTTAAAGAGGCCTTTAGCTATTTTGCTGTTCTCATATTATAGGCAAATAGTCATAGTTTATCTTCTGTGTGCTGCTGTAGGGTCTTCAGAACCAATCTGAGTAGGTAAATATCAATTGTTCAGCCATAAAAGTCCATAAAAACCAGAGTTCCAGAAAAAGCATTATGTTTTGCATACAGTAATGTGCTGGTGAGTGTTTTACAAGCCCCGTACAGCAAAAGTGGCAGAGTGAGTACCCACTATATGGTACTTCAGTTACTCTTTGGGACACTTAATAATATTAGCAATATGTTTCAATCAAGCTGATGTTACATTATTAAGGAACTTTATGGAGTTTTCCTTTTCAATTTGAAGCTAATACATTGCTAAACAGAACTCCCAGTAACTGCAATATCAATTCTTATATGTGAGTGCTGTTTATAACAATATAGCATGGAACATTACTTTCTGAACGACCTGAAAGCCAAACTATGAATTGAGGAGGGCTACATGAATACACATCACCAAGTTACAGCAACCTACACAACTGTATAAGATATAAACCAAAGCACATGCATATCACAAACTTGGCCTCAAACACAGTTTTCTTGTTAATTGCTACCTGGTGCCTTCCATCACCTACACCATGAGATATAAATTTAAACCAGCTCAGTGTTGATGACCTTCCAAAAATATTCTTTATAATTATTTTTTCTTAGAATTCAATGTTTGCCCACAGTATTTTTTCATTTTACTCACGCTTTAATTCCCCATGCTTACTCTTCCTGGATACTTCTTCCCATCTTCCCTATGATCCTCCTTCCCAACTTCATGCCCTCTTCATTTTTTTTTTTTTTTTTACTGTTTTTGAAGTAACTTACTGAGTCTAGTGATACACATATAGTGTGAGTGTAATGACTTTATTGGAGAATGAGTGAACTTTTGAAGCCACAACTCTGGGTTAAACTGATTTTCTCTTCCCCAACATCCACTGGCAAAATATTTTTACTCAAATGACAACAGAATTTGTTCTTTCATGCTGGGATAAAACATTTAGTCCAATATTCTTATAAAGTTTCTAATTGTGAATATATAGAATAATCAATAATCTATCAATTCACTAGCAATGGCTCTTTCATCATTTTTAGTTTTTGTTGTTTTGTTTTGTATTTTTACAGTGTCTTTCTCTGTATCCTTACTATCAGGTTGGCCCTGGACTCACAGAGATCCACTGTCTCTGCCTCCTCAGTTGGAATTACAGGTAAGAATCAGCATGACTGGTTAGTACTGCCTGTGCTAAATCAAGATTTCGGTGGATTTTCTGATATGGCTATTCAACAGCTGCATTATAAAACCCAAGGTAACCAAAGACACACGTCTGCCTCTGTGCACTGCTCTTGCGTGCACCATCAGCACTTTGCTGTGGGTGTCATTCAGACTACTGAGGCCACTTTGAAGTGCATATCTACTTTGAGATCCTCTGTCTTTGGATTTCTACTCTAAAGGATCATATGAAAATGATCATGATGCATGAAAGCTCACCTTTCCGTCTTGGGCCAAGGCAATTCTCTCCATGGAAGTTAGCTCAAACATCCTCTTATACTTTTCTTTGCTCCATATTCATTTCTGTACTATTCTTTTACTTTTTCTTCTGTTCTTCTCAGTAATTTTTAAATTTCTTCCTAATAATTTATGTGATTTCAAATACTCAAAGAATTCTATTTTATAAAACATAAACTATCTCGAAAAACCAAAAAAAAAAAAAACCTAAAAAAATGTTTTTTTACAACTCTTCAACTGCTTATTAAGTGCAACCCTTTTTATTTTTGAAAAGTTTTAACTTTCTTCTGTGTATTTGTATGTGGGTATGTACATGTGATTGCACCAAGCAGGACAAAGGAAGTTCTTGGATTCCTTTGAGCTGGCATTACAGACAATTATGAGTCACTCAGTATGGGTTCAGGAAACTGAACTCAGGTCCTCATCAAGGGCAGCGTATGCCCTTAATCACTGAGTCATCTCTCCTGCCCCCATTCAGGACAAATTTTTATTCACACAGGATTCGAAAACAATTTATTTTGTCATTAGTTTAATTGTTTCAATGTATTTTTTTTTCCTTCACCTGTATAGAGTAAGAACTTAGAAGTACAAAAAATTCTCAAAGTCAGATTGGGACGCTGAGAGAGTTTTTAGCAACTAGAATCAAACCAGAGGTTCCCAGTAAAATAAATCTCCGTTGAGGAATTGACTTCATCAGACTGGACCATGCTCATGTCTGTGGGGTGTTAACAATTAGTGACTGATGAGAAGGACGCAGGATCCCTGGAATCAGCCACAGCTGGGTAGGTGGCCCTGAGCTGAAAAAGAAAGCAGGCTGAGCCAGCTATGGAAATTGAGTCAGTAAGCAACCTTCTTTCACAGACTGCTTCAGTTCTTGTCTCCAGAGCCATGCTTTGAGTTCCTACCTAGGTTCCCTTCGATGACTGAATGCTGCCGTAATTCAAATTAAACCTTTTTTCCCTTAAGTTGCTTTTGGTAATAGTGTTTTTCATAGCAACAGAGAAGTAAACAGGACAGTGGCCAATATGGCAATAACTTCTTTGTTTTTTTCTTAGCATAAATGTTTCTAAACAAAATTTTGAAATTATAATATAATTATATAATTTTCTCCCACTCTTTCTTATTTTTAAACCCTCCTGTGTAGCCCTCCCTGCTCCTTTTTTTTATAATTTATGGACTATATTTATTTAATTGATATTTCTCTTTCTCTCTCTCTGCCTCTCTCTGTCTCTCTCTGGCTCTGTCTCTGTCTCTCTCTCACACATACACACACACACACACACACACACACACTCCTTCACACAACACTAAATACATAAATACAACATGTGAAACCTGTATAATATTACTTCTATGTACATGTCTTCAGAGTTGACCATTTGATATTTATGTTTTTATGCATTTACACCTTTTGTTAAAACCAGTATAGTTAGCAAATTCTTACAAAATTAAACATGCCCTTACCACACATTCTAGTAATTCTGCCTTTTGTCATTTATTCAAATGCCTTTACCACACATTCTAAGAATTCTGCCTCTTGCCATTTATTCAAATGAGCTGAAGTATGAGTGCACAAAATTCTATATATGTATATTTATAGCAGCTAGAATGAATAAATGAACCCTAGTGTTTCTAGACAGTGGAAAAATAACATTTAAAAAAATAAGTTTTCAATCATGAAAATACAGGGAGGAAAAATTGCAAATTATTAAATTAAAAATGCTAATCTGCAAAGGCTATAGATTGCCTCACTCCAGCTATAGGAGAATTGTAAAACAAATCTGTAAAGAATATTTGTAGCAGCTCAGGGCACAGCTCAGAAGATAAAGTGCTTGCTAAGTAAATGTGAATGCCTGATATCAGGCCCCAGAACATATGCAAAGTAAAATCAAGACATGGTCACCTACATCCAGCACTGATGAAGTAGAGACAGGAGGATCCCTGAAGCTCTGGAGTCAGACACTCAGTCTAGCCTACTTCTTGACTTCTATGCTAATGAGAGATTTTTGTCTTAAAACAAAACAAAAGTGGATGGTGCTCCAAGAAAAATATCCAAGGCTGTCCTTTGTCCCACACATGCATATGCATACCAAAAGGGATGCATTTCTACACACACTCACACACGTATACACGTACACACATATGTACACACACATGAACAAACACAAACCATTTGTCTTTTCATTAGTTAGGTGGAAGATTCATGAATAGGGAACACTCCAATTTTAGAGTGGTGAAGTGTGGTAGATACATATCAGTGGACATTTGTGAAAATCATTGAAATGTTTGTTATAGTGCAGATTAACATGTATATAAATCATGTAATTGCAAACCATACAATTTACAGAGACTATGGGTATTTGTCCTGATAATGGTGTATGGTGTAGGCTCTTGGATTATAAAAATTCATGACTCCTACAGTGGTTGTTGATTGAAGACTGCTTATTTTGGCAAAAAGGATACATATATGCACTATATGTTGCTAAGTTTATTTTAATAACCTAGGTCTGTTCTAAAATTTATTTAAATAAAAAATTATAGGATTCATAGGAATAATTAAAAGAAATGGCAGTACAGATAGTCTTCAAAGAGTCTTATTGTTTCCTTTTGTAATGGTAAACACACATTCTACCTTAAATGTTAATTTGCTTATCATTGCTTTACAAAAAGAGTAACAATGGTAATAAACAATATAAATTATCTTATAATAAACTGCAAATGAATAAGGTAGTTTAATTCTCTCTTTTGTAAACAAGAGATTAGAAATCACATCTCTATTTCTTACTCATTTATTTTAGAAAACAATTTTCAGTTCTTTACAGTATTTTTGAAAAATGTAAATGTTTTTAAATACAAAATGAGCTTCGTAACAGCTTAAATATATAGAAATATCATACTCTATGGTGAATTTAATATAAATAAAAAGGAATAAATGATGATGTTACCTCCTCTTAAGTAAAGGTGATGGCTTCTCAACTTTTAACTGAAGAATATGTATGGAATGGGTTTCATTTGTTTCTGACAGGAGAGATTAACTGCAAATTTTTAGCAGATTTTTTCTGATATACTTCACATTATTGTTTAAGGTATTCAGTTCCAAAAATTGGCACTTCTACTTCTGTGGAGATGTCTGAATTTGAGAAGAGGCTTTGTAAATTATAGTTCTCCAATGTGACACAAAATTATACAATATGTTGTTTGAGAGGATGTGGATTTAGAGAGAATGGTCAATAAAATTGGCTCAAGGGAATAAGTATTTAAATAGATATTTGAATGTTAAGAGGGGAACCAGCCATGATATATATAGAGAGGAGTCCAAGAATTGAGAATAGCAAACATTATCTGAGGTGAAGATGATCTTAGCTCATTTTAATAACATAAAGTGTGCTAATATATGTAAACTTTGAACTACAATAGAAAACATGTTAAGCAATATGGACACACCTTAATCCCAGCACTTGGGAGGAAGAGCCAGGCAGATCTCTATAAGTTTGAGGCCAGCCTGGTCTACAGAGTGAAATAGAGCAGATGAAATCCTGTCCTGAATGCAGTCTTCACTGAGTGTCCTGAAGCACTGCCAAGCTCATTGTCATTGTCTCACACTTTATTAGTCTCTTGTAGGAAGGAAGAGAGGCAGTAAGAAGAGATCTGTTGCAGTTGTCAGTGGGTCCTGTGGGATGCTCTTTATGCTGTGAATGTGTTGCTCAGATTGGTTGATAAATAAAATGCTGATTGGCCAGTAGCCATGCAGGAAGTATGGGTGGGACAAGCAGACAAGGAGAATTGTAGGAAGGCTGAAAGTCTGAGTCAGGAGACCCCAGTCCATCATCCAGGGAGCAACATGTAATGACACACAGGTAAAGCCACAGAACATGTGGTGACATACAGATTAACAGAAATGGGCTGAGTTTAGGGGTAAGAGCTAGTCAGTAGTTAGCCTGAGCTAATGAAAGCAGTTTTAATTACCTTAAGCCTCTGTGTTTTTACTTGGGTCTGAGAGGCTGTGGACCAGGCAGGACCCAGGAAACCTTCAACTACAAATGGGTATAATGAGGATAACACAAAGCATGTTTAGATAAGGGATAGAATAATGGAATAAACTTTAGAGAAAGACTTTCATTTGAAAATGAAGACAAAGACAAACAAAAAAATCAAGAATAAAGTCATGTCCCAAATCTTTTAAAAATTATTTGAATGCTAATATTATCATCTGTTTTGGAGTAAGGAAGATTAATTTTGAGAAGGGAATAAAAACGATGCCTTTTGGCCATGTAATATATGAGGCATCCATTCAACATTCCATTGATCCATCTAGTTTGTCAGTGGGGACATATGTCTGGAGAACAGAAACAGATATTTTGAGATCAGTAGTTCAAACTGTACTTGGAACTACCTGTTTAAATAATGCCAATTGCAACAGTCTATAGTTAGTGATAAAAAACAGATGCAACTTGGTGCCCCAGCATTGCTGACATTTTAGAGGACAGAGAAAGGGGGAAAGACAAGGTGAGAAGTGGGCAGAGGCTTGGGAACCACAGGAAGTCAAATAAGACTGTGTCTGAGAGCTTTGATTTAAAATGAAATTGCACAAGATGTCAGTGACTATTGAAATTTCAGGGTGATGAGGACAGGTACCTCACTTTTGTGCTCAGAAAACTTGATTCCATGAGATGAGCTTCAATGCAATGTTTGGAAAGGAATGTGAATTCAGTAGAACAAGGAGATGGGGAAAGGACTATTAAACTTAGATCTTTGATAGTGACCACTCATGAGGGAAAATCATGAAATACTTGTAAGTTTTTAATAATAGGAGTGATTTTACCTAAAATTCAATAGCTGTTTCATCATTTTCACTTTTAACAATGCGCAGGTTGCTTTCAGCATCCTTCAAAATTTTCTCCAGTTCTAGTTTTAGATAGTTCTCATCAACATTCATTGTAATATGTTTAATTTTTCTTCTGTTTCTTAGTTGAGCTTTTGATATTGTGAAACATTATTGAACAGGTTACTTATGAAGCACCGGAAGGATGAAATGTACTCTACTGGTTCTTTGCATTATTTTTATTCTTTGTTTATATGCTTAATAATTTGCTTAGATATAAAGTTCCTGGTGTAAGACATGCCCACTTGAATTATGTTACTGAAATTTGCAAAAAGCTGATTTTTTAAGAAAATAAATGATTCCAGGAAAGCTAAATTTCCTTTGAAAAAATTTTGGATTTTTATTTTGTAGTGCCTGAGATATAAAATTATATCTTACTGTACAGTTGACCTAGACCACTTAGATCAATCTATTTAAATATCTATTCCTTCTTTGTTTAAGATAATATTTTCTTCCTCAGTTAAGCCTCTACTCTATTACCCAAAGTTTCTGTTTTCTTAGGCCACATTTACATAGACTTTCATCACCACTCTTTAAAAGTGCCATGTTTTACAAATAACTATTAACTAAATATTACCCACTTGACCCCACTGCATCAAGTAATCTGTCCTTGGAGTGTTTTCCAGTACTTTCAGAATTAATTCTTACTTTACTCTCAAATACAAATGTTAAACACTGGCTTATTTTAAACAAGTTGATGTATGCTTTTGAAAAACAATGGCTTCTGAAAGGGTTATTAGGCAAACTAAGGATCCTTAATATCAACGAAAATTAGAGTAGCTATATTGTCTCACTGTTTATTTACAAACGAACACAGGCAATTTCATATATACATGGAATTAGTTTTTCTGTCAATTATAGACAAGTTTTGAACTTCCCTGGATGACAAAAAAAAAAATGTCTGATAACCCAACCTGTGTCAAATGCATCAGGAATATAATTTAAAAATTACCAATGAGCGATCCCTGTGTCTTTCTTAGGGTCCTCTTTACTAGGTAGCCTCTCTGGAGTTGTAGTTGCTGTCTGGTTATCCTTGCTTTACATCTAGTATCCACTTTAACTGTCATAACAGAACTCTCACACAGTGACCTATGCAAGCAGATGCAGAGATTCAACAGCTGGGCCCTGGGTGGAGTTCCAGGAGTCCAATCAGCATCAGTAAGGGAGAGGAGGAATTATATGAGCAAGAGATACTGAGACCATGATTGGAAAAAGCACTGGGACAAATAGCCAAACTAGTGGAAGCACATGAACTGTGAGCCAGTAGCTCAGAAGCCCTCATGGGACTGGACCGACTGAGCCCTCTGGATGGGTAAGACAGTTGATTGGCTTGAACTGTTTGGGAGGCCCCCAGGCAGTGGGACCAAGACCTGTCCTTGGTGCATGAGCTGGCTTTTTGGAGCCTAGGGCCTATGCTGGGACACTTTGCTCAGCCCTAGTATAGGGAGGAGGGGACTGGAGGGGACTGGACCTGTCTCAACTAAGTCTGCTGGGCTGGGCTGACTCCCCAGGGGAGACCTTGCCTTGGAGTGGGTAGGAGTGGAGGGCAGATTGGGGGTAGGGAGTGGGAGGAGGGAGGAGGGAGGAATCTGTGACTAATATGTAAAATTAAATTAATTATAAAATTAAAAAATTAAAAATGAAATTGTACCTCATCTTAAGACCTTAAAAATATGCATTATTAGATCAAGATTGCTTCATAATGAAAAATTTAGCTGGGTGGCAGTGGTACATGCCTTTAATCCCAGCACTCAGGAGGCAGAACCAGGCTGATCTCTGTGAGTTTGAGGTCTGCCTAGTCTACAGAGCAAGATCTAAGAGAGGCACCAAAACTGCACAGATTAACCCTATCTCGAAAAACCAAAAAAAAAAAAAAAAAAAAAAACCCAAAACTACATTTAACAATTGAAAACATAGAATACATGTACAAAGAAAGGATCCAGTATATTCACATATTTCACACATATATACATATATGCTGTATATATGTTTTTATATATTTAATTTATATAAACATTATATTTAACTTAATATATATTAAAAAGACACTTGTATTTTTAGATCTTGACTGATCTAGTTAAAAGAAGTCATAGACAAGCATGGAGCTAATTAATGGGAAATCCATGAGACAGAACCTTAACTATATCTCGATAAAGAACATGTTCTTAACTATTTCTTTTAATTACTGGGAGACCCTTGGAAACTATACAAATATCCAAGCAATGAAAGTTCATGAGAATGTAAAAATACTTAATGATTGAGGTTGGAGGACAAGGACCATTCATGAAAAATGACTTAATAAAAAATCTCAAAGCCGTCTGTTCCTTCACTACTTTACTGAATATGACTCATTAAATCCTTCTATGTGTTGGTCTGGACTTGTACTAAACAAGTTTGAAGCAAATAGCTCCATTTTGGAGAGAACTTGTGAATTTGTATGGATAATATCAAACATTTTTTTTCTGAAAGATACCAATTTGTCTCTCAAGAATTTTATGTATCAGAATGAATGATTAGAGAAGAGAGTAACTTCCACCCCAGAGAATTTCAATGATGTAGAGATCCTTAGTGAACCCCTTATACTACACTCTAATTTCATTCATATATTGATTAAACACAAATCTTAGAAATTTGTATGTTTTGACAAATTGAAATTTTCATTGGTAAATTGCTGTAATGGGACATGATATGATATTACAGGAAAAGCCATCCAGAAATTACAACCTGAAAGTATTCACAGCCAGAGAGATATAGAAGCTTTTCATCTAGTTCTTGTGATTTTACTAACCTAATGTTTGGCATATTAAAGCTTCTTGGTGAACAATTGCATAAATTTTATTATTGAAACAGAGGTTATGAATAAAATAGTGTTGGAAAGCATGAACTAATTATGTACTTTAAAGGGATAGGTGAGATTCATTGGGTCAGGCATTCATATCAGAATAAGAACACTAAAGGTGATAAACAGAAAACACCTAATTTTATAGTACAAAGACATCATAAGTATCAGGCTCCTTTATTGTTTTTCTTTTTTATAATATGTAAGAAAATCAATTCATAAACGATTTGCTTTAGCATACATAAAGAGTTGGCCATATTAAGTTAGATGAGGGAGAATGGATCAAAAGTTGTGATTAGATTAAAAAAAACAAACAAACAAACAAAAAAACCTTATAGTCCTCACCAGGAAACAATAAGGAGGGAGAGAGGAAGTGAGGGTGATAAGGAGTGAGGGAGGGGAGAATAGAGAGACAGGAAGAAAGGAGAGAGAGCGAGAGAGCGAGAGAGCGAGAGCGAGAGAGAGAGAGAGAGAGAGAGAGAGAGAGAGAGAGAGAGAGAGAGAGAGGGAGGGAGATCAGTATCTCAAAGTCTCCTTCAAAGAATGCTTCCACAGATCTTACAGAGGATTAATTTCTAGAATATATAAAGAATTCAAAGAACAAAGAATCAAAACCAAACAAAAATGGCCCATTCTAAACTGGGCCTGAGGTCGAAATAGAGATTCCTCAAATGACAAATAAGAAATAAATAATAAAAATAAATAAATAAATCAAATGGTTAACAAGTATCTCAAAAAGTGTTTATCAACCCTAGATATTATGGAAATGCAAATCAAAACAACTTCATCTTACCCTAATCAGAATGGTAAAGATCAACAACAAATAAAACTTAAAATAAATCCTGAGGGTACTTGGGAAAAGAGAATGTTTGTTCACTCTTGGTGATATTAGAAACTTGTCCTTACTGACTGGAAATAAGTATGTAGAACCCTCAAAAAGTTAAAAGGGAATTTTCACCTGACCCAGGTATATCCCTCCTTGACATATGCCCAAAGTACTTAAAATTTTACTCCACAGATATCTGCTCAGCCATGTTCAGGTGTATAGTATTCACAAGGTCTAGGAAAAGGAAACAATCTAAATGCTCTTTAAATGTTTAATAAATAATTAAAATGTTTTGTCCCTATGTATTATGGATTATTTTAACTCTAAAGTAAAATAAAATAGTGAAATTTGCAAGTAAATGCGTGGAACTAGAAAAGATCACACTGAGCAAAATAACCCAGATCCTAAAAGACAAATACTGCATGTTTTACTTTATCTAAGCCCCTAGCTCCGGTTCTTCAGATGTGAGTAAATAACATGGAGTACTTCCAGAAACCCGGAAAGTAAAAAGGAACTACTGGTGGTGGTGATAGTGGTGGAGCGTAGTATGTAGAGGAGAATAGCACAGTAAAAGGAATTTCACTGGAAAATGAGAAAAATGAGGCTGGGGTTCTCAAGAGGGAGGAGAAGTGTCATAAACACAAAAGAAGGAAGGATATGGATAAAATAACAGTAAGGGTACTTGAAAAAATCATTAAAAATTAGAATAATAACTCTTTACCTAAAATAACTATAATAAACATTAATGTATGTATACATGTACATTAATTCTTTAAAGAAAAAAATTTTTTTTCTGTCTAGGCTGACAGGGCTTTTCACAAGAGCTTTAAACCATCCAACAAAATACTCAACACTGGAATTATAAACCCTCTCTTGAGTTGTTGCCTACGGTGGCTCAAGAGTCTCTCACATATTATAGGACATAGTAATTTTCCTTGGTTGTCACCAGAGGTAGAAGATAAATCCCTGTTGTTGAAGACGCCTTATGCTACAGACACAGACACAGACACAGGACCCAAAGGACTCTCAGTTTTATCTGACTAGAAAGTCTGCTCTCCAGGGACTAGCTTTCATTGTACTACAAGGTACCATACAAACTTCCCAAGGAGGGAAGCACCTCAGAGTTCTGTCCAGCAATGATGCCTACAAACTACAATGATAACTAGTATAAAAGATAAACCTTAAGATGCAGCAGAACCATGCACCATACCTTGGCAGTAACCAACAGCTCTCTGATTGAATCCAAGACTTTCCCAACAAGAGAAAATCTTGCCTGGTACTGGAAATCTAGCCAAATAACAAGAACTAGTGGAGCCATGGATCTTGGAGGAGAAACTGACAACTTTACTAAAACCAGTATAATCCCAAACAATATTCTAAATACTTGTTATTAAACTCGGAGATAAGTGTTGTCCTCATCCCTCATCAAGGAAAGCTCGTTGCATAAGAAAGTGATCATTAGAAGTCCTCTACCCTTGGACCAGGATCAGTCTTAGTTGAGATTTCTGTTGTTGTGATAAAACATGGTGATGGGAAGCAACTTGGGCAAAGAAGGGTTTGTTTCATTTTTCAGCTCAGTGATCACAGCAAAGAGGAGATGGAAAGACTAGAAGATCCAGAGGAATGGGGAGGGGAGGGGGATCTGAGATTGTGTCAGAGCTATGCTCATGAAGTCTCAGTAGCATAAATGCCAATACAATACTTGAACAAGATTGACACAAATAAACCTGCTAATTTGGACTGAGAAAGCTTATGAGTTCTCAACCTTAGATAAAGAACTATAGGCAACTAAGTAATGCTGAGAGTGGGAGAAATTGTCTTCCCTAGGGAAGAGTACATCAACTGATATTTCAATACTAAATGCTCAGACCTGGAAACACATACAAGTAACTATATGGACTGAGCAGGTTTTATTTACACACACCACCACCACCACCATCAGCAGCAGCAGCCATTAGAAGAAAAAAGGTCATGAATTTTAAAGAAAACAAGGGGATTACACAGTATGGTTTGGAGGCAAGAAAGGAAACAGGGAAATGATGCAATTATATTATAATCTAAACAAAAAGATAAGAAAACTCTTTTTAAAAACCTGTCTTACCTAGAATTCAATGCTAAAAGGTGCAAGCATATCAAAATAGTGACAACCTAGGGACATGCAGAATGATGGTACATTTAAGATACAAACTATAAGCTTGATGTATAGCTGAGTTATAACATTTGGCTAATAGGCATAAGAATTTTATTCAAACCCTAGTACCAGGACAAAATTGATGCAAACCATTTTCATACTGCACAAGGAAATTGAAGTTCCCAGTACTTCATACAATACAGTCTTCATACATAATATGAGTAAATAAGAATCCAATTGCAAGCAGCAATTTTTCTGTTATAAGTAAATACAGTTCTAATTTGTTTTATTTATTTCATTCCTTGGCAGTTTCTAGACTGAGAAAATTTATTTGATGTGGTCAATAAATGTATCACTTTACGAGAGTCCAGACACTTAGGATCCAGTTCAGGAAGTTCCCCCAATGCCCAGTTCAGATAACAAAACCCTATAAAAAAAGAAAATCTGTGATGCATTTTCTCTATGAAATGGTTGTGCCCTGCCTCCAATTCCTAAAGTACCGGATGTGAATCAAGGCCACTAGGAGGGCTCAGTTTGGATAAGCATAATGTTTAAGCCTGTAATGGCTGATTGGGAATTCTGAGCTTTATGGCTGTAGCCTTTCCAGTGTCCTTCAAAATGTTTTTCTCTAGACTGAGTTTGCCATGTTTTTCACGTCCTGTGAGAATGGATGGAAATGCAAGATATGTTTGATTTTCCTGGCTGTCTTTATCAAAGGAATAAAACAATGAGTGGGGGATAAGCAATGAATGAGAGAAAGACATACAATGAACACTGGCTAAGAGCAGAATCAGCTTTCTCATATAGAATGCCCCTTGCCCCCTTCCCTAGAACAGGAAAAGCTTTGTCTCTACTTGCGCTTTGGAGCAGTATTCCTCAACTACAATAGATTTATACACTCATGACTCAGATTCTTTCCTTACTTTTTGGAAAAGAGGTCAACTGAATAAGTAATTGGGTATTATGCAACTTTAATTATTTTGAACATTTAATAGACATAACATTGGTATATATAGGGAATGCAATATGATAATCTAAGACATTAATGTATTGGGCAATAATCCAATCAAAATGAAAACCACCTCTTTTTATTCAGTTTCATTTAGTCATTTATTGATTTATTTATTTTACTTCCAGACAGCAGTTTTCCCTTCCTCCTCTCTTCCAGTCCCTTTCCCCCACCTCCTTACTGCCTCCCCGACTCATTCACTCCACCTCCATTTATATTCAGAAAAGGCTAGGCCCCTCATTGATACCAACAAAATATGGTATATCAAGTTCCAGTAAGACTAAGCACCTCCAGTTGTATTAAGGCTAAGCAAGGTGACCCAGTAAAAGAAATAAGTTCCCAAATGACAGCAAAAGAGTCAGAGTCAGTCCCTGCTCCCACTGTTAGGAGTCCCACAAGAAGACCAAGCAACAAGACTGTCACATATATGCAGGTGGTCTAGGCCAGTCCCATACAGTCTCCCTCATTGTTAATTCAGGGGTCAAGGACATCATAAGAAATCCTACAATATCAACTAACTCAGGCTCATAGGAACTCATAGAGACTATACCAAAAACCATCTCTTTATCCCCCAAACACCTATCACTCCAGACAACTATGTATTTATGCACATTATAGATAGTAGTGTAGTCTGCAGCCATGTTATCTTCACTGTGTGATAAACACTACAATTTATCATCTTTAACAGTATCTTATAGTACCTGTTTTTTTTTTTTTTTTTTTTTTTTTTTTTTTTTTTTTTTTTTTTTTTTTTTCGAGACAGGGTTTCTCCGTGTAGCTTTGCGCCTTTCCTGGAACTCACTTGGTAGCCCAGGCTGGCCTCGAACTCACAGAGATCCACCTGTCTCTGCCTCCCGAGTGCTGGGATTAAAGGCGTGCGCCACCACCGCCCGACAGTACCTGTTTTTTAACCTTCCTTTTTCTGCTTCTCCTCGTCTCTAGTTACTACTATTATAGTAAGTTTTTTAGGGATCGTCTGTTGTATTTCCAACAAATGATGGACAACATACCAACTTTTATTTTTGCTAGTCTCTGCCAGATCCATCCACATTACTACAAAGAGCAGAATTCCATTTCTTTATAACTGTACAATATTTCATTGTATACAAATTACATATTCTATACCTATTCACCCATTCACAAATACCTCAGTAATTCTATGTCTTGGCTATTGTAACTTGTGTTAAAATACATATTGCAGTGTAGATTTTATTTCGCATGATTATCCCATTTCCTTTTATATATACTCACTAGTGGAACACAGCAATATTTAGTGCTGCTAAGGTTACTGTTGACAAAACTCCATGGTGTTTTCCTTTACCGATTTACTAGTTTAATTCTCTCTAAAGAGTTCCCACTCCTGTGTATACTCAGCTGCATTTATTTAATGCCTTTGGATAATAACATATTATTGTATATTAGGTGTGCAGTTACCTAATGATTGGTGACATGGAATATTATTTTATGTACTTGTTGACTATTTTATAATTTTGTTAGAAAAATTTATGTTTGTGGTAGTGGTCTACTTTGTTAGAGTTTAATATATACAACTCTCTCTTCTTTTTCCTCTATCATATATACATATGCATATCTACATGTTTATACATATACACATATATACATGCAAACATTTACATATATGTTTATATTACTTAAACACAATTGTACATATATTTTGTGAATTCTGAATACTGTCATCATGACCTTCTCTCATTTACCTAACATCCTAATTCTTCCTCCAACACAAGTCTCTTTTCTATATTCATGCATTTTTATTTTCTTTTGTAGTCCACCATGTTAAGTCAGGAATATCTGTGTGATCTTGGGTTTGGCACTGTTATTTGGAACATGATGAGCTCATCAGTGGGAATACAACAGAAGACAATGTCTGCCCCTCCCCAAGAATCCATGAGTAGCTCCATATTCATCATTGAGCAATATGGCCACATGGGCTCCTGCTTGATCTATGACTGACTGTTGATAGGTTCAGTCTTGTACAGGCTTGTTTCTTACAGCTATTGTGACTGTGAAATCACAATTGCTTTGGCTGTGTCATGCCCACAGGACAGCATTTCACAGTTCTTCTCTCTACCTTCAGGCTGTTATATCTTTAATCAGATTATTTCTTTGTTGTTGAATTGCCTAAGATACTTACACATTCTAAAAATTAACTCCCATGTCCGATAAATAATTTAAAAATATTTTCTACCATTGTTCAGGTCACATCTTCACTTATTTGATAGCATTCTATGCTATATAGATTTTCAATGTGATAAAAATCTTCTTTTGTTGCTTGAAAATTGGGGATCATAACCTTAAAGGATTTTTGCTTTGTTTTTTAACTTGTGCTGATGTTTTGACACATGTAGACATATTTTTTTTTCTGCTGCCTAATTTCAGGTGTTAATTTTATGCTTCTCTTTGGTACATTTATGAATAGGCTTTGGTTTATGGTGAATTATAGGAATCTACTCTCATTCTTGTGAATATAGAAATCCAGTTTACTCAGTTCTATTATTGATCAAATTGTCATTTCTCCAAAGCATGTTCTTGAAGCTTTTGTTGCAAATGAGATGACTGTACATTTTGACTAATTCCTGGGTCATCTATTATGTTTCATATGTGGGGTCAAACATGAGTGTTTATGCCAGTGTGGAATTGCTTTGTTAGCTTTGGAGAGTTATGGTGCTTCTTATTTTGTTCTTTGTTTTCTTATTGCAGTGGTAGTTAATCTTTATTTTCAGAGTGATGGGGTTTGGATTCAAGGGAAAGGTACTCCTCTCTGCAGGTCTTTTAGGGCATTTCTGTGAAAGATGAACTGAGGAAAGAAAATTCCTCAAGACACTGCATGTCAAAATGGAACAGGTGACTCAAATACAGTGTCCTGAAGGAAAATCTGTGGAGGTTGCCTCTTTGCCTTCTTTTCTTGCCGATGAGTGCATCTATCATTCATATATGCCAGACTGCAGCTTCTTTGACCTTCCACTATGGACTGAAAGCTTGTAAATATCAGAAAACTGCTAGGACCTCAGGACCAGATAGGGACTTCTGAGATATCCAGTTTTGTGTTCTGAGGAGCTCACAGATATCCAGCTTTGTGTTCTGAGTTCACAGATTCTCAGTCTCTCTAGTGTGCGGTCATCAGTTACTAGACTTCCCAGCCTCTGTTGATTCTAAGGCTTCAGTTGAAGTTCATTGAATAATATTGATTCTGTTTTTCCAGAGAAAACTGCCTAATGAATTTAGTTAAATTTGGTTCCAGCTGTTTCATATTGTACTTATTGTGCAATGGTCTGCATTTGTATCTCTTTTCTGGAAAGATTTTTTTCTTTTGGTGATAAAAATGAGACTATTTTGCATGTTGATCTTGTACTGTCTTTTTCCACTTTTTATAATTTTCAAGAGGATTTTGGGTGGTAAGTCTTCATTTTTTCTAGATTAAAAAGTCATGAAATCTTCAATGAAGTATAATTTTATTTATTCATTTTTACCTTTATATTGTTTCAGATCTTATGTGGGAAAAATCAGCTGTTTTTCACTTAGTAAATTGTTTCTAGGTTTGACAAGTCTAGACTTCATTGAGTTGAGGTATGTTGAGATGTGTTCTGATATTGGTTGAGAGTTTTTATAATGAAGGGATTTTAGTTTTCCCATTTCTATCTCTATCACATAGTATTTGTTACTCACTGGATAATGGCATATTACTTTTTACTAATTTGCTGATGTATCTCTAGAGAAAACCAGTTAGATTTTTTTTATTTTTTTTATTTTATCATCTATATTTATCATGAATGTACTTTTATTTTTTGTGTTTGGTTTGGCATTATTGTATTCCTAGCCTCCTAGAATGGGTTTGGCAGACTTCCCTAAAATCTTTTACTTTTTAATTGTTTGAAATAATTTCAAGGAAATGGACTTTAGCTCTTCCTTTATATTTTGTAGTACTCAATACTTTATCCATCAAGTACTGATATTTTATTGATGGAAATTTTAGGTAGTTTTAATTTATGTTGCAATATTATTGATTTCTTTAGACTTTTTATATCATTAAATTAAAGACTGATGTCTTAAAGCATTTAATTTCTTTTATTTCTTAATTATTATTTCATAATTATTTCTTGTCATCCTTTGTATTTTTTTATATCAGTTGCTATGTGTACTTCTTAGCTGTAATTAATTTAAGTTTTCTCTCTTTTATTCTTGTTTCATTCAGCTATTTTTTCATTATCATATCCTTTTAAAAACAATCTTTAATTTACTTAATTGTTAATATAGTGTTAGTCTCATTTCATTTATTTCTCCATTTTTTGTTTTCTTTTTTTAATTTTTAGATATATTGTTATTATAGTTCATTAACATATATTGTTGAGCTATTTGTTTTAAATCTGTCTAACATTGATGCTGGATTTTCAGATAATTCATTCTTAGTTATCTTTTTGGTGCATAGGTTTTTTATAAGTTGAATTTTCATTTTGATTTATTCCAAAACTCTTTTAAATTGTTTTTTCTCAGTGACTCATACATTGTTAAGGATATAGTACATACTGTACTTGCTGAATTTTATTCTTATTACACTATGGTCACAGAAAGTACATCACACAAATTTTTAAAAATTTATTTGTGCAACACAAATGAAATCCATGTGTTTTTATATTTATTTTGTTTTTGTTTTCTTATATGTGTATATTTTTCTGAAAAAGAAACAATATGAAATTGAGTGGGTATGGAGGCAGGAAGGACCTGGAGAAGTTGAAGGAGGGGAAATAATGGAATAAAAATGTGTTATGGAAAAAAATAAATAATTTTTAAAAGTAAGAATTACAGGCAAGTAAAGGATGCTGAGATTGAAAAAGTGGTCTTCATCAGAGAAGACATATCAATTGGTATGTGACAACAAATAATCTGTACTGAAAACACACATAAAAGTAACATCATACTGATTGAGTGGATTGAATTTAAGAATATAATTGTATATATGTATACATGCATATTTATATAATAAAAATTAATAGAAAAGACTAAGAATTTGAAAGAGAATAAATAAGGGCATACATAGTACAGTTTGGAAAAAGAAAATAGAGGAGGGAAATAATAAAATTATAATCTCCAGAAAAAAAGAAAAGTTACTGACATTGTTGAGATTTTCAGGGGTGGGATATGAAGGAAGAAAGGTAACCTCCTTCCCTGGATCAAAGCAGTTGTATAAACAGACACTAAGCAAAGACTCACAGCCTGTGAGGGCTGTTGGACTTTCTGTCATTGACGATTCCCAAATCACAGTAAGAATGGAGCTGAGTGAGGTAGCCCAGACCCAGAAAGTAAAACATGCCATATACTTACTCATAAGTGGATATTATTGTAAAGTAAAAGATAACCAGACTACAATCCATAGTCCCAGAGAGGAAGGCCCAAAGAAGGTCACATGGATTTCCCAGGGAAGAGGAAGTAGAAGAGACTTTCTGGGTAATCTGGGGTTGGGTAAGTGTCGGTGGCAGTGGTGGGAACATGAAGGATTAGTTTGGGCCGGTTGGGGGAGGGATGAAGGAGGAAATTAATGAAGGAGACATCTTAATGAGGGAGGGCATTTCTGGGTTAGGAAGAAACCTGGTGCCAGGGAAACTCCCAGGAATCCATAAGGATGCACCTACTAAGACTCCTAGCAATAGCGGAGTAGGTGCCTGAACTTGCCAACTCTTATAATCAGGTTGGAGACTACCCTAATTGTCATCAGAGAGCCTTTATCCAGTAAATGGTGGAAATACATGTAGAGATTCACAGCCAAGCACTAGGCTGAGCTCCAGGAACCCTGTTGAAGAAGGGGAAGAAGGATTATATTAGCCAGGGTAGTTAAGGGAATCAACAGAAAAAAAAAAAAAAAAAAAAAAAAAAAACAAACAACAAAGATAATGTGGGCTCATAGGAGCTCACAGACTCTGAATGAACAGCTAGGGAGCCTGCATGGGACTAACTAGGCCCTCTACATATGTGTGACAGTTTCAAAGCTTGGTCTATTTTGGGGACTCCTAGCAGTGGCTGTAGCTTGGAAGTTTTTGTGTGTCCTATCTAGCCTTGAGGTCCCGCAGCCTCTTATAAAATAATCACTCAGAGGCTTATATTAATTACCACTGTATGGCCTATGACAGGCTTCTTGCTAGCTAGCTCTTCCATCATAATTTAACCTATTTCTATTAATCTGTGTATCCCTACGTGTTCCGTGCCTTTACCTACAACCCATTACATGTTGTTCCTTGTTGGCAGTTTGGCATCTCCCCTTACTCTCCTTTGTCCTTTTACAATCTCTCTTTGATTTTCCTAGATGACTCCATCCTGCCCTGCCATAGGTCAATAATGCAGCTTTATTTATCAGCCAATCAGCAACACATATTCACAGCCTTCAAAAACACGTTCCACAGCACGGAGGGATTGGGGACTTCCCTAATGCTTGAGCTGGCTTTTGGGAACCTATTTCCCATACTGAGTTGCCTTGCCAGACCTTAATGAAAATGGAGGCACTTAGTCTTATCTCAACTCAATATGCCATGCTTTGTTGACACCCATGGGAGTCCTGTGCTTTCTGAACAAAACAGAGGATGAGTGGATGTAGGTGGGAGGGTTCGGGGGGTTAGGGAGGTGGGGATGGGTTGGGGTTTGGAGTGGGGTATGGAAAAGGAAACATAGGAAGGAGGAGAAGCTGTGATGGGGATGTAAAATACATGAAAAATTATTTAATAAATACATTTTAAGAAAGAATGTGAACCTCTAAGAAATTTCCAATTTTGTTTGTAAACAATGAGGAGTTGTCCCTGGTTAAGTAGCTGGGATCAGAGGTGTGAACTTATTCCTTTCTCTCTGCAGTGACCCTGAGGTTCCATCACATCTAGGACTCCACTTTCCCCTTGCTGAGTCTGCTGCTTCCCTTAGTCACTCTCCTCAGAAGGTTGTAGTTCCTGAATTTCTCTAGTTCTCTTGTGGAGGAGGCAAACCCCAGCTATTTCCATTCTTCTATCTTGGATTCTCCTCTCACACAGCTAAGATATGTCTCTGAATTTCTAAGGCTGACATGAGCAAGGTAGTCCTAGTTAAGAATTTCCATCTTAGCAACATTAACATTTTTTCAAAGGACAGGCAGCTCCTGTTTTTATGTTTGATTTAGGATACATCAACTTTACTCTGACAGAAATTTATATGCACTGGTGAGATACTGTACTTTGAAGTTTGCTGTTTCTCTTGCTCTTCATGTTTAAGAGAGGATCTCATGGAGTAATCCAGGCTGACCTTAAAATTGATTCATAGATGAGACTGACCTTGAACTTTCTTTTTTATGATTTTATTTTTAAATATGTATATCTCTGTGTGTGTGTGTGTGTGTGTGTGTGTGTGTGTGTGTGTGTGTGTGTGTGTGTTTGCCTGTCTGCCTTTCTGTGTGGCCACGTACATGCAAGTGAAGACATCAAAAGATGACAAAAAGGAGATGCAGATACCCTGTAGCTAATTTATAGGCAGTTCTGAGCTGATGTGAGTGCTAGGAACTGAATACAGATCCCCTGGAAAGAGAAGATATGATCTTAACCCATTAAGCATCATCTCTTTAGCCTCTTGTCCTGAACTCTTCTTTTAGCTGCCTCTATATGTCAAGTACTGGTCATGAACCTCAGTTTTCAATCAGATATGTAACTGCAGAGATAAACAGCAATGTCCTAAGTCTTCTGTGTTACTAAGATCGTTCATTTGTTAGGTGAAATGCATTTAGTACATTTCTGCTTAGAGTAATTCTTGTTCATGGTGGACTTACTGAGACATAATCTTATTGTATATCAAGAAATAGCTATGTTTTTTTTTTGTTTGTTTGAGTTTCCTATCTCCTATACTAGTGATGATTGAAAGAATGTCAAGAAATTAAAATTAGAAGTAATGGATATTTTATTTTTTTCAAATATTACATGAATTAGTTAAATCAATAATATGAGTATAGTGCTTTACTTTTTAATGATGGTAATTTTTACAATGGTATTCTAAGGGGCACATATATCCTTTGGTTCAGTCTGATTTATTTAGTTGTCTGCATTTTCTACATTTTGATGAATTTTAAATGTTCATTCAAATTTTCAACATTTATATATGTTCTCTCATACAAAACATCCAGACAGCAGCTTCTCTTTTTCCCCTTCTCTCAACCCCCTCTCAAAGCCCCTGCTCCCATCACTGCTCTCCCATTTTCCTTCTGAAAAGAGTTGGACTTCCAGTGATATTAACTAAACATAGCCAATATGATACAGTAAGACTAGGTACAAAATCTCATATCAATGCTGGACTAGGCATCCCAGGAGGAGGTAAAGGGTCCCTAGAGCAGTTAGAAGAGTCAAAGACACACTGTAAGGAATTCCACTAAACTCCCAAGCTATACAACCACATCATGTATGCAGAGGACCTAGTACAGACGCATTCAGTCTCCATGATTATTGTGAGCCCCTATAAGATCTGCTTGTTCATTGTGAGGGATGTGGTCTCTAGGAGTCCTCAACTCTTCTTGCTCTTATAATCCCCATTTTTGTGGAGTTCCTGAAGATGCAGTTAATGTTTGGGTATGGGTCTCTGCATCTGCACCCATCAGCTAACTATCCAAGGAAGGCTCACTGATGACAATTAGCTAGGCACCCATCTATGAGTATAGCAGAATATCATTCTGATTCATTCCATTGACTTCCTTGTTTGTTTTGTTTTGTTTTTATAAGTCCGTTTGGTTCTACCCTTGGTGTCTTAGCCATTCTGCTTCAAATTCCTTGCTGTCAGGCAGTATCAGGAATGGGCTCACTCTCATGGTTAGAACTCAAATTAGACTAGTTATTGATTGGCCACTCCAACAAACTGAGAGCCACTATTGCCCAGAACTTCTTGCAGCAGGACATATGTGGTTAAAAGGTTTTGTGGTTGGGACAGTGTCCAATCCCTAACACTGGGAACCCTCCCTGGTTACAGAAGATGGCAAATTCAGGATCTATTACTAGGAGTCATCACAAGGGTCACCTTCATAGATTTCAGGAAGTTTTCCCTGCACCAGGTTTCCACATTGACCCCTAAAAGTACCCTTATTCCAGTCTTGCCTCCCTGTACTCTCTCCCTTTCCTTCTCTCCTTCACCTGCTCACTTTTATTCCCATGCCCATCACCCTCTGTCCATCCAAAATATTATTCTATTTCCCCTTCCAGGGAGATCCACGTGTCCCCTTCAAGAGTCCTCCTTGTTACTAGTATCTCTGCATCTGTGGATTGTAGTGTGATTATCCTTTACTTAACAGCAAATATCCATTTATAATGAGGACATATGATATTTGTCTTTCTGGATCTGAGTTAATTCATTCAGGATGATTTTTTCTTCTAAATTCATCCATTTGCCTGCAAATTTCATGGTGACATTTCTTTCTAACAGGTGAGTAAATATAACACAATTTTTTAAGACATTCTTCAGTTTTTCTGTTGATGAGTTTGAAGTGTCATCCTTTGTGTTTTATTCAATTTTGTTTTGAATTCCATTTTGTTAGAAATTGTAATGGCTAAATCTTTCTGCTTAAGTCCATTTGCTTGGAAAATCCTTTTCAATCTCTTTACTCTGAAGTAACGTCTGTCTTTGATGTTGAGCAGTTTTTTTTTTTTTTTTTTTTTTGTATGAAACAGAAGAATGGACTATGCTGTAACATCCATTCTGTAAGTTTGTGTCTTTTTATTGGAGAATTGAATCAACTGATACTCAGAGATATCAATGACCAATTATTGCCAATTCCCTTTATTTTGTTTTTGTTGGTAGTGTGTGTGTGTGTGTGTGTGTGTGTGTGTGTGTGTGTTTCCTTTCTGTCCATTTTGCTTGTTTGCTAGTGTGATATTATTTATCTCTTCTGTTTTCATGTGTGTAGTTAATATCTTTTCATTGGGCTTTTCCTTCTAGTATCTTCAATAGGGCTGGTTTGTCTACAGATAATGTTTAAATTTCACATTATCATGGAATATCTTATTTTCTTCATTTATGCTAATTGAAGCTTGCTGGGCTGTCATCTGTGGTCTTTTAGAGACATTAGGACACCTTCCTAAGCCATTCTGGATTTTAGAGTCTCCATTGAGGAATCAGGTGTAATTTAATAGGTTTACATTTACATATTGCTTTATCTTTTTTTTCCCTTTGGAGTTTTTAATAGTCTTTCTTTGCTCTGTATATTTAGTATTTTTATTATTATGTGGCAAGTGGACTTTCTTTCCTGGTCCAATCTATTTGGTGTTCTTTATGCTTCTTATATATTTATAGGCATCTTCTTCTTTGGGTAAGGATTTTTTTTTTCTTTTGTGATTCTGTTGAAAGTATTTTCTGGGTCTTTGACCTGGGATTCTTCTCCTTCTTTCATCCCAGTTATTCTTAGGTTTGTTCTTTCCATGATTTCTCAAATTTTCTAGATGTTTTGTGTCAGGAAAGTTTTAGACAACATTTTTTTGACCAACTTTTTTATTTTTTCTATTGTTTCTTCAATGCCTAAGATTGTCTCCATTTTTTGTATTCTGTTGGTGGTGCTTAAGTCTGTAGTTCCTGTTTAATTACCTAGATTTTCCATTTCCAGAATCCCCTCAATCTTTTCCTTTATTGCTTGTATTTTCATTTTCAGGTCTTGAACACTTACTCATTTAAGTACACTTCTTTCTTTAAAGCATTTATTCATTTCCTTTATTTTTTATTTATTTTTTTGGTATTTTCCTCTATTTCTTCAAGGGATTTACTAATTTCATCTTTAAGGGACTTTTTCATCTTCATTAAGTTGGTTTTATGTATACTTGTGCTTCAGGTGTGTTGGAATACTCAGGCATAGTAGGATGGCTAGGCTCTGGAGGTAACATAATACCATGGCTATTGTTGATTATGTTCTTACATTGGCATCTAGCCATCTGGGTTTGGGATAGTAATAGTTCTAGTTGCCATTTCTGCACTTGCCTTTGTTATATAGGTGATTTTTTTCTGTTTCCTCTGTGGTCTTGTGGTCTGTAGTTGAGCAGGGGGATCTCTGACATAGTTAGGGGCAGTAGTTCTGGTGGCCTGCATGGTCTGTGATTCAACAGGGACTTTCTGCTTGAGTTGAAGTCTGGTACAGGGCTACAAGGAGAGGAGGGAGACTGGACATAGTGTTTGGGATGGGGATGAACAGAGAGACCGGAGGAGGTCTGTGGACTGGCAGCCTACCTGGAGTTCTGGTGGCTGTGGTTTGTCATGGAATGTCTTAACATTTACTGATCTTTTAATATTCTAATAAAGTTTTAACATCAATAATTTAATCACTGGATAAGTTGTATATCCTCCCCATTTGTCTGTCAGGTTTGTTCCCATAATCTGTCCCCAAATTATGATTATTCTATGTCTTTGTGAAAATGAAGTAATTAGTATGATCTACTTTTATTTTTAAAAAGAATAAGTACTAATTACTAATAATATGAGTTGAAAATATGTTTTATGAGAAAAATATATAGACAATCACAGTTTTGTTGTAAAATTGTCATTATTTTTTGAAATCCACAGGTGATCATCAGGCAGGTCACAATGACTACTAGTACATTACAAGTAGGATTATTATTATCCTCATTTTGTAGCCCCTTCTAATTTGCTGTAGTTTTTTCTTGAAGCCTAAAGTTATTGCTTTGTAAATAATGGTGAATCTATATTAAAGAGTATATGTTTTTACCTGCAACTATCTATATATCTCTGCATGATCATGACCTATCCGGAGAGACTTCTTTCCCAATGGAAAATAACAACAACAGCAATTAAGTTAAATTCTCATTCTCCATCTTTCACTTCCAATCTCCATCATATTCTGGTCCAGGTAAGAAGGCAGGTTGATAAAACATTGGAAAGCCAGTGAAAATCTTTCCAGGCTGATAAATTCAAAACTGCATCCACAAGGCCAAATGGGAATCTATTATCCAGCATATACCAAGAGAAGTACTCTCCGGATAAAAAGCCAAGGTTCCACACTTGTTCATATCTAACACAACTTTACAGTCTTCATTCCTCTTTTGCTGATGCTAATATGCTTTTGAACTTCTGCAATTATCACAGGAGTAAAGCAGAGAAATGTGCTGTGCTTTCTACAACATTTCACAATCTCTCCTTGATAATAATGATGATGATGGACAGGAGTTTTATTTCCTGAAGTGCAGTCACCATGTAAAACCAAATTATCAGATTTCAGGGCCAAAAAGGACATTTTGTGGGATGTAATAGTTATAAATCATCCCTTTCTAGAATACTGGAAGTTGCGGCTTTTAGCAAAGAAATATATCAAATGTAGTTTAATATTGATTTTTTCTTAAAAAAATGTGTTTCAGCCACGAAGACCCCAAAGCTTAGTATATCTACATAGAATTCTTAAGCAGGCCACACTTATACTTTCCTCTTTATTTGACTGAGAAATATCTATGACATTACATTCAATTGATTTCCTGAATCTGACTCACTGACACAGGAATGTATCAGGTAAGACTGTGGCCTCACAGCTAATGGGAAGATCAACCTGTGTGTATAGAAAGGAGTAAATGATCTATGAGAGGATGTAATGCCCCATAGAAATCCTTTCTCAAGAAGAATAATCTGCATATGGCATCATATTTGATAATGCATGGCACTGTTATTTCAGTCAGGATTTATTGGACAGTGCTTAAAGACTTCAACAAAACAAAACTCAGCATAAACAATGACAGGCAACTGAATTATACCACCAATTTTCTCCTAAAATTCAAAGGAAAAAAAAATCAAAGAGAATCCGAATAAGGAAGAACAAGGAATAATTAACATAAATCTGTAGTAGAATGTAATGCCATTTATCATAGACATGGGTTGAATAAAATTTCATTCATGTTACAGATATTCAGATATCTGGTTAAAATCTGTAGATTTTAAAAATTCTGTATCTTTTAAAATATTCAAAGTAAAAATATTAATTTGCTATTTCTCTGTATAGTAGTACCATAAATTTTCTTTGTAGATCTCAGGTTTGTGGACATCACACAAGGACCTAAAACCTTAGCTCAGTAGCACTGTGCTCGTTACCTGACTATTGCTATTTGATCCTTCTAAAATAATCTATCATCATACCACTTATCAGCATATACTAGTAGAAAAAAGCTATTTTCCAGTTATCTTCACAGAAGAGTACGAGAAATAAGACAAGACGTAGAAGCTGTTTTCCCTCCTCTCTGTTTCCCTTCCCATTTCTAGAGTGCGGATGTGCTGGCCTTTTGACACCAGTTACTTCAAGAGAAAAAGGGCAAGAATGTTGTTCAAAACAGTTCTCTCTGAAGTCTGACCTAAAGATAGAACCCATCTATCTCAATATTCTGAGTTATACAATGATAGCAAATTTTTGTAGGAAGACTTTTCTACTCATGCATTCATTTTATCTGTCATTAGGTGTTTATTGTGAGGGTTCTATGTATGGCCGTTTAACCTCTTCACACTTGGTGCAGAAGAAAATGTTTGGTCTTGTTTGTTACAACAGCAAAATGAAAAAAGAATTGACATATTGTTCCAGACAATGTCAAAGGTCTGGCTAGAGGATTCAAGCTTCTGGCAATGACTGAGTTTAGTCTCGCCTCTAAACATCATAGATTCTAAAGGTATTTAGCTTGCCTTAAACGCCATAGACTTCTGAAGGTATTTAGCTCCCTTGAAACATGTGGCATTTAAAAATGTGTTGATAAGTGTTTCAGATGTTGATCTAGGAATAAAAGTATTTTTGTTTTCCTTCTATGTTGTTTGTTCCTTTCAGTTTATATATAGCTCTGTAAGCCCATTTTTAGTGTACTGTGATAAAATCATGGGTTCTCAATGCAATCTAACACACTTTTCCTGAAAGTTACATATATATTTTCAGTGGATAATAGGGAGTTATGAGAACATATGGAACTTCTCTTTTTCAGAGAGGAAACATGGCATAATTATAGCTCTATATCTCTGAAGTGACTGACAATGACTACTTCCCCACAGAGTATCCAAAATATATTATTACATTTATATATTATAAATTTATATATTATGAATATATTACAACTTGCTCTTCAAACAAGTATGAAGATGATTTACTCATTTTAGGCTATCATGCCCAGAGACAGTTTTTAGGCTGGAAGCATTGCTCAGTGGTTAAAACATTTGCCATATAATCATGAGGACAAGAGTTCAGATACACAGAACAAATGTAAATGTGTGGAGGGGATTGTAGCATGCATTGTATTACAGAGCTCAAAAGAAAGAAACAAGAGATCCCTAGAGTAAGTTGGTCAGACAGAGTAGCCATAATGATGGGGTCTGAGTTCAAATGAGAGACATGGCTTTAATGAATAGTACAGAATACAGAAGTCACCCAATGTCATCTGACACAACTACATACAAAGTTGCACACTTGTACACATTTATCTACCTATATATGTACTCTTCCACATGAAGACATCCACATTCACTCCTGCATATAAACATAGATATGCATGTCCATTCACAACACACACACACACACACACACACACACACACACACACACTTGAGAAGAAGAAAAAATGCAACTTGTCTTATAGTTAGTTCCAAATCAGCTAATTGTCATCACAAGCTTTGAAAAATATAGGAATGATAAAAACCCACTTGAATATGTAAAAACAACAAAGATCATCAATTTTATAGTCTTTCTTCCTTCCTTCCTTCCTTCCTCCCTCCCTCCTCCTCCCTTTTTTTCTTTCTTTCTTTCTTTCTTTCTTTCTTTCTTTCTTTCTTTCTTTCTTTCTTTCTTTCTTTCTTTCTTTATATTTTCAGACATGGTTTCTCTGTGTAGTTTTGGTGCCTGTCCCGGATCTTGCTCTGTAGCCTAGGCTGGCATTGAACTCACAGAGATCCACCTGCCTCTGCCTTGTAAGTGTTGGGATTAAAGGCATGTTCCACCACTGTCCAGTACCGGTGCTTCCTTTTTTAATTTTCAAACATCAGAACAGTCGCAATGACCCAGGTATCATGAGTCAAAGTCCCAGAGTAGTGTTTTACATGTATTTTATTTATACTTTAGTCACTTACTTTTTTTTTTGTAATTAGATTACAATTACATCATTTCTCCTTTCTCGTTTCTCTATCCAAACCCATCCATATAACTTTCCTTTCTCACTTTCAAATTCAAACCCTCTCCTCTCATAATTGTTGCTATATTCATATATATATATATACATATATATCCCTAAATATAACCTGCTCAGTATATATTTAAATGTTACTTGTATGTAGGTTTTTCAGGGCTAACCATTTGGTATTGAAAAACCAGTTGAACTGCTCTTCCCTGGGGAAAACAATTTCTCCCACTTTCAGCATTCCTTAATTGCCTATAGCCCTTTGTCTAGGGTTGGAGCCTCCTGGATTTCTCCAGTCTATGTTAGTATGTCTACCGTTTTAGCCTTTTTTTGGTTCATGTTTAGATCATCATTTTGGTGAGAATTTATGGGTGGAACATCTGACACACTCTCACACCAAACTCCTTGGTCATCAGACTCTTAAAATCTTTCACTCCACCCCTTCTGAGCCATAGATGCTAGAGTTATATTGTAAATAAATTCACTGGAACTACGACCCACAATTCTGCATGCTGATTGATTGTGGTTTTTGACAATGGTCTCTGATGTTGCAAAGAGAATATTTCTTGATGGGGGTTGAGATTATACTTCTGTGTGTATACAGTTTTTATTTTAACCTAAAATTTCAAAGCTTTTCAGTATATCACTCTCTCCTTACTAATAATTGTTAGATAACAGTTTGTAAAGTCACATCCTCATTAAAAACCACTGATAGAAAACACATCTAGGGGAAGTATCCTTCTTTCCTTTCTTCTGGGTATCGAGTGCTTGCTGTTGAAATGGGCAAGTTTGTGAAACCCAGGAAAGGTGTGCTGTTTTTACCTAGATGCTGCTCTGGATGAAAGCTGTCTTCATGAAGAACATTGATGATGGCACCTCAGACCACCCTTATAGCCATGCCCTGGTGACTATAATTGACTGCTATCCCTGAAAAATAACAGCTTCTATGGGCAAGAAGAAAATCACCAAAAGATCAAAGAGCAAGACCCTAGTGAAAGTATATAACTACAATCAGCTCATTCCCACAAGGTACTCTGTGGACATCTCCTTGGACAAAACTGTTGTCAACAAGGATGTCTTTAGAGACCCAGCTGTGAAACACAAGGCCAGTTGGGAGGTCAAGGTCAAGTTTGAGGAATGATACAAGGCTGGAAAGAATAAATGGTTTTTCCAGAAGCTTCCAGTTTTAAGTATATTTTTGTTTCCATCATTAAAAACTAAATTAAAAAAAAATCTACCGTAATCTCTAAACTAAGCTTAAAATAAGGAAATCATTTTGAAGGAAGTGAAATTTCAAATGCAAACTCTACTTCATTCGATAAAGATCCAATATTTTTAATTTATTTATTTGTTTGTGTGTTTATTTGTTTATTTATTCATTTATTTGAGACAGGCTCTCATTACATACTAACCCCAGTTGTCCTGGAACACTCTATATAGATCAAACTGCCCTGTGAGCTTCTGAAATTAAAGGCATGTACCACTCTGCCAGGCACAAATCTTATTAAATAGTACAATTGCAATTCACATCCACCTGGGACATGGATCAGGTAAACTTGTGAAATAAATCAGTTGGTGCTCATATGGAACTTCATAGTTCTTTCTGTTCTAGTGACTGTATAGTCGTCCATTGAAAGGAGCTGAAGCTTTCCAGATTCATGCTCTTTCTACCCTATAGTATGTGAGCGCCTGAAATTTCCCTCTTGATTATAGAATTTAAAAGGATTGTGCACAGATGATACTCTTCTTATATAAATGTAATTTAAAACCTGGATCCTGGCCAGTACTCCCACTTTGGATTCTGTGGTTCTAGGGACAATAAAAGCTAATGGAAACCTGAGAATTATTGTTTATTAATCACAATATTCTAGCTGAATATCTTCAAAATTTATTTCAGACTGGTTTGTCTTCAATGCTCCTTTCTTTACAGTTAAATTTTCCTTGCATCCATATGATGTGCCTCTCTCTTATTGATAGCATGTGAGTATGCACCTAAAAACAGGTAGTACAGTATCACCACACTAAAAGTAGGGGGAAAGAACCACAGACTGTGGTGTCTTGGAGTGCCTGAACATTACTAGTTGACTTAAGTGGAAGCATCTAGTCCTTCTTCGTGGAAACCTGTTGTGAGTCCTTTTTTAAAGATCACAGTTCCTTTCTGTACCAAAAAAGTTAATTCCTTCATTGACATATGTCACCTGTGTCATTGGCCTCATTAACTGAAGCACATGTGTAACCTCATCATTATAATTACTGACAGATTAAAAAAAAAAAGAAGTATTATTTGTTGTAACTTTTATTTCTACACTACTAAGTCCAAGTGAAACATGTACATCTGCCAGCGATTAGCTTTGCAAAATGTGTCAGACAGGTAAACTGCAGGGAAATAATAGTGTTGGACAGATCAACCTGGCACAATGTGATCTGCAAACAGTCCTCTTTAAAAGAAAAAAAATCTAAAATTACCCAATTGCAAATGCAACCTGATTTCAACCCAATCTTTGCCACAGCCTTTGGAGAGGTATTGTCTTGCAGCCTTTTCTTCTCTCTGCTTATACACAACAAGCAATCATTGTCCGCATTACCTACAAGAAATGTGAAAGAAAGCAGTATGTGACACTTGAAAAAGACATACCAAAGACAGCCACAGTAGGAGTTATGACCAGTTACAGAGATGCGTGGAAGATAAAGGAAAGATTCTGGCAAATGATGAATGGTTGGAGTTTTGAAAATCACCTCCGTGTTTACTATATAAGAAGAGTTAATCACACCTCAAAGAAAGAACTTGTCATTGCAAAGCAGTAACTGCAACGAAATAGTTGTCCTGAGACTTTTGTTCAGAAAAACTGAAAAAATATCAATACTAACTAAAACATAGCAATATCCCGTACTATGAGAATGACACCTTTTCAATGAAAGTGTATGTTTCTTTCTATTGTGTTTTGAACATCATATTAAAATAGAATTTTTGATCTTATAAGAAATGTGTCCTTTGCAGACTAGTATGAGACAAAAAGAAAGCTGATAGCTTCTAGTAATGGAATTGATTCAATTATGAAACTGAACTACTGGTTTGAGAAAGCATGGAGTTGGACAGGTACAGACATGTAGGGAATCATGAAATGCCTTCATTGTGCCTGAAAAAACCTCATCACAGAGAAACTGACATTTTCAATTTTAAAATCTCTCTTCCTCTTCCACAACTCCATTGTTCTTTGAACAGAAAGCAGCAGTGAACACAGTCTCAGTATTTTGTTTCAAACAAAGAAAAAAATAGGTGCTCAGATATTTAGTTTTAACCTCAGAGCAATGGAATGAACAGATCCTATTTCACTCCTGAAATACACATTAAATATTATCTCACTATTTTAATTTTATTTATTTTTATTATTTATATTTTTTTGAAATTATAATGTAATTACATAATTTTCTTTTCCTTTCCTCCATTCAAATATATGCACATGCCACATCCTTGCTATCTTTCAAATTAATGACTACATTTTTTATTAATTAGCGTTACTTACATACATGTGTATAAATATATAGTCATAAGTATTCAAATACAACACATTTTGCATTCTTAATGTTACTTATATGTGTTTTTAAGGCATGGAAACTGTGGCTCCAGAAATAGAAGACAGACACTACCTTATGAATGGTAATTTATCAGTGAGAATTACCCAGTGACAATAGGACCAGGATTTATCCCTAGTGCATGAATTGGCTTTCTGGAGCCCATTCCCTATAGAGGGATTCCTTACTCAGCTTTGATGCAGGGGCAAGGGGCTAGGCCCTTCCTCACTTGGTAGGCCAGATTTTGTTGACTACCCAAGGAAGGCCTTACCCTCTCTGAGGATTAGATGAGGGGTGGTGTGGGAGGAAGGTGGGGGGTGAGCAGGAGAAGGGGAGGGAGGGAGAACTGTGGTTTGTATGTAAAATGAAAAAAAAAAAAACCTTTTAAATAAAATAAAGAAAAAAGAAAAAAAAATGAAGACAATTTGAAATGATCACCTTTTAGAAAATGTTTGTAATCTTGGATGGGAATCTATATATCTGTTCTGTCTTGCCAAACTGTCAAAATGAACTAAAGAACTGGTTCAAAAGTCTTCAGATTGTTGAAAAAAATTTTGATCCCATTGATCTGTATTTTTAAAATAAGAAAGAGGATGATATACACAGAAAATTTATGGCAATGTTGATGCTCAGAATTGAAGAAGAGAAGATTCTTTTCAGTGTGGAGAAAGAAAAACACAACGTGTGAGAAAACAAACAAACAAACCAAACCCAAATTTATCTTTTGCAGACTGTTGACTTCCATGATGCATGTTGTAGTCCTACCCTGGCTTCTATTCTCCCAGGAACTATTTAATCAAGAATTTTTGAGATATGTTATGTATACTTTTATGAGGATATGAGGAGGAACTAAGGTAGATTTTCAGGTGAGGAAAACTATATCTTCTGACCCCAAAGGGTACAGAGGCAAACACACCATTATTTTTACTGGTGATATTAGGAGACAGGGTGGGGTTGCTAGTTCTACCATTTCTACCAAATTTTCCTACAAATTTTAGCCAGATTTTTTTTTCTTAGACTCGGGTTTAGAAATTAGTTCCTACTAGAAGGTAAATTTATGTGAATGAGTTTTCAAGCTTTCCACTGTATTGAGAACCCAGAGGTATAGGAAACCTAATAACTCAAGCAAAACTTACTTAAGGTTGCTTGTGTCCTTCTCCCATTTCTCAGGTAATATTATATCCTTCTAAGGTCTTTGATGTAGTTGAAGACTAGATATTTATAATTTCCTCAGTTATGATAAAATATAAGTTAGATATGAAACCTTAGACTCACAAATATAGGAAAGATAAGATATCTTCTTTATTATTGTAACTATAATTCTTGCTTGATAATTGTTTTGTTATATGTAATTTTTCTATGTTAAAGTTAAAACCTTCCTTGTGGAAAAAAAAAAGAAAAGGGAAAGTGCTGTGGATATTGCTCTGTATAAATAAAATGCTGATTGGCCAGTAGCCAGGCAGGAAGTATAGGCAGGACAAGCAGAGAAGAGAATTGGAAGGCTGAGGCAGAGAGATGCTGCCAGCCGCCACCATGAAAAGATGTTAAGATACCAGTAAGGCACGAGCCATGTGGCAACTTATAGATTAATAGAGATTGGTTAATATAAGATATAAGAACTAGATAACAAGAAGCTTGCCATGGCCATACAGTTTGTAAGCAATATAAGTGTCTGTGTGTTTACTCAGTTGGGTCTAAGCAGCTGCGGGACTGGCAGGTAAAAGAGATTTGTCCTGACCGTGGGCTGGATAGGACTGGAGAAAACTTCAGCTACAGGCACACATGTGTATAAATGTGTATCTTAAGGTATATACATGCTATAAATGACATACATGTGTCTAAATGTATAAATATACATATGCATATGACATGTGTGTATACATGAGTACATACATGTTATAGATTTTGTAAAATTTTAAAAAGTGAAAAGATGTTAAAGACAAGTTTTAAATATTTCTTTGATTTTCCAACTCAACTTCACATTCTTCAAAATTTCTTTTCTGTCAGACAAATGATAATAAAGAATTAATATTGTGAAAAGTGATTAAAGAAAACTCACACTCTCTACTTTTCTCTCTCTAACACACAGACACACATGCATCTACACATGTATTCATGTATATTATATATATATATATGTATATATATATACCTGTATATACACACATGTATATCATATATAGCATGTATATACCTGCAGATACACATGTCTATCATATATATACTCACTCATGTATACATACACATACTTCATGTCTATAACATGCATAGATATACATGTGCCATGTACTATATATATCACGTATATATAACCACAGATATATACGTCTTAGTATAGTATGTATGTACCTGGATAAACACACATGTGTGTCATATGTATAACATGCATATGCATGAGTGCACACACATTTATGTCATATATACATAAAACATGTATATATGTATATAATATATGGTATATGTAATACACGTGTATATACATGAATATATATGCATATATACATATACATGTCTTATGTAACTTGTATATACATGCATATAAACACAGGTATGTCACAATTATAGCATGTGTAGAACTGCAAATGCACATATGTTTGTCCCATGCATAGCATGGAGGACAAAAGTTGTAGGAAGCAGAACAACAGGAATAATACAAAGGATGTGCAGGTGTAATGGATGAATTGATCAAATTACAATGATATACAGAAATTATAGCATTGTAAAAGAGCTGGCATGGTAGCTCCAGAAGAATTATGTTTGCCTAAGAAGCATGAACATTGGAGTTTCTTCCCCAGAGCACAGTAAGAAACAAAATAAAAAGCAGGCAGGCATGGTTTTGTGCACTTTTGAGACACTATTTCTAAGTAGCCATTAACAAACATCTACTCACACCAAAGCGGGAACTGAGAACAGAACAACTGAACACCACCACGAAGGTCCAACTTTATGAAGAGATGATTTCATTGGAGTTACTTACAGTGTAGCAGTGGCCCACTGAAAGTTCCATGGACAGCATATCCCAGCAGGCATGACAGTATGTGAACACTGAATGTCCCCATCCCTGTACACTTACGGGCAGTTAGCCAGGTCAGGGATGTTCCTGTCCTTAGCACTCCTGACTTCTTGCTTAATCTTGGGAGAGGGAAGGACTTTGTGCATCTTGTAATTTTCAGGGACATCCTGCGACTTTTGAGTTGTTTCCTTCCTGAATCTTAAGGAGCCAACCTTTGTAACTTTCTGAGCCTTAAAGGACTTTCTGTCCAGGGTCTTTAAATCCTGGGAAAATTGTTTCATAATTCTTGTACTAGAAATACCAATTTTTAGGACTGTGGAGATGGAAGGACCACTTGGACTCACTGGCCAGCCAGTCAACCCTAACCAAAGAGTTCCAGACTAATAGTAGACCCTGTTCTAAAAACATAATGTGATGACTCCTGAGAGCTAAACTGGAGTTTTTCTATGGCTTCCACAGGCATGCATACAGTCATGAATGTCTTCCCACACATACACAGAAGCGCGCATGCGTGCGCGCATACACGCGCGCGCGCGCACGCGCACACGCACACACACACACACACACACAAGATATCATAAACCCATTATATTATACATTTATTAAAAATAATAGAAATGATATTGTTATAATTATGTGTCATAAACATTAATTAGATTTTCTACTCTGTTCAGCACCTTTGGGACAATCTTACATGTCTCACGTTAAAGTCTTCTGATCCTTGTAGTCTTAATAATCATTCTTGAGGAAGCATAGTTTCAACATAAAGGAAATTATTGTGTGATTTGGAGATCATGATATAAAATGCTATTTTAAGTAGTCTTTTATACTGAAATTTTAATTTCAATGGAATGTCAGCTCCCCGTTGATAGACAGGGAAAATAGTAGTATAATTCAATTAAAAAGTGCTGCTTATTTGTTTCATCCTTGTTCCTGGTTGATGTCCCCGCCAAACTTAGGGAAATGGAACAAACCACAGGAAAATTCCAGTTCTTATGAAGTGTGGGTGCTAGGAAACAGGTACCTTCATATATGCAAAAACACTCATGAAACTCGAAGGTAAATTGTAATCCAAATCCTCAATACAATCCTGGCTTTTCACAGAGAAAGCCTGAACACTCTCCTTACTTGGAACAATAGAGAGTAAGATGCAGGGTGGTATTTGTGTTATTATAACCACCATTGTTCCTATCAGTTAAGCTTGTCTCAGCAACCTACATTGTGATGCACTTGTGTCCCAGGAGGTAGGTAAGAAAATGGATTATGTGCTGGAAATTGATTCTTAATAGTGACAATAAAGATTAGGATTGAGAGAGAAAATAAACTCGTATAACTCTATAATGAATTTACATCAGGGAAACTTAAAATGAAGCCAAACAAAATAGTTGCTCTAGCAAGAAAAGATTGGCAGGATGGAAATCCATATCTCCAAATACCTTTTATAACAATCCAGATATTTTGAAGGGATTAAATACTGCCAAGTTGGAAGATAAGATATGATCACTACTGGAAGAAATCACAAAACCAAAGAAAATAAAACTAAATGCCTATGTTAGGTCGCTGCTGTGAAATCAGTCAGTGACTTTCATTTGGTGAGAAGGGATATAGGGACAGCTAGGAAAAATTTTCTTTCTGTGTAGTTATATTGCTATTTTCAAATGCACTTATATGCTTAGCACGTCTATTTTGACAATTTTTCCTTAAATTGTGTTGTTTTTATGTAGCTTTATAAATGGTCAGTGAAAAAGCCGCTTTAGCTTCTGAACACTAGGGGGTGCCCTGATTGCACACATTGCTCTGCCGCCTGCTTGGCAACAATCACCAGGAAACCAGGGAGATGGATTTTACTTTGGGATCATTTAATTCTGTACGTCTTTTGCTATTTAATATTTTCCCCACCGGATTTAAGGATTTGATACTATTTCCGTTTTTTGTCCTGGCATGTGGAGCCACCTTTTCTGAGAGTTCTTATTAGTTGACTTCTTGGAAGGAAAGGGAGAAACATTATGAATTCCTACAGCTCAAATTTTGGCTCTCTTCAGGAGACAGAAATCATCACAGGAACATTACATTATTTTTAAATTGACATTGTTACTTAAATATTTTCATCAATTTACAACATTCGCAAAAAATAGTACATCTTTTAGAACATTTAAAATACTCATTTTGCTGTGAAAATATATCATCAATAATTTAAGTATATTTATTTTTGCTAAACCCAGTGTGAAGAAAATACTGTTGTGTTTGTGTTAATTTATCACAGTGTTTTAAGCAGTGAGAGTATTTCATTCAAGTTTTATAATACAATTATAGTTATAAGGGATAGCTTGGCCTATTATTTTATGTAGGATTCTTTAATAAATGACATGATAACCAATGAAAATTTACATGAAAAATTATTTTCTCAATAAAACAATATTTTTAAATCTATCTCATTTCTTATATATAAAACATACAGAAACAACAAAGCAGAGATTGAATAAATTTAATATATAGTATAGAATGCCAAATAGAGTGACATTCGAATTGGTCAAGATCTGGAAGAAATTTGACAGTAAGATGGGGAAACATAGTGTGGGCTTTAGAAATTAACATTTGGGTTACCTATGGTCTCTAATTGTTTGGAAGCTATTTTCCAGATGTATAATATGGGGGGGTGGTGGAAACAATGAAAATGAGTTTTGTTTATAAAGTCTGTTAATTGCATTATATAGAACTTAATTCATTGATGCCCCATGAGTGGATATATTTAGAAAAATGGATAAATTTTATGTGTTTCTTGGGAATTGGCTTTGAACTTCTATATTGGTTTTCTCATTCACTATTGAATTAACATCTTTGACACATGTTCACCTCATATTTGTGCAAGAGTCATGATTTTATCAACACTTGACAATTATTCTTCAAAAAATTTACCCACACTCTTTGAATATATTAAAATGTAACATTAGTTTCATGTACACAAACTTTTAAATTAGCCATTTTCTTGATTCAGTCATGGCTTTTCAGAGCTGACTTTTGCACAAAAGATCTAATAAAGTTTCACAATTGCTGTGGGATGTTCTGTATGTCCTGTGGGAGCCCTTCTTGGGTTCTTTGTGGCGTTACCCAGCAGGTCCGCATACAGGATGATTAGGACCATGGGCCTGAGTGCAGGTGTCTGAGATGGTCTGCACTTGGCTGTGCTGGGGGATGGTCTGTATGTCAAGTTGTTCTGATTGATCAATAAATAAAACCTGATCGGCTGTGGCTAGGCAGGAAGGATAGGCGGGACTAACAGAGAGGAGAAATAAAAGGACAGGAAAGCAGAAGGACTGGCTGCCAGATGCCGCCAGCACAAGAAGCATGTGAAGATGCTGGTAAGCCACAAGCCACGTGGCAAGGTGTAGATTTCTAGAAATGGGTTACTTTAAGATATAAGAAAAGTTAGCAAGAAGCCTGCCACGGCCATACAGTTTGTATGCAATATAAGTCTCTGTGTTTGCTTGGTTGGGTCTGAGCGGCTATGGGACTGGTGGGTGACAAAGATTTGTCCTGACTGTGGGCAAGGCAGAAAAACTCTGGCAACACACAATCAATATCAGTTTCATGCATCACATACTATTTAGTAATTTTGAGTAAAATAGCTATAACAAATATAATTTTATGTGCAGCTTACAATCCTGTATCCATACATGTGAATATAAATTTTCTAGTACAGTACATATATAAACATTTATTCTGTGACACTTGTCTTATTCAGGCCATAATTATAATTATTGTATGATCTGGACTATATGTAAGTGTATTTATGAGGATGAACCTGCAGTTTGTGTATGTTGTGTGTGAGTATAAAAGAGCTTACTCTCCCTGGGGATAGCCTACATTTTTAAGCCATTTCAAAATTGCAGCTTCAAAGAAATATTACTTTTTTCAAGCTGAGCAATTCTTAGCCCTTAGTAAATGACAGCTCGAGCTTCTGAAGTCAGATCCATGTGGCCAATGTTTTCTGGATGAGCAATATGAAGTTGCCAGCCAACAATGCAGTTGCCCACAGCAACAATCTTTATCAAGTTCAGATATACTATTGAGCATCTAAAATATCACTGTAAATAAAATTTGATGAAAAAATGTGGTTACTTCTGCAGAGGTTGTTAGAATAATTGAACTTTTAAATACATCTATCATCTATATAACCATCGTTTTATCTACTTGTTTGTATCTATCACTCATTTCAGATATGAATGTTTGCATGTGTGTGTTTGTGTGTGTGTACTATATAACTTTACAGGCAGCATTATGTGAGTGTAGAAAGCTGACCTAGAGAAGTCTTGGGTAACAGGATAAAGATGGTAGCTTTATATGAAATTTTAATTCATGTGAGGATAGATTCTTGTTCCATAACTTAAGATTTACTAAGCTGTGCCTTAAAACTATATATCCTTTGTAAAAAAAAAAAAAAAACAATAGTTGTTTGTAGTAATATTTCATTTGTGTACCCCAATAAAGCCTATCTGAGAATCAGAGGAAAAATCCGGCCACTGTTTTAAACATAGATGTCAGGCAGTGGTGGCACATGCCTGTAATCCTAGCATTTGGGAGGCAGAGTTTCATCTGGATCTCTGTCAGTTCAAGTCCACACTGGGAACAGAGCCAGGCATGGTAGCACATCTCTTTAATCCCAGCAGTTGTTAACCATAGAGGGCTGGAAGATCTGCACAGACAGACAGGAAATGATAGAGCTTCGAAGAAAGAGAAAAGTAATGTAGCTGGGTGGAGAGAGGAAGTAAGATGGCAAGACACAGAAAGGAGTGAGTGTACACGAAGTAGCTCTTTCTTGGACTGAGGATTTCCTAGCAGTAAGAATGTGGTTGACTTCTTTCTGCTACTCTGACTCCAATGTCAGGGGTTTTTTGTTGTTGTTGTTGTTGATGAGACCATTTAAGATTTGTCTTATATTTGTATTTTAAATTTGGAGACATTAAATAGACCCATCCCTACAAGTTAGAATTAGAACTTGTAGGAACAAGCTAATAAAACCGTCAAATGAGATGGAATGATTTCCAGAACCCACACTTTAAGAACAGAGACACCTGGTTTCTTGGAAGTTGTATGAGAATAACCTATATGAGCATTTACTGTATCTTTTTTTTAAAAAATATGTAGTGTTTAACAGTGAGGCTTATATTAATGTGATGGGCTAGTATTGACGACCAACTATATAACATTTCCAACCACTATGAAAGTAAACAACTGAACTTATTTATGAAGGAATTTCTAAATTAGAAAAAACGAAGTGGAAAGACCCACTATAAACTACGTTCTGAGTTCCTAGACTGAATAAAAAGAAAAGGAAAGGAGCATCAACATCCATCTATTTCTGTTTCCTGCCTGCAGATGCCATGTAACTTGCTGTCTCAAGCAGCCTTTAATTCCTTTCCATGACCGACTGTACTCTTAAACTAACAGCCAGAACAAAATCTTACTTCTGCATGTTGCTTTGCTCAGGCACAACTATTAAATAAATTACTTCTATAATTAATTATGTATGAGTGGCTAAGAAGCCAGCCAGCCAAGGTATCACTGGTATCACCTTTGATACCAATGCTAGGAAGGTACAACAAGGGTGTTTGTAGGTCTGAGGACAGTTTGGTTATGTGGGATGCTACAAGCTAGCCTGAGCTTCATCATCAGAACCCATTTCAAAACAACAACAACAAAATGACTCAAACAAATGATGTCTGCTGAGGACCATGGGAGTGTACAGCAGATGACAACTAGTAATTAACAGGTCAAACCACCAGACACATCTGATAAGGAGCCTCATCTGGCAAGGCCATGGGGTCATTGACTGTAAATGGCTGATTGCTCCTGTCTGTAATTTTTCTCATATGTCATTATATTTATTTCCTAAGAACTGTTATGTGTGTTCTCCCATTGTTTGTGTGTTTATGTTGAGAAAATATTCCGTCATTGGGCATATTTATAGTTGTTGATGGTCAGGAAGATGATTTCTGTGCAAGCTGTATAATTCTGATGAATAAAAATAATACCAGAATATTTTTCTTAATTGACACAAGAAAATAACAATATTCTCAGTCTCAAAGACAGCTAATTTTAAACTTCAGAACAAATTCAAAATAGACTAAACTGCCCCTGCAGAAAATACACAAAGACAAGATCCCAGATGTTTATTGCTAAATCAAGGTCAGGCTTGAAGCAACTTGGTTAGACATAACCCCCTATAGTAGTTGGCTTTCTGCACGTACTCCTAGACTCAGTTTATGTTACAGGCTCAAGGTTCAGCCAACTGACTGTTATTGTTAAGTCCTGAATTTCAATGTCAACTCTCTGTCTGGGAAAGGGTTATGTGCATGACCAAATGTTACTCACTGGTCAGTCAATATGACCTACCTAGCCTGAGAGAAACTATAATGACTTACAATGTTAGGAAAATAGGTCAGACCCTGAAAATATAACATATAATTGTCCAATTTTGGACGTGTGTGTGTGTGTGTGTGTGTGTGTGTGTGTGTGTGTGTGTGTATGACAGAGCTGCTATATAAAGGGCTGTACAATATGAAGGAGTGGCATAAAGAATGGCAAGATGTATGTGTTAGACAATGTATATGGATAAGCAGAGGGAGCTGAGGAGAGAGGATGAATAGCTAGGCAAGAGAGAAAGCAAAAGAGATTTTCAGAGAGAATTTTTTTCAAGATGAAATAAAGGCATAAGTTACCATCAGAAATATATGTTTCCTTATTTATCTGTCACATAGATAGAAACTTGTTTCTAAATACCCTCAGATAAAAAAAATTACCTAAAGTCTTGCTACTCTGAGATTTCTTTTCACAACCCTGGAGCAATTCTGGAAGATGTCCGGTGACGGAAGCTTTCAAAACGGCATTTGTTAGAAAAAGAACAGTTTCTATTATCAATATAAGCAATGCCAAGTTGTAACCATTTCTGGTTTGTGATCCCTCAACCCCCTCCTCACATTCCCTGGTACTATTCCAAAGGAATAGAGGCAGGCTTATGAGGTTTACCTAAGGAGGACATGCTAGAGCCATAGGTAATACATTCATGATCCTCAAGGCTGGAGCAGAACATGAATGATGGAGAAGAGAATTATCAGGCTTGTAAATTTATATTTAAAAATTATACCTAAATTTCCTGAGGATTCATTTTCATCATCTCTCAATGTCCTCTAAATGATAGATTTTATTCAAGACACAAGGAAAAGTCAGTCCTGTAAATTTGAGAAAACACTTGAGGAAAAAAACAAGTTACTTGGTCATATCTCATTTGTATTACCTGATATCTTCCCATCTCTCCCTTAGAAATGGCAGTAGCAGATGACACAGTACTTAGGAAAAACAATGGCCAAGGAGGATGAGACTGAGAACAAAAGGTTGGTTTTGCTAAGGGAAGCATGCGAGTTTGAGGTGAAGAAAGACCTAAGGTTTATTGGTTTTCTTCTTTTTTCAATAAACTGAGTAGAAAATTTCTGCTGATGATGACATATTATTATTTTTCTATGAAACTATAGAATTCTAATAGTAGTAAAAAGGGGAGTTTGGATTTTACCAAATTCCCAGACTTTGTTTTAATCCTTTTCTTCAAAGGATATTTCATCTAGAGATCATGTTATGTAAGCTTAAGACAGTATTTCTTAGATCTGTACTTTCTTATTCCCTTCTGACTCAACACCTTTTTCTTAAACTTAAAAATTAATACTTCAGCCAAATTATTTTATCTCCTCTTCCTGTGGCACATTTTTTAATACATTCAATTCCTTCCTTAATTTATTCACTTCTTCAGTTTATTTGTGGAACACTTAGCTTATGGAGAAGCTATCCTTGAAGTTGTATACAAATGGCATACTAACTAGATCATGGCTCTTCCCTGAGGCCTGAGCATTTTGTTAAAACAAGCACACTGAGTCCCCACAACACACCTGGAATTATAATAGACATCAGGGGCATTCAGAAATTTATTCCATAGAGAAGAAAGAGATTCCATACTTTATATTTGGGAAGACAATTGAGAAAAATTGTCATTTTTCAGAAGACTCAACATGCATCCAAACTTCATGGAATTTACATTCTAAAGTTTAAGAGAAATAGTGGATTATGGTGGGAAATTCATGATCATGACATAAATTTTCATATTTGCAAACATTATTTATGAAAATTTCTAGCAAGGAGTCTATATCATTAGCAAAGTCTTCTAAATCTAGTGAGTAAAACTAAGCATGGTAAGAATATTTCTTGAATGAGGGCCAAATATTGCCAATTATTTTCAAAGGAATATACTTAATTGAGATTGTAATTAACTACTTATTAAAGTTATAGATGCAAAGGTAACTTGTGGATTTTGTTTGAATCATATACATACAAATAACTTCTCTCTATTAAAATGAAGAGAACTACAAAATTTATGACCTGGTGTGTAAATTAGTCCTGTGTCTATTCCAGCAATCATTTCCTGGCATTGCTTATGCATTCTAAGTTCAAAATGTTCTCTAAGCTACTCCAAATATCTCACCTTACTCCTAATTAAATAATGTGATAGAAAATTCTTTCAGAGGTATTTGTTTTATAATTGTCTGAGAAGCTTAATTTCTCTTTCAAATTTGAAGTGTCAAATGAACTCATTCCTTGAAAGAAAACAGCGCCCAGCTACTATCACCTGTTATCTAACTTTTGCACATTTAAGGTGAAAGCATCTTATGCCTATTTGGCTAAGAGTTGTTCTTTTTTTGCTTTGTTAATCAAGTGATCATTAAGTATGTTTGATAAAATAGTATTATATACTTTCATTTCACAGCCTGCTAAATGAAAATATTAGGTCAAATGATTTGCACATTTCAATTAGTAAATAGTTCAAAACTCCTTTATAAAAAGACAATGGTCCATTTAATGGTCCATTTGCACTTTAGCCAGCTTGTGTTAACCATACTTCATATTATTAAAAGTATTTGTATTTGTTTGATAATATTATATCTTAAAATCATCTTTTTAAAATTGCATTTATTTTCTTGATTCTAATTTTTAAACTTTTTAATTACTTTGTCAATGAAAGTGTCTTTTTAATGTCTAATCTCATTTTCACCTAGTTATTGAGGTATGATTGACATGTAAAGTGTACATATTTAAGTTATACAACTAGAACCTGCATATGTATGTATCAAGGAATCCATCACCACAATCAATACCATCTCCAAAAGCTACCTCCCTGATAATCATTATTGTCTTAGTTAGGGTTTCTATTGCTTCAATGAAACAACAAAAAGCAAGTTGGGAAAGAAAGGGTTTATTCAGCTTACACTTCCACATTGCTGTTCATCATCAACAGAAGGCAGGACAGGAACTCAAGCAGGGCAGGAACCTGGAGGCAGGAACTGATGCAGATGCCATAGAAGAGTGTTGCTTACTAGCTTGCTTTCTACATGGATTGCTCAGCTCAACCAGCTTTCTTAGAGAACCAAGGACCATCAATAAAGTGATGGCACAACCCACTGATCACTAGTTGTGAAAATGTTTTACAATTGGGTCTCATGGAGGCACTTCCTCAAATGAGGCTCCTTCCTCTCTTGTGATTCATGCTTGTTAAGTTGACACACAAAACCAGTCAATAGAAGTATCATACTTAATATTTTAAAAGCACTTTGATATCTACCTCCTTAGGAAACCTTTAGATAAAAGTTTAATTATACATAAGAAGTATGCTATACTAGATCTCAATAGGGTATCCTGAAAAATTAAATATTTATCCTGAGTAATTAAAAATTAGTGTCTTGTCCCTGCCCCTCCCACCATAAATCTTGGGAGCCTAACATTTAATCTTTGCTTATGTGATGAGTCTAAATATTTTAGATCCTCACATAAATGGTATGTTGTAGTAAACATCCCCTCTCTGTGTGGTTTCCTTTATCTAGTGTCATAGAGTCTAAAGTCATGCACAAGTGACATGATTCCCTTCATTTTTTTAAGTGCAATATTCTAATATATATAGATACACATAATACTTCAATACAATGTGTTTTTCTATGAACATTTGATTACTTCCAAGCCTTGACTTCTATAAATTAATGTAGATATTTATGTGGTATAATAATTTTATTTCTCCTGAATGTACATTCAAAAGTATAGTATATTACCATACACTTGGATCATAGTCCATTTTTAAGTGTTAAGGAATATCTATTGAGCTTAAAACAGTGGTTTTTCCGATCTATATTTCCACAAACATCATTCAATAAGGTTCACTTTTTATCTGAATACTTGTCAGCACCTGTTATCTTCATTATTTTATCAGCAGTCATGCTAATAAGAGATTATGTCTATTTATTTTAGTTTTTATTTCCTAAGTTGGCAATGTTGAAAGACTTTTCATATGTCTTTTGCTCATTTCCACATCGACTTTGCAGAAATTGCTACTCAGTTTATTTGCTCACTTTTACAATGGTCTGTATATCTACCTTTTCTAAAACTATTTTATATAAAGATTAATTTCAGTTTATGAATGTTTTGTGTGGTGATATTTTATTTGTGCTGAAATGTGGTGATGTTTATTTAAGAATGTGATTTATTTGTATGTTAATAAATAAAGTTTACCTGGAGATCATAGGAAATAGTAAGCCATTTTAAGTAAACGCAAAAGTCAGGCAGTGATATCACACACCCTAAATCCGATCACTTGGCAGGCAGGGTCTCTGTATATTCAAGGCCACAGTAGGGAACAGAGCCAAGCGTGGTGACACATGCCTTTAATCTCAATACTAACTATAGAGACCTGGAGGTCTGTACAGACAGGCAGTGACAAGGAAGTAAGGTAGCTGGGTTAAGAGACAATGAGAAGGCACAACAGCAAGGAAATAAAAGCCTGGGTAGACAGGAAGTTGTGGCATTCGGAAGCTGCAGAGCTGGTGAGGTAAGGTGGCTGGTGGCTATTCCTATTTTCCTGATCTCTAAGGCTTTCACCCCTATATTTGGCTCCGTGTTCTTTATTTAATGAGACAGTTTAGAAATTTGTCTACATTTTTGTCTGTGTGTAACTATGTTCATGTATGTGCAGGTGTTCATAGATTACAGAAGGCATCATATGTCCTATGGAACTGGACCAACAGGCAGTTACTTGCTGCTTATAGTGAGTACTTGGAAGCGAACATATGTCTTCTTTGAGAGGAATATGCACTCTTAACATCAAAGCTACCTCTCCAGCCCCTGATTTCAGCTTTTATTGTTATTTGTTTATTGAATTTTAGTACTGCCATTAGTGAGTGTCAAGAGAGGTCCCAGCACAATGTGAAAATCTATATTCAGCACCTGAACAATCTTGTCACTATCACAGGAATTCAGTGATGAGACAAGATAGGAAATGGAAAACAAAAATTTAAGGGGAACATACACACTCAAGTGGTGAATGCATTTTCTTTGAGTGAGCTGAGATCCCCAGGGTTTAGAATAACACATCTGATTTGAAAACTTTCATGATGTGGAGATTTATTAAAAAATTAAAAAATTCCATGGTGGGTAGGAACTAAACAAGAGTAGACACTGCTTGCCTTTTCAGTCTTTATTTGGAATTTTCAGATGTATTGTTATGACAGCTCTGTGGGAAGAAACTTCAAAATTGTGATGCTAATAGTACGCCAAATGTCATCATAATGCAACCAAGATTTCTTCATAGTCATTTTTCTTGAACATATGGATCCAAGCTACTATAGCTTGGTTTTTCTTTTCACTATTTCCTGTGGTCAGATGGCAAGGTATTGTGATATACCTGTCCTGTTTCTTCATCTTTCAGCCACCATGCAGTAATCATTTATCCTATGCCACTCAACTGCTTCAGCAGACAACACAAAGGTCTCATATAGTCAGAGGAATTTTGAATAAAAACAAAGCTTTCACACTATTTCATTTCAAAATATTTTTTGCAAACTTATAGTAAATAAAACATTACAATTTGGGCATAAAATCACATATGTAGACCAGTAGAATAGTAGAAAATCTTGAAACACACAAATGAATATATATTCAAGTAGGAGATAAGTATATATGATATCAAGATGATAGTCTCTTCAATTGGTATTAGGAAACAATATGTCTACATGGGAAAGAGTAAAGTAATAAGACCTTTAACACACACACACACACACACACACACACACCAAAATAAATAGATAAATAAATATTTCAAAATGGGTTGAATTGTAAAGTCAGAAACACTAAACAGCTTGAAAATTGTGGGAAAAAAGTTACTATAGAGAAAGACAATGAAAAAAATATTTTAAAAAAGTCTTCAAAGATGTGATGTTGGCAAATATTTCCCAGATATAGCACAAATATTGGAACAGGCAGTATAGTGATAAGAACATTGATCAGTATGTTTATCCTATAAGCCCAAAATGTTCTTGGTCCTGTCCTGGCTGGGGCTAGAAATGCCCAAAATTTCTGGAACTCTGACATGCAGTCTTGTTCTTAAATGATTTTAAGATCACTAATTCACAGGGGAAAATGCTGAGAACAGAAATTAGAAACAGGCCACATGTAACAGGGCCAGAAGCAACAGGTATAAGAATGGGCCCATACAAAAGGTCAAATGCCAGAAGAGAACTCCAGTTCCTTTGTCCTTCTTACTCCTAAATGAGATATTTACCAAAGGCTTTTTAAGACTGAAACCAAGAAGAGGCGTGGGCATCTTTTTGGGAAAACTGGAGTAGCTAACTCACTGCTTCTTCCCTCCACCTAGTCTCTTCCTTAAGTCCTCCAAAGTGCCTGCAGACTAAGATCTCAGTAGTACTCTGCCACTTGGCAGCTATACAGAAGCTTTGTGTGTGCTCTCCTCCTCCTTCTCCTCCTCCTCCTTCTCCTCTTCCTCCTCCTCTCCCTGCTCCTCCTCTCCCTGCTCCTCCTCTCCCTGCTCCTCCTCTTCTTTTCCCTTTTCCCTTTCTCCCATAACTCCCTCCTTCCATCTTAGATTCCCATTAAAATAATAATAGTGATAATAATGATGAATAATAATTCTACAGAGTGAACTCTATCAAGCTAAAATTCTTTTATACAGCAAGTGATACACTTTATAGGCAAATAAACACCTTAAATACAATCTATACAACAGGGGAGTACAAGTACCAGCCATATTTTTAACAACATCAAAAAAGGAACTGTCATGAATTCTAACAACTTCCTTCCTTTTTAAAATTTTTATTACTTCATTTATTTTATGAGTATGTGTTTTCCGTGTCTGTGATTATATCTGTGTGCCACATGCATTCCTGGTGCCTGCAGAGACTAGAAGAGGGCATCAGCTGCCCTGAAATTGGAGTTACAGACAACTGTGAACCACTATGTGGGTGCATAGAATGAAACTGGGGTTCTCTGGGTTCCCTGGAAGAGCATCCAGTGTTCTAATTGTGAGCCGTTATGTGGGTGCATGGAAGGAAACTGAAGTCCTCTGGAAGAGCATTCAGCATTCTTTGCAGTGAGCCCTCTCCCCAGCCCTATTTCTTTCTTTTTGTCATTACCTTTAATGTAATATTCCTCTTGCCTTCTGAAAAGATGAATGTTTACATAATTTCATCTTCTCTGACTTTTTGTAATGTGCTTAGTGTCTAATTTAGCTTGCTTTCCATATCACTTTAGTAATTAGAGTCTCCACCTTTAAAAAATATTTATGCTGTTTGCTGTAAATATATAAAGATATAATTCTAGAGATACCACTTTAACCTCTGCTCTTCATTTTACTTGGGTGTTCTAGGGCCTCACCTGTAATTCTACCCTCCCCTTTAAAAATACACATAAAATTGTATACTTATATGAGTTAGTGTTTGCTAGAAAACTAAAATGACACTTCGAAAAAATTGTCAATTTCATAATCTCAGCATGCTACAAACCACCACTAAGCTATAGACGTTACAATTAGAGGTGATGACAGATTGTTTCAAAGAATATATTTGTTCTCACAACAAAGCAGACAATTGGAGAAAACACTTAACAAAATATGTTCTACATTTCCACAGTGGCTCCATCCCTTCATTTTGCACACTGTCTGAAAAAAATGTTAACACATTCAACACTCTGAATGTTTGGTTTCCCTATTGACTAAATAACTTATGTTTAAAGTTAAGGTTGTGTTAGCTATAAATAACATAAACTTAGTGTAAAATAATTAAACAAAACACAACAACACAGGGATGTATCACAGATTCCAGCCGCAGGCAGCAATCCTGGTGCTCTGTGGTAGAACAGTAAGAAAATGTCAGCCAAGCCAGGTGGTAGTGGTCGCGCTCGCCTTTAATCCCAGCACTTGGGAGGCAGAGGTAGGCAGATCTCTGTGAGTTCCAGGCCAGCCTGGTCTACAAAGCGAGTTCTAGGAAAGGCTCCAAAGCTACACAGAGAAACCCTGTCTTAAAAAAAAAAAAAAAAAAAAAGAAAAGAAAATGTCAGCCAGATACTGCTTTTTTCTTCTTTCTTTTTTATTACACAGAAACTTGTTATTTATGTCACATCTATTTTATTGTATATCCTTTTTAGTTTTTGAAAAATAGTGATCTCAACATCCCCATGCAATATTATCACCTTATCTATAATGTATGCATAAATAGTAAGTTTGCTTGTGAGCATGTGGATGAAAATCATAATAGGTGACATAAAAAAGACAGGACTTTACTATATTTTTCACCAAGGCTGTTTCATCAGCAAGGAATTGGACTCAACTATAATGAATGAAAAGGAGGTTTTTAAATGGCAGCCTGAGCTAATGGAACCGTCTGGAGGATGTACTGAAAAACCAGGTCAATGGGACATGCTGAGTACAATGCCTCTGTCCTGACATGAACACTTTTTTTTTTTTAAAATCTTTGTTTTTCCCTTTCCCCTTCAGAGACTAGGCAATATTTGTTGATTGTCATTCACAGAAATTAGACTACTAGTCTGCAATAAAAATGGGCAAAAAGATTCAATTTTACCTATGATTTTTATTTTATTTTTAAGTGACAAAGATGAGTGTTTTTGAAATCTGACAAAACATTGGTAGGATATCTGTTTACACTTTAAAAGAAGTTTCTGTTAAAAATTAAGGCTAGTAAATCAAGAGGAGTGAAAAGCCAGTGTGAAGAAATATATCTGAATTTCTTGAAGTACAAAGAAATATGAAGTGACCCTTTGTCCACCCAAAAGTTTGAAACATCTTTTGTTCATTTTCCAGATTCTCACATCCTTACATCTCACATCTCACATTGGCTAATGGGATGTAAAACAGCCCATTTTCAACCAGAATCTGCTGCACAAGTTACAGAGCACACCTATTCATAGAGGCATGGATTGTATTTAAACAGGTCTGCAAGTGAGCTAGTGCACACATTTACTGGATTATTATTATTCTGAACACATGGTTTATTATTTGGCAAGCTTGAGGCATTAAAGTTATGTCTCCCAGCCAACTCATTGAATAAGGAAGTGTAACAAGCAAAGATCCTAATGGGTCTTAAAAGTTATGAAACCAATTACCAAAAATATTCATGCTAACAATATACAGTAAAACCAGGGGGAAAAAAAGGTGCAGTTTAGGTAAAATGTAATGAGCTTCCTGAGGTTATTTTTCTGTACTTAAATTCTCTGAAAACTGTTTTAGGTGTCTGAGATAGTTTTATGTATCCGGCTGGCTTTTTGGAGCCCACTACCTATGGTGGGACACCTCACACAGCCTTGAGGCAGGGGGAGGGACTTGGACTTGCCTCTACTGAATGTACCAGGCTCTGCTCCTGTGTGCTGTGGCTATATCCTCCTATGGGAGGCCTTACCTTCTTGTACAAGGGGATGGGGGTGAGTTGAGAGATGCTGGAGGAGTGGGGCCAGGGAAAAGGGGGATCTGTGATTGGTATGTAAAAGGAATAAAAAATTCTTAATTAAAAAAAAACTCTGAAATTGATTGCCCACTAAACATATGTCTACATTGAGGATTTATACCCTCAACATATTGATATGTTGAAGGAAGAGTTGTATAAGCACAGATAAGAAATAAGGAACAAACATCAAAAAGAAAAATGTACAGCAGGATGGAAGAGTATAAAAAATATATATAATAAAGATTTGCCAAGTGTAGCTTAGGAGAGAAAAGAGAAGAGCAGTTCCTGTAGTGGAAACAATCATTGCCCAGAGTAAGTATTGAGAACAAGGGAAGAATATTGTAGGTGCAGAATTTGGATTCAAGAGACAAATCATGGAGTATAAAGGACAAGAGATATTACATAAGTAATTTGTACTGAATCATTTTAAGGCAGGAAAAAAATGGCAAGACACTAGAGCCGAGAAGGTGTTATGTATCTTACTTTAAATTTTAATTTAATACATGTGTCATCTACTAGTTCTTTTTTTTGACAAACACTGCTCATTTATTATGCTGATGTATGTTCTTTTTTTTTCTGTTTTTTATTTTACAATACTATTCAGTTCTACATAACAGCCACAGATTCCCTTGTTCTCCCCCTTCCTGCGCCCCTCCCCTTCCCCCCAGAACACCTCCCATTCCCACCACCTCCAGATCAAGGCCACCCCCGAGGACTGAGATCTACCTGATAGACTCAGTCCAGGCAGGTCCAGTCCCCTCCTCCCAGATTGAGCCAAGCGTCCCTGTATAAGTCCCAGGTTTCAAACAGCTATCTCACGCAGCGAGACCAGGACCTGGTACCACTGCCTAGATGCCTCCCAAACAGATCAAGCCAATCAACTGTCTCACCTATCCAGAGGGCCTGATCCAGTTGGGGGCCCCTCAGCCTTTGGTTCATAGTTCATGTGTTTCCATTCGTTTGGCTATTTGTCCCTGTGCTTTATCCAACCTTGGTTTCACAATACTTGCTCATATAAACCCTCCTCTTTCTCGTTAATTAGACTCCCAGAGCTCCACCCGGGGCCTAGCCGTAGATGTCTGCATCCAGATTCCTCAGTTCTTGGATGGGGTTTCTGGCACAACTATTAGGGTGTTTGGCCATCCCATCACCAGAGTAGGTCGGTCCCGGCTGTCACTTGGCCATTGCCAGCAGTCTTTTGTGGGGGTATCTTTGTGGATTTCTGTGGGCCTCTTTAGCACTTTGTTTCTTCCTTTTCTCATGTGGTCTTCATTTACCATGGTCTCCTATTCTTTGTTCTCCCTCTCTGTTCTTGATCCAGGTGGGATCTCCCGCTCTCTTTCCCTCGACTGTCGCCCTTCATTGCTCCCACTCATGTCCAGGCTGTTCATGTAGATCTCATCCATTTCTCCATCATTGGGTGATCCCTGTGTCTTTCTTGGGGTCCTGTTTTACAGGTAGCCTCACTGGTGATGTGAGTAGCAGTCCAGTCATCCTTGTTCCACATCTAGTATCCTCCTATGAGTAAGTACATACCATATTTGTCTTTCTGAGTCTGGGTTATCTCACTCAGGATGATTTTTTTCTAGATCTATACATTTGCCTGCATACCTCATGATGTCATTGTTTTTTCTCTGCTGAGTAGTATTCCATTGTGTATATGTGCCACAATTTATTTATCCATTCTTCAGTTGAAGGGCATCTAGGATGTTTCCAGGTTTTGGCTATTACAAACAATGCTGATATGAACATAGCTGAGCAAGTGCTCTTGTGGTATGATTGAGCATTTCTTGGGTATATGCCCAAGAGTGGTATAGCTGGATCTTGGGGGAGATTGATTCCCAATTTTCTAAGAAAGTGCCATATTGATTTCCAAAGTGGTTGTACAAGCTTGCATTCCCACCAGCAGTGGAGGAGAGTTCCCCGAGTTCCACATCCTCTCCAGCATAAAGTGTCCTCAGTGTTTTTGATCTTAGCCATTCTGACAGGCATAAGGTGGTATCTCAGAGTTGTTTTGATTTGCATTTCCCTGATGATTAGGGATGTTGAGCAATTCCTTAAATGTCTTTCAGCCATTAGAGTTTCCTCTGTTGAGAATTCTCTGTTTAGTTCTATAGCCCATTTCTTAATTGGACTGTTGGTCTTTTTGATGTCTAATTTCTTGAGTTCCTTATATATTCTGGATATCACTCCTCTGTCAGATGTGGGGTTTAATTATAAATTCTTTAATTCCCAGCTTCTATTATAATAGAACTAGAGTTCATCCACAGAAATAGACATGCTAGAAAAATAATATTCTGCTGAACTAAATCCCCAGCCAGAATCTTAGACAGTAAAAGGAGGAAAGTCACCTGACCCTCAGAGATTAAATGTTCAGGTCAAAACACATCACCCCCTGAGAAAACAGGAGGGACCTTATGGTTGACAGCAAAAGAAGAGAAGAGTCTGTAGGAATTACCCCTGAGAAAAGAAACACGTTGCCCAACATGTTCTGTCCCTTATTATTTTTGTGATAAGTTTTATGTTTTTAAAATATACTAACAGAAAGAACAGAGTGTGAAAGAAAAGTGGCCCTACTTTCTTCACTGTGGTGAAAGCAGCTAGGATAATACTTGACATAAATAAATTGTTAAATAGTAATTTAATTGGGCTGGGCGGTGGTGGCACACACCTTTAATCCTATCACTTGGGAGGCAAAGGCAGATGGATTTCTGTGAGTTCAAGGCTAGCCTGGTCTACACAACTAGTTCTAGTATAGCCAAAGCTATATGAAGAAATTGTGTCTTGAGAAACCAAGAAAAAATATAAAAATCAAAAAAAAATGTGGTTTATGTGCTTTGAGTTCATTTCTCTTCATATATTCAACAACACAGGAAAACAAATAATATTAAAGGAATTACTTTATGGGTGATTAAACCAATATAGTATAGAAACTAATAGCATGCCCAATATGAAATGGCTGGGATGGTAATAGGACTCTATAGAGATCTATCCTTTCTTTTTTTGTTTCCTTTTTTTTTCTTTTTTCTTTATTAAGAAATTTTCTACTCACTCCACATACCACCCACAGATCCCCCCTCCTCCTACCCCCCAGCCCTCTCTCCCAAACCACCCCACATCCCCACATCCCCTAAATCAAGATCTCCCATGGGGAGTCAGCAGAGCCCAGCATACTGAGCCTAGGCAGGTCCAAGCCCCTTCCCACTGCACCAAGGCTGTGCAAATTTTGCAAGGGATGTCACTGAATATGAATTTAGTGATATCATTATAAGGATAATTATTGGTATTTATTTTATGGAATGATATCAGGTGCATGATGGAACACTTGAGTTTCATCATGCATTTTTAAAAACTATTCTCTATTGATTAAATTTATTATGCAAACAGAATGTAGTCAGAAGTAAGTCAATTTTAATTTTGAGAAAAAATGGTTGCATTTTAACTGATTTTAAATATTAAATATAATTAATATATTCCTTACTCTTAAAATGTACTTACACTTGAGTCAGTGAAACTATCCCATGCATTTAGCTTATCTTCTGTACAATTTCTTCATCTTTGTCTCTTTTTGTTTCATGAATGCTGTGGAATTTCTTTCTAAAGCGTCAAGTTCTTCCATTTCTTCTGAAATGTTGGTCTACAAGTAACAAATTCTCAAACACCAATAAATAAATAAATACATACATACATATGGAAAGGCAAAATTAGAACAACTTTTAAAACAAGCAGCAGTATATTTTGTTGTTTCTTAATTAAAACTGTCAATTATCTTTAAAAAATCCTTCTTAAAAAGAAGTCGGAAAAATTAAAAAGGGAGTAATGAAGATCGAAGATCTACCACAGAAATTCAGGTTTATGAAGAAAATTACACATTTAATTCTCTCTCTCTCTCTCTCTCTCTCTCTCTCTCTCTCTCTCTCTCTCTCTCTCTCTGTCTCTTTGAGATACCATCTGATTAAGTTCAGGCTGGCTTTGAGCTTTCTATTTTGATCCCCTAAAATGCTGAGGCTACATGCAAGTGTTACTACACTCATCAAGTACTATTTGAGTTTCATATGGATATATAATAGCTAAAATTTCATTTTTACATTTGTTCTAGCAGAGTGAACTTTGTGAAGTCTAAAGGGGATAGATGCTTAAAGCTTTTCTTATTGTTCTTGGCTGTGCCCTTTCTGAAAGGGATTTCCTATGTGTCTCAGCGGCAAAAGTGGAGGGGAAACACTTTACTTTATAGAAGCAATTAGTCACACATCTACTGTTTCAGAACTTCCATAGTAGTGTAAATGCCGGTCTGCACATAGGATATACATTTACAACTTCTGATTGCAACACATGATATTCTAAAACACACTATTGTACAGGGACACACTCTGAAATTCCATCTTTCGCTCCTAATTAATGGAAAAACAGGCTTCCATTCTTTGAATACGTGAAGGTCTGAATTGTTCTGTGCTGTTACCAAACTCAAAAGATTATAACAGTATTTTTGGCTTTTCCTACCAACTTATGATCTAGATAACAATGTCTTTCTATTTCTCTATATCCAGTTTGGGGCCTAGTCAATAAATTACTATATAATGACTCAATGGAACTATGACTGAGAATAAGAAGAAAACAGAATAATTGAGATGTTTTAATCAGATGATACAGTACACTAGCACAGGGAATTTGAGAATTAAATGTCTTTTTTTTTTTACTGATATTTGAAGTAATTAAATTAGATACATTAACAAAAATACACATGCATAATATATTAACAATTTTGGACATTACTCAAATGTTCTCAGTTGACCAAATTTCAAGAAGCAAGCTTCTTTATGAAAAGAAAGAACTTATAACACATTTGATTAAATCAAGGATTTTATTTAAATATTTTATTTTTACCTGGATGCTTATTCCTCATAAGATTAAATATATATGTGCATGCACTCCATAAAGTGGTTAACATGAAGTTGTTGACTTGTGTAAGAAGGAAGTAAGCCTCTAGGAACATCCTGGGAATGTATCTAGATTAGGTTAATTTCTGAACCTATGTGTGAGAGATTACCAACATTTGCTTATTTGAGGTGAGAACTCAGTTCTAAACTTTGATTTATATATATTTGTTTTATTTTATTTGTATAAATGTCTTACCTGAGTGTATGTGTGTGCACCATGTGTGTACATGTGGAAGTCAGAAAGTGGCTTCAGAGACACTAAAACTGGAGTTAGGGATGGTTGTGAACCACAGTGTGAGGCTGAGAATCTCCAGGTTCTTTACAAGAACAACAAAACCTTATAACAGCTGAGTTTTCTTTGTAGCTTCTGAAAAGATCTCTTGTGTCTAGGGTTGTCTGTAAAGGAGAAAGTGAGCTGAGAACACATATTCATCACTCTTTCTGGTTATGGATGCACTGTGACCAGCTGCCTTGACCTTCTGTCTCCATGACTTCTTGCTTATCATAGACCTTATTCACAAACAGCGAGCCAAATTAAACCCTTCTCTCCTAGGATACTTTTCTCAGATTATATTTCTTACAGAAACAGGAAGAATAATATAGATTATAATTTAAAATAAATCAGATATTGAATCTTCTCAATAATAATTCATAATAATTCAATATCTACAGCTTCAGAATGCACAGTTCTTCTCTTCCTCAATGGTTCAATTCCCGTGACTCACACAGGTATCATGTGCACCCCCCCTCTGCCAAACATACAAAGTAAACAAAATATAATGTGATCCACACAGGTGGTATGTGACTTCCACACATAAAATAAATAAAATATAATAAACTGCACATTGTATTTTTAATAAATATTAAAGTAGCCATATAAGAGGAATGAACTGGCTTAGTATGAACAAAATCAAATTATGTTCATGCTGAAGTTACCAAATAATAATATTAAATGTTTCAAAAGTAAAAGCTAAGATATCTAAGAACTTTAATCATGGAATATTTTTAAGTATTTTAAGATGTGCTTATTTTATTTTGTGTATGTATGATTTGCCTGCATGTGTTTCTGTGTGTTGTGTGAATGCAGTGCACATGCAGGTCATAAGAGGTTGTTGTATCCCCTGCAACTAGGATTGCAGTATGGTTTCTGAGCCACCATGCAGGTGCTGAGTACTGAATCTGGGTCCTCTGGAGAAGACAGTATTTTTAACTGCTGAGCCATCTCTCCAGTTGCTTATAATCATAGATTATTCTATTCTAAGATGAACATTAACAGTTTTGTTTTACATCTAGTCTTTATTATAAACTGATCATTGTGCTTTGACCAATTTAGCTTGTGGTCATTTGGAAAACAGCAAATTATCTTGTTCTCTCTGGCAACAGAATGCAGCACATGCTTGGGTTTCCAACATGCCCTTTAATCAATCTTGTTGTTAATTAATGCTAACTACATTAGCGACCATTTGGGGATGTATGCTAATCTTAATAAAGTTCATAATAAATGAGAATGGGCATTAGTGAAGATTTTAAAGCATAAAATTATAAGCATGGTATCTGATTCTCTTGACAAAATGAGAACTGGGGACTTATGATAGGATATGAGAGGATCTTCCAGTAATTGAAAGTGGCCCCTGGGTTCTTCAGATGTCAAGAAGCTTTTTTATCAGTCTCTGTGAAAATCTTTCTTGATTTGTTAACCTCAGAACATTACTGCCTAGAGTGGAGAACAATTAGATTCATTAATTTGTTTCCCTTCTCACTTGATTTAATAAATCCTGAATAACAGAGCTCACTAACAATTGCAGTCTTGACTGTAGTACTCACTTGAAAATTACACTTTAAACTGAATATTAAATTATTATCAAAGCACATGAATAAAAAAGAGAACATTTTCAAGCAAAAGAATTAAAAATAGGTATTTTTATCCTTTCACAGGCTATTTTTGAAGTTGAACACATATAGCATAAATGTGTTATACATTATATGCTTGATAACCTAAAATCTGATCATACACTGAATAAAGATGAATTGTTAACATTCCATTACTAAGGGAATCTTTCATCTCTAATGAAAGCATATTTAATAAGGTTGATGGAAAGTGATGAGCAGTGAGTTTTCTAACAAATTAACTCTGACCTTAATGAGTCTTGGTAGAAATAATTTCCATTTCCTTTAATGGTCAACTAGCTTTTAATCTGAGCACTGGAATACCAAACACACTGTGAAGATACAAAAGATTTCAAGAAGCTATAACATTGATTCAGTATTTTACTAGAGAAGAGTGGACAACAGAATAAAGCTACTTCTATTTGTAGGCATCTATCTATCATAACTGGAAAAGTAAAACCTAGAGAACTACCTGATAGCCTAGTATCCAACTGAGAAGATACTTTTCTGACACAGGATTTCTCTTATCTTTAAATGTGCACCTTTTGAGCTACTAATGAGTCAGTTTTAGACATGTTTATTTTGTATCGTTAAGGTAAAAAAAATGATGCTACAACTGTACAAAGCATAGAAGGGGAAACTGTAAGGAAAAGAATAAAGTGCTCAAATATATTTGTTGATTGCATAGTGACCCATGACTGGGCTTTGATTTTATTCTAAACTCTACATTTAAATTAAAAAAAAAAACAGGGGTAACCTGATTCAAATTCAGATACATCTTCTATGAGCTTTGACAGTTGTTAATACTCAGTAAACTAAAAACTTTAGCAAAGTGAGGAAACAAGAGAATGTAAAGGTAACATTTGAAAAATCCTCAATTGCAACATTCTAATGTGAATAATAAACTATCTGGAATTTTAACACCCAAGAGTGATATAAGGTTACTACAGAACCATATTTCCAGTGGATGATAAAGAGGTTGAACAATATAAAAACCAATGGCATGAAGAAACTGCAAAGATTTGGGCAATAGAGGTTGGAGCAAAAATTTATGGAGGCCTTAGGGATCTCCACAGTTGTGCAGCATGTATGAGGCCCTGGGCAAAAAGATCCAATAAGTTCTCCTGTAGTAGGAGAAACCCTAATATTTCTAATTTTGTTCATTTTTTGCTCCAAAGTGATAAAATTCACAAGTAATAAAATATATTTTTAAAAAATCATCAACTATAAATTGTTTCTTATATTTGAGAAATATAAAGATATGTTAAATTGAAGAAGCCATAGAAGAGACCCTGCTCACAATGTACATGGGCTAACACTGCCTGAGGTTGTCAGATAAGTTGTGTATGCATGAAAGAGATTTAAGAAAGAGTGTGTGAAAGTCTGTGGAAATGCAAAGTTGCAGCAAAAGTATCATTCATTTTTCAGAATGGCATTGATACACATATAATCCACATGACCTTGAAAAGCCATTGAGGATGGAAGCAATATCAGAGTCATTGTTAATAAACTTATGATCATTTTGAGATTAGGTAAATATGAACAACTGCAATTCTTTCCTTGGATTTTTTAAAATATGTGACCATTTAAACCAAGTACAACTCTCTGGTAAGCTTTAAAATAGAAATTTTAATGTATAACATGATAAAAGAAAGATAGAAAAAAATACTTATATTAAAGTAAATTTCTATTTTTATTTGAAGTGGTAAGTGATTTTAGGAGAACTGTAATTTAAGTGTGTCCTGTAATCTGGAGAGTAACTGGAGAGTACAAAGAATCAACTAGTATTTGAGATTGGAAAGTATAAAAAAAAATGAAAATTATCAAATAAAGGAAAATGGACAAATGGACACAAAGAAGGATGGATAGAAGATAAAATAATAAATTTAATTGAAACTATATCAATACTACATAAAATAAAAACTATGCACCATTTGTTAATTCATTCTACATAGTTGAAAAATGCAAATATGGAAACAATCGTGACACCTAACTTTGTAGTCCCTAGAATGGTAAGCATAAAAATACCAAGGATAAATGAATACCATATAAACTATCACTAAATTCTTATCACTATTTAGAAATTTCAGATATCTGAACAATTGAAAATTGAATGTATTCTTTTCAAAGTCACATGAAGCATTTGCTGAACAATGACACATATTAGGCCATGAAGCAAAATTTAGACAATTAAAAAAAGAAAAAGAAAAAGAAAAAAGTTTTATCTTTTACCACAGTAAAATGTATTAAAAACTAAGTGAAAGAAATAAGGTCTAAATAAAACATTCAACAAAATATGTATACATAATATTGAATCAGTAAGGAAGGAACTACAATGTTGATTTAAAAATGGAAAAACTAAGGCTTGAGTTTGGGTTCTATTTGCAGTGTGTTTGTTTAGCATATATGAAGCTCTGGATTCAGTTTCCAGGACTGAATAAAGCAAGTATGGTGGCTAATAATTATAATCATACTTTTGGAGCAAAGGTGGATCCAATATCAAACTTATGTGACAATATGCAAACAATAAAGATACATAAATTCAACAACTCTGATTTAATGCAAATTATTTGAGAGTAATGAAAGACCTAATCTCATTTAAGAAAATAATAATGTACAGCTGGATGGAGGAGCGCTCAGCAGTTCAAACACTTGTTGCTCTTACAGAGGATATGGGTTTAATTCTTTGTATCCACATGGTGGTTCAGCATCATCCAGTAACTTCAGTTCCAGGGTACCTGATACCCTCTTCTGACCCCAAAGGCACCATGCATGATCGTGATGCACATATATAAATGCAGTCCAAATATTTGGGCACATAATATAAAAAATAAAAAAATGAAAAATATATAATGTAAATAATTATACAAGTGACAGAGAAACTAAACGTTATTTATGATGTCCTTATATAAGTGAATCAGAAGTTCATATAATTGTTCATGGAAAATTCTAAGAAATATTTAAGAAAAAACTGAATTCTTTTAAATATTTTCTTCAATATAGGAGATAATTTGTTATGTTAATGAAATCACTCTAATATAATGGCAATATAAGATGTAGTCATTATAATTAAATTAAAAACTATATCCGATAGGAGCAATGATACCATTATCCTAATATAATGTTATTAAGGAGAATACAACAATATTTGAAAATCAACAACAAAAATGTGTTTATTTCAGAATACAAGAGCAATTCAGCATTTGAAAATCATTCAGTAAGCTTGCCATTCCATCAAATTAAATGAAAGAAAGTATACTGTGTTAACAGAAACAAAATTACTTAATGAATATTAAAATACATTAGTAACAAAATCTCTCCAAATGTTAAAAGTATAACAGATTTTAGGAACAGTGAATTCAAAACACAAAAGGGAAAAAATAAGAAAAATAAACAGAATATTTTATGAGTTTGAAATAAGAAAAACACACTTCAATTTGATAAAAACAAGTTCCATAAAAGAGAATGAGGAAGAAGAGAAGAGAGAGAGAGAGGAAGGAGGAGGAAGAGGAGGCGGATTCAATTTTGTGTCTTACATGCGACATGTCTTATGTTCTTGTCTTTTATTTTGCTTTATTTTGTTTTCTGATTAGCATTATTGATAGCCTTCCTCTCCTCACAAGCAGACATTTTGTCCATCTCCCTCTGGAACACTTATACCACCATTCTTTAAGTTCGATGTTCGTTCAGTGTCTTGCGGACTTCACAGGTTACCTACACATACCCTCCCTCTGTGACTCTTTTTTTTTATGTTTTGTTTGTTTTTTGTTTTTTTAGTTTGAGACAGGGTTTCTCTGTATAGCTTTGCACCTTTCCTGGAACTCACTCTGTAGACCAGGCTGGCCTTGAACTCACAGAGATCCTCCCACCTCTGCCTCCTGAGTGCTGGGATTAAAGGTGTGTGCCACCACTACCCAGCCCCTCTGTGACTCTTAACTCTACAACCTAACAACCTACACTGAGACCCCTTTTGATTTTAGTATGAGTAGAGCTTCCCTCCTCCTCTTAATAGAACAATAATGCTTTTACCTATGTCTGCACTGAGGGTCTGCTTACCCTAATATAGGCCTCTCCTCTCTGAGATAAGAGGAAAGCCCTCTTGAACTATAATACTGATATCAGATGATATGTACAGAGGTGCTGACTTGATCCATAAATAGAACTACACTTCATTTCCCCCTTGAGTCATATAGTTCAGACACCTCAGGACCTGCACCAAGATCCTCAGTTGATTTTAAAGTAGAGTTCCTCTTCCCATCTGCTAAAACCCTAGTGCTGCATCTGACTGCACTCAGCCCCTTACTTATTCTACAGGTATCCTCCATTCTCCTCTCTGGCAGTTCCAGTGCTTCCCTCTAAGGATTTGTGATGAGCACCAGCGTGCCTAAATAATAGCTCCCACTCTGCTTATCTCTTGATTTTCTAACCTTGAACTCCAAAGAACTGAAAAGATAGAAGCAGACACGTAGGTTGATGGAATAGAACTGAAGACTCCAACGTAAGCCCACACAACTACAGTTTCTTGATTTTTGACAAAGATGCCAAAACTACACAATAGAGAAAAGAGAGTGTCTTCAACAACTAGTTCTAGGAAAAGTGGACATCAACACATGGAAGAATCAAACTAAAACATAATTCTCATCCTTCATAAATCTCAACTACAAATGTACTGAAGGCACCAATAAAATGCCTGATATACTGCAACTTCCAGAGCAAAATATAGGGAGTACTTTCAGAATTTCCAGGCAAGGACTTTCTGAATAAGGCTTTGACAGTGCAGGAAGTAAGACCAAAAGTTACAAATGTATTCTCTAGATACTGAATAACTTGGGGAGGGAAGGCTAATTTTAGCTTTCACTTTTCCATCACAAAGGAAGACATGTTGCAATTACATGGTAATCTTACAAATTTAAAAATAAAAGAATTTAAAGAATTGTATATAGCCATTTACATACTGCGAATTCTCTGTTCAGGTTGCTGGCTCATTGTTTTGTGGGAAGAAGTTATTTTCTTTTACTTTTTTCTTATTTCTTATTTCTTTCTTTATTTATTTATTTAGTATTTTTACAACACTTCCTACTCCCATTTCTTCCCTCCAAACCCTTCATTACACCCCTTCCCACCCGCCTTTAAATTCATGGCCTTTTTATTCATTACTTGTTTTTGCTTGTATTTATGCATATATGTATGTATGCCTAACTAAACCTGTTTAGCCCATATAATGTTACTTGTATGTATGTTTTGACATCTGACCTTTTGGCACTGGACAACAAATCGGTGTGCTCTTCCCTGGAGAGGACCACCTCTCCCACTCTCAGCTTTTCTCATTTATTTATATTTCTTTGTGACAAGATAAGGCCTCAAAGATCTTTTCCCCACCTTGGCATTCCCATTGTCGTCATCCTTGTTCAGCTCATATTTGGGCAGCCATGTTAATGAGACATTATGCACATAAATTCTGTAAATGACTAGTAGATATAATTTCACAGCAAAGTCTTTGATCCTCTGATTCTTACAATCTTTCTGTCCCCTCTTCTAAACGTTCTCTGATCCTTATGTGGGGAGTGTTGTAGATGTGTCCATTGGAATTGGGCTCCAAAGGAGGAAGGCAAACATCAGTCCTCCCTAGCTATGCAGCCTGTGAACATTGTCAATGACCAGCATGACACAGTAACTCTGGAGGTATAGTAGTGGCTCGCATAACTTGGCAGTAGTCAACACCTGTCTAATTGGAACTAAGATCCTATCAACAAGAGTTAATCCATGCCATGTACTGGAAACCTGGCTGAATCCTCAGAGCTAGTGACATCATGGTTATTGGAGGAGAACCTACAACCAGTACTATTGTGAAACAGAATAATAAGTAACAGTAATTTCTCATCTTGTGGACTTCAGACTTGGGTCTCCAGGCCTGGACTACCAGTCTATTCAAAACTGAAGAGTTCCAGGTTCAGTGAGAAATCACATCTCTCAAAACAATATGGATAAGTGATCAATGACGACATTAGGAGGTTAATTTTGGGTATCTACCAATGTCCACATGAAGATTGTATCACACACACACACACACACACACACACACACACACACACCAAATAAAAAACAAAACAAAACAGACTGGTATATAAATTAAATTCTGATACATAACTATTGTCTATAATCAAAAGTAATGAATATTTGTCAGGATGCAGAAAAAGGCAAAGTCCTCTTAAATACTGGTAGAAATGCACATTGACATTATAGAAAAGATTGTAGAGGTTCTTCACAAACTATCCCAGTAGATCCAGCTATGCCAATTTTAGTTATGTATCTAATACTAATGTAATTATCATATCAGAGTTATCCATGAAATCCTTTATTAATTATGATTTTAGTCTAAAACATCTAAGACATGCCAATGTAGTTGTCCATTAAAGTATGACTTCATGAAAAAAACCCATGCTGTGTATGTGGCTTGAATTATTATACAAAACATGATAAGTATAATTAATGTTTGTTGATCAAATATATAGATATAACTTAGTTTGTATTCTCCATATCTAAGACACTTTTGAAGCATTGATAGATGATAATTATACTTTTTTTTTTTTTTTTTTTTTTTTTTTTTTTTTTTTTTTTTTTGGTTTTTTGAGACAGGGTTTCTCTGTGTAGCTTTGTGCCTTTCCTGGAACTCACTTGGTAGTCCAGGCTGGCCTTGAACTCACAGAGATCCGCCTGGCTCTGCCTCCCAAGTGCTGGGATTAAAGGCGTGTGCCACCACCGTTCGGCTTCTTTTTTTTTTTTTTTTTTTTTTTGATAATTATACATTTTGATGCTAGGACAAAAGATGAAGCAACATGTGCTTATATCAAAAGAACCTTTAAAGATTCTGATTTAATTATCAACCTTACTTTTCCTGTTTCCATGTCACTTTGGCAATGTCCCCTGATAGGTTCTGACTGAGGTCTTATCTATGCTTTGTGATTTTGGCTTCATCCAGTTTATCCTTTGTGGGAGGCCCTATGATTTGCAGTCTTAGCAAGTTAATTTGGTTTATACTTAGTTCTTTATTACATCATCTGTCGTCCTAATTTCCTCATACTCTTCTGTAATCTCTTTAAGCAATCTTGTATTGTTATTTTACAGTCCTTGTTTGCTAAATTCAATTAGAGCCCATTTTAGATCCAGTTTAACTGCTTTGTTTTGATTAGGGTTGTATTTCCTACATCTCTTCACATCAAACTTTTTTTATTTCCTACTGGACACATTTCAAGAAAACTAGAGTTTGAACAGGCAATGATATTCCTTCAGAAAGGTGTTATTATTCCTACTATCATGAAGGAAGAGGTTTTACTACTACTTCTTTTTCATTAAGACTTTTCAAGGATCTCAATAAATTTATACTTTTAATAGCTATTAGCACTGTGAGCAACATGATTTACTTTTGTTTTCTGTACCACATATTGTTGTATAATTTTCCCCTGGAAAAGAGTGAAAAGGTTTATTCACTCCAGCTACAGTGGAATTAGATAGGAATCCTTTCTTTGTTTTTGTTGTTGTTGTTGTTGTTTTTGTTGTTGTTGTTGTTGTTGTTATCACTGTAGGCCAAAGAAAGGATTCTGATCTAATTTGTATCTATTCCTATTTTCACCATGTGTATCTTGGTGGGAAAGAAATGAGTTCTGTGTGATTTCTTCCCAGAGAAAATGTCAGGAGTTAATATGGGTATCTGAGTGCCACAAAGGCACTGGCTGCATTATCAAAAAGAATACTCAGGCATGGTTGAGCTCTGTGCTAAGGATGTAAACAAAAAGGTGCATTTCTGGAGCTCTGTGCTCAAGACAGACAGCTCCACCACAAGGTTTCTCCTCACTACTGTCCATACAAAGTTGGAGAGGGCTTTGTGAATCTTGTAAATTTCAGGAGTTTCCAGTGATTTCTTTTTTTTTAATTTTTTTAAATTCATTTTACATAGCAACCACAGATCTCCCTCTCATCCCTCTTTCTGCTTCCCCACTCCCACCTAACCCCCTCAAAATCATCCCTCATCCTCTACTCTAAAAGGTTAAGTTCTTCCATAGCGGAACAATTTCAGTAGCATCCAGGGTCCTCTGGGTCTCCCTTCCTCTTTTAGGATAATTTGTTAACTTTAGAGATAATAGGTATCCAACAGCCTCAAATTCTAGTTTTAACATTATACTTGAAACATTGAACAAGCAATATTGTGGAGTGGCGAAAGTCGTGGTAACATGAGATAAGTGTTCATCACTTCAGGACTCAGTTGGCCAATATTCCCCATCTCTGAAAAGTTTCCTAGCCTAACATAACTTAGACTTAAGCTTCAGAATCATTTGTCTCTGATTTTTGAAAATTCAAGACTGTAGATGGACTTCTTTGGCTTCTATGGGGAAACCTCCCCCTTCTTTTAGAAAGGGCTCTAATCTTCACTGCCAAATCTGATTTGTGTTTTTATTGTTTAATTTTGAAGTAGTTAATTGAAACATGTGATTAAGTAATTGTTTTGTAACTTTATTCAAGCATCTCAGAAGATGTGACCTCTAAATCACTATGATTTTGAAGATTATTGTTGTGACTCTCATAATACCTGACTTTTCAATGAGGAAAATTTTCCTAAAATCTATTCACTGCCTAATCAATGGGTGAAGAGTCTTTCATTGATTATCAGATTTTTCATTTACTAAATCTAGAAGATATCTATTATGTATGTATATATATATATATGTATGCATATGGTCATATTTGTATGTATACAGTGTGTATGTGTGTGCTGAGACAGAGACATTTATGTAGTGTAACCTCTCCTTAAATTGGCTCTGGAGCCCTTAGCAGGCCTTGAACTTAAAATCCTCCTTTCATAGCCTCTTGAGGGAATGACATTACAGGCCTTAGCAAAAATTATACATTTCCATTTAAATAACTAAACTGTAAACATAAATTCTCTGTGTGACATCACTCATGTGCATCACTAAGATTGCAATTAATAAATAAAAACATAGATATTCATTGTTATTTTTTCTAAAATGTATCTAATTTGTGAATGAAAACAGAATAAATGAAAGACACTTCTCAGTTTCAGAATACACCAGTGTGTTGAGAAGTTGAGATCTCTCTCAATTTAATTATATGCCAGGAATAATCATTACCTAGTAGTTTTTTGTATATCAATTTACTAGATTGTTTAGCTAACAACTCTGCATTTCCAAGTAGCCCCAGGGCTTTACTTACTTGAGATTGGCTTTCTTTCTCTCAGTGACCTGAAAATAGAATTGTACGTACCCACCTATTAGTTTAGTCTACTTGCCGTTTTATGCTAATATATAAGTATTTGCCTCTGTTTTATAGTGCTAATGTTTAATTGTTTTACATTGTTCACAAGTATTTAGTGAGAGACAGACAAACACATGCACAGATGGAGAGGGAGAGGGAGAGGGAGAGAGAGAGAGAGAGAGAGAGGGATCATGTGCATATGTGCATGTCACAGCACAGCTACTCTTGTTGGGATAAGAGTACAATTCCAAAGACACAGTTGTTTCCTTTCACCATGGCAATTCCAGGGATTGAACTGAGGCTGCCAGACTTGGTATCCAAAGCCTTAACACACTGAGCCATCTTCCTGGTCTTGATACTTATTTTTACTCTCCAACTGGCAAACCTTTAGAAAGCAAACTCATATCCACAGCCTCAGTTTTGCCAGTGTTAAATGAGAGTTATGGACTCAGACCTAAAAGAGGTAAATTCATGGAATCCCTCCAATCAGGGCTCAGAGAAACCTGAGTCAGAGGAGGCAGAAAGAGTGTAAGAGCCAGAGAGGATAGAGAACACCAAGAAAACAAGATCCTCTAGGTCAACATGAGTAAAGCTCGTGTGAACGCAGAGCCTGAGGCAGCATCCACAGTACCTGCTGGAGCTTGTACCAGATTCTCAGTACTTATACTATGTCTTCAAGTTTAGTATTTTTATGGGACAACTGAATGTGTGAATGACTGGGTCTCTCTTTCCTTTGCCTTCTCTTGGCCTCTTTTCCTCCAGTTTGTTTATCTTGTTCAACTGCATTGTGATAGTTTTATCTTATTATATTTTAGTTTGTTTTATTTTATTATTATTCCTTAGAAGTTTGTTCTTTTCTTTTGAGAGAGAGAAAGGGAGTAAATCCAAATAGGGGGAGGTGTTGCTAGAGTTTTCCTGCCTAGCCCACAATCAGGACAAATCTTTGTCACCCGCCAGTCCCACAGCCGCTCAGACCCAACCAAGTAAACACAGAGACTTATATAGCTTACAAACTGTATGGCCGTGGCAGGCTTCTTGTTAACTATTCTTATATCTTAAATTAGTCCATTTCCATAAATCTATATCTTAAAGTAATCCATTTCTACAAATCTATACCTCGCCACATGGCTGGTGGCTTATCGGCGTCTTCACATGCTGCTGGTCATGGCGGTGGCTGCAGTGTCTCTGGTCATGGCGGTGGCTGCAGCCTCTCTGGTCATGGCGGCGGCTGCAGCGTGTCCTTCTGCCTTTCTGTCCTTTTATTTCTCCTCTCTGCTAGTCCCGCCTATCTTTCCTGCCTAGCCACGGCCGATCAGGTTTTATTTATTAACCAATCAGAACAACTTGACATACAGACCATCCCCCAGCACAGCCAAGTGCAGACCATCTCAAACACCTGCACTCAGGCCCATGGTCCTAATCATCCTCTATACGGACCTGCTGGGTAACGCCACAAAGAACCCAAGAAGGGCTCCCACAGGACATACAAATCATCCCACAGCAGGGAGGAGAAGGAACTGAGGGGAGTAGAAGAAGGAGAAAATGTAATCAGGATATATCATGTGATAAAAGACTATTTTCAATAAAGGGAAAAAATCAGAGTTCTTGGTTTGTGGTATTTGTTTTGATTTTCTGGTTACTTATTTACTGTTCTTTTACTGTGATGAAACACCATGATCAAAACAACATATAAAAGACAACATTTAGTTGAGTGATTGCTTACTGTTTCAAATGATGAGTCTATGGACATTCTGTGGAGATTATGGCAGCAGGCAAGAAGACAAGGCCCCAGAGGAGTAGTTGAGCTCTTACATCTGATCTATAAGCAGGAGTCAGAGAGAGAGAGAGAGAGAGAGAGAGAGAGAGAGAGAGAGAGAGAGAGAGAGAGAGAGAGAGAGAATAACTTAGCTATGGAAACTTCAAAGCACTGCCCCCCTGACCCCTACACAGACACAGCCATTGACTAACATTCTCCGACATGGGCCAATCAATTCAAACTACATGAGTCAATATTGGTTACATTCGTTCAAAACAATCATTACTATCTGTACTAGTGTTTATTCTTGGAAAGATGCCCTCTGCTCATGAGTATTGATTAATTCTGTTGAAATGTATTCTTTAAAGATTCTTACTTATGTCTAAGTTGTCATAACAGAAATGACCACAGTAGATACAATAGCAAAAAATCAAACTGGTAGCAACACTTTTTGTTTGGAGTTTTCTATTTCAAACCAGTTGAAAACTTTCACAGAGATTTTTGCACTTCCCTAGTACATCATCAAATTGCCAAGAACAGCTTCTTATTCCTTAATAAACGAGCTTGTCTAGGAATTAGTAGATTGGTTTCAATAGCATGTCATTTTAATTAGCATTATGGGTTTGTATTCTCAAATAGATAGTCTAATAACTTCCCCCAAAGGACCAATAGAATTGTCTGATATATTGGAAACTATGATATTGCAGATACAAACAACAAATACCAAGACCAACCAAGGACAGATATATGGAGAGGAGAAGACACATGAGTAAAGTCAGAGTCAAATGTCATTGCTTCCTGTATCTCCCTCAATTCAGACACTCCAGTGTATGAACCAGGAAAAGCTTGATGCTTTGAAGATACAGAGGAGCAACTTTCGTGAAGTTAAAGCATAACAAGATGCAAGGCAAAAGAAATCTATGTGAATTTTCCTATTCTCATTAACAGTATGAAAATGGAGCATATATTTCCTTCTTCCAAACTTAAAGCTTCTTTCTATTTTGTTTTCATGGATAGGAAATATATTCACATTTATGTACCGAACAACTTCTACATGCCAGCCAGGCTTGTAGGGTATGAGAAATATGAGATAACAAAACTATCAAGAATCTCTGACCTTCACAACTTGCAATTTCTCATATTTTGTTAAGGAAGTTGTAAGAACTGCTCATTTCTAAGTTCATGGAGTTTTAAGACATGGTTGGAATAGGGAAAAAGATGGCCACTTGACTCTGCTATCCCTACAATTCCACATCAGAGACTAATGAAATTTGTCTGGGGCATTTCAGAAGATAAAAGTGATCCTAGTTAACTGGTATGATGGTTTGTTTTGCTGACAAGTTGGTTTGATGCCAATCAAATAACAGCCATGCCTCTGGATGAATTTGTAAGGGTTCATCCTAGAAGGATTTATTGAAAGAGTAACCTTCTCAAGCAATGGCAGCACCTTCTGTTAGGGACAGACAAATGAAGATGTCCAAAGAAGCCTAGCTGCTTTCTTTATACAACTTCACAGTGTAGTGGTGAGTGTATCTGCTCTATAGTGAAGCCCATTTTGGCTTTCCATTTTGGGCTGAAGGCCAAATGCTTGAAGCCTTCACCACCAGAATGGGACTACTGAGGGCATGCTTATTTGTTTACTAAGAAACTACTGGGTTTTCCTGTTCTCCAGCATGTAGAGAATGAGTTTTGGACTGTTTAGCCCATATCACGTAAGCTAATCTAATAAATCCTTTTTTGATACTATTCATTTCATCAATTAATTTCCTACAGCACATACTGACTAATATGGATTAATAATTGTGAGTTAACATAAGAGATACTATTGGCTGTGTATGTAGCAGTTAACATGCTCACATATTTTACTTATGGGCTCACATATTTCACTTATAGACTCCCATATTTGGTCTATACTTTTGTTCAGTTGCATGGAAAGTAGGTAAAATCTTATCATCCTGTGATAACAGTCCCAGGTAAGCAAAGAGGGACAATAGAATATGGTACTTTACAGCTTTATAGCTTCTTTCCTCCTGGGGATGATGTCACTTGGCCATATAATGAGGATTTCTAAAAGCTACTAAAAGTACGTCAAAGATATTGGAGTAGAACCTGGATTGTGACAAATTGGGAGAAGCTCTGAAAAGACCATTGTATATTTGTGTTAATGTCATTTATATTAAATGAGGAAATGTGTATATTTTTTATTGTTAGGTAGTCATAAACAATATTAAAATAATAACCTAGAGAAGATATTTTTAATTCATACATACACAATGACTCATATCAGTATTGTTAATTATCGAGAAGACAAAATTATTAATATATTTAGTAAAAAAATCAGCCAAATATGTAAAAAGTGTTTTATAATAACAGAGGGGAAATTCCTTAATCATGAAACACCAGTCACCCTGATAAGTAACAAAATCTAACTGTATTTGAAGGAAAATCTTAACTAATCAAACTTCAGTGTTTAGGTATGAGAAAAATTGCATGCTGTAAGTAAGAATCATATTGTAGTATGAACAGGTGATGACAATTACATTTCTCATGCTTCTGTAGCACATTATTATAAACATAGCAAATTAAAATAACAAAGACTGATTATCTCAAGAGTCCCAGAGACTAAAAGTATTGAATATTGGTATCAATACAGAATGGGGTCTTTGTAAATATTCTGAGGAAGAATGTCTTCCACAACTCCTCGTCCTATCTTCGTCATGCTGCTAGCAGATCATTAACAGGCTGGGAGATAGTTCCCACTTATCCTGTCTCCTTCTTCACATGGCATGCTCCAAGTGTGTCCGTTATTATTTGCAGTGTTCCCATCTAATAGTAAGAAATCAATCTAGAACTTAAGCAATAAGAGAAACTTCAGTTTTAAATTCATATGTACATCTAAACATATTGTACTAGCATCTGTTTATAACTTTATCACCACAAGTGTGTCTTTTGTGAAATACCTTACCAGCATTTCTACCATTTTCCTCTTTGTTCTCTTTATATATAATGAGTTACACTGATGGATGTTCATGTTTAATCATGCCAGCATTCTTAAAGGAATCACACTGGCAAATGATGTATTTACTCAGCTGTGATTGATACTGTCTTTGGGTACATAACAACTAGTACTGTTTTAGTTAGTTGTCATGGTAACATTGATGGACAGCTGTATGTTTTTCAAGTTTTTCTTGGGTTTAAGTAACAAAGCACTAATTTGAGTGAAAGGGAATTTAGGTTTTCCTTTTGGCATACACTGATAATCACTGTGAGGCCATGGTTCTGAAATCTAAAAGCATCCTTCATCTTTCTCTGAGGACTGTCTAGGACAAGCACTGTCTGTCTGTATTTATGCATACCATACTTTTCCTTTGTTTTGCTCAGATGGCTCTGTTTGAAGTTTTATCTCTCAATTTTGTATTTGAATTTTCTCCTTAACAGTAATTTACACATCTATTATCCTGTATAGCCATCTGAGTCTTTCATCTCCCCATGTTAATTTGTAATATGTTTCTTCACGAATTAGTGCCTTCATTTAAAAAGCTTAGCCAGTGTGTATTTCTTATAGTCACATGAATTTAGAACAACACAGTCTTCCAATCTTCCTATTCTCTCATCCCATATATATATATATATATATATATATATATATATATATATATATAGCAGCCTCTCATATCTATTAGCAATCAAAAAATCAGAAAACAAACATAAAAACAATAATAATAACAAAAAGAAACTTTTAAAGTATCCCTTTGTTGATTCTTGTATGACTCAGCAGTTTGAAGACCAACCCTAAGCAACTTAGAGAGTCATTGATGCTTACTTCTAACTGATGGCATGGATTTAGTTGAAAGGAGGTATTAGGGATCTAGGCAGAACATAGTGACACATGCCTATAATTTCAGTATTCTGGAGGCTTTTGAGTTTGGAGCAAGACTATGTCTGAGCAATAATAATGACAGCAATAATAATAATACATTTTAAAGGTTATTAAAAAGAACTTTCTTTCCTGTTCTTTGGTTATTTTTGCATGCTGGATCTTGGGATGGCAGTTCTCCAATGACTGTGCTGAGATTTGGTGTGATTTCATGTCAAGGATTGTTGAAGATAAGGGCTGCCCAAATTTTCACTTTCTGTCTTGAGTGATGCTTCACCTAAGGGGAATTTTCATGGTGATTCCCAGATCCTTTGGTTTTTATTACAGCTATTGAAAACCAGTGCATCTTTTAAAGATATGGAAGATGAGGACAGTGCCAATTTGATTACATTTAGTTTGCAGTGAGAAGGCAAAGGGAATATATTAACACCTCAGCATGACTGAAAATGGATGGCCAAGATTGGACACTAGGACAATCTGATCACTGGGAAAAATAATTATCAAAAACTCTGAAAGCTATGTAAACTAAGGGAAGGGTTGACTAAGGTGGTCATTTAGCATCCATGGTATTTTCATTTCTGTGACCATTAGTGTCATCCCCCCCAAGAGCCATGGGTATTGGAATTAGTATTTGTGTGATGATTTTATACTGTGATCTCAGTTTCATAACGCTATGAAACTGTTTTGTGTTCAATTTCTTAACAACACCTGCCCTACATAACAGCATTAGTTTGAGAACAGTCATCTTTCCATCTCAAGAGGGGTTTGCATTTAATAATTTTGCTCAGAGTGTCCTGAGATTATCTGTCAACTTGAACACTTCATGACTTAAAGGCAGAGCTAATTTTCACAACCTTAGGTGTTGATTTTATTAATCAGCCCTTGCTACTTTGAGAAAATCTTCAATCTTGAATTTTATTTCTTTTTCCTCACCTGCCCCAGAGCTGTGAAGCAATTTCCTATATGACACCTACTGCTCACTTAGAGGAACTTTGTTTCTACAAGCAAAAAAGGGGAGTTTGCCTACAACTTTTCTTTCACCATGTACAAGGACATGCTAGGAAGTCTTCTGTATTATGAACAATTTTGCTTCCAATTTGCTTCCAGTAGTTCCCTTTCCAGGATATTTTTGGAGGGGAGAGTAGAAATGACAGAAGCAGCAAGCCCTTTTCCTGCACCATATGCCACCATGTGCCTTTTGCCAGAAAGCCTGGAACCAAAATTACCATTATAACTGCGTTTCAGGATTTCGATATTTCTACACATGAAGTTGATGCCTCACATGAGCTAATTTCTTACAAAGGGAATATCTAGCCAAAGCAGAGAGAAACACATAAGAAATTAGAACTTTGAAAATGTTATTTATAGTATATAATAACACACAAACATATGAATAAAATAGTTCCTGTGTACAAATTAGATAAATAATCTTCTTTAGAGCCTGGTGGCTATGTACCAAATGATGTCCTGAAATCAGAAACAATTCCAGACAGACTCCTTGAGCCTCATGTTTTTTTTTTTTTTTTTTTTTACTTTCAATCATTGAGTAGCTTAGTAGGGTGTCAGATACTTCACAAGTCCACAAGAACTCCTTGGCTGCTTTATTAGACATTGTGGACAAAAGTTAAACTAAGTAAGCAAGCTTAAGTTTGTTGTTATTACTCATGTGGAGTGTGTGTGTGTGTGTGTGTGTGTGTGTGTGTGTGTGTGTGTATGTGAAAGAGACAGACACATACAGAGACAGACAGACAGACAAAAGCCTTGGTGCATACCATGCCATAATGATGTTGGAGGTTGGAGAATAATTTTCACCATTGCATCTGCCTTCTTTCTTAGTTTCTGTATATTAGACTCATGTTGTAAGGCATACAAAGGTAGAGCCTTAAAATTTGAAATTTTCAATAAAAACAAACATTTTAAAATAATAAATTAAAAATAACCTAACTTTGATTCATTTCTACAGTCCAGGACTGAATAGTTTTCTAAAGTTATACCATAATCTCTGCCGTTTACTACTTGGAAATACTGTGTAAAACCATATGCTTAGTATGAAAAGTGAATTTCAGGTGTTTTCACATTGTATTTTTATTAATTGTACCCTATCTATAATTTTATTTGAGTGACTTCTTAAAAAAGCAAATACATAAAATTTTATGAAGTAATCTTATCAATTTCAATAAATCTCAGTGAAGAAATAATGGTCTTCCTATGAGGGGTAATTTTCAATATCAATTTGATTTGGTTTAAAATCACTTAAAAAAACACAACATATGTTGTATATCTGTGAGTCCTACCCAATGTGGTTTAACTGAGGAAAGAACCTATCCCAAATGAATGGGGCTGAGTGTGAAGGCCCACAAAGGTTTTCTAGTAAGATCTGAGCTTGCTTTACTCAGCAGGGCTGCATTAGAGGATTGCTTGACCATGTGTGTGCTTACTAGGTGATTGCAAGGGTCTGCACTTGGCCGTGCTGGGAGAGGTCTTTTGCTCCACCCTTGGCATTCCTATAAAAATGCCCTTTAGAAGATACAGATGGGGCTGGTGGATATTGATCCAGGCCTTACTGGGGCTATCCTGTGTTTCTATCAGCTTCTCTCCCCTTTATCTTTCTACCCAATATCTATTTTTTTCTTTATTAAGAAATTCTCTACTCATTCCTCATGCTATCCAAAACCCTCCCTCCTTTGTCCTACCCCCAGCCCTCTTTCCCAAGCCACCCTGCATCCCCACATCCCCATATCCCCCAAATTGAAATCTCCCATATTGAGTCAGCAGAGCCCAGCTCACTGAGCCTAGGTAGGTCCAAGCCCCTTCCCACTGCACCGAGGCTGTGCAAGGTGTCACACCACAGGCACTGGATTCCCAGAAGCCTGCCCATGCACCAGGGACAGATCCTGATCCCTCTGCCTGGGTGCCCCACAAACAGTTCGAGCCAAACAACTGTCTTCCATATCCAGAAGGCCTAGTCCAGTCCCATGGGGGCTCCAGAGGCACCAGTCCACAGTTCATGGATTTCCACTAGTGTGGTCCATCATCTCTGCATATTCTCCCATCATGATCTCAACGTCCCTTGCCTGCAGTATCTCTCCTCTCTCTCATCAATTGTCTACCTAATATCTTTTATCCCTCTCTCAAGAGTACCCTGAGGAAAAAGTGGGGGTAGTTTCCCCCACAGGTGGCACCATGAACAGGGACAGGGGACTTGGCAAAAGGAGAGTTAGAGGGTGTCATGGGTGTAAGGGGGCATGTCTGGTAATGAATTAACAATAAAAGCAATGGTATTTTTTTCTTGAGAGTGAAGTGGTTAAAGGAAATGCCAAAGTGAAAAGTGAAGCTGCAGTGAATATCTCTATCTATGTTTCTTTCATTATCTTTCTTCATTTCTATAAAATTAATTAAAAATATAATATTAGGTATAGGAATATTGGGTAAGAAGAAATTCAGAGTAAGAGTAGAATTAGGAATATTGGGTAAGAAAAATACGTAGTGTAAGTTAGAATACAGGAATATAGTGTAGAAAAAACTTAGGGTAAAAGAGTAAAGCAACAGGGCTTGACTATGGGACTATGAATGCAGACTCCCGGGGAAGAATCACAGTCATGAAAAAATACTATGAAAGCAAAATACTGCTACTGTATAAAACCATCTTACCATCAGAATTAGATTCCTCTTGGCCATGAAGCTGAGAATAAGGAATAGAAGTCTTGGGGGAAACTTAGTAATTTCTCTGTAAAAAACTTAAAGTTTTTCAGGTCTTTCTTTTTCAGATCTCTTTTCTTCTGTAAGGGGAAAATTAGATTCACCTGGAAGGAATATCTATCAGAATATGGAGGTCACCTGCAATTGCCCTAGGGTGGGGGGAAAAAAAAACTCTTGGAATATGGCAAAACCTCTCTGCCAGTCCTGCCTCCCCTTCAAGCCAGTATTACAAAAACAGCAGACACTTTGGACCCTATCCAGAGTCCCCTGTGGTTAGAGACTAGTGAGAGATGCCTGAGAATGCAGGCAGAAGGGGCTGCTTCCCAAGATGGAGCCACAGCAGAGATGGTGTGGGTACCAGGGAAAAGTTACTGGCTTGGAGAAAGCAGCAAAGGCTTTGAGATCCTCCCTGCAATGAAAAGGGCAAGGTCTAAGCTCCTAGCAGTAGTTTCAAAGCTGCAATGGAAACACAGGAAAAACTGAGGCAAAATTTGGCCATAAAAACGAGGCTGGCATGGCACTTACTTGACCATGAGCCCCAAGTCGATAGCGCTGCATGGTGCCCAAGGCTGAAGAGAGGAGTGAAAGCATCTCTCTTAAAAAACTTTTCATTCAAGTACTCTTTTCACTGAACAGATGAGGCGGGGGGGGGGAGGAGAAAAAGCTTGATTTCAGTATGAATAAGAACGGCAGCTTGAGAAATGTAGTTCATAACAGTGTGGTGGTATAAACAGGCCATGGAGGGAATTTCAGATAGACCAGAAAAATGCCAAGGTGTTTTGAAATGACTGTTTTCTCCTAGAATCAAATTAATTTCTTGAAAATTTTATCGAACATCTGTTAGGAAAGAGTTTTGATTCAGAAAAACGTTTGCTGCAGCTAAGACTGCTGTAGTCATCTTAAACCCATTCCAAAAAAGTATATTCCATCTTTATTATCCTCTAACTCCTTTACTGGGAGATGTGGTAGCTATGGAGATCACTGTCGATGTTTACAAGCTCTTAGTAGGGACCTGGATTAGAGCTAAGCTCTATAGCCCTCTTCTGCCATGGGCTTGTAACCAAAGATGGGCAAATTTCTTCTTGATAGCTTCCAACCTAATGCAAAATATGCTTGATAGAAAGTGTATCTCCATGACGGATAAGGAAGATTATTCAAGAAGGACAACATAAGACAGCCATAGTCTATCTGAGGGGCCTGGAAAGCCCTTTATTATATCAAGAAGGGGGAGTTGTGGAGGCCCACAATGGTTTCCTAGTGAGGTTTGAGCGTGCTTTACTCAGCAGGGCTCTATTAGAGGATTGCTTGACTATGTGTGATTATCAGGTGATTGGAAGGGTCTGTACTTGGCTGGCCTCCACCCTCAGCATTCCTATAAAAGGCCCTTTAGAAGATACAGAAGGGGCTGGTAGATAGGTTCCCAAGAATATCATGTGTTTCTGGTCTCTCCCCTCTCTCTTTCTACCTAATATCTCTTATGCCTCTCTCCTCAAGAGTACCCTGGGGGAAAAGTAGGGGCAAGTTCCCCCACAGGTGAGCACTATATCAGTTTATGAAGATCAAGATTGAACACACAGGGAAGTAGTAGAAAACATGCAGAATATCCAAATCAGCTCTTTCTGACTACAGACAACATATGACCCACTTCCTCATTGTCTTGTCATCATGCCTCACTGCTGTGGATATCGCTCTATATAAATAAAATACTGATTGGCCATTGACCAGGCAGGAAGTATAGGCAGGACAAGGAGAGAGGAGAATTGAGGAAGGAGGAAGGAAAGAGAGGGACTTCCTGGAGGCACCGTCAGGACAAGGAAGATGTAAAGTACCGGTAAGCCATGAGCAATGTGGCAAAGTAAAGACTAATAGAAATGGGCTAAATATAAGAGTAAGCACCAGACAATGATAGGCCTGAGCTAATGGCCAAGCAGTTTTGTAGCTAGAGTTTTCCTGCCTTGCCCACAGTTAGGACAAATCTCTGTCACCCACCAGTCCCACAGCCGCTCAGACCCAACCAAGTAAACACAGAGACTTATATTGCTTACAAACTGTATGGCCGTGGCAGGCTTCTTGCTAACTGTTCTTATAGCTTAAATTAATCCATTTCCATAAATCTATACCTTGCCACATGGCTTGTGGCTTACCGGTGTCTTCACATGTGGCTTATCATGGTGGCGGCTGGCAGTTTCTCTTTCTGTCTTCCTGTTCTTTTTTTCTTCTTTGTTAGTCCCACCTATACTTCCTGCCTAGCCACTGGCCAATCAGTGTTTTATTTATTGACCAATCAGAGCAACAGATTTGACATACAGACCATCCCACAGCACAGTTTAAATAATATAAGAGTCTGTGTGTTTATTTTACAAGTGGGCTCTGGGATGGGCGGGACTTGGTGGCAGGAGCTGGAGAGAAATTCTCCAGCTACAAATAGCGCCCAACAGCTCGAGTTTCCACCTTAAACCTGTGTATTGTCAGGATATTGTATTGCTTAGGCTAAAACAATTCTTGTTTAACTTTAGAAAGGCCCCAATGTAAAGTTCTGTGCCACGAACAATTCAGAGAGCTCCCGACCCCAAAGAAAAACGTATTTATTGAGTTTCTTTTATTGAAGCGGCTATCTTGACTTAATATAAGACAATAATTTTACTTGATATATAGTACTAAAGATTTTCAAGAAGGGAATGCATACACAGACACATATACATACACATCATTCTAATTTTGCTTTTTCACATGAACCTACAGACTTTACAGGCACAGAGCATGTAAAGTACTTAGTGAAGATCTAAACAGCATTAACTTACCAGGCGTATTATAGTCTTGATAGCTTCCAACCTAATATCTCGCAGATATGTGTATTGCATCCTATCTCTCATGGAAAAAAAGATGATTATATTTCATCATTTTTCCATTAATTGTCTGAAATTTTCATATATGTATATAATAAATTTTAGTTATTATCACACCCATTATATTCTTCACCCCCTCCATATCCTTCTGGATCCCCTTTTTTCATAACAATGCCCTTTCTCATATTTTTATATCCTTATTTTTTTGTTTGCCTTGTGCCCAGCCCATGTAGTATAGTTAGGTAAGTTTGTATGAGAATGGGTTGGGCACTATTTATCAGAGCATGGATAACTTAGAAGTGCCTACATCATGGAGGAAAATAATTCCCTACCCTCAAGCACACATTAACTATCAATATTTCCTCAGGGGGAGGTGAACTCGCAAATAAACTTCCCATGCATGATAGGAAGTTGACAGGTCCCACACTATGCAAGTCCGTACACTTCTGTGAGTTCATGAGAACAAAGCAATGGTATATCAAGAAAAAAGGATCAATAGCAATCTTCCCTGTCCTTTGGCCCTTTCAGTCTTTCTGCCACTTCTTGCATGATACTACATGAGCCTTAGTGAGCATGATATAGACAAATTGTTGAACACTCAAAAGCCACATACTCTCAACAGTTTGGCAGGTTGTGAGGTTCACTGGAGAAAAACTTTTCTGACCAAGGTTGAGGATGACATCTTACTGGGTAAGAACATGTATATTTAAAAGGCAGTTGTAGCATGATTCTTAGAAGGTCTTATTAATAAAATAAAACCAGGAGCCAGGTATTGGGGTGCACTGAAAGATCAGAGAGACAGAACAAGCCACAGCTAACCTCACCTGCCCAACTTCTCAGCTGATCTTGTTTCCTCAGACTGGAAGCCTCTCTGTCCTCATATCTGAATGGCTCTCAGCTGAACTGTGCTGTTCAAAACCTAAAAGCCTAACCAGCCAAATGCTGCTAGTTCCTGGTCCTCATGCCTAATATAACTTTCTGCCTTCTACCATCACTCCCTGGGATTAAAGGCTCAATTCCTGGGATAAAAGGCATGAGTAACCATGCTTGGCTGTATCCTTGAACAGGTGGATTTCTACCTCTGGAATGCTAGGATTAAAGGCGTGTGCTACCACTGCCTATCCTAAGTATTTAGTGGCTTTTCTGTTCTCTGACCCCAGATAAGTTTATTAGGGTACACAATATTTTGGGGAACACAATATCACCACATGCAGTTTTCTGTATTAAAATTTAATCATAAGATTTTAATTGGTATAGATATAAAGTATAAAATATTTAAACCTTTACCATACAATTTTTCTGTGTACTCTATTATAAAAGGTCTTGATTTTTCATTTTTAACTGTTTTAAAATTATTATTAGATACATTATCATTAAGGGTATAATAAGACCCTCACTAGTCAGTCTCATGGGTTACTACTACAATTCCTGCTCATAGGATTCCACATCCTGTACAGAACTCAGGAGATTTCACACATATTTGCTGCTGTCAATGATTTCTGGCAGGGCTATATTTCATACTTTGCATTAATTTCTTACAGTTGGAAGAAATACAAAAAGTACCAAATTAAAGACAAGATGACTGGTTACCTTTGAGTTATCTTATTCAAGTAGAAATACTGTTTTCATTCTTTCGTCTATAGTTTTCTTGTTTACCTGCACTGTTTTAACTCTTCTAAGTGAAAGAGAGCACATTATAAGAAAGAATTACCCAGCTTGCTACCATTTGTTTGTATCATTTTAGCTCCAGGGTCCACGGAATTGAAAGTTTGAAGCAAGTTCCTTGAATATTTTTCTCTTTATTTCACATAGGAAATCCACCAAAATTCCACTGTAGTTTTCAATGGAGATTTGCAACACATTTCTGAAAGCATTGATATTTTATAAATCACATTTCCATGCTAATTGTGCAAAGGAATAAAACTCTTTCTCTATTATTATTGATATCAAAATTATTTACAAACATTGAGTTGTCTTGATGTCTTTAATTTTCTTATAAATTTTATGGAAATACTATTATCTATTTCTGTGATAAAACTTATGTCTAGAACATCGCCAGACATAAAGTAAACAGCGCAGGTGGGTTGAATTTGTCATCTTGATAGTGAGGAACAGAAGGCAAGAAAACAGGCATTACCCACAGACCTGTATTATCACCACTGAGTCTGGAGGTGTATATGAGACAAAGCTTTAATGAAAAAAATTAATTCCATTGTTATTTCACATGCTGTGTAACATAAAGAAGACCTGTAGATATAAGAAAAAAATTCAAGAATAGCTGGAAGAACTAGAGTCCGTTAAAAAAAAAAATGAAAGTTATTTGAGGGAGGATAGGGCATGGGGACCAGATATAAAATCATTTTCCTTCTGAGAGAATGTTCTCATAACTGCTTAGGGAAAGCTGAGAAATCAAATGAGATAAACCACCCTTCAAATCTCAGCAAAGGCATATGTCTCCAATGCTGGCTGTATCCCTGAACACACAGAGATCTACCTAGCTCTTCTACCAAGTGCTGGGATTAAAGGCATGCGCCACCACCGCCACCGCCACCGCCGCCGCCACCACCACGCTCTTGCTATGGCTCTAATAGCTCTGACCCCCGGGCAACTTTATTTATTAACATACAATGAAAATCACATTTCAGTACAAATAAAATACCACCATACAAATGAGATAAACTACCCTTCAAATCTCAGAAATAAAAGTATAAATGTGCCTCCTGCTGACATGGCCCACTAGCATTTTTTTGTGTATTAAAACTTATGAGTTATGCTATTTATCAATGTGACATAGTATTTAGAACAAAACTTTGAACAATTACATGCCCAAATCATTGCTCACTGAATGTATAGAATATTATTCACATTGAAGTTATTGTTATCAGACTACTTCTGGCTACATCATGCTCCAGAAATCATTCCTGTGCTCTGAGGAGATATTTAAGATGAAATTTGAAGAGACAGCTAAGGTGGGTATCCAATGAGCTCCAAGATGTCTTTGAGGAACAACGGAGGACTTGGAAAAGCCTTATAGTATGGTATATAAAACCACTCTTTCGATTGTCTCTCTGGTGGTAGCTCATTTCTTGAGGAGAATAAATAAAATAGAAAAAACACTAACATTTTACAGTGAAGCTTAGGAATCTGATCATTTTAGTGGAACCAAATTTCTGAGTGGGAAAGTTCAAGTCTAACAATTTATATGAAGATAAAAGTAACAATGGTCACACAGAAGATGTGTTAAAGAGGATAATGAAGGACAACTTGGAAAACCAAGAATGTGAAATATAAGAAAATAGATTTTTTAGGGAAGCAAACATAAATAATCCATATTTGTCCTGTCACAAGGAAAATGGTTGTATTTTTTCCCACAGATAACCCATATCTGGACCATTTTATATTAAATTTCTCCTGACATTGTCTTTGTACTTGAGTCCCTATGGAATACAGCACAACCTACAAGATACAAAGGGATGATGTCTAATCTAAGTGGGGCTCCTCACAATCTGTAGAGCTTTAGTCTGTCAGAGGGAGTCTCACCACACTGCACCCCAAATAAAAGCTGCTGCCAGTGGCCATAAATGAGACCTTTTCTTCTACTTTGCTTGTTTGTCTCATAGACAACACTCACATGTTCAGGGTCCAACATTCTTCTTGAATCATTCCTTTCCCACATTTTAATTTGTCTAAAGATCTTCTTTAACAACATCCTCTGTTAAAAAGAAAACATAAGTTTCTGATGAGATAAAAAAAAAAAGACAGTGATTTTGTTTAGAGAAACTTGTTTTAATAAGTGTAGTACAATATTATTTTAAGGTGTGTTTTGTTTATGTTGCATTTGTTTAAATCTGTGAACCTGTGTTCCTTTTCCTGTCTAAAACACCTGACTGGTCTAATAAAGAACTGAACAGCCAATAGTGAGAAAGAAGAGAGAGGCAGGGCTGGCTGGCAGAGAGAATATATACAGGGAGAAATCTGGGTGGGAAAAGAGGAGAATGAGCGAGAGAAGGAGGACTCCTGGGGACAGCCACCCAGCTACACATCAAGTCATGGAGTAAGAGTAAGACTTACAGAAGTAATTAAATGGAAAAATCCCAGAGGCAAAAGGTAAAAGGGATAAATTAAGTAAAGCTGGTATGACATCTGCCAAGCTGAATTATGCTGGGCATTCATAATTAAGAACAAGACTCGACTCTGGGTCTTTTTTGGGAGCTGAGTGGTGGACCCCCCAAAGGAATAAAGAGCCTAAAACAAACAACAATGAAAAAGTGATAGAATTGATCAGTATTCCTCTCTGAATGTTATAATGTTATAAATCTTATATTTATATATATATTATAACTATTATTAATATAATAGTAACATGTTTTATATCTGTTTGTTAATATTATTGTGATAAAGATAATTTAACAGTATTTTCAATATAGATCATTCTACTTTATAAGTTACATTTGTGTTTTATCTTATGAATATATTATCATATTTAAAACTTCAGTACTTTAATGGGAAAATTTTAGTACATATTTCAATGTATAGATTGAGAAACTAAGGACTAAATATTTTATAATTGCAGTAATATTCTTTCAGTATATACTGAATTTGTTTGTTTGTTTGTTTGCTTGTTTTCATGAATCAATCTCCAGCATAAGAGATGCTTTTTTAGCACCTGATATAAGATGCACTTAGATGTTTACTAAATGTGTGAATGAGAAATCAAATTTTCTTAGGCCCTGAGATATTATGAGATAAAAATGGGCTCTTCAAACTCTGAATGCATATTTATAATGTGATGAAGCTAAACTATTTTCCTCACTTTGTAAATAATTTTACTTAAGGGAAAACTTGGTAAAATTAATAAATGTTTTCTGTAAGAATATTTTTTTTAGTAAAGAATCAAGCCAACAACTGAGAAACAAGAGACTGTCTACAGATGCCCTAGATAGATAAACTTAAATGTAATTCTTACTTGGCTTACTTTTACCTTCATTCATTCAATGCGTCAGCAGTTACTTAGGGATTTTTCTGTGTGTCTCAGAATGCTTTTGGTGGTGCAGTGTGAACCAGAATGCCCCTGTTCTCAGATGGCTCTGCATGTACTCAGACCTAGAGATTTTCTTCAGTGTGAGCATCAACGATGTCTGTCTACACTCAATCTCCTTTCCTGCTCATTTGCAAATAAAGAGAATAAATTTTTTTCTTTCCAAGGCTGCTATATAGGTAATTATAAAGGATGTAAGCAAGTGCAAATATAGGAACAAAAATGACAAACTGATTATAGGATTAACAGATGACCAATCATCATTATCTTGCTAAGTTCTCTATCAAACAATTTAATTAATATTAAAGCTTTAAAAAAAAAACATAGGTATGTCTCCTATTTTTTTCTACTTTTTAATTCAGAAAATTTTTGCTTTCATATAGTTTATTCTGATCACAGTTTTCCTTCCTTGGATTCCTCTAAGATCCTCTCCACCACAGTTAGAAAATATCAATTGGAAGTTCTTCTCTAGTATTGCCAGCTAATCAATCTTAAAAATCATTTATCCTCAAAGTCTGGCATACTAAGTTAAGGCAAGATGCCTTACCCTCTCTGAAGAGTGAATTGGGGTTGGGATGAGGGTGGTGGAGGGGCAAGAAAAGGGGAGGGTGGGGGAACTGGAATTGGTATATAAAATTAAAAAAAGTTTTTAAAGATAAATTTTAAAAAGAAAAAAATTGTTATCCTCACTAATATAAATTAAAGTGAATATTATGTTCTATATTACAAGAGTTCTCTGAGATTATCAATTTAAATAGATTATTGGTAACTACTATAGGAAGTCAAAAATTACTTGTATGAGACCTACAATTTATACATAGTATCCCCATAGCTTACTAATAAAATTACAAAGTATGACTATTGAGAAGAATTTGGAAGCATACTACTCTCATTCTGCACTTTTTATTGATAAGCCAAATTGTAGAATAATTATATAAGAAATCTTCTAAACTATCCAAACCAGACAATCTTCCAATGCCTGTCATTGATGAAATAGGAATTTACTCTATGTAATGGCATTCAACAAGATGGAAGAATGATTTACAGTACACGGTAATATCAGTGAATTTCAGGAATGTAATATTCAGAAAAAAGAAGCCTGATTTAAAAGAGGACCCAGCCTATCATGACACAGTGGGTGAGAATATGTGACACCAAAAAGACAATACCTTAGGGCAAGGAACATTTGAAGTATAGGCAATTAACAAGATAACAGTGCAAGAGAGTTTCTGTATTTCCTCCCATTTATAAAAGACGAAAACCACATGTGGAAGAGAGCTCCACCAAACCAGGACAGAAGCAGTATTCTTATCATGAAGAAAATGAAGCTAGCTGTAGAAATATCTGTATAAGCAAATCTTGTTAAATGCTTTCATATCTTTTTAGTTGTTTCATCCAATTAACGATTGAAGTCCAGGCTCCTCAGCGTTGCCACGCGTTCCCAATTTACTATTGTTTGTCCAATTCAGTATGTAACTATTTGACTTTAATTGCTTTATTGAATTCTCATTTCCTTCTGAGAGCCCCTGTGTTATGTGAAACTCATATTAAATAAATTTGTAGGCGTTATTCCAGTTAATCTCTTTGATGTCTATTTAATTATCAGGCATAGCTGAAAATCCTGAGGATAAAGGGAAAAAAGAATGCTTTTCTAACAATGCTATTAATATAAACTTAAAGAAGAAGAAAAAAAAACTAAATCAATCCAATGAGCAAACCAAGGTTAATAATTTACCACTTTAGAAATCAGGAAAGTACAAAAAATGAAGAGAGTTTTGGAGTATTGTGTAGAATCTTTTTGACTGGAGCAAAAATTTAAATATATATTCATGTTTATAAAAAGTTGCAATAATCCGCCGGGCGGTGGTGGCGCACGCCTTTAATCCCAGCACTCGGGAGGCAGAGCCAGGCGGATCTCTGTGAGTTCGAGGCCAGCCTGGGCTACCAAGTGAGTCCCAGGAAAGGCGCAAAGCTACACAGAGAAACCCTGTCTCGAAAAACCAAAAAAAAAAAAAAAAGTTGCAATAATCCACTTCTCTCTGTTTCTGCAGTTGCATTTCACTTTAAAAGAAATTTATATAATAAGAAATTATAATTGTCTAGGTAAATTTGTATATGCCTTTAATCCTAGCACTGTTGTGTTGGGGAATATTGTTTTAAGGTGTATTATTTTTGTTTATGTTGCATTTGTTTAACCCTGTGAAACTATGTTACTGTGCCTGTCTAAAACACCCGATGGTCTAATAAAGAGCTGAACAGCCAATAGCCAAGCAGTAGAAAGGTTAGGTGGGGCTGGCAGGCAGAAAGAATTAATAGGAGGAGAAATCTGGGAGAGAGGAGATCTAGGAGCAAGAGAAGGAGGAGGACATCAGGGGCCAGCCACCCAACTATACAACCAGCAAGGAAGCAAGCAAGAAAGGTATACAGAAATAGAGAAAGGTAAAAACATTTTGGTGTTCCAACATGGTGCCATAGAAAGTTGAACAACACAGATGAAGCAACCACAAATATATTGCTGTGAATTTGAGAATAGTTTGTTTTACAGAGTGAGTTCCAGGTCAGCCAGAGCTCAATAGTGAGATCCTACCTCAAAAAAACGAAGCAAACTGAAACAAATTTTTTAAAAATCTAAAAAAAAAAAACAAAAAAAAAAAACAAAACACTTATACATGTCAGAGTTTTCTTTAAGATTAAGAACATAGAATATTTACACATATTCTGAAGTATTTTGAAATATTTTACTTATTTGATTTATTTTGCACTACCTGAAAATCAAATATATGAGCTACATCCTAGCGTAATAGAAAAAATATGGAAGAAAATCTTAACTTGAAGATATCCATGTTCTTGTTCTTTTATATATAAAATAAGTTTACTCTGTTCTTATGGCTATTTTTTTCTTACATTTCACTAAGACATGGCCTAAAGTCCAAATTTTATTTAATATTTACTTAATATATTTAAGTATCTTTGTTTTTCAGATCAAGTCATATTCTCAGATTCTGGTATTGAGAATTACAACAGCTTAATATTAGCTATGTTAATCTGGGAAATTTTGGTTAGCAATGGAAGAGATATTCCAAAATTTCAGAAATGCTCATATAAACTAGTAGTTTTGATTTAGACATTTTCATAATAAACATCAATATAAAAACTATATTTACTTTTATGAAGCTTGTAAGACTAGCCCAGATTCACAACACGACACAGCAAAGGGTTGTTGATAGCCTAACGTTAACTAGGCTAGAGTTGAAAGCAGCCCAAGACTTCTGTATTTTCTCAATGAAAATGAGGCATATCTTAAACTACATACAAGATTTCTGAAATTGCAGACTTATGCCAATTTTATTTTCACTGAGATAGTATATAACTTTGCATTACAAATACTCGGCAGTCATATAAATTACTCTTTTGTTTAAACACAAGCAAATTGCTTCTGTTTGAATATGACTGATAATTGCCCTGCACATATTTTCTAGTTATGCATGTCTTTGTAAATTAATTTTTAAATTCTTTATTGACTTCATATTAGGCTCTTTAAATTTTCTTTGAACCCATGATAACATCTTGTTGAATCTCTTTTCAATTAGAGGAATAAATCAAACCATACACATACCCATTTAATATGTTTATGAAAATCATAATTTAAAATTTTAAATCCATTTATCCTTTAACTTTGTGAATTCATTCATTAATAAACTGGAAAAATCTATGACCTACTTAATTAAAATTTCATTCCTGTTTCTTTTTTTCTTTTCTTTTTCTTTCTTTCTTTTTTTTTTTTTTTTTTTTTTTTGTTTTTTTGAGACAGGGTTTCTCTGTGTAGTTTTGTGCCTTTCCTGGATCTCACTCTGTAGACCAGGCTGGCCTCAAACTCACAAAGATCTGCCTGCCTTTGCCTCCTGAGTGTTGGGATTAAAGGTGTGTGCCACTACCGCCTGGCCCCCTGTTTCTTGATATGTTTGTTACATGCAAAAATGTTTACCACTTGGAAGTGTCTTGCAGTTTTCATAGGGTAGCTATATAAAATGCTTAGCATCTTGCTGTTTCCCTATACTAAAAGTTAGTTTCTTTTTACTCTACATTGTAAACTATTGCATATTTTTATGAATTTGATAGAAACTATACCCAAATATTTGTCAATTACTAGTAGAGAATAGTGGAGACAGGGGGTTTTAAGATAAATTAATATATGCAGGTTAAGAGGAAGAGTTTTGTATAGATTCAAAAATATACTAAACATTATAAGTGCCACAGTCACCAATGTGTCAAAGGGTGTCCTTTCCCCACCCTTCCTGCCAAGTTTTACATAATAAGTATAATAAACTTCCTCAAGAATAAAGTTAACTTTAATATTTAGTTCACATTTAAATGATTCTTTTTCTCCTACATATTCATTGATTTAGCAGAGGTATATATGAAGTAGATGGTAATCTGAACCAAGTCCTTAGGAGTACAAGTTCCCATTTTGAGAATATAAAAAAATAATATATTGTGTGAAATTTAATAAAACGGGGAGCTGAATTGAACATTAAGGCTTAATTATGACTTGTAATATTATTTTAAGCATTATAAAAGCAAGGTTTTAATGTTTTGTGATACATTTTCAAATGCACTAGTAGTTTTCATTTAGACATTTTCATGATAAACATTAATGAATTTCAATTGTATTCACATATTTATTGTCTTTCTTCCATTTCCATCAATTCTCCCCTCTCTGCACACTCCCTCTTCTCATGTGTCTTTTCTTAGGGTTGCTTATAGGAACATGGATAAGGATTGTCTGAAAAAACATGAAGACTGGAATCTTGGATGACATATGATATTGCAGGTTCTGGAGTATCTTCATATTTTCAAAGATCACTGATATTTTTACATTGTATTTGTCAGTACTTACAAGATAAGCATGTGACAGAGAATGCTTAGGGCCATTTCAGAAACGAATTCTGTCCTAATACTACATCAAAATCCATTTTATCTAGTCAACTCTTCAACTCAAACACAGATTTTAATGTTAAACTTCCTAAGGCAATACAACCCAAATTTATTTTAACCAGATTCTTAGATCTTGAGGAATAAGGTCAGGAAAATAGTAAAAGTCTTTATTTTCCATGAATAAGCCATAATGTTTCTAGAAGATCAGAAATCTTTGTATGAATAGTAAAAACATGGCAACTCATAATATACAACATTCTCAATTCCGAGCTGAAGTATTTCAAGTAACATTTGTTTTTGCCTTATGTATATTTGTTTTTGCCATATGTATAGTGCAATGTACACAGGTATACCCAGAGTCAACACTACTGTGAAATCATACAGTGTAATACAAGTAACCACTATCAGAAATACCTCAGATGTGTGAGCTGTTTCATCTTAAACTTAATCTTGTTTGATGTGCATTCAAACTTTTTTCTTCTTATACGAATTTTTGTGACACCAACATTAAAGTGTACAATCCCATATAGGATCAGTCCCACTGGTTAAGAAACTGAGCTCTACATGGATAATTATTTTCCATAATCACAAACTGTAGTGAAAATAATAATTGCCAAATGTTTTGAGTAATATTTTCCTTTATTAAATACCACAGACGAAGTTTTGCTAATTTTGTTAAAATTTGTTAAAAGAAACAAATTATAATGTAAGAAGACAAAAGAAAGTAACAGTAAAATATTTTACAGTTGTCTTAATGTTTAAAAGTTTATTTTTAAGGTAGTTTTAGCTTTAGAAAAAAATTGAGGTGAAAAAATATATTTCTTATATATTTCTTGTCCCCAAAACAGACAATGTTTCCCACTGTGAACCTCTAGCTCCAAACTAGCAGATTTGTTATAAGCAACAGATTATGCTTTGTTTTTCTATGTTGTTGGTACAGTTGTTGGCAGAGTATCTTTATTCTTTTTACTGCTATAAAGTCAATCTTATCAAATTCTTCCTCCATGTATTATGCAATAAATGAAAGAGATAGCAATAACCAAAGTCATCAAGTTTTCTCCTATATAATCATTTATGACTTGTATATATTTCATGTTATATTTGGGTTTATTATCCATTGTGATTTAATTTTTGTGATGGACATAATCTATGTGATCCACTTCAATTTTAAATGTAGACACTCAGTCATCTGATGCTCCTTTTCCTTAAAGATGACCTTTGCTCTATTGTTCCGCTGAGCAATAACTTTGTTAAACAGCAGTTTTCTGTATTTATGTGTGTCTGATTCTGAGACACACACACACACACACACACACACACACACACACACACACACACGTATGTGCACACATGCTCATATGAGCGAACATGTATTGATTTGCATATTGATTTCATTGGATATTCTCTGATAATATGCTATGGAACAAATGTTCCATAATACTAGAGTTGGTTTTAAGAAGTTTGAAATATCTTTGGTAGTTAAAATACTGCAAACCACAGATTGGTCAAGCATTGCATTTTATTAATTTATTGCCTAGGTTTTGAGACATAGTATTATGTGATATGACATTATATTCATTTACTCGGTAACATTTAAATGAGAAACAAATCATTACAAATTCCCTACTTTATATCAATTTTAAAGGATTTAGAATGTGACAACCTGTTGTTTAGGAACTGAAATGAAATTAAATGCTATAAACTTAGTGAAAAATTGCAATATATTAAGTTGACTTATAATTTATGAGAAACAGAATATATATACATATATATATATATAATATATATATATTCCAAATAATAAAATATGACAAATATGTGTGACTCATTGCCTCTCTAAATTCTAATTTAATTGAGGTTTTCACTTGTCATTTTTCAACCCTTAGATACTGTTAAAGATAACTATTCATTTAACTTTTCACACTTCATTTAAATGTCTTATATCTTTTTTATAAAAAATAAATCACTAAGTATGAGCAAACAATGACAGAATTTAATTGAATCAAGCTCCTGTGATTCATTGTGGAAATAATGTACTATATTTATTTAGGCCAAATCTCTTATTGTAAGATAAAATGTAACACAAATCTTAAAGGGTCTTATTAATAAAACACATGGGAGCCAGATATTGGGGTGAACGCTGAAAGATCAGAGATACAGAACAAGCCACAGCTAACCTCGCCTCGCCAATTCCTCAGCTGATCTTGTTTCCTAAAACTGGAAACCTCTGTGTCCTCATCTGAATGGATCTCACCTGAACTGCTGCTAAAAGCCTAAAAGCTTTACAAATTTACTTCCTGGTCCTCATACCCTATATACCTTTCTGTGGTATTGCATTCCCCCAAATATTGTGCATGCTAATAAACTTATCTGAGGTTAGAGACAGAACAGCCAAAATATTAAACATAAAGGATAGGCAGTGGTAGCATATGCCTTTAATCCTAGCATTCCAGAGGCAGAAATCCATGTGTTCAAGCATACAGTCAAGCATGGTGACTTTAATCTCAGAAAGCAAGCCTTTAATCCCAGGGAGTGGTGGTAGAAAGCAGAAAGGTATATAAAGGCGTGAGGACCAGAAACTAGAAACATTTGGCTGGTTAAGCATTTGGCTGGTTAAGATTTTAGCTGGTCAAGCTTCAGGCTTTTGAGCAGCAATTCAGCTGAGACCCATTCTGAATGAGGACTCAGAGGCCTCCAGTCTGAAGAAACAAGACCAGCTGAGGATCCGGCGAGGTGAGATAGCTGTGGCTTGTTCTGTATCTCTGATCTTCCAGCTTCACCCCAATACCTGGCTCACAGGTTTGATTTTATTAATAAGACTCTCTAAGATTCCTGCTACACCTTCCTGCTTCCTGCCATCATTTCCTGTGACTAAAGGTGTGTGTCATTATGCCTGGCAGTTTTTTATTGTGGTCTTGAACTCACAGAGATATGCAGGGCTCTCTGCCTCCCAAGTGATATGATTAAAGGTATGTATGCCACCATTTTCTGGCCTCTATGTCTGTCTAGTGGCTATTCTGTTCTGTTTTCTGATCCCAGACAAGTTTAATAGGATGCACAATATATTGGGGGACACAATATCATCACAATACAATGATATATAAAAGTTTGTAATTAAAGGCAGACACTATGCCCAACTTGACTTTGAAGGACTTCACAACTATAATATACACCATCCATTAACCATACTTAAAATTAATCTGAATGGGATGGAACATTCTTAAAAGAAAACCTGCAACAATTTTGAAGTTTGATTTTAAGAATGATAGTAAATAATAGCACCCTAATATTTAGTATGCACACATATTACCAGAACTGAAGTACAGTCATGACTATCACCACCATAGCAACTGCATCTGGAATTACAGCAGCAGAAGTCCTGAACTTTTCATACATCCCAGATTTTTGTCAAAGATTATTATCATATTTCAGTACACAAGAATTTCAAAACCCGGACACCTCCTATCTTATGTAGTTTTGTTTAAATGTTTGTGTTTGAGTGCCTTGCAAATATTTCCCAGTTTGCTTTTCACCCAGGTTGGATATGCAACAGGAACTATTTTAGTCATGTATTTTGAAACAAAACCAGATCTACCTATGATAAGCTGAACTTTAAAAATAATTATTATTCTTTTATAACTTGAAATTTTAATCACATAATTTTACCCTTTGCTTTGTTCCCTCCAAATTCTGCCATATATCTCTCCATGAAATTTTTCATAGCCTCTCACTTTCATTGGTATTACATGCATGCATGCACATGTTGTATGTATATGTATGTATATGTTTATTCCTAAAGACATAAATACAAACTACTGGGTCTGTATAATGTTACCTGCACATATGTTTTCAGAGCTCTCCCTTTGGCATTGGACACCAATTAGTTGGCTCTTCTCAATAGAGTTATTTGACGCTTTTCTATCTTGAAATAAGGTTTATTTGAATGTGTTTTGGTTTCTGCTGACTCACTACAGAACAAATATTTACTTGAATCAAACATGGAAAGTATACCAATATTCTATTAGATAGCTCCATTTGAAACTATTAATTCTTTATTCTGTGGCTACATTAATCTTTCCCTTTATGCCTTCAATTAGTGTGTTTGGACTCATTCAATTTTCCTTTCATGGCATCTTCAACAAGAACTTGCATATTTTTATTATTGACTAGAATTTTAAAATGCATTTAGATTGATGCAATCCTTATTTGGAAGTTATGATTTTTAAAATTTTATAGAAAAATAGTATTTAAAGATTTTCATGTCATGTGTAGAAACAAAGATTTTTGTAAATATAGTTATTATGTTGCTGTTTCATGTTTTAAGTTACTGAAGACTCTGAGTCTACCATTTGAATATAGTTGAGACTCATAGGCAAGCACAGCCATTTCTCAGCCATTTGGTCACTATAATAAAGTAGTTCGGGCCAGGTAATGTTTAAATGACACAGAATTTTTTTTCTCCTAGTTCTGGAGGCTAGGGTATCCAAAATCAGGTGATAATCATATTTGATATCTAGAAATAGTGTAACAGCTTTCATCTGTTTCAAAGCTGATTCTTGCTTGTTGTAGCCTCACATGGGAGAATAACCATGAGTGGTAGACTATATCCCACAAACATCTTTTTTTCATTTCTGAAGGCTCCACCCTATATGACCTAATCATCTCTCAAAAACTCATCTATTGATACTATATCATTGGGTTCTAAATTTCAATACACTAAATTTTAGATAATACAAACTTATAATCCATAACAAGTTGCATAAAAATTGTGTATTAGAAAAGAAAAAAGATACTTTAGATATATCTTAATTAGAAGTTGTTGCTATGAAGATGAAGCTAGACTAAATTGAAACAATACTTCTTATGTATTGACTATGGTATCATAGCTGTTTTACTCTAATTGAGTCTTAGAAGGGGATATAAAACTTACAGATGCCACCAACTATCAAAGTCTTAGCTACTTGATTCAGTCCTAATGAGATAATTGCCATATAGATTTTGGCTTGGGCTATTGCTGTAGTCAAATTTTTGGAGTGAAAATTTTATTTTCATAAGGGACTAAACATTATTTATATTAATATCCTGCTTTTACTTTTTCTTTACACATGAAAAAACTTAGATGATCAATATAAAACTTTAAGACTGGCACAAAATTCAAAAGACCAAATTGTCCATTTGTTTTACTTGATCAGGATTTGTTATTTGAAGGGAAAAGCAAAGCATAAACTACACTTTCTTATACAAACAATATGCATATGACATAATGTCATATGTTTATAACCATCAGATATATTTGCTGTTTTATGCACATTCTTGATGTTTTTTTTTCCAAGAGACTATTCTGACCGTGCTTTGTTGACAGCATCTTAATTGTTTAATATTAAAAGCAGCTGTATCTTGACTCAATTACAGGATCCTGTTTGTCATCATTCTTCTCCAGAAATAAATTAAATGTTAACATCAGCTACAAGGAAATGTGCTCACATAGGCATTTCTATTCTTTACCTCTTTGCTTCTTAAGTGTATCAAATGGAAACACTCAAGGAAATGACTTTGTTACAATGCCAGGTCTGTTGGCACATAGCACTCAAAAGATGCTGTTCTTGGCTGTAACTAAAGCACCATAATTTTTTTTTAAGGTATGCTACTCAACTTAGGGATTTTTGTGGGCATATTTTAATGTAATCATCTTATCTTCATAAAATATAATAGAAACATATGTTTTCAGAAGGATCTTTTTGATTTCCTCAAATGTTGTGCAATGGATCATGTGAATAGTTGTGAGTACTTAAAAAGAATCTGTTAGACAAAATGAAGAAAAAGAAAGGAATTGTGAGGTGCTCATTTGACAACAATGAGGAAGGGTGGTGGTTTACCAAATAGAATAAAATGGGGGTTACTAAATACTTACATTGTGTCAGAGGAAGGTCTATTCTTCCAATTCAGATTCATGCTCTCTTCAAATAACTTACAGAAAGGCATAGCAAGTCAATAAGCAAATCATGTCTTTTTATTTAGAACTGGAAGCAAAACCTCTGTAACGGGAAGCAACATGGACAGTGTGAGTGAGGATACCATTTGGGGAGTTCTGGTGGCATTATTGTGAATTACTTCAGTCATATGGGTTTGTGGGTTCCAGCTACTTTACTGTCCCCTGGTTTGCTGTGAACTATGTCACTAAATTATATCAAGGCTACGTCAGCCCAAGTCATGGAAAATTAGTAATGTCAGAAGTCGGTGTGCTGGGATCAATTTTCTTGTAAATTTGCCTCTAATGTTTCAGTGACGCAAAGGGAAAGACATGAAGTGGTCAATGGGGTGAGTGGCATTCTCAAGCCCTGAGTGTCCCCTCATGTGTCCTGCTGGCAATGATTTTGAAGATCTTTGAGTGGCAAAAGCAGATTATTTCCACATTTTAACTGACCAGAGAATTTACAGTCAGTCTGTTTAAGAGCGAAACAACAGGGAGATAATTTAATTAAAGGACATAATCACTGTCCCTGATCTCTGACATCTTGCCAAGTAATCCGTTCTCAATGAGCTAGAATTATTTTTGACCAGTCTGAAGTTAGAGTCCAAAGTTTATATTTTTAAATATCAACTAGCAATACTTATATAATATAACTTTGGGCACAAAATGTAAGAACTGTTCATAAAAATACATAATGTATTTATATACTTATATGAAACATAATATAATATAGAAGTATATGTTTCCTTCTTCTTTGGAAGACCTAGTATTCACTATAGGAAAAAATAACTAAACTTACCATAAAATTGGAATAGGTAAGGTTGGAGATGAAATTTTGGGATTGACTGAGGTTTGAATTTTAAAGAGGAATTGGATTTTTCAACCATGGTGAATTCAAATTCCCCAGATTCACATTTGAAACAAATAGATTTTGGATGAAAAATCAGGACTGATTTTATGTTGATAAAAGATGTAATATCAAATTTATAGTGTTAAAAATAATAAATATAAAGCCATTGATAGTTAAGATTTCATATTCATTTTTATAAGCATAATCAACTTATTTTTTTCCTTGGGTAGGTATAACCAAATTTTTATAAGATTAAATTAAAACTTTTATTATTAAACATATGTTAGCAAGTACAATTTCAAAATACTTGGTCTTAAATTTTTGATAGGTGATATAATCTCAAAATTAAAAGAGAAACTTTCTACATTAAAAAATAAGTATTAATAAAATACTTATGTGGGGCTGGAGGACTGTTTCAGCAGTTAGGAGCACTTGCTGCTCTTTCAGGAGATAGAAGCTGGGCAGGCCCTTGTAGGGAAAGGGACCTAGAAAGTAAGCATTATTGAATTTTGTCTCTGACTCCATAGAAATGTCATTGGTGCTGTGTGCATTTCAGTCCTTTCTGGAGGCCCAAGATGCTCGAGGGCTGTTCTGCTTTCCTGGTTTGTTTAGTGTCTCCCTTCCCACAAAGGGTCAAAACCACAAGGGGAAAAGGACATGACAACACTGAAAGGCATTGGATCCCTTGTGCCAAACTGGATGACCAGCTCATCTCCCCTGGGCCTCATCTTAGTTTTGTCACAAGGCCCATCAAAAGAACCTGGAATAAGTCCTTTAAAAAGTTCCACAATAAAGGTGTCTTCTATTTCTTTGAATTTTTCATTTATAATCCTACAAACTCTAAAAGAGATTTTCAAACTCCGTCTCCCTTTGTCCATGAATTTCATTCTACAAATTAATAACAGAAGGCCAGGTTTGCTATGGTGGGCATTGAATTGTCTGGACCTATCCACCCACAGTTACACTCACTTGAGATAAAAATAAAACACTGGAACCTTCTCAAAGACTCCATTCTTCCCACATCAACATGGAAGACTTAATTATATTTCCCACTTTCTCTTCTATCAGGTTCAGTGTAACTGGATTATGTTGAGGTCTTTGATCCACTTGGACTTGAGTTTTGTGCAGGGTGATAGATGTGGATCTATTTGTATTCTTCTACATGCTGCCATCAAGTTATGCCAGCACCATTTGCTGAGATGCTTTCTTTTTTCCATTGCATAGTTTCGGCTTGTCAGAAATCAGGTGTCCATTGGTGTGTGGATTAATGTCAGGGTCTTCGAGTCTATTCCATTGATTCATTAGGTTGAGCTCCTGGAGTATAGTCGAAGAGATGGAGGAGGGGTTATATGAGCAAAGGGGTCAAGATCATGATGGGGAAGCCCACAGAGACAGCTTAACTGAGCTAGTGGGTGCTCAAGGATTCTGGACTGACAGCTGGGGAACCTGCATGGGACTGAACTGAACTAGGCCCTATGAATGTGGGTGACAGTTGTGTAGCTTGGGCTGTTTGTGGACCACTGGCATCCCTGGTTCATGAACTGGCTTTTTGAATCCCATTCCCTATAGAAAGATATGTTATTCAGCCTAGATACATGGGGGAGGGGCTTGGTCCTGCCTTAACTTAATATGCCAAACTTTGTTGACTCCCCATTGGAGGCCTAATCCTCTCTGAGGAGTGGATGGGTGATGCAGTAGGGGAAAGTGGGAGTAAGGGAGGAAGAGGGAACTGTGGTTGGTATGTAAAATGACAAAAAAACTTTTAAATAAAAACAGAAAAATGAAAAAAGACAATTCTATGAGTAACAGGAATATATGTTCATAATCTTTAAGTTTTCTGAATTGCATGAAAAGTAATGCTTAATACTCTGAAAAATATTCTGAGAAACTAACTATAGTGCCTCACATATTTGGAGAACTTTAGTGTCCTCAGTACACATGCACACCCACTCTCTCAATCTCTCTCTCTCTCTCTCTCTATCTCTCTCTCTCTCTCTATCTATCTATCTATCTATCTATCTCTCTCTATCTCACACACACACACACACACACACACACACAGAGAGAGAGAGAGAGAGAGAGAGAGAGAGAGAGAGAGAGAGAGAGAGAGAGAGAATTCTAGTCCTCCATGCATTGTTTATTAACTGGGAATTCATTATATGAATTCACACTCCCTGACAAAGACATCTAGCTCTCTGAAGAGTGGTGGTCTATTGCAAACTGGGGCTACCCTCTTGTGGCTCCAAAGAACACACCTTCTATTTACATCTTGGTGTGTTTCTCACCATCAAAATGCCAAGTTTCTATATATGCTATCTGAATCCTGGCAAATAATTCAATAGCAACAAAAAATAAATATAGAACATACAATTAAATATTCTTACTACATTGTATAAGTACATCTATGCACAAACTTGAGCCAAATGTAATAGAGGGTGGGAGGAAGGAAAAGAAAGATATGAAAAAAGAAAAGGTAGGAATAGAAGGGATTGGAAGTGTGAAAATGGGAGTAAAAAAGGAGAAAGGAAGAACTAGATATATGTAGATATAATAACCTGCTTATTCTATTCAAGTTCTCCTATCTCCTCCTAAAATAAATAGTTTCTTTCATGAAATAGCCATTTGAAGGAAGAATTTCCTCTCAGAAATGATGTGAATGAGATGTTCAGTAATTGGACAGCATTTCCACAATAATTCATAGCTGGGGGCCTTTATTCTTTCATCAAATTCAAGTTTCTGTCATTTTTTAAATGAATACAAATAAATCATCACAAGTGGAACACCCCAGGAACCTTTGTTGGAAGACAAATGGCTACAATCACTTCAGCACCATGTGCTAACACAGTTCATATTAACAGCATGACTACAATCTTATTTTGGAAATGAATAAAGAGATGAAAAGAAAACATGCTTACTTTGTGGTTTAATGTTTTTCAATAACTATTTATGTCTATATTCCACCAAAAGGTAGAAAACTGTCAAGATGTGCTCTTGATAAGGGAAAGAAGGACATAACCCAGACAGATCAGACATTTTCCCCTTCTACTCGTAAATTTCAATGAAGTTATACTAGTTTAATAAATCATCATCTAAAGCTGAGGCAATCTTTGTATATAAACCTGACAACAGAAAACAAGACATTGATTTTTCTACCTTGCCAATCTAACATTACTTACATCCTGGAATTATTCTGCTTTATGATATATGGCAATTTTCTAGTTACTTCACTTAATTATGAAACAACCCACCTTTGCATACAACACTGAAGTGAACCAAAATATAATGAAAAGAACTTTCTGAATGCTTACTGTATCATCTTCAAGCACCATATTCAACACTTGTTGTTTTCAAGCCTTTATTAATGGTACAATGCCTCCACTATTCACCCAACAACAATTAATTAGAATGTCTCTAAATTATATCAAATGTGTTTACTTATTTTTCTATTAAAATCATATTTATCTTATATTTAATAGACAATATATGGAGTGCAGAAATTGAAGTAATTTTTAGCCAAATATACTTGCTCTGAGTGATCCTGATTTTGATATTCTTTCTTAGTAGTGCTGATTTATTTAAACTTTCTCATGACTCAAAGACTTATTAATCTAAACGATTCATGTATATACAGGCATGTATAAGACCTACACATCACAGAAGTTAAAATATTTAAAATAAAATAAAATGAAAATATTAAATTAGTAATAATAATATTAAAGGTCAGGATCTCAATTGTTTCTAGCAAATGGGACCATACTGCATAATGCAAGCTTCCTGGTGGTTCTCTGTTCTCTTCCTCCCCAACTCACTGTAGGAGTGCTGAGATACCCATAATTACATGGATCCTGGGAGTGGAAATTAGGTTACTATGCTTTCTCAAGAGGCACATTTACAGTTCAAGCTAATCAATTATCTCACTTATCCAGAGGGCCTGGTCTAGTTCCATGGGGGCTCCTCAGCTATTGGTTCACAGTTCATGTGTTTCCACTAGTTTGGCTATTTGTCCCTGTGCTTTTTCCAATCATGGTCTCAATATCTCTTGCTTATATAACTCCTCCTCTCTCTCACCGATTCAACTCCTGGAGCTCCACCTGGGGTTTGGCCATGGATTTCTGCATCTGCTTCCATCAGTCACTGGATGGGAGTTCTGTCATGACAGTTAGGGTGTTTTGCCATCCAATCACCAGAGCAGGTCAGCTCAGGCACTCTCTCAACCATTGCCAGTAGTCTATAGTGGAGGTAGTTTTGTGGATTTCTGGGGGCCTCTCTAGCACTCTGCTTCTTTCTATTCCCATGGGGTCTTCATCTATCATGGTATCTCTTTCCTTGTTTTCCCACTCTGTTCTTGATCCAGCTGGGACCTCTCGCTCCCCTAAGCTCGCTTTCCCCCGACCCTTGCTCTCCATCACCCACTCTCAACCTCCCACCCCAGTTTGCTCATGTAGATCTCATCCATTTCTGTTGTTGGACGATCCCTGTGTCTTTCTTAGGGTCCTCTTTACTAGGTAGCTTCCCTGGTGTTGTGAGTTGCAGTCTGGTTATTTTTTGCTTTACATCTAGTATCCACTTACAAGTGAGTACATACCATGTTTGTCTTTCTGAGTCTAGGTTACCTCACTCAGGATGATATTTTCTGGGACCAGGACATGTCCTTGGTGCATGAGCTGGCTTTTTGGAACCTAGGATCTATGCTGAGACACTTTGCTCAGCCTTGGTGCAGGGAGGAGGGGATTGGACCTGCCTCAATGGAATCTACCAGACTGGGCTGACTCCCCACGGGAGACCTTGCCTTGGAAGAGGTGGGAATGGGGGATGGATTGGGGAGGGGAGAAAGCTAGGGGCTGGAAGGAGGGAGACCAGGGGAATCCATAGCTGATATGTAAAATTAAATTAATTATAAAATTAATTTTTTTTTGTTTTTTCGAGACAGGGTTTCTCTGTGCAGCTTTGCACCTTTCCTGGAACTCACTTGGTAGCCCAGGCTGGCCTCAAACTCACAGAGATCTGCCTGCCTCTGCCTCCCAAGTGCTGGGATTAAAGGCGTGCTCCACTACCGCCCGGCTAAAATTAAATTTTTATTACAAATATATTTTGTGAATGAAGAAGTTTGGGGATTTTTTTTTAAGGAAAACCAAAACTTCATAGAAAAATTAAGAGTTTTAGTTGAGTGCTAAGTTTGAGGATCCTTATTTTGAATTTGCATATTAGCATTGATTTTTTCAAATCAGTATTTAAAGGGAATAAGTAAGTCATTATTCACTTTTCTGTTTTACTGGTCCCGATGCTTTGGCTTTCCTTTGTCTTTAGAAAGTTCTGTATTTAACTCCTTGTCCTGAAGCAGATTTTGCTGAGCTGCTTAGCCTTGGCAGTGGGCACCTTTTAGGCTTAGAAGTGCCTCAGGTTTCTGTGGGTCAGCTGCCATGTCTTCTTTTGAAGCACTGTGACAGTCAGCGAGAAGATCCTGGGGAGCTTCCAAACCCCAAGGCATTTGTTACCACCACTCAGTGAAGACTGCTTCAGAGGCAGAAGCGGGTTTCTAAGCTACAATTAGTGCTCCTCACATGCAATCATATGCATTAGGGCTTCTGTTTGACCAGTTGCACGAAGGTGTTAAAGCCTTCAGTATAGGATCCGGAAGCGGAATCCTCACCGTGTGTTTTGCACGGATGGTTGGACAAAATGGAAAAGTCATAGGAACGTTGGTGGCGCACGCCTTTAATCCCAGCACTCGGGAGGCAGAGGCAGGCGGATCTCTGTGAGTTCGAGGCCAGCCTGGGCTACCAAGTGAGCTCCAGGAAAGGCGCAAAGCTGCACAGAGAAACCCTGTCTCGAAAAACCAAAATAAATAAATAAATAAATAAATAAATAAATAATGTCAAAAAGGACGATTCAATGCTTCTGAGCTCGGGACGAATCCAGCTGGCTGTGGTTGATGGAAGAATGGGATATGCTGAAGAAGCCCCTACGAAACTATTCATGTGGGAGCTCCAGCCCCAGTGTGCCCCAGGCACTAACAGACCAGTTAAAGCCTGGTGGAAGATTGATACTGCCAGTCCGTTCTGCAGGAGGAAACCAAATGTTGGGGCAGTGTGACAAACTACAAGATGGCAGTGTCAAAATGAAGCCTCTTATGGGGGTGATATATGTGCCTTTATCAGATAAAGAAAAGCAGTGGTCCAGGTGGAAGTGATTTTCTCTTCTGCTCTTTCTTCTTCCACACATTCAAGGTGAAAGGGTGTGGACTTCAAGACATTAGACTACAAGGGCTGTCTTTGGTGGCTTCCTTCATACTACTCCATTAAAGCATCAAAAACTCATTACATGAAAATAAAATTAAAAACGAGGCATATTTACTTGCTGAGTCATCTTTCTAGCCCTCCATTCATGGATGAATCTCTCTTCTTGTACCTTTGTCTAGTCAACAAAACCTTGTCCTGTATTTAAAGTTTAGAAACATTTTTGTTTTGTTTTGTTTATTGTTTGTTTTTCTATAGCTATTATAAATAGCCTGTTGTGTTCAGAACTACCTGTTCTCCCCTAGGCCTAAGTGGTTTGAAATACCTGCCCTCTTCATTAGAGTGGGGTGGGGTTGATGTTTTGGATAATTTCATTCTTGTCTCTACATTGCCATGCTATATCTGCATACTTTGCAGTCATCAAGATATATCTTTTTTTTTTTTTTTCTGAATTCTAGAAGCTCTACCTCTGTCTCTTTTTGAAAACCAGTCTCTCTTAGATAGCTCAAGAACCCAGGGGAAAACGGAAGTGCTACTGTTCTGCTACAGGTGCATATCAATAAAATGACTCCTCGTGACACTCTACTAACCTCATAGATCAGTGTTTTACTCATCCTTCATCAGAGAAGTTTCCTCCTGCAGCAGATGGGAAGCAATACAGAAACATACAGCCAGACAATATGCGGGGAGTGGGGGATCTTGAAGCACTCAGCCCTAAACAGAATGTCTCCATCAAATCCCTCCTCTCAGGGCTCAAGGAACCCTGAAGAAGAGAAGGCAGAAATACTGTAAGAAATAGAGGGGATAGAGCACACTAAGGGGACATCCTCTAAATCAGTAGGATGGACACACATGTGAAGCCACATAACATGCACAAAGCCTTTCATGGGTTTCTACCAAATGGGGTCCAACAGCTGAAAGGAGAAAGTGGACATGTGCTCTCATCTATAACTCAGAAGTAATCTACAATTAATAACCACTTGCAAATGAAAAATGTTTCCTCCAGGGTTACCTCACCAGGAAACAAATTACTCATAAGGGTAGACTACATGCCCAGCAATAGATCGACAACAGAAAACAGATTCAATGGCATCTTTGGAGGTTCTTCATCTCATAATGTTGTGCCAGGTGCTTTTTAAATTAATTTCAATTTAATTTTATTTATATGTTTCTCCCTTTTTACCCTACATACCCTTATGTTTTCCTTAGTGTTTTTGTAAGATTTCTGAGTATGTGAATGGGTGGGTCTCTGAATTCATATCAATTTCTTGTGACTTTTCTTAGATTATTTTCTTTCCTTTTTTTTATTTTGTACTATTCTGATGTGTTAGCTTTGTTTTATCTCATTACATTTTATTTTATTATTATCACTTAGAAGACTGCTTTTTAGTGGAAGACAAAAATGGGGATCTGAATGGGAGGATGAGTGGGGATGACCTGAGAGATGTAGAAGAAGAGTGAACCATAATCAACATAATCAAGATATATTATATAAAAAGAAAAATCTATTTTAAACCAAATTTAAAAAAATAAGAACTAGTCTCTCCATCATTAGCCTTTTCCTTTTTCTTCTCTCTTCTATGGTAACAAGAAGGAAAACTTTACTACATCACCTTTTTGGAAAGCTTTTATATTGAAGCACTTATTTAAATTTAAATTTCCACATATGAAAGAAAATATGCAATGTTTATCTTCAAGAATCTGGCTAATTGTACTTTACATAATGGCAGTTCCCTCTTTTTTCCTACAGATAAGATGGTATCATTCTTCATAGCTCTCCATGGTTAGAGGGAGATTCCTAGAGATACAGTTCATGTTGGACAACCTCGTGTTTGTCTTTCTGAACAGGTAATATAAGGAATTTTGATAACCAGGCTCCCTGGCACAGTTCCTGAGAAGTGGAGTCATAAATTGCCAAGTGCTTTGTTATAATACAGTTTAATAAATGTTCAATCAAAGTTCAGTAAATCATCTTGTATTTGAGGGAAGACATCAAAGGTCCAAATATGAAAATTTAAGATGCAAAGTGCAGTGATTTATTTCAAAAGCAGGAGGAAGTCTGACAGAAAGTTGTAGTGATGCCATTCCACATAAGTACATTTGGTTGGCATTATACCACCACTATTTATTCCACTCCAGCAATTGTCAGCATTTTCTCTTACAATATTTTCCTCCTGTTAGAAGAAAGCCCTGGGCATTAGTCATAGCCAAAGAGCAGTGGGTACTGTCCTTGGGAACAAGGTGCCTGCCAGCATCAGTGTCAGTCAAGAATGATGCCCTTGTTGTTTGGGACAAAGGCCAGAAAAAGAAGAGACACCAACCCAAGTTGATAATGAGAGGGTATAGTCTGTCAAGCTCTAAAGAGCCTTGTCCCTGAGGTGACAGGTAATGAGAAAACATCATTCACAGCTTTATCAAGACTATGGTGGAAATCAACTTCAACTACCAGAAACATCTGAGCATGAAATAGACTGTGAATTATTCTTTGTGTAATAATATTTTGTTTTCTCAAATATAAAATGTCAATTTTAATTCTATTTTCCCAAAGGAAAATTTTTTTCTCTATTATATTATGATAGTAGAACTTTTACTTTTTTTCTTATGGTTTTCTAGCAAGCTATAATGCTTCAAGACCCAAAATGGACTCTTCAAACATGAAGTGGCAGAATGTTAGCAAGGCCATCCTGCTATTTTTAACCAGATTAAAAATGTGTCATGGCTCTAGCTGCTGCTAACATGCTAGAAATGCCTCAGGCAGTGCTAGGAGATTTGGCTGTTTGCTTGGGTACCTGTCTCTTTTCTGACATTGTTAGAATGTCTCCTTTCTTTCCCTGACTGCGTGCTGACCCCACTAGAGCCAAAGATCTCTATGAACTCCCAAAAAATTATTAAGTACTTATTTTGTTAAGCTAGATTACATAAGAATTTATTACCACCAATTTAAATAAAGCCATCACTTATACAAGAGAGAGAGAGAGAGAGAGAGAGAGAGAGAAGAGAGAGAGAGAGAGAGAAGAGAGAGAGAGAGAGATTCTGGATGTAAGACTACAAATAGAAAGGGATAATTATCTGGTTATGCCATGTAATCTAGTTGAAAGCCTGTAACAGCATTGACTTTTACTAATACCACTATTAGGAATATGTAAGAAGTATCTGTATATATATGTGTGTGTGTGTGTGTGTGTGTGTGTGTGTGTGTGTGTGTGTGTGTGTGTATGGCGGGTGGGCAAAAGGAGGGTTCTCACTACATACCTCTGGCTGGCTTGGAACTTACAAAGATCCCCTTGCCTCTTTTTCTGGAATACTTTATTAAGGGATAAATCACCACAGCATCCCAGTAATACTGCTTTAGGTTAAAATTACAGGTAAACCACTTTTAAAGTGACCTTAGGAAAAGAAAATTCATTAAACTGTAACAGAAAATATGAAAATGGAAATGGTTGGTGTATAATGTTATGATGATTTTGTGTAATAAGCTATTTTACTCAATTACCTAGAAACCCATGGTTTCCTGTGGTTTAACTGCCTTTTATTCTGCCTCTGATTTAAAAAGAAAGGTTATTTTTATGATGTCAAAAAATACAATTCATACCTCTACAACTGTTTTAGTTTCAAGTTGTAAAAACTATATAGTAGGAAGAAAATATATTTTTCTCTTTTTTCTATTATTTAGTTGAAAATAGATAAGTTCATTTAATATATTCTCATTATAGTTCCCCTTCCACAACTCTTCTCAGATCCTTCCCACCTCAACTCCCACCTAAATAAGCATCCCTTTTCCTCTCTGTAATTAGAAAAAAAAAACTGCATTTAAAGATAGTAAGCTAGAAATTATTTCAGCATTTAGAATTAGTCACTAATGCAAATCTAGGTTAATCATTGTGTATATGTTGTTTTGTTTGACTGGTGAGAATACGTTATCCCTCAGTAGGAGTAAGTTCACTATGGATCATATGGAGTGGTAAGGCATTACTGTGTATCTTCTATCAAAGAAAAATGAGTTTGCAAGGAATTGAAGAACAAGCTCCTAACAGCCAACAAAGTTTTAAAAATAATAAGAGAAAAGAAATATGGTTTTCATCATTGTACAGCAAATTTTCAAGGTAATAAACAATGCAATAGACTCCAATGTGGCATTTTCATACATACATATGTATCAATATACATTATTCTTTTAATTTAATATTTTCAGTTTTAAAATTGAAATGTAATTGCACCATTCTCTACCTTCATTTTTTTTTCTCCCAACCCCTTCCATGTCCCTGTTCTCCCTCTCAAATTTATAGCTGGTTTAAAAATATATGTATTATTGTTGTACAAACACATAAATATAACCAGATGATTTGGTTTAGTATTACTTGTATGTATATGAATTCAGGGCTGACCATTTGGTCAGCCCTGAATTACTAATTAAGGGGCTCATCATTCGAGAAAACTTCTTCTCCTTTCAGCCATCTTGATTTTTCTGTCTTTGTCTGGAGTGAGGCTTCATGAGGTTCCTCCCTCTACATTGTTCGAATCTTTAGGCAGCTAGTATGTATTCTTTTTTTTTTTTTTCATTTTTTTCCTTTTATTTTATTTTACAATACCATTCAGTTCTACATATCAGCCACGGATTCCCTTGTTCTCCCCGTCATGCGCTCCCCCCTTCCACCCAGCTCACCCCCCATTCCCACCTCCTCCAGGGCAAAGCCTCCCCCGAGGACTAAGATCAACCTGGTAGACTCAGTCCAGGCAGGTCCAGTCCCCTCTTCCCAGACTGAGCCAAGCGTCCCTGCATAAGTCCAAGGTTTCAAACAGCCAACTCATGCAATGAGCAAAGGACCTCGTACCACTGCTTAGATGCCTCCCAAACAGGTCAAGCCAATCAACTGTCTCACCTATTCAGAGGGCCTGATCCAGATGGGGGCCCCTCAGCCTTTGGTTCATAGTTCATGTGTTTCCATTCGTTTGGCTATTTGTCCCTGTGCTTTATCCAACCTTGGTTTCAACAATTCTCCCTCATATAAACCCTCCTCTTTCTCGCTAATTAGACTCCCGGCACTCTACCTGGGGCCTAGCTGTGGATCTCTGCATCCAGATTCCTCAGTCCTTGGATGGGGTTTCTGGTATGGCTATTAATTAGGGTGTTTGGCCATCCCATCACCAGAGTAGGTCAGTTCTGGCTGTCTCTCGACCATTGCCAGCAGTCTATTGTGGAGGTATCTTTGTGGATTTCTGTGGGCCTCTTTATCACTTTGTTTCTTCCTTTTCTCATGTGGTCTTCATTTACCATGGTCTCATATTCCTTGTTCTCCCTCTCTGTTCTTGATCCAGCTGGGATCTCCCGCTCCCACAGGCTCTCTTTCCTTTGACCCTCTCCCTTCATTACTCCCACTCATGTCCAGGTTGTTCATGTAGATCTCAACCATTTCTCCGTCACTGGGTGATCCTCGTGTCTTTCTTGGGGTCCTGTTTTCCAGGTAGCCTCCCTGGTGATATGAGTAGCAGTCCAGTCATCATTGTTCTACCTCTAGTATCCTCCTATGAGTGAGTGCATACCATATTTGTCTTTCTGAGTCTGGGTTACCTCACTCAGGATGATTTATTTCTAGATCCATCCATTTGCCTGCAAACCTCATGATGTCATTGTTTTTCTCTGCTGAATAGTATTCCATTGTGTATATGTGCCACAATTTATTTATCCATTCTTCAGTTGAAGGGCATCTAGGTTGTTTCCAGGTTTTGGCTATTACAAACAATGCTGATATGAACATAGCTGAGCAAGTGCTCTTGTGGTATGATTGAGCCTCTTCCCCACTTCTCCCTGCCCTGGCTATGCTCACCTCTTATTGACCCTTCCCCTCTTCCCACACAGTCAACAGTTCAGTTCTCATGCCACCTATATTCTATTAATTGCCCTCTCTTTTGTGTCCCTAAGTATCAGTTCTTCCATCATCTTCTAAACACACACACACACACACACACACACACACACACACGGAAGATAGAGAGATCAGAGACAGAAATTGAAAGTTAAGTTCCTCACATGAAAGAAAAATGCAGTAATTGTATTTCACTTGTCATAAAAATTTTTAATGCCATCCATTTTTCTGAAAATGCCATGATTTCATTTTTCCCTATGCTTAGATAAAATTCCATTAGAAAATAGGTTGCAATGTATAGGAAAAACAGGAAGTAATTGACTGTAGGATGAGGCTACTACCAAATCCTAGTGTCTGAAAATTAAAATATCTCATATGTGCATCATCTCTGATGGTCTGGCGAATTGTTCAAAGATGCTGTTTATGACTTGTCTATATATTCCAAGTTGAACTGATTTTACTGAACTTCACATACTTCCTAACAAATCCTAGTTTATACAACTGTCAATTATAAGCACCATTTAGTCAACATTAAGTAATTAGGGCATTTTTTTCAAAATGTATGGGGCAGAATTAAATGATTAAAATCTATATTTGTATAACCCTTCCATACCTATTAGATTTTAACAATCTTACCACTTTCCATGGCTTAGAACTCATTGAATAGCTTCTTCCAATTGGAAGAAATGCACAATGATCTGAACATGGTCTGTAGCTGGAAGAAAAGGAGATGAGAAGCTAGCAAGAATTTAAAAATTCACTATGTCTACAGGCAACAGTGTGAGAGCAGCATAAGTGAAGATGTGGGGGTGGGGAGGGGGGATGAGACAAAATCATGAGTTGTTTGAAGTAGTGAACTTGTATTTTAGGAACATCAAAAACAAAGATGGGAATATGAAAGAAAAGGCAAGACAGTCATGTACAAACCATGTCATGCATCAATTTATAGAAGAAATGATGCATTTCTTTACCTCTGTCTTGAATCACTGAATTTTAATAGCCCATTCACATTTAGTATTATTGTTATTTATCATATTTTTCTCAAACTTTTGGCTAGTATGTCTCAAGGCATAACTGCAGGTTTCTCTTTCAATTTCTGTCAAGTGAATGGAACTCTAAATAGTATAATTACAGTTAAAAGAGGCAAACAATATTTTTCCACCTAATTCAGAATATGTAGAGTCACACAGATGTCCTTTGTTAGTACAGATTGATTTCAGTGAGTCTCGGCAACTGGCTCTTGGGCCTTATCAGGCTTTATTTTACCTATCATCTCATGGCCTGTATTATTTTATTGGCCAAAGAGCTGCCATTTTTAGGACTCTGTTTCAGATATGTACCAAGAAAATAATTCATTTAAAATATTATAAAAGTGAAATTTCAAAAATATGTGTTAAGAATGAGAAAATATAATTGAATAAATTTAGACATGCTTAGAATTGGGATGAAAATTGACTATACATAGTTCTTTAAAGATCTAGGCATCCTAGAAGAGTTGAATGATTATTTTCATAGAGAAACAGAAACTTACAAGGAAAAAAGTACAGGGAAGAAGGAGAGATTTGTTTAAAAATGCTGAAAATGAAATGACTTCTCAAAACTTTGTGGTTAATGTTTTATTTGTAAAATTGATTATTAAATATATACAAATAATTTACTGGTTCATGTGTAAGATTTCACATTGACATATTGAAAGGGTGTAAGCTAGCAGCTATTACCTACAGCAAAGGTTTACTGAACTGAATATTTTGAGTTTTGCTGTTTTTCACATTATTTTTTGTAATAATGTATTAGTTCTATGAGAATTTTGTTCAAGTTTTGATCATATTTGTTCTCCCTGCCCCAACTTTTCCTTTATCTATGTTGTCTTCTCTACCCACCCAATGTTGTGTTCCTTTTGTTATTGGTTTCATTAAGACTAATTTGGACTGCACAAATATTGTTGGACCTTCATTGGAGCATTAACAAAGGCTGCTCTTAGAGAAAATCGACATTTCCTCTTCCAGAATTTGAGAATTGCCAATAACTCATCTGATACAGATGGGTCTCTCAGCTCCACTCCCTTCTAAAGATGTAGCCTGGCTTGACCTTATACAGGTCTTACACATGCTGCTACAACTGTTATAATTTCATATGTGAAGTAGCCCTAGTGTATCCAGAAAACACTATCTACTTGTAGTCATACACATTCTCGTACTCTACTAACCCTTCCACAATGACCACTGAGCCTTTCATGGAGGATGGATGTCATACACATTCTATTGGAGGCTGAATACTCCTCATTCTCTTATTCTATGTACCTTGTGCAGTTGTGAGTCTCTGTGTGAATCACCACCTACTACAAATAGAAATTTCACTGATGAGGACTGAGAGATATATTAATCTACAAGAGTAATGATAAGTCATTCAGGGTTGCTTTAATATATGGGTTGCATCCTGTGTAGTGATACTTTATTTAAATCAGAGAGTGATTGGTGATTCTAATGTATGTAAATTGAATAGAAAAATCTCTTAATAAAAAATAAAGAAAATGATAAAAATAAATAAAGAAAGAAAGAAAGAAATAAGGATATTCACACCATTGTTATCATACTAGTGTTTATGTCTTGCAAGGCCAGTAATTATTGTATTTCATGAAGTTCATGGTAGGGTAAGGTTGGTTACAAATTTTACTGTAGTATGAAGAACATCTAACACAATGAAAGGTGGTCAATAAGGATGAAGTTTCCAAGTCAGTACCTGCATGATGTCTCTATGTCCTACATGATTCAATAATGTGCTGCTTTCAGCAATGTGATCTTACACTCAAGTTATACAGGGTAACCAAAAACATTAGCTATAGCAAATTATCTATGGTGGGCTAGGAGAATTGACTGGTCAACAACTGAAAAAGAAGTTACCCAATTCAGCCACTGTTTCTTCTCTCTCTCTCTCTCTCTCTCTCTCTCTCTCTCTCTCTCTTAAAAATTGATATCTTATAGTGCCTAATATGGTATTTTTACCCATTGTAGGATAAATCCATTTGACTATTTTTATGGATATATATATATATATATATATATATATATATATATATGATGTTGGCTATGAACTTCCTTTTAATATGTAGAGGAATATCTGATGTGTCAATAGATGCATAGGACTTTGATCATGAAATGGTGTTGCTTGAAAAGTGATCATCATTTAGATGTAACAAGAGGCAATATTACAAAACTGAAAACTCCCTAAGACTTCAATAGACTTATTTGCCAATGGAATTATTAAAGTGCATATTAAACCAAAATAATCACAGAACAATTGGTGTATTTAAAGAGCATTAAAACTGACAAGTGTGTTAGATATTAGGTCATGATACCATGAAATACACTAAGCAGAAATGGAAAGGACTCTTTCTCCCATTTACTTTGAAATTCAATTACTATCCCCTGAATGCAGATTCTATGTCTCATGATCCTAAGTCTCATTCTATATGTATCATCCCAATGTCCAGGGAGGGGTAAATATTTTAATTATTGAAATCACAAATATCCCAAGGGAAAAAAATGTGACATAGGAATCCTTACTGAATCAGATCTAGTTCAATACCATTAGATTAATTATGTTGTCCTGTACTTATATCTCTGTATGACTGTTCATAAAAATACTGGTCCAATTATTTGAGTAATTTCAGACGGTTCCCATGTTATAAATTTCTATATCAAATCAGTGTGTATGGTTTCTTTCTTGCTTGATTGTATTTTGTTATAGAGAACCAAGTCATAAACCTTTACACATGTTTAGAAAAAAACATTACTTATCTCCCATATATAAGGAAACCTGAACACCAATTCTTAAATGTTTCTTCCCCAGGATTATCATTGTCCTTAGTATTTCCAGAGAATCCTGTGCAACATTTTTGTCTAACATAGCTATATGACTTTCTATTTAACTCTCAGATCTTGTTGGAAATTTATGATATACATCCCTCATATGAAACTGTTTTTAAACAGCTTTTCATTGCCTAATGATACTGCCTAACCAGTCAAAAATGGCTCTCTGCCATATGGTCTTCTCTTTCTTGTCATAAGTAGGACCATTATGAAAGAGAACAACTTTATTCTCAATTATTCCATCCTTGGGACATTAATAATGGTTACTGATTACTAATGAATGAAAGGCACAAAATCCCATTTATCTTACCAGTTAGTTCCTCTACTGAGTGTCAATTTTCTTCCCTTCCTTTTCTGTGTACTATGAAGATAAGTAAAATTTCCTTTGAGAAGTTCTCAGAGTATGGCCAAATTCATGTTGGTATCTCTCACACAGCAGTCATAAAGTCAGAAAACAGAAAAATCAAGGACATCACCAATAATTTGCTATGGTCTCACTTTCTAGCAAATGACTAAGGTAGGTGAAGAAAGCTTGTGTTAGGCAGACCAGTCCATAATTAATTACTGTATCACATATGATTATTTTACATCTTCCAGTTTGGGGACAACTAAATATCATCCTAAGTGAGGTAACCCAAACTCAGAAAGACAAACATGCCATGTACTCACTCATAAGTGGATACTAGATGTAAAGCAAAGGATAATAAGACTACAACCCACACCTCCAAAGAAGCTAAATAACAAGGAAGATCCCAAGAAGTACATATGGACCACCTTCAGAAGGGGAAATAGAAGAGGTATCCATGAGTAAATGGAGGATGATGGGGAGGGGGCAATGCAGGGTGGGGAATGAGGGATGAGAACATGAGGGAACAGGATGGTAGACCTGTAGCAGGGATGGAGTTGGGGAGCAGTGAGGGAGATACAATGATAAAGGGAAACATCATGGGGACAGGGAGAGACTGGGTGCTAGGGAAGTTCCCAGGAATCCACAAGGATGACCCTAGCTTAGACTACTAGCAATAGTGGAGAGGGTGCATGAACCCCAGTAATCAGATCAGTGAGTACCCTGTCATTATAGAGCCTTCATCCAGTAACTAATGGAAATAGATGCAGAGATCCACAGCCAAGCACCAGGCTGAGTTCCAGGAGTCCAGTTGGAGAGAGAGAAGAGGGATTCTACAAGCAAGGAACATCAAGATCATGATAGGGAAAACTACAGAGAAAACCAAAACATACTAGTGGGAACTCATGAACTTTAGACCAACAGCTGTGGAGCCTCCGTGAGACTAGACTAGGCCCTCTGCATAAGCAAGGCAGTTGTGTAGTTGATTTGCTTAAGGGCCCCCCTGGCAGTAGGGTCAGCATTCATCCCTGATGCATGAGCTGGCTTTTTGAAGCCCACTACCTATGGTGGGACACTTGCAAAGACTTGAGTCAGGGGGAGGGGCTTGGACTTGCCTCTACTGAATGTACCAGGCTCTACAGACTCCCCATGGGAGACATTCATTTTTGGAGAAGGGGTGGGTTGGGAGGGAAGGTGGGAGGGGCAGGAGGAGGGAGGAGAGGGGGAATCTGTGATTGATATGTTAAAATGGATAAAAAAATTCTTAATTAAAAAAAAAGAATTTGTAGCATGAATCTTAAAGGTTCTTATTAATAAAATCAAACCTGAGGCGAGTTATTGGGGTCCATGCTGGTAGATCAGAGAGACAGAACAAGCCACAGCTATCTCACCTCGCGGATCCTCAGCTGGTCTTGTCTCTTCAGACTGGAGGCCTCTGAGTCCTCATCCAGAATGGGTCTCAGCTGAATTACTGCTCAAAACCCTGAAGTTTAACCAGGCCAAATGCTTAACCAGCCAAATGCTTCTAGTTTCTGGTCCTCATGCCATATATACCTTTCTGCTTTCTACCATTACTCCCTAGGATTAAAGGTGTGAGTGCCACCATTTTCTAGCCTTTGTATCTAGTGGCTGTCTATTCTCTGACCCCAGATAAATTTATTAGAGTACACGATATTTTGGGGAACACAATATCACCACATTTCCTCTCTTTTTGTCTAAAATTAAAGAAAGCTTATAACTAATACAAGAAAAACTATCCAATAAGTATATACAATATATACAGCCAAGAATTACATTAATGATATCTAGTCCATTAACATTTGACAGATTCAGATAAAACCTCCATTATATATATTAAAAATGTCCAGTCCAGTAACATCTGATAAACTCAGAACAAAAAATTTTCATTACTTAACTTATTTAAAACAAGTAGTTCCTTTTTAAAAGTGAATTCCATAATCTCCCTTTTTATCTTATCATATCCAACATTCTCTCTTTTTTCTTTTCATAATACATTCAGTAGTCTACCTTTTGTCATTTTTATATCTTCCCCTTTTTCTTCAGTGTAGATTCAATGATCTACCTATTTATTCTATTATTTCTTTATCTTTTTTCTCAGAGTAGATTCAATGATCTATCTATCTCATATCTGATTCTCTTTTTCTTTTTGCTTTCTAGGGGTGAAGATATCTTTAGGGAATCTTGAAAAGAAAATTTTTGGGTTAATTGTCAAGTCCTGTATCATTTGTCCAGTCTCTGCATAAAATGAAAGTTCAGGGCTTGTGGTGGTATTGTGTTCACCAAAATATTGTGTACTCTAATAAATTTATCTGGGGTCAGAGAACAGACAGCCACTAGATACAAAGGCTAGAAAATGGTGGCACTCACACCTTTAATCCTAGCATTCCAGAGATAGAAATCCTTCTGGATCTCTGTGAGTTCAAGGCCACATTGGAAATAGCCAAGAATGGTGACACATGCCTTTAATCCCAGAAAGCCAGCCTTTAATCCCAGGGAGTGGTGGTAGAAAGCAAAAAAGATATATAAGGCATGAGGACCAGAAACTAGAAGATTTTGGCTGGTTAAGCATTCAAGCTTTTGAGCAGCAATTCAGCTGAGACCCATTCCGGATGAGGACTCAGAGGCCTCCAGTCTGAGGAAACAAGACCAGCTGAGGATCCGGCGAGGTGAGATAGCTGTGGCTTGTTCTGTCTCTCTGATCTACCAGCATGGACCCCAATAACTCGCCTCAGGCTTGATTTTATTAATAAGAACTTTTAAGATTCCTGCTACAAGGGCTTGGTCTTCTAATAGTCCCAGTTCAATTAAAATTTAAAGCTGACTTTGGAGTTGGAGAATGGCTCTCTCCTTCTTTAAACTCAAGCATGTTGTTAAAAGGAAAATGCAAACTCCCTGTATCATGCCAGAATAAAAGAGCCATCTTCTGCTATGGTACAGGACAAAAGCAAAATTAATGAAGGGACTATTCTATTAATAATCTCAACTCTTTTGATTCTATTCTGATTCTTTAAACTTTTCTTTAAGTATAAATTTTATATCAAAATTTACAAGATTAATATATATATATATATATATATATATTATATATATATATACATACATTTTAAACTTTGTTAAGATATGAATGGTCATATAGAGTACTAATCAATTCTAGAAAAAAGGCTAGGTGCATATATATGTTTTTGTGTTCAAGTCTCTTATCAGTTTTCTCCAGGAAATCACGGCCAGGCCTAACATCAACTGAAGTCTCCAGAAAGAAGATGGGGCCCCACAACAACAACAATTCCACGTGGACAATAATAATATCATTAAGCTGACAAACATCATCCACAGATCAGCTTTGAACTACAAGGTGCTCAGAGCAATTTTGAGATGACTAGCTGAGATGATCCAGTCTAAAAGACTACTTGAATAAGGACTTGAGATAAACCCTGAACTTTTTTTCAGTATACACAGGCTGGATAATGAAGGATATAGTTACCTTTCCTAGAATTTGACAATTAACCTAAAATTTTTCTTTCAGGATAAAGAAAACTTCGCCCATACCCAGCAGGAAGCAATTTTAAGAATATGATGCCCACATTCCCAAAGAGGTGGTGTAGGGCAGGTGGTTTTTTGGTCTTTTTAATGGGTTTTGGGTCTGGGATAATTTTCAGTATTTAGGGGGGTTGGTTACAAGTTATTGTCAAGGGTTAGGAAAAAGGCTAAGCAAAGGAGATTAGATTTAAGGTTCTTGTTTAAAAAAAATAAGAAAGAAAAGAAAAAGACAATTACTAGTTTTAAATACTTTACATTGGATTGGATTTTTTTATATTGTATACAAATTTGAAACTCATATTGTTAGAAAATGCTATATGTATATTTCTAATTGTATTTATACCATTCATTTAACAAAGAAAAGAAAAAGACAATTACTAGTTTTAAATACTTTACATTGGATTGGATTGTTTTATATTGTATACAAATTTGAAACTGATATTGTTAGAAAATGCTATATGTATATTTCTAATTGTATTTATACCATTCATTTAACAATGTAATGCAAATTTCTGATCCTTGAATGTTATTATTACCAACTATTAGGATATAAAGTAATGAAAGTTAGTAGTTAGACATTACAATAGAACTTGTAGTCATATTAGATATGTTTTAAAAATTGAGCAGAGATGTTTTAGACAGGTCATCTTCAAACCCTTCAGAGATCTACAGAATATGGCATTTAAAATGTTTTAATAACTTAGAAAATTTTTCTTTTTTGAGACATGTCGGCTCCTGGCAGTACCAATCTACTTCAGAGAAAATATGGGCATTGAAGAAACTGCATATGGAGTCAACTTTCATTGTGGCAAAAGTTAGCCACTGGACAACAAAGTATCCTCGAATCAACAGGACAAAATGGACAGACAGAACATGAAACAAGGGACTACTGATTCTTGCCAAAACAAGTGTGGTTATGGCTTTATCAAAAGGCATCTTCTGAGGCCAGGACAATATGCCCCATCCCTGAAGTGGCCTTCGCATCCAGAAAAGGTACGGTGCCCTTTTCTTTGAAGGCAGCTTAACAGGCAGAGGGCTGATGGCTTCTGTTGTACAATGGAACAGCAGCTGAAAGCTCATACCTCTCGAAAGCAGACTGGCATTTAATAGAGGGATGTGGAGAAGAAGGGGATGCTGAGATGAAGCCATATATACACAGCCAAGAAGAATGAACAGCTGAATTCAAAAACTGTCAACAATTTCCAGAATTTAAAATCCTGAATCATGACAGGACACTAGTGGAATTCAGGTGTTTCTGGTACATGGACTGCTCTCACCCAATGTGAGGTTGAACTGTTGACCTTGTGTACATCCTACTTCACAAATGGGTCTGTCAGATACACTAAGCCTATAGGCTGAAGATAATGCCCCAACACTGCAGAGAAACCTCAGGTGACTGCCCAGGCAGCTGGCTGTTTCTGTCAACACACAAATTTTTTGGAAGTTGCTTGCATGCACTTCCTGTTTTTTATTTTTGTTAGCTAATATTATTCCCTTCTTGGGTCTCTGAGGGAGTTGAAGATTAGTTAGTTATGGTTGAAGATTAGTTAGTTATAGTTGAAAATTAATTAGGATAGAAAGTGCATTAGATACATCTTGGATTTACCAAAATAGGATAGATAATGGAATTATTTTCTCTGATTTGTCAAATACCTGTTTAGGTATTTATTACTTATATATTGTATATAGTTATTGTACTTTTGTATATAGTTTTTCTTTTGTTAGTTATAACCTTTTGCTTTTTTTTCTTTTTATTAAAATAGAAAAGGGAAATGTGGTGGTATTCTAATTGTACTGAAATGTGATTTTGATTGTATATTAATAAATAAAGTTGCCCGGGGGTCAGAGCTATTAGAGCCATAGACAGAGTGTGGCGGTGGTGGCACATGCCTTTAATCCCATAGATCTCTGTGTGTTCAAGGATACAGCCAGCATTGGAGACATATGCCTTTAAGACCTAGGGGGCTGTACATTCAGACAGTGACGAGGCAGTCATGTGTTTGGGTTTACAACCAATGAGAAGGCAGAATGACTGGAAAATCGACTTACACACAGGAAATAGCTCTCTTTTGGGAAGCTGGGACAGCAGGAGGAAGGGTGAGATTTTAGCTCTGAGCTCTGACCTCTTGACTTTTTTTACATTGTTTCTGTGTTTCTTATTTAATAAGACTGTTGGTTACATCTACAAGAATTTCTGGTCACAAAAATTATATCACTGTCATATAGTAATGAAAATAATAAGACCCATGGCAGGCCATTATTAGAATTATGGAAATTGTATTCTAAGTTAAAAAATAAAAATCATTGGAGCTACTGCCTAAAAGGTGAAGATAAGAAATATATACTATTATATTTATTATATATATATTATAGTCAGGTGATGTTTGACTATATTACATTTATTATATATAAATTATATATATATATATATATATATATATATATAATAGTTAGGTGATGTCTGCCTATACTGGTGTTCTTAAAGAAACTCTGAAAGGCTGATGAGGTCAGAATTTACTTTCCCCAGAATAGGTCCTAGAAGAACATATGTATCTCTACCTGAATATAACATAATTGTTCCTTTCTCCTCTCAGAATTTTTCTTTTCTTTTCTCTGCTTCTACCAATTTATTTGCAGTAAACTGTCTAGAATGAAGTCCACTTTATTATACTTTAAAAGTACTTAACCTGAAAGTCTATGTCACTTGATGCTTGGAATCTAGAGATGAATGCACATTTGTAGCAGCACCTACTAGTAGTGATCACATGACAGCACATACCCTGTGCATGGGAACATTAGAGGAAAGAGCCATATAGTCAGCTAAACATGATTTAGGTTTTCACATCTATAAAAATCAGATTTTTGTTTAGAAAACAATTAATTGTAATGTCTGATAATAAACTGTAGGAAAGATATGGTGCTGGATCATAGTCTATTATAAGAAATGATCACATAATTAGCAATTATATGATGTCTTGAAATTAAACCAAACGTGTAAGTTTAAATTGTGTTAACCTGGAAATAGTTAAAAAGAGGCCAAAAATAGGTTATAAGGTTGAAACAACTTTTGTTCCAATGACAAATTATATGCTATCTATTAACGATATTGAGCAAGAGTTTAGCAAATATAAAGCTATAACTCTACCAGTGGTACTTTTCTTGATGTGGGCACTCTGACAATTTTCTAGGACAATGTAGGTAAAACACCATATACACAGGCTTGTCCAGTGTAAGGAGTCAAGAAACAGTGAGTTCTTAAGATTGACCATACTTTGTTCATTCTTGCTAAACCTGATAAGCCTTCTCTTATATACATTGTGTGTGGTTATCTAAACACTACTTCAAAATCAATAGAATAATGAAGTTTGCTCTTATTTTTAAAAAGTAAAACAAAGAAAAGAAAGTTATCATAGTCATAATATATTGTTTTCTAAAAGATAAAGCTGCCTGGTAGTACACAGACAAGGGTTTTCCATCATTTTTTTTTTCATTAACTCAATTTATGTGTGGAAAAAAAATTAAAGAAAGAAAAGCAGAGGCCACAAACAATTATTCTGGGAGACATTTTGGCAAGCCAGAGATTTGTCATAGCAGCAAGGCATCTGAAAAGTGTGGTGGTATTGTGTTCCCCCAAAATATTGTGCACACTAATAAACTTATCTGGTGTCAGAGAATGAAACAGCCACAATATTAAACATAGAGGATAGGCAGTGGTAGCACATGCCTTTAATCCTAACATTCCAGAGGCAGAGATCTACCTGGATCTCTGTGTGCTCGAGGATACAGCCAAGCATGGTGACTCATGCCTTTAATCCCAGAAAGTGAGCCTTTAATCCCAGGGAGTGATGGCAAAAAGCAGAAAGGTATATAAGGCGTGAATACCAGAAACTAGAAGCTTTTAGCCTAGTTAAGCTTTTGAGCAGCAGTTCAGCTGAGATTCATTCTGGATGAGGACTCAGAGGCTTTCAGTCTGAGGAAACAGGATCAGCTGAGGAACTGACAAGGTGAAGCAGCTGTGGCTTGTTCTGCTTCTCTGATCTTCCAGCATTCACCCCAACACCCAGCTCCAGGTTTGTTTTTATTAATAAGAACCTTGAAGATTCCTGCTACAGAGAAGTGTTGATTTTGCTATGCTACAGGGTTCTGTGTCTAGTAGAAAGGAAAGGGGACACCTATTGCTCCTCAAACAGGCAAAGACAGGAAGTAATTTTAAGAACATGACACCCAAATATTCAAAATGTGGTGTGGGTAGCTTCTGGTCATTTGGTTGACGACAGATATATATTATTGTTTATTGGGGTGGTTACAAGTTGTTATTGGTCATATTCAGGGAGGAAACTAACAAAAGAGATTAGATTCTAGGATCTCATTCTTAAATGGTAAAGGTGAAATATGAAAATGATAGATAAAAGGATAGACTATTGAATCTACTCTCAAACTGAACAAGAAACTACCAGTCCAAATATTTTTACATTGGTTTGGATTTTTGTATATTGATAGAAATTTAAGGTTTTTCTTGTTATATTTTACATTTGTTTCTATTCTTGCTTAAGGTATTGTACCTATATAGCTCATTTAATAATATAAAGTTTTAATCTTTGAAAATTATTTAGGAAAATAAAGGAACACAGGTTAGTAGTTAGTCATCTATAACAATCAAACTCATCGTCATGTTAGGTAAGTTTTCAAAGTCAAACAGATATATTTTAAATTGATAGATGGTTTTCAAACATTTCAGAGACCTACAGATTATGGCATTTAAAATGTTTAATAGCAAGGCTTTTAATGACAATGAGATATGTCTGCTCTTGGCAGCACCAGTTTATTTCAAAAAAAGATGATGGACATTGAAGAACCACCATTTAGAGTTTGATTTCTTCATGGCAAAGCTAGCCATTTGGACAAGAAACTGTCTTTGCCTTGACTGCTAGCAGTATGCTGTACAAATTGGACAAATAGGACACAAAAAAATGGTGACTGATAAACTTTGCTAGGAAAAGATAGAACAATACTTCAAAATTTCCTGCTTCACAAAAAATTCTGTCAGATATTCTAGGCCTGTAGGCTGAAGACAGATGCCCCAACATTGCAGATGTTCAGGCATCCAGCTCTTTCTGGCATTTCTACAGTTTCGGGAGTTGCTTGCTCTGCATGTCCTATTTACTTAGGTAATATGATATCCTTTTCAGGTATCTGATGGGGTTGAAGACTAGATAGTTATTGTTATACTTTTCCTTAGTTATTATAGAAAGTAAATTAGATATAAAACTTTTGTCTTGCCAAGAAAGAATAGATAATGCAGTATTTTCTCTGAATTTGCCAAATCCTAATGGACTGGATATTGTGAACGTATTTCTTACATGATACTTGTTCTTTCTATATATAGTTTCATTTTGTTAAATTTAATAACTTTCATTTTATTTAGAGAATACCTTGTAATGGCTCTCATTGTATATTATTATGTATTTATTATGTTAGAGTTAAAACCATTACTTTTTGTAGACAAAAAGGTGAAATGTTACAGGAGATTTATTTGTGTTTTCACTCTGAGACCATCAATGAAGTGGACAATAGAGGTTTTAGTGGAATCAGGGGAATATAGAGGAATATGGAGATAATAGGTAGTGGCTTAAAAGATGAGTAATCTTTTTCCATTGTGGAAGCTGGAGAAGAGGATGAGGTCATCATTTCTCCATTGCTCTGTGGCTCAATCGGGTTTATTCCCTAATATTTGACTCCAAAGCTTTATTGAATAATAAAACATTAAAAGTAGCTGCAATAAATATTCTTTACAAATGTAATGCATATGGGTAAGTTATATAAAAAAACCACCTTGAATGTATCTTTAAAAATGTAAAAGCACTGGAGTTTTGTTTAAATATTGAATTGGGGAAAGGTGAAAATTAAGAAAAAATGAAATTTTATATCACCTTCCACAGAAGCCCTTAAATAATCATGACAAGAACTCTAGTGACTAGAGTCCACAAGAAGATTTGATCATTTTTCTCTCACAATTTCTTACCTTTGTGTTTGTTTTCCATGCTTTCTTCAACATCCAAGAAATGATTAAAATGTCAAGTATTTTATGAGCATGGGAGAATAGTGAGGCTTTAAAAGATCCCTGTTGCTAAGCTGCAGGAATCTCTAGAAGAAAGAAAGGGCGATTCTGGTTTTTCTATGACTCTGATACATTAGAGATGATGCAAGATCAGCCTATGCCTTCACCACAAAACTAAGAAAAAATAGAAATAAATACCAAGAAAGGAACTCAGAATTAAAAAAAAAAAGTGTTCTTGTCAGCCTGAAATCACACAGAGATGCTCCATGTTATGAAGATCTGAATCAGAAAAATACTTATTTCTCTCTTCCTTTTCTCCATCCTGTAAGGAATATTTATTTAATAGATATTGTTTGCCATATATAGGTAGTTTGCAGATTTCAGAAATAAATGCTGCATTTTTTCATAATCTGGTAACAATTGTCTGCAGAAAATTCAAATCTGACTTTGTAATGTGGGCATGTACACTATGTACAAAGTCTTCCACTTTCTGTGCATTGAAATGAACAGCATAGAATGAAAAGGATTTAAAAGCATGCCATTTGTGATATTGGACTTTGAGTATAATTGTAGCATTCGCTATTCAAGAAAGTTTTGCTAGAGTTCATTAATCTGGCAAAAAAGATCTGTAGTTGTGATCAAACCTGGAGAGGGCCATTAGGAAGTTGTAGACACTGGGTCTCCCTGAGAAACAGTTGTGTTTCCTGCTGTTTAGTACTGATTCAATGTAATAACTGAATGCTGTGTTATCAAAGTGCTCTGTTCCAGAAGAAGTTAATTCCTTATTAGCATCTTGGGAAGTAAAGTAGATACAGTGAAATTGGAAAAAAAAAAATCTCATTTTAACACAAATAAGTTTTATTCTCATCCATGTGTGAGAACAGGAGAGAGACCAAGAAAAATACAATCGAATGTGTAAAGAAGACAACAGAGAGCCAAATGTAGAATATAAAACTAGGAAGCTCAAATATGTAAATAGATTTAAAGTACACATGTGTATTAAATGGATCAATTTCAATGTAATATTCTCCCAAATTTTGTTCTCAACTGAATTATTTCTAAGACATTACTCAGATTTAAAAATGAGCGATAAATCAATGGTTATGAAGTGAGGGAACTTATGATTGATAAACTACCCATATGGATGTCACTCATACACTAAATGACAGTAGTGACCTTTCAGAAGTTATCTGTTACTGTTACTTTTCTCTACAAACAAAATACAATGGTAATAACATATAACTTCTACAGTGTTGACATTGTCATTTCCTTTCACTTCCTATTTCCACTTTCTTGCAAGTTTTTTCTTTCCATTTTTTGTTTAAACTATCTCATATACAAGAAGCCCATCCACTCAAAACTGAAGAACTTTATCCACTAGCCTCTGGAGGGCATAATTCTCATGAGTTGTGCCATATTGAGTATGTGTGAGAATGAGCACTTCCTCAGTTGAGCTTTCAGATGTGACTGTAGATCGAGTTTCTGCACTGATTTCAGCCATATATATAAATGAGGACAAAAGTCAAAGAATCCAAATACACAGCAAAATTCCTTGATTGAACCAGTACAGAAACAGTATGTGCTGTTTTATGTCACAAAATTTGGGCAGAATTGTTATATTGTAATAGAGATATATAAAAGAATAAAATGTTAAAGGGAATTTTAAGACATATTAAATAAATAATTATCTTTGTAATATGTATATGTTAAGTCCAACATTACCCATTCCTACAGCTTAGTTTACACTTAGCATCTGTTATCAAGTGTTTTTCAAGTATTTTATAGGTATATTTTAGAATGTGGTATTTATTCTGCATCATTTCCATTTGGCTTTCTTATTAAGCAACCCCCGAGAAACTTGGGATAGAAAGATAATTATATTAATCATGCTTTTCTAGGAAAATGGAACTTACATAGAAGCATATTACATGGTTTATTAGCCTAGATTACATGATAGGTGTTTGTTAATCCAGCAATGGCTTCCTAAATGCTAAAGAGGTAATGTGTCTGCTAGGTGGTCAGTTCATGAGGAGGTATGACTCAACAGTCCCAATCAGAAGCAGAATGCTAGATAGATTCCATGAGAAATATTGGTGCTCAGTCCATATACAGCAATTTACGAAGCTGGGTCATGATGGAAGCAATAATGTCAGGGATAGACTAGAGAAGCTTGTCATCAAGGACTTATGACAGCAGACAAGACATGACTTCCTCTTCAATTCACTTAATGCTTGGGCTCCCACAGGAAGATGTTGCCCACTCTGGAGGTTTTCCTTCCCTCTCAATACTCTCACAGACTCATCTAGAGAGAGGCATATTTCTTCCATGATTCCAGAGGCAAAAAGGTTGACAACCAAGATTAATCATCACAATAATAAAAAACCCAAATCGTAAACATGATATGAAAGTCTGACTTCACAGGAAGAAAACCCTGTGTTGGAGCTTATGATGGAGGCAGCACTGACTCCAGTGCTTGGTCTTTCCCTCTTCCCACTAGTACTTATTTCTTCAGTTATAACTGTACTACTTTATGAAAGAAAATTTTGCATCAATTTACTCTGCTAATTTGGGAACACATTCTTTTTGTGAAGATAATTGAAAAATTACTTTTAAATAGTAGACAATGATGTTAAACCTTATTGTGTTACTGCATAATTGAGGAAGTGCATAACAAAAGACATTAGCTTTGTTTCAGAAAATTGAGGTAAGTTAAATATTTGATTATATGAATATATTACTTTTTTTAAAAATACATCAGTTTCCTTTCCTGGTCTATTTTGAGAACCTAAGAAGTCAATGAGCTCTTACATCATATGGAGTTATCTAATCCACCTTGAAATCAGAAATGATATTTCTTTACATTTTTCCTACCAACTTAATTTACTAAAATAGGCATTTTAATGTAAACTTCACATTCTTTCTATTTTTAATTCCAAATAGCCATAAGTATCTGAGGATTTATTGTGACTACTCAATAGCAATGTATTTTAATGCCTATTTTCCATAATAAACCTCTTGGAAACTCTCTGAAGTAGACATCATTATTGATCCTAATGTTTATAAATTGGTAGGTTCAGGTATAAAGATTACAACTATCTTCCTAAAGTTAAAAGCAAAGAATAAGATTTCCTTGAACAAGCGTCTTGATGACTTTAAGCCACACTACTTGGTATCCATACACGTTGATATTCAGAACTCTATACTTCTTTTCATTTTTGTCATTAATAAATATTGTAACTATATTTTATTTTTTATTTTTTGTTATTTCAGACTTTAAAGTCTGAACAACAATGCAATTATGAAAGATAAGAAATGCTACTACTTGGAACTTTCATGGCTTCCAATGAGCCCATGTCAAAATTTACTCAACAGCTGCTGCACTAATCCTAATTGTTCTTAATAATAAAAACCTGGAGCCAAATATAAGGTAAATGCTGAAAGATCAGAAAAGGAGCCAGCCACTAGAGAGACTCTTACCTCTACTGAATCCTTAGCCTGAAAGGGTCCAGTTTCTGTCTCCTCCTGTCTTATATTCTTCTCTCTACCCAGCCATATCACTTCCTGTCTCCACCTTCCTAGTGCTGGGATTAAAGGCATGATGTGTGCCACCACTGCCTGGCTTCTATGGTAACCTAGGGGCTGGCTCCACCTTCTGATCTTTAGGCAAGTTTTATTTGTTAAAGTACAAAGAAATATCACCACATTTTCCTTTTTTTTTTCTAAAATAAAAAAGAGCATTACAACTAATATAAGAATATATATATAATATGTATAATAACTATATATAATATAAAAAGTCAATAATTATACTAACAAAGTTTACTCCATTAGCATTTGACAAATTCAGAGAAACTACTCCATTATTTATCCTATCTTGGTGAGTCCTAAAGGTTGTATCCAATTCATTTTCTATCATAACTTGTATTGCTGACCTAAAACTATCTTCTGATGTTTCTCAATCTTATATATTTTACACCTCTTTAGTGAGTTTCTTTTCTGAATCTGGTAACATGGAAAAATATAAATATAACTATGAGTTCTTCAACTCTATCAGAGACCTGAGAAGGAAATAATATTACCTGAGTAAGTATGCAGGTTTGCAAGCAAGTGACTTCCAAATGGTGTGAGAAATGACAGAAACAGCTGGCTGTCTAGATATTAACCCAAAGTTTCTCTGTAATGTTGAGGCATCAATCTTCAGCCTACAGGCCTAGCATATTTGAAAGACTTTTCTATGAACTAGGATATTTTGAAGGACTGCCCTACCATGTCTTGGCAAAGTTTGGCAGTTCTTTCTTTTGTGTCCTGCTTGGCCCATTTGGACAGCATACTGCCAGCATTGAGACAAGGGCATCTTCTTGTCCAGTGGCTATCTTATGAAAAAGAAAGTAAACTCCATATAGAGTTTCTTCAATGTCCATCATCTTTTTTGAAGTAGGTTGGTGCTGTCAGGATCAGATATGAATCATTTTCATTAAAAATAGAACCTATATTATTTAAAATATCATAAATACCATATTCTGTAGATCTCTCAAGTATTTGAAAATGACCTGTTTATTTAAACTATATCTCTGTTTGACCTTGAAAACATACCTAGTTTGACTACAAGTTTGATTGTAATAGGTGACTAAGTACTAACCTGCATTTCCATATTATCCTAAATAGTTTGTAATAATGTTTAAGTACTAGAAATGTGCCTTATACTTTAAATGATTTGTAGAGTACATGGAACAAGATTAAAAATGTATGTACAGTATGTTTTAACAAAAATAATCTCAACTTTATATGAATATATTAAGATTCATATCAATGTAAAATATTAAAAACAAGTAATTGCTTTATAATTAGACTCAATAATCTACCCTCTTATCCTATCATTTCTATACCCTCCCTTTTTTTTTCAAAACAAGAACTCTGAATCTAAACTATTTTGTTCAGCCTTTTTCCTGGCCATTACCAATGACAACTTGTAACCAATCATACTAGACAATGACAAATATCTATAACTCATTAAATGACCAAAAATCACCCACCCACCTCTTGGGAATGTGGGTGTAGTATTCTTAAGTTTACTTCCTGCTGTCTGGGGTGACAGTGTCTTTAGGGGATCCTGAAAAGAAAAAAAATTGGGTTAATTTTCAAGTCCTGAGAGAGGAAACAGTATCATTAGTTGTCCAGTCTCTGATTAATGGGAAAGTTCAAGGCTTGCCTCAATTCCTGACTAGAGTAGTCAGTGAAGCTACATCATTTCAGCTAGCCGCCTCAAAATTAAATTAGTTAGTAATCTATATTTATACATCATGACAAAAATGTTTAATATATATAAAATATATTTATGTATATAATATATATGCATATATATATATATATAAATCTTATAAAGTTTGGGATATTAGTGGCAATAAAATAGTCCTTTAATTTTGTTTTTTCTTCTGTCCCATATCAGGTGGCTCTTCTGACATGAAACAGAGATTTTGGATTTTTTTTTAATGAACATGCTTGGGTTTAGAGAAAGGAAGAACTAAACTCCACACTCCAAAATTAAAGTAAGATTTAATTTTCTATTGAACTGGAACTACAAAAAGGCCATTTGCTTTAAGTGTCTGTAGAGAAAAGTAGAAACAAACATTTGGAAAGCTTTATGATTTATCCTGTTGGAAATGTGATATACCAATAGGCCGATTTATTCTTTTTGGGGGGACATTTTTTTGTGAATGATTTTTCCTTTTTCTTCACATGTCTTATTTTTTTAGTGGACTTCAGATTCAGATTCCTTACCAGGATGCCTTTATAATCCTGAAAAGAAAAAAAAAAAAAAAAAAAAAAAAAAAAAAAAACCTTGTCCAAACCTTAACTTTGGGGAGGTTCTCTTTTTGCAAGTTATATCTGATCAGATGAAAAGCATTTATAATTTTATAGGTTAGTGTAGGTTGAATGGTCATGCTGTTTGATGAACTATAACCTCTTGTAATTAAGAGGTCTCTCTTGTTCAAATCGAATTTTTAGCAAGTTTGATGGTATCTGTAGCTTTTCTTCTCCTAAGGAATAAAACAAACAAAAATAAACAAACAAACAAACAAATAAATAAATAAATAAATGACTGACTGACTGACTGAATGAATGAATAAATAAATCCTCTTTCCCAATGTAACACATGTCCTGGTTTCCATTCTTAGGTCAGCACATCTTTAGAGTATACTGGGTGATTTAATTCTCTAATTATTTTCTATTATCCAATGTCTCTCTGCAACTATCATTCCTTTCTCATTAGCATTTAGAAAATTTAAAGTTAATAAAACAATGCAGTCTATTTCTGGGGGATTTTATTAACCCTTTCTGTTTATTTAGCACACCTTTTAGAGTTCAATTTGATCTTTCTGTGACTGCTTGACCTGTACGATCGTGTTGTATGCTTGTAATATGCTTTATAATGTGATAAGAAAAAAAAATGTATCATTTTACCAGAGACATATGCTGGAACATTGTCACTCTTAATTTGTACATAATGGCCATAACTTCTAGAAAATGTGTGATTACAGATTCTGTCTTTTCAGACTTCAAAGCAGATACCCATTGAAACCCTGAATAGGTATCAATGCTGTGGTATACATATTTTAATTTTCCAAATTCTACAAAATGAAACACATCCATCTGTCAGATTTCATTCCTTTGAGTATCCTTTGGGTTTCTTCTTGCAGGTGATGGAGTTTGGTTATATAAAGAACAAATAGGACATTTCCTTATAATTAAATTGACTTATTGCAAAGTGATAGAAAGATCCTTTTTCAAACCCTTGCTATTGACATAGTATTTTTATTAATTTATTTTTTAATTACACTCATGATATTAATCACATTTGTGGTATTCATAGATTACATTCACAGTGTTCATTCATATATATATATATATATATATATATATATATATATATATATAATTTTAAATGTCGAATGTCATTTCTTGAAGGGGGTAGGAGGTCTTAATTACTGGCTTACAGCACAATGGGAGAACCCTGGAGAGCAGAAGTTCGATACTGTTGTTTTACAATCTTGCATCTAAGCTGTTAACGGCCATTATTCAGGATATACAGACAAGGAACTTCCCTTAAGCATTCAGGAGGGTGGAACCTGGCAGGAAATAGCATTGGGAGGATATCAAGGTCAAGGTTCACAAGCAAGGCAACAGTTACCCAAAACAGGGCCTAGGGCCCTGCAGGTCCCCCTTTTATTAAAAAATGAGCTTCTGACTTGGGTTGCGTGGGACATCAGCAGGTCTCCTTACCCTTCATGGAGATGCCTTCCCCAGCCACACAGGTGCTCTGTCTTAGGTTGGTGAGTGCCCCCCAGGCATTACCAGTCTCTGAATACTCATTATCATACAGGCTCAATCATGTGTGAGCTGCAGAGTTAACTGCTGCCAAAGATCTCAAAGTAGCACTGGGCTTGCAATCTGTGTATTCGATACAGAAAAGACCAACAGAGGTCCTATCTCACACATAGCCAGTAGGCTAAAGGCAACTGAGTCATTCCCTTCCTTATCGAGCCATACTGTACATTGGGGTCCTTGTAAGATAGTATCCCAAAAGCAACTGGAAATTGAGTTTATAAATTTATAATTTTCAAAGCCAATCGAGATGTATATAACTACTGAATTAAATTTATCATGCCCAGTAGAATGAAAGATTAACTAACTGTAGTAGCTACTTTTGTTGTCAGGGTCTCTACTGTGCTAGCTGTAGTAAGCAATTATGAAATGGTAATCCCAGAAACAGTAGCACCGGTGTGCACCATTGTTATAACAGCAACAGCTGCAGCAGCAATGTCAAATTCTCTTCTGAATTGTGTGGACATCCATTGGCATGGATACAACTCCAGGAACACAAACTGTCAAGGCCCATTTTTCTTGATCCGAGCATGACTTCGGCTGGCAGCTCTTCTGGAGAATCTAATCTTATGGCTACAGTTCCTAGGCTTACATTAATGCTTGCCAAAGCTGGCCATATTGGGCTCTCAATTTCGACATAGTATTTTTATGAAATTCTGAGGCCTAGAGTACATTTCCTATTAATAGCTGATCAATTTCATCATCATCTTGTGCTAGAGGACCTGACAGACCTGTACAAGATTGGATGTGTGTTATAAACAAGGGATGATACCTATTCCTGATTATTTATTGTAAATTAATAAATAACAAAGTTAATTTTGACTCATAGGGAATAAATTCAGCAGTTTTAATGTGTAAATCTTTATGCATACTGAGAGTCAGTGACTATGTTAAGAGGTTCTGTAAAATCCATTAATATCATCAGAATAACATATAATTCTGACTTTTGAAGAAAATCATAAGGGCTTTGAGCCACTTTACTTAAATTTTCTAATTTGTAACCTGCCTTTTCTGATTTGTTTGCATCAGGATAGAATGTAGGGGCTACAGATATTGGTGTTCCCCATTCAATGCAAATAAGGATCCAGTTAGTTTTCTTCACAAATTGAATTCTCTTGCCGTTGGGATATTTGTTGTTAAACTCCCCCCAAAAAAAAAATTACTGCAAGCTCTTTGCCAAGGTTCACTTTATGCCCATAATTTGTTAATTTCATCATTAGAAAAAGGCACTGAATTTCTACTGTTTCTGCTAATGTCTATTTCTGCTGATTGACAATCTCAATTTTCCTTTTAGAATCAACTCAGAGACCTTTTCCACATAAGTTCTTATTTTTTAACTCTGTTTATGTGTAGAAACATCCATTTTAAGATAATATCTTCCCTATGCATTAATATTCCTGCAGGAGAATGCATAGAGGGTAAAATAAACAGAATGCAAGCTCTGGATGCAATGGATCCACATGTGCATTCTGTAATTTCTTTTCCACCAAAGCCAATTCTCTCTCAGCTCAGGTGATAATTCTCCTGGGCTATTTAAATCCTTATCACCATTTATGGTTTTGAATAAATTAATAAATCCTTGATTTTTATATTTTTATAGTGGGCTATAGATGGGAAATATTTTCTAGCAGTCTTTGAAAATCATTAAGAGTCCACAATTGATCGCTCTAAATTTGTACCTTTAGGGGTATAATGTTTTGTAGATCTATTTTATATTTGAAATAATTAATAAAATCTTATCATTGCATTTTTTTTCAGGAGCAATTTGAAATCCCCAACAAGGCAATTTTTTTTTTTTTACTTCTTCTAACAGTTTCTCTAATATATCTACATTTCAATCAACTAGTAAGATGACATCCATGTAGCATAACAGTAAGGTATAGATTGAAGAACTTGCTTACATATCATTTCCAATGGGTGACTTACAAAATATTAGCACAGAGTGGGGCTGTTTAAAGTTCCCTGTGGGATAATCTTCCACTGATATCTCTTAACAAGCTGTGAATTATTATAAGTAGGTACCATGAAGACAAATTTTTCTCTGTCTTTTTCTTGTAATGGTACAGTGAAGACATAGTCTTTTAAATCAATAATTATAAGAGGCATCCTTTATGTAACAGAAAAGGCAAAGGAATTCCAGACTATAGAGTGCTCATTGGCTGAATCAACTGATTAATAGCTCTTACATCTGTTACAATTCTCCATTTTCCAGATTTTTTTTTAACAACAAATACAGGAGAACTCCAAGAGCTTGTTGATTCTTCAATATGCTGAGCATTTAGCTGCTCTTGTACCAGCTGTCATAAGGCCTGCAATTTCTCTGTTGTTAAAGGCTCAACCATATAGGTTTGTCCATCAACCATTTTAAAGCTAGAGCTGTTGGTGCCTTTGAAAGATGAGCAGCTGCTGTGTCCTGTCCTTGGACAACCTGAATGATTGTTGACTGTTCTTTATAATATCTTCTAAAATTTTTTGCAGAAATGTACATTAATTTATGGTTTATTTCTGAGATTGGAGGAATGTTAACCTGCATTTTCCATTGTTGTAACAAATCACATTCCCATAAATTTATGGCTATATTAGCCACATATGGTTTTTATTTTCTTCTCTGTTCTTCTGGTCCTATACCTTTGACCCATCTTGAGGTCTGTTTTTACCTGAGATAATATTCCAACCCTTAAATTCTTAACATTTACTTCATGAAGAGGCCAATTTGGATGCCAAGATTCTGGTGCAATTACTATTACATCTGCACCTGTGTCTACAAGCCCTTCAAAGATTGATGGGTGATATTGCTCTGTATGCTATGAATGTGTTGCTCTGATTGGTTGATAAATAAAGTGCTGATTGGCCTGTAGCCAGGTAGAAAGTATAGGTAGGATGAATAGACAAGGAGAATTTTGGGAAGAGGAAGGCTGAGTCAGGAGATGCCAGCCGTCCAGGGAGCAGCATGTAATGGCACACAAGTAAAGCCATGGAACATGTGGCAACATATAGATTAACAGAAATGGGCTGAGTTTAAGTGTAATAGTTAGTCAGTAGTAAGCCTGAGCTAATGGCTACCCAGTTTTAATTAATATAAGCCTCTGTGTGTTCAGTTGGGTCTGAGAGACTGTGAGACCTGCAGATGTGAGAGATTTGTTCTGACCAGGCAGGACTAAGGCTAGGCAGGACTCAGAAAAACTTCAGCTACAAATGATGACATCGTTCATTTATATTTTCAATTTTGGTCTTTATTCATTTATAGGAGTTTGCCAAAATACTCACTTTATGGTTCCTCCTAAATTTTTTGTTCTCTCTTCTATAGATGTTTTATTGTCCTGATCATAATGTTTTTTTTTTTTTTTTTTTTTTTTTTTTTTTTTTTTTTTTTTTAACCATAGGCATTACGTTCTTTGATTGTTCTGGGAAGGACTTTCTTCCATGATGATAGGAAAAGACTGATTTGAATTTGACATGGGGGCCTGCAAGAGGCCCCTCAAGATATTTCCTGACGGCAAAGGATTACTTTGACTGTATCCTGTTGATCTACATTCACTAGTCCAATATCTGCCTCTGCCACATCATCAGCATATTCCAGAAGGGAGGAGTGTTCTGTTAGGATTATTCCTAGAAAAAACATTGTTTCTAGGAATGGCCTGTTTACAATCTCTTTTTAGGTGACTTTGTTTACTGAAAGTGGAACACATGACATTTCAATTTTTCTTCAAACCTCTGGAAATCATCTGTCCTATCCAAGCATCATCATGGTTATGAGACTAAATATTGATTGTAACTCAGACTGACTCCTCTAAGGGTGCTGATCTTGCCTTTATTAGTCTAACTACTCTTTTGTATTGTGCATTATTATTTTCAAAAGCCAGAGATTAAATTATTATTTGTCTAGCTTCTGAATTTGGTATTACTTCATTTACTGCTGAAGTCAATCTTTGTAAGAAATCTGTGAAGGTTTCTTTAGGGCCCTGACTAACTTTAGAAAATGACTCAATTTTCTTTCCTACTTCTTCAATTCTGTCCCAAGCACTCAAGGCTTCTGTGCAGCATAAAGCCAGGGTGTTGTCATCATATAGAGATTGTCTTTCTACATTAGCATAATCTCTGTCTCCAAGAAGTTGGTCTTAAGAGATTTCCATACCTCTAGCCTTACTTCATGGTTCAACCATCTTAGCCTCATCTTTCTACCAATTCCTCCACTGTAACTGAGGACCAGGCTCCAAAACTGCTGTATCTATGCCTTTCCAGTCTTGATGGATAATTCTTTTACAAGTTGACCACAAGTTTACCATCTACTTCACAAAAGGTAAATGAATGCCATGTTAGACTATCACTTCCTTGAATCTCCTCAAATCTAAAATTTGTACAGGAGGGAGTCCATTCAGCTCTTACACAGCCTTGAGGATATCTATCACTTGGCAGTTCCTGTAAGATTACTGATCAATTGAAATTGACTGTTTGAGAAACTTACACTCTTCCTCTGTAACCTTTAATGCAATGCTGAGATTGATTCTCTTTTAAGTTCTTCTGACTGGGTCTGAGCATCTCTATAATCTGTTTTAATAAGTTTTTCTAAAACTTCTGTCTTCACACTCATATTGACCAACTATTTAATGATAAAACAAAAATGATCAAACAAATAATATTTATAATTGGCATTACATAAATCCCATCTAAATTAATTATCTTCTCATTTACTTGTTCCATTTTCTAACCATCTAGAGTATTATCACACAGAGACCCAACTCCCTCCATTGTAATAATGCTTCCCATTTTTTAATGTGGGGGAAAAACTCTCTCTTTTAAATTATTCCTTCCTTTGAGAATTCCCAATTGTCTCACCAAATCTGCCCATGGTGATGATCCACACATGGTGCTGACTACTTCATCTTCTTTGTAGAATAGTAGAAACCCAAGGGAATTTCAAGGAAGCTAGCTACCTAATTTGGTAGCAGCCTGAGGAGGGGGATCCAGGGAGTGTCCACAACCCACTGGGGTAGAAAAAGCCAAAAAAAAACCAGCCTTCTTCATGGGAAACTGTGTGAAAGCAGCTAACTCCTATAGTTATTGGAGCCCAAAAGCCTATAGAGTTTGCTGCAGATAGGCTGCAACAAAAACTTAGCCAGCAGGGTAATGACTCCAGCTCTGTACAGCTATTGCCTCTGCTGGTGGCTGTAATACCACAGACAAGTGGCTTTTTCATGAATTCATGCTTGACAAGTTGGATCCCAGATGTTGCATGAATGCTAATTGGTCTTAATAAAAACCTGGAGCCAGATATCAGAGTAAATGCTATAAGACCAGTAAAGGAGCCAGACACTAGAGAGACTTCTTACCTCTACTGAATCCTCAGCCTGAAAGGAAGTCCTCCCACTTTATATTCCTCTCTTGGCCTAGCCATATCACCTCCTGTCTCTACCATCCTAGTGCTCGGATCAAAGGTGTGTGCCACCAATATCTGGTTCTGTTTCTCCATTTAGATTGTATCAATCTTGCATAGCCCAGGGTGGCCTTGAACTTCTCATCTTTCTGCTTCCCCTGCCAAATGCTGCGATTAAAGATATATGCCACCACTTCCTGGTCTATATGGCTATCTAATGGCTAGCTTTGCCCTCTGATTTTCAGGCATGCTTTATTTGTTAAAGCACAAACAGACTTTAGCATAACTGAGATGTTACTTTAGTAGGTGGGGCTCAGTCAAAGGAAGTGAAGTCATTGAAGGGAATATGCTGACAGAGTCTTTATTAGAATTTGGAGCCTGTAGATGTAATTGTCTTATTAAATAAGAAACACAGAGCCAATTGCAGAGTTAAAAGCCCAAGAGGTCAGAGCAGTAGCTAAAAGCTGAGACTAAAACTGCCTTCTTACCACCTGCTCCCACTACCATCCTTCCCCTGAGAAAGAGACCTACTTCCTGTGTGTCTGCCTTTTTATTGACTTTCTGTTCTGCTTACTCATTGGTTGTAAATCAAACCATATGACCTCCTCATCACTGCCTGTCTATACAGACCTCCAAGTCTCTATGGTTGGTATTGAGATTAAAGGTGTGTGTCTCCAAGCTGGCTATGTCCTTGAACACACAGACTCTGCCTGACATGTGATCAGATTAAAGGTGTGTGCCACCACTACTGGCTTCTGCTATGGCTTGCTATTAGTTTGGCCACCAGGCAACTTTATTTATTAACATACAAATAAAATCACACTTCAGCACAAATAAAATATCACCATAGGAGCCTCTAGCTCTCTCATCCTCTTTCTGTTTCTCTCCCTCTTCCTCTCTCTCTCTGTTTCTATTTATCTCTTCCTCCCTCCAGTCACCTTTATCAAATAATGAATGAGATGAAAATGAATAGAAGTGGTGTTAGCATTTAGGCATCTGTGCTGGCCTGCCCTTAGGGTCCTGACAGGATATATCCTCAGCCACAGCCACTAAGAAAACCCCCATGAGCACATTTGCTATGTTTCCTTGTAAAAGACAGTCCTTGTACACTTTTGGTCTCTTTCTCTTTCTCTTCCTTCACTCTTGTCCCCAGATACCAGTCTCTGCCCCCTTCTCTGCTCCTTCTCCCCGTTCCCTTCAATAAACCTCCCATGTGGGCCCTCTTGTATGGAGCGACTCCTTCCCACATTTTTAAAATATAAGTGGTACCTTTTGCTACTCATAGAATGTGCTAATTACTCTATAAACTTAGCTCTCAATTTTCATTATATCATCACATTTTGCTTATTGTTTCCAATTTATGACTAAAATAATCTTGACTTATTATGGCTATGAAAATTTTGAATATTTTTGTACGTCTGCAATAAAATAACATTTCCAAGCATTAGTTACGTTGCTAGAAATTTCATCTCTCCTAATATGTTTATCTGCTTATAGCTTTTGTTAACATCTTAGGGAACAATTAGAAACAGAATAATAATTAACCAAAATTTTAAAATATGAGGGAATAATTAGAAATAATATTCACAATGTAAAAAATACAAGCAATTTTTGAACAAACTTTATATCCATTACTATACCAATGAAATCCTTGGAATTCCAGTGTCGGCCCTCATCTATTGAAGGACAGTATATTTACTAGAGAAATGACATAAAGTTCCTATTTGCCTGATATATACTAAAGAAACAAAGATAAGTCAGCTCTGCTGCAACTTTTTCAGACATGTGAATGATTAAGCACTAAGACTACATTGCACACCCAAGATGTAAAATAATAGCAAGCTTGCAGACTAAAATGAAGAATATCATCTGTTTTCCCATTTTTATCACACTACCAAAGTAATATTAACACAAGCCTTCATGTAAGTATACATTATCTGCTTATATATATACATAATCTCTACATATATATATATATATATATATATATACACAGTGTATGTGTGTGTGACTCTGTGTGTGTGTGTGTGTCTTCTGACAACATGATAGAGATAAAATATTGGTTGTTTTAGATAAAATAAATGTAGTTTTCAAGATAATATTAAGTTGTAACTTTATTTCATATTCCAATATACATATCCTACCTTTACATATGATGCAAAAACTTTATCAACTCTATTGTTCATTTTCTGAATGTCTTCATGTGACAAATATCTGAGTTAGAAAAACATTTATGTTTTTTAAATATATAGTTTTTGAAGCTCATTTAATCATAGTGGTTGTAAGATGATAGCTAGTAGAAGAAAACTATATAGGCATAAATACAGAAACCTACAGCATTTTGTTTTTCTATTAAACCATTGCATATCTTTCTTATTAGCAATGCAATCTATTTTTTTCAAGGGAAGACATTTAACAAAGATTTGGAAACTATGTATGAATATATTATTCTTTATTTTTCAAAGAACATGGAATAACTTTCTAAAACCACCAATGAAGCTTCACCACATTAGCCAAGTTACTTGGTCTTACTGTCCTAGGCTTCAGGAACTGCTGAGTCAGATTTGGGCACTGGGTGAGCATGATCTCCACATTTTAGAGGACTAAAAAAAAATCAGTGATATTGGGCAATTGCATGCAACTCTCTTGTGTATAACATTTATTTTATAAGTGTTAATGTCTTGTTTGCTTCTTCAAAAGAGATGAGAAAGACAAGTTTTCCTTGAACTTTTTTACACAAAGAGAATGGAGAATACACAAGGTGTTCTCTATTCATTTCAATATGAACAAAAAATAGGAGAAACACTCCCTTTCAAACTTACTGTTTTATTTTTTCAACTTTTATTGATTCTCTGTGCATTTGACATCATGTATCTTGATCCTGCTTCTCTCCCAGTTTTCTCACTTCTTCCCTCTGCCTGTTTTTAAATTGATACATTGCAGCAGCTTTTATTCAATTAATCACGTAAAGATTTTCAAGGCTTATAATTGTGTTTTCATTGCTCATTAACAGATTCCATGAGATCAATGTGAATTTGGAGACAAGGCTTAAAATACAATGATAACTTTTCTTTCAAATTTTTGAACCTAATTGCCCAGTGAAATGAATTTACAGTAATGCTATTAGTGGCTGAATCCAAAGCATTACCAAAGAAAATGTACACAATATAAGCTTCCATTGTAATGTCTTGCTTCAGATAACATTCTTGAGGGAATATTCATGAAAGAATCTCTGTGAATTATATTTATTTGTACTGAATCTTGCCATTGCATATTTATGTAGGAACTCTGGAACAGTAGATGAAACTAGAAAAATCAATATGTAGTATCTTAAAAATAACTATACTCACAAATATATGATAATCCATCTTGATTACATGAACCACATTTTTATCCTACTACTTCTGAATTTAATAAGAGCAGGTATAAATGTTGTTGCTGGTAATACTAAAACTTTCCGTTATGAGCTGATAGGGCTCATTGCTAATTTCTTTAATTTGACATCAGAGCTATCCATCAGATCCTCCAGTCATGTATTCATCCTTACATTAATGCCTTGAAATTCTCATAGTCCCAGAAATTATAATACAATCCAGTTATTTTATGTAGAAAATTAAGAACATAAGAAAAATTACTATACCAACTATAGATATTGGCCATGAAATATCTATATATTATTACATCTTATTTTCTAGAGAAACCTTTTATTATGTAGGTATCATCATATCATACATATCAGCATATGTATCAACAATATCCATATGTATAATATATATACATATAAATACATACATACATACATAAAATATATGTATTTTTAATTAACCCAAAATGGAGGAAAAGACTTTATGCAAAAACACATATTGCTTATGATATTCAAATGTGACTTCTTTCTGTTCTTTATTTTAAAGAAACTAGAAATGGCCTAAAGATATGGCTTATAGTAAGATACTAACAATGAAACTAGGTATGATAGTAGAGACTTTTAATTCAAGCATTTGGGTTGAGGATTACAGTGAGTACAAGGAAAATTCAAGCTACAGGGCAAGGTTTAGTCTCAACAAACAAAATAAAAGAAAACAAACAAAAAGCTAAATAAAGGGCAAATTAGTAGTATTATATTTAACTCTTTATTAACTTTTCTTAAAGCATCATCTATCAAAAAGAGAGTGTATGAAGGGCCCAAATGAGGTTGAGTCATTACAAAGATTGGCTATGTCTTCTAATAGAGGAAATATGATGTTGTGAAGACAGTCAGAACTTTATATAGGCAAGGAAAAAATGCATGACACTAATGCATTGTAGGCCCCTGGCAATGACTTTAAAAAAAAAAACAAATTGAGATTTGGGGAGCTGGATTAACAGGTCAACAATTAAGAGCATTTACTGCTTTTGCAGAGGACCCAGGTTTGGTTGCCCGCACCTATGTGGATGGTTCACTATCATCCATAACTATATTTTCAGGGATCCAATGCCTTCTTCTGATTGCCATGGGCACCAGGTATGTATGCAGGCAAAATACCCATATACATATTTTTTTTTAATTGGGCTTTAGAGAAGGACAAAAAGCACCATGTCACCTTTGAGCAATAGAAAGTTCTTAGAATAGAGTCTGAAATTAAGACTCTTCCTTTCTAAGCAAAGAAATTAATTACTTTGTCACACTATTTCTTAATAATTAAAGGTACAGTATTATTGATATCATTAATTAGTGACTTGTAGGTTATATGAGGACAAAAGAGACATTTGAAAGACCTCACTACACTCATGATTCAGAGAAGTTGTTTATATTATCTTTTTACTATATCTGTGATTTTTAATGTTTTAAAAGTTGTTCTTTTGTATCCTGTGAGATAACTACAACTTAACAATACCTCCTCCTAGTAAGAATCCATCAGATTGAAAAATTCTCAGCTCAGGAAGTTGTTAGCCAATTTAATACTGTACTCATCTTATGTCTATACCCTATTTAAGTGTATAATATGTTAATTTGATTGCAAATTGTAAGGATTATATGTATTTAAAATGGTAGAATCTAAGATTTGGAAGAGAAAATGTGGATGACATGTCATAAATACTATATTCTCATTCTGGAAAATTGATGAATGGAAAAAGGAAGGCAGGAATGCAGACAAGCAGGAATGAAAGGAAGGGAAAAATGGGAAGAAGGAAGCTAGTTTGATAAGGAATTAGAATGAGTTGTAAAAAATTCTAAAAATTTTACTCTTTAAAAAAAGTATAATTCTTTATTTGAATTAAAAGTACAGAGAAGAGACTCACAATTTAAACGAGGTACAAATGCAACAGTTACATATTCTTGTTTCTTTTATTCAAACACTGTTGTTCCAGGCGTTGAAGAAGGAATCATATATGTAATAAGTTGGTGTGTATAGGGACAGGTCATTGACTATAAAGAGAGAGAAAACTTAGAAATCTAGAGTGAACTAGTTGGGTATAATCTCCTGATGTGGTCACAGTGACAATAGAATGCCTTTCCACACAGAGATCTCTATTCATTGTGAAAACACACCCCAGTGATTTCTAAAGCATTTGTTCAGTGTGTTAAAATCTGACACCAAACATATATATATGGAATATTATCTTTCAAAAGAATAGTAGGGAGGCAGGAATATGTAGTATTAAGGGTTTTAATTTAAACAAGTTACCAAAAGTGTCATCACACTGACATGTAAATTATCATATGTTTAAAAATAAAGTATTTCAATAAGTATCTCATGGGGGAATATTAATTTTTTCCAGAAAATATATATTAGATTCCTTATTTTAAATATTAAAGAAAAATCTTAGTATGTTGATATAGTACTCATTTTAAATGTGTTGTGTCCCATGCCTTTTATCACAAGATATTCAGGTTAACGTGCTTGTATGTCATGGCAACCAATGGAAAGAAATAGATAATGGTTTCCTTTTTTAGTTTTTTTGAGACAGGTTTCTCAGTGTAGCTTTGGGGTCTGTCCTGGAACTTGCTCTGTAGACCAGGCTGGCCTCAAACTCACAGAAATCTGCCTGCCTCTGTCTCCCAAGCGCTGGGATTAAAGGTGTGCACCACTGCCCAGTTAGATAATGGTTTCTATACAGTTCCAGGACACAGATACTAAACATTGTATAATTTCACACACTAAAAGCCAGTGTATCTGCCAGTTCTTAGTTTTTGGTTTTCTGAGACAGGGTTTCTCTATGTAGCTTTGCACGTTTCCTGGAACTCGCTTTGTAGACCAGGCTGGCCTCGAACTCACAGAGATCCACCTGGCTCTGCCTCCCAAGTGCTGGGATTAAAGGCGTACACCACCACCACTTGACTCTAGAACACTATTTTAAAATCCCCCTTGGCAAGTAAGCATACTTTGGGAAAACAGCCAAAGATCCACTGATATATTCTATTATTTCCCTTTTATTCATATTAACTAATGAGTATATCCATCATTCCATAAACAAATCAATGTATTAATATTTGTTAATGAGTAGTGAAGGTAAAATAAGCAGGTAGAAAAGAATATATAGTATACAAAATATCAAGTTGGAGATTTCACAAAAGTACTACATTCCTAAAATTCCCCCCCTTTTTTTAACTTCCAAAAACCCTTTACTTGAAATTTGTGAATAAAGTATTAATCCTAACATTCCCATTCAAGGTTCTCTCTTTGCTTTTGCATTCTTTTCCTCTGACTCACCCATTAATTGCCTCACTTACCTTCTTTCATTTACTTGGTTCTGAGCATTTATCTCATTTTTCCTACTCCTTGAAATGCTCATTCTCCATCTTTCAAACTTGCCAGATCAAATCTGTTTTAACACTCTAAGACTCACTAAAAAGCCAAGACCTTCATGAAAATCTCTCTCATTCAATTTTTTTAAAAAAAATAGTAAAGAATCTGGCAGTCAGTACAAATTGTTTCCTACGCCTTCTCTATAGTAGACAGGCTATTTTATGCTACCATTATTTCCATATGTCTTAATTCTCTAACAAAATAAAAATATTTACGAGGAATGTGTTTGTATGTTTCTCACCTTCACAGCCTCACTCACCTACATAATATCTAACACACTTGCTCTTTCAGTTCCTAGGCCCCGAGGACCAGACCAAAGGAAGTGAGGTAACTGATTTGTAGACAAAAGATTAGTAAGGGATATTTCCTACCCTTCTCAATATTGTTATCATCTTTTCAATCAGTCTTGAATTTGTTTGAATTCAATTTATAAATTCTCTATCAATTCCTAAATGGAATAATTATAATATTATTGTACATTTGTCATTTTATGTAGAACTGACAATTCTGATCTAAAGTAAATTTAAAAATTTGCTCCAAGATAGTTTGGAATATTATTCATCTCATTGAGCAATTTTTCAATCTTTAATCCTTGCTTGTGTGTTCGTTGAAGTATATATCAGTGTTTACTGAATTTTCTACCAATGTTTTCATAAAACATTTTTAATCTTTAATTAAACAGCAATTATAATTTTCTTCCTTCAAAACTAACAACTAGGTCATTCAGTTTGTCTTCTTGTAATTTGAAAATGCCCAAAGTGTCCTTTTCAAAGAAGTACCATTAAAATAATGCCCTCTCCCAATGAATTAACAGCCTTTTTATAATTTTATAATGTTAGCCTACTCTCTAAATCTATCAATATTTTGATTCTCTAAGTTTAAATTGCATTATCTCAAATTTCACTTATTAATTTGTCAAATGTCAAGTAGCTAAAACAATAAAGGCTGAAAGCTACCTGTCCAAAGTCAGTATGCTCAATGATTGAGTAACAAACTATATCATCATAAATATACTATAGGTAATCTTCACAGTAATTATGGGAATAAACATAAAGCACTTGTCAATGCTCAGTATGTATTTCTTTTTTACCACTCATCTTACCTTCAGGTACACTACTCATGTTTCTGTGTAATGAGATACTTTGCTGGCTTTCACTTTTCCTTTTAATATCTTAGTTCTGTATTGCTGAACCTAAATATCAGCTATGATTGGAAAGACACAGGGTGCCAATGTTGGAAAGATCTGTCTGAAAGGTTATGAGCTGTTCTGTAAAAATAAGACAGGGTAGTTATGCATCCCTCCGGTAGAATATGATCCTTTTGCTCATTAATTGCATACCTTTTTGCCCCACAAGGCCCTCTTTGCATTTTGTGGTTAATGCCAAAATGAAATAAAAATAAGCTCTTTCCTTAGAGTCCAGTACAATTTATTGTTGTCTGCTTTTTGACATTTAAAAGTATCATTTTCCCCCACAGTAGGTCATTGGAGCAAAACACAATAAATCTAGTCAAGATGTTTCTCTTCTCCCTTCATGAGGACCCATTAAATATTTGTCCCTTCAATATTTGGAAAATCATATATAGAAAGGAACACTTATTATTTTTTGCAAATTTAAAATATGAATAAAATCTGAGACAAAACAAAACGTGTTATTCTTTTAATAATTGATTATATTTTCATATTTTATTGTCGATAACACAAAATATGAAATATAGGTAGTGACCTAAACTATAGGTTCTAAAATTAAGTCCATGTCCTGTCCTAAACCTTGATACCTGGGAATGTGATACTGTTTATAAATACAGTTTTTTTGTTATTCATTCTTTTTCTAAATATTTAAATGTTATTTGTCTGCCGTCAATAATAATTTGATACAAGGAATAGAATTGTTCATGTAACTATGACTTCTTTTCTAAGGAAATAGCAGAATCTCCTGAAGTCAGGGATAGAACAGGAAACATAACCATGCCCTGACACATACATCACCAAAGCTGCCGCATGGCAGTTTCTCATCTCTGCCTCTCCCTGCATCACCTCTGCTAACTTACCTTTCCCCTGGCCATCTCCTCTTGCCCATCTTATATTTAGGCTGAAAATTCTTAGGTGGTGTCACTTTTTCTTGTCCCTAATGGTTCTCACTATAGGATGGTAATTGGGTGGTACCTGGTGTTCCATTTAAGCTAAACACTTAAGTGATGAATCCTTGGCCAGTCCAAGCTGATTTTGCATTGCAAATGTAATCTAAAGCAATCAAATATAGTAGGTTTTCTAAGACACAGTCACTCATAGTCACACACATACACACAGGTGCACATTTACAAATGATTTCAAATAAAGAGCACAGCCTTGGGAAAATTCTCTTTTCAGATATAATAAAGCTAAGATCATGAGAAGAGCCTACCCTGAACATAGACTAGAGAGACAGTTCAATCTATATGCTGCTCTTTCATGTGTCTACCTGTGTGTAGGGTACCATGTGCATATTTTTGTTTTGTGTATGTCAGTGTGGCTATACTTATGAGTGTAGATGTGTATGAGTACATGTGTGAAGGTGAAATGCTGATGTCTGGTATCCCCTTCTGTCATTCTTTGCTCTTAGGTTTTGATGAAGGTCTCATTTTCAACCTGGATATCAGAAATTCCACCAGACTAGTGGATCAGAAAACCCCAAGCTTTCTCACATATCTTCTTCCCTGCCTCCACAGCACCTTAACACCTCCTTCAATGGTCCAGTCTTCCAACTTCTATCCATGTGAGAGTAAAAAGCAAGATTTAAGAAGCAAAAAACACAGGAAGCCAAGAGAAATCAAAGCTGAAAGCATAATTGTGAAGCTAGAAGCAAAAAGACCAAGGAGCATCCAGAACTCTAGAAACTCGTGGAGAAATGTGGATTATACCAGCATTTTTTAGATAGTTTCTATCTATGTAATCCAGAGTGGCATTCATCTCAGTATCATGTCTCTATCTTTGAAGTTCCAGGATCGCAGATACGCATCACCAAACATTGCTAAGAACCAATACTTCTTATATAGGTGGTTATAGATATTGGTCTCTAGGATGGAATAAAAAAAATTTTTTGCTGTTGTATTAAACCACCAAATTTGTAAAAATTTAAGTTTCATCCAAGGTATGATTTCTCATTATTAAAAAGCATCCTGTTAGACTATCCAATTCTCATTAAAACACATTGTGTAATATGCATATGCAAATTAATTTACTTTCTTTTACTTTTCTTATTTGAAAAAAAAAAATACCTAATCCATCATTTATCTTAAAAGGCATCATCAACTGAAGTCTTTCTTGAAAGAGAAGCACTTATGCAGATAAAGATTTTCTTTATTAGACATTCCTTCTTCCATTTGATTTTGATTGTGCTTGGGAGATGATTTAATTATCAAGATTAATTAGCAGTCAGCAGAATATAGGCATATTCCCCCCATTAGCAATATGCCCGTAACAAAATGCTGAATCTTTAGCGAAATGAGATCAAAACATGTTCAGTACTTGTTGGGTCAGACAACTCAGTGAAAACGTATCATTTTGTATGTATGCTGATCTGCAAAAATGTGAAAGAGACAGTCAGAGGAAGGGATGGAGACTCATTAGGTTTGTGAAAATTCTTTAATTGCTAATTATGTAGGAGCACATCAAATCCAAATTAGAAACAATTAGCTTGTTTACTCCTGACCAATGAATAATAAGATGGAAGAGCTGTCTGATGCAGCTGTGATATTTAGTAACTCTCTTTTAGGTAATCCTGTGTATCAAGTGTTTCTTTGCATGAAGTAATACAACAACAGTAACAGCAAAAAGGGCAAGAACCAGTGCGCGTGCACACACACAAACTTAAATGAAATGGGTACTTTAGTAGAATCATGCAGCACTTTAAAATATAACTCAAGATACATGAAGAGAAACCAACATGATCCTATAGAGTAGTAACTGAAAAAAAATGGTAAATAAGAACAAACTCATCATGTTAAAACAAATTTTCTATCAGACAGTGTATGGTCATATTTTCTCTATGATATTTATTTCCAGGTGCAACTGAATAGAAAGGCAAAGGCCACAGTGGAATTTAGAAACTAGAACCCAGCTCCAATAGCAAGCTCAGCCAACTAAACAATGTTCCTGTCCACCACCACCACCACCACCACCACCACCACCACCACCACCACCACCACCACCACCACCACATCCCCACTAGGCTAAGTCACATGGAGCAATGTTAACCATCACCATGAGACCATCAGGAGTGGAGAGATGTGCAACAGCCCTGCAGTAGCAACAACATCCCCGGACAGAGAGACCCAGAATCTTGTGGGAAATAAATGTGGATCATAGAGGGCTAGATATGCTAGTGACACCCATCCTTGCTGCTCTACCAATATTGTCCTTGTGTTGTAAACATTGGTACAAGTGAAGGCTTCTTTTCTGATTTATTTGACCTTGATTATACTTTTTAAAAATCCCTTTAACTTCTGGTCCCCAAGACTAATTAATAGTTGATTTGAGTAGAGAATGTTGGTCCTTGAAAGATCCCATTGTGAGTAAGGAGGTTTTCTAATTTAATGCTAACCCTTGAGAGTCCCACAGATTTAAACGGCATTAGGGAAACCTACAAAGACAGTAGTTAGACAGATTGAACAAAGGCAATAAGCAGAGATGGAAAAGATTCACTCCCAAGAACTGTAAGTTTGTTGGGCAAAAATCCCTATGTGAGTAATAGCCTATGTCTCTAAGAGCTGTTGAGAGGGAAGTAGTTTAGGTTTAATAACAAAAAAAAAAGGCTACTGCCATGCTGTTGGTTATCTGCCAAACTTATATGATAAGTCTGCATTACTTAAGGTACCATAGACCTGGCTGCAAGATGTGCAGTAATAGGGACATATATGTTAGGCATGTAATCAATTAGCTTTTATTGTGTCCAAACATGCTACACAGGCTACAGTGAATGAGCTGTCACCAACAATACTTTTCTCCTGTGGATTCTGAGTGCTGTACTACCGAACAACATGTGCCTATTTTTGAATAATGACATCACAATTATGGATATAACCAATTGTTTTCTGATTGAATTGAACCCTAAATTCACAGGACGAAATTCACATTTATTCCTATAAAAGCAGAGCAAATGAGCAAAATGTGATGGCTCGACATATCAATGAATTCCACATGAAGTAACTGTTATTTTGTGAATTGGATGTGATATGCCTGTCTAACTGTTTTCTACAGAATTAGTTTTTGCACATTGATTACTGATACTTTAAGGTTTAGTCATGGAGTGAATTTTTTTTTTAGTGTTTTTGTTCTTTTTTAGCTTTTTTATTTTATAATTTAATTTAATTTTACATATCAGCCACAGATTCCCCTGTCCTCCTCCCCCCCACCCCTGCCATCTTCCCCCCAGCCCACCTCCCAATCCCATCTCCTCCAGGGCAAGGACTCCCCTGGGGATTCAGCTCAACCTGGGAGATTCAGTCCAGGCAGGTCCAGTCCCCTCCTCCCAGGCTGAGAAAATGATCCCTGCATAGGCCCCAGATTCCAAGCAGCCAGCTCATGCACTGAGGACAGGTCCCTGTCCCACTGCCTGGGTGCTTCCCAAACAGTTCATTCTAATCAACTGTCTCACTTATTCAGAGGGCCTGATCCAGTTGGGGGCTCCTCAGCTATTGGTTTATAGTTCATGTGATTCCACTAGTTGGCTATTTGTCCCTGTACTTTTTCCAATCTTGGTCTCAACATTTCTCACTCATACAATCCCTCCTCTTTCTTGCCCAATGGACTCCTGGAGCTCCACCTGGTGCCCTCAATCACTGGATGAGATTTATAGCATGACAGTTAGGGTGTTTGGCCATCCTGTCACCAGAATAGGTCATTTTGGGCTTTCTCTGGACCATTGCCAGTAATCTGCTATGGGATGGTCTGTATGTCAAATTGTTCTGATTGGTCAATAAATAAAACACTGATTGGCCAGTGGCCAGGCAGGAAGTAGGTGGGACAAGGAGAGAGGAGAATTCTGGGAAGCAGAAGGTTGAGGTAGAGAGACACTGCCAGCTGCCGCCATGACAAGCCGCATGTGAAGACACTGATAAGCCACAAACCACATGGCAAGGTACAGATTTATGGAAATGGATTAATTTAAGCTATAAGAACAGTTAGCAAGAAACCTGCCATGGCCATACAGTTTGTAAGCAATATAAATCTCTGTGTTTACTTGGTTGGATCTGAGCGGCTATGGGACTGGCGGGTGACAAAGATTTGTCCTGACTGTGGGCAAGGCAGGAAAACACTAGCTACAGTAGTCTATTGTGGAGGTATCTTTGTGGATTTCTGGGGACCACTCTAGCACTTTGCTTCTTCCTATTCCCATGGGGTCTTCATTTATCATGATCTCTTTTTCCTTGTTCTCCCTCTCTGTTCTTGATCCAGTGGGGATCTCCTGCTCCCCTAAGCTCTCTTTCCCTGGACCCTTGCCCTTCATTACCCCCACACACATCCAGGTTGCTCATGTAGATCTCATCCATTTCTCTGTCACTGTGCAATCCCTGTGTCTTTCTTAGGGTCCTGTTTTCTAGGTAGCCTCCCTGGAGTTGTGAGTAGGAGTATAGTCATCCTTTGTTTTACATCTAGTATCCTCCTAGGAGTGAGCGCATACCATGTTTATCTTTCTGAGTCTTGGTTATCTCACTCAGTATGATTTTTTCTAGATCCATCCATTTGCCTGTAAGCCTCATGATGTCGTTTTTCTCTTCTGAGTAGTACTCCATTGTGTATATGCACCACATTTATTTATTCATTCTTCAGTTGAAGGGCATCTGGCATTACAAACAATGCTGCTATGAACATAGCTGAGCATGAGCCCTTGTGGTATGATTGAGCATTCCTTGGGTATATGCCCAAGAGTGGTATAGCAGGGTCTTGGGGGAGATTGATTTCCAATTTTCTAAGAAAGAGCCATGTTGATTTCCAAAGTGCCTGTACAAGCTTGCATTCCCACCAATAGTGGAGGAGAGTTCCCCTAACTCCACATCCTCTCCAGCATAATCTGTCTTCAGTGTTTTTGATGTTAGCCATTCTGACCAGTGTAAGGTGGTGTCTCAGAGTCATTTTGATTTGCATTTCCCTGATGATTAGGGATGTTGAGCAATTCCTTAAATGTCTTTCAGCCTTTTGATCTTCCTCTGTTGAAAATTCTGTTTAGCTCTATAGCCCATTTCTTAATTGGACTGTTGGGCATTTTGATGTCTAATTTCTTGAGTTCTTTATATATTCTGGATATCAGTCCTCTTTCAGATATGGCATTGGTGAACATCTTTTCCCATTCTGTAGGCTGTCACTTTGTCTTGTTGACTGTGTCCTTTACTCTGCCAAAGCTTCTCAGTTTCAAGAGGCGCCATTGATTGATTGTTTCTCTCAGTGTCTGTGCTACTGGTGTTATATTTAGGAAGTGATCTCCTATGCCAATGCATTCAAAACTACTTCCTACTTTCTCTTCTATCAGGTTCAGAGTAACTGGATTTATGTTGATGTCTTTGATCCACTTGGACTTAAGTTTTGTGCAAGGTGACAGATTTGGTTCTATTTATAACCTTCTACACAATGACATCCAATTATGCCAGCACCATTTGTTGAAGATGCTTTCTTTTTTCCATTGTACAATTTTGGCTTCTTTGTCAAAAATTATATGTTCATAGGTATGCAGATTAATTTCAGGGTCTTCAATTCGATTCCATTGGTCCATATGTTGGTTTTTATGCCAGTACCAAGCTGTTTTTACTACTGTAGTGCTATAGTAGAGCTTGAAGTCAGGGATCGTGATGCCTCCAGAGGTTGTTTTATTGTATAGGATTCTTTTGGCTATCCTGGTTTTTTTTTGTTTGTTTGTTTGTTTGTTTTGTTTTTTGTTTTTCCACATGAAGTTGACATCCTTGCACTTATTTATTCACTAATCTAAAATTGATTAGAACATTTATCTACCTCATATATTGTGCTCTGTCTTTGGTTTGTAAGCATTCTTATGTCTCTCCAGAGAAGTCACATACTGGGTCCTATTATTACAGATTGTAATAACAACCTCTTGGGAAGATGGTGATCTACTGTGCTGTGGCAGGTACTGCTCATGACAGTCCATCAAACCAGTCTTTAGAATGGAATTGAACTTTTCAAAAGAATTGCTGCATAGCTGGGCCTCAATTTTGGGAAGGCATTATTCAGTTGCTATGTTTAATCAAAGATTAGTTTCCCCCTTTACTAAAAAGGAATTTGATACTGTAGTGGCTTTTTCCTATCAACCCAAATGGCAGCAGTTTTACATTCCCCTCAACTAATAGGCTCCCTATTATTTGTATTATACTGAAAAAAGGCTGTAATTATGTATTGGCCTGGTCTACCCAAAATTAAAATAGAATATGATTAATAATATTTTGAATTTTAGAAAGAGAAAAACATTTCTTTCTCTGTACACAAGCGAGGATGCATGGGACAAAATTGTGATAAATGTTTTAAGTTGAGAAGAATAAGTTTTGAGCAAGAAATGAATGATAAAGTTTTCAGAGACAAAGGCTGTGGCTGTAAGTTTCTTGGGTCCCACCCGGCCCCATGTTCCTATGTTTCTCTGGTCTCATGAGGCCCCATGGTCCTGCAGCCACTTATAAAATAATCACTCAGAGGCTTAATATTAATTGTAAATTATATGGCCTATGGCTCAGTCTTCTTACTAGCTAGCTCTTATACCTTAATACAACCATAACTATCAATTCATGTATCACCACATGTTCCATGGCTTTACCTGCATCCTATCACATGTTGCTCCTTGGATGGAGGTTTGGCATCTCCCCCCACTCTCCTTTCTTCTCTTACTATCTCTCTTGGATTTTCTCACCTGGCTCAATCCTGCCTTGCCATAGGCCAATGCCGCTTTATTTATTAGCCAATGGGAGCAACATATTCACAGCATACAGAAGGACATCTCACAGCAATTTCCCTTTTTTGTCTAATCAAAAAGGAAGGACACAGCATACAGAAAGACATCTCACAGCAATAGGCCAATAACAATGACTACCTGAGTGACAGTCCCATGCTACTGGATCATCATAAAACTGAGATTATATCTCTTTTTGGTCAATGAGATATATAGCCTTTGACAGCAGCTAATAAAATTCATTGTTCTAAATTCTTTTACATAATAAAATTAAGAGTCCTAACATATATGCCTTTAAAATTGTTTTTAAAATTCAATTTAATATTTTTATAAAGCAATATTTAATATAATACTATCATTCAATCATTTTTTTCCTTTACTCTCACATTTTTTGAAGTATAGAAATAATTTCAGCCTATCTGAAACTTCTAATGTTTTCTTAAGTACAAGATTTAGAGTGTATTTTACTTTTGTTCAATTATTGAGCAAAAAAAAAATCCTTCATGCTTAGGTCCATTTGACTTTAATTTAAATACATAAGGTACATTTTTCTGTAATTACAAGCTTACCTGCCAGAGGAATATGGTATAAACGAAAAACACAATAAAAATGTAATTACCGAAGCTGGCTCATTTTTCTTTCTTTCAAAGAAGTTTATGTTGGATAAGAAAGAACTGATTTCTATTATTTTTAAGATTACAGTATTCTATTTATATTCTCTTCACTGAATTAATTTCCTTGTCTAATGCTAACCTTGGTGAAGATCCTTTTAAAATACTTTAATGAGTTGAGTACATAAATCATCTCAATGAACACAAATACTTGAATGCAAAATTCTGTAGAGAGCTTTCTGAAGATTTTTGAGTGGTAAACAACTTAAAGGCTTCATGCCTCATTATTTTATTTTTAAAAACTGAGAAAAAAAAACACTTGTCCTTTTATACAAACTCAACATTGGTAAAATATTTATAATAATAATTCAAAGTCAATGTGCAGAATTGCATATGGAGAGCTACATATGTATTATTAAGAGAGACCACCAACATCCTTTTTGCCTCTTGCATATAATCCACTGTATAACTTGTCATTGTCCTTCAATTGTGATTTCATAATCTGATTGAAGTTTAATTGTAACTACAATTTAGTGTTTATAACATGTCAGATGTTACATTCTCATTTGTATATTTTAGAATTTATTTTTATCATTATAACTAACCAGCTTTCAATTAGTGTTAAGTAATTGCAAATCACTAGTCAAGATACAAATGTACTCATATTTTACTTTTGAACATAAAGAATGTGAAGGATAGATGAATGAAATGATCAAGGTTGTGTACTTACTACATTAGGGATATATTAAGGGTGTGAATGAAGATAATACTTCCTTAAACATTCAGAGTTTTATAGTCTCTTGTAGTGAATAAATTGAATTTTATACAAAATATTTCCCAATTTCATTATTTTCCTGCATTGAGATTACAACTGTATGCAAGGAATGTTAGTTATTTGGATCTAATGTTAAAGGTACCTAAAAGAAGCTGTTTTAATCTCTAGAACTCCAATACCAATAATAACAGAAATAAAACCTCCCTCACATATGACTAACAGGGGGTATTGATATAGAAAATTTTCATTCTAAAGAAAACAGAGTAGTATAACAAAAACTAAGAAACAATACATATTTCTTAAAATGTTTATATATCCTTCCCTGTTCACTATTTTTTGTGCTTGTTTCATTTTCTTTTCAATACAGGCAAGTTCTGCCTTTGTGTGTCAGCTTATTCTCTGCTTATGTACAATATCAACAAAGATTAAAAAATATTCTATGTGGGCTGATGTAAGCAGAGTTAGGGAACAGAAAGAGATTGTACTTTCAAGTATGTTTGGGTTTCTTGTGTCATTTTGGTGTTGAAGACACATTCTGAAAATTGGGTTGCATGGGATTTTTTTTCTTTTTTTGTGTGAATATCATAATTTTGGTAAGATAATTATATCACTAACTAATATGGTCCCTGTAATCATAAAAATACATTTAATTTACTGTTGATGACAACATGCTTGTACAATATATGGCTATATGCATAAACTCAAATAATAAATATTTAACTGTAACTTTATTAACTATATGCACCTCAAATGTACATTGATAATGTTTATTTTAACTTCCATGAAATCCAATCAATAGTCTGTCACTTTATTATAGACAAAATATTTAGGGAATAGATATTGTAGTAGATTTGTGTTTAAATACAAAATGGAAGAATTGTTAGATCTAAGCTTGGCAAGAGGAAGTACCCACTTAATGAAAAGTACTTATTGCTTTATTGTCAACATGTTATACAACTGTTGCTCTCTGGCTTTAACCATCAACATACCAATTCTGAATTATAAAATAAATTATCTGCAAAATGATAAATGCCCATATTATAACAAGAATTCTGAAAAGTTTGCACTCTAATATATGTGGACTAAAGTTTGAGAGCTCAGCTAAACATATTAAACCATGTCAAAAATCATTGCAATTATTATTGCTCACTAGCTATATGTGCACATCTAATAGAGAATAAAGGAAAAGTGCCATAGTTTTGTGGCATGTATGAGTCACAATTAAATATTTAAATTTATTAGTGATTTTCAGTCACATTATTCATGGGCTGTCTTTCAGGTATAAGAACAGTGAGATCTTGTGAAGAACATCAAGTTCTTGAATAGACCCATCCATAGACTGCTAGAGTGACAAACATCACTTTACTACTCTTAATTAATTTGCAGCCAATATAAGCCACATTTGTATCCCTATTTATTATGAGTATCTTCTTGTGGTGGTGGTTTGAAGAAAATGGCCTCCAACTGAAATGGCACTATTAGGAGGTATGTCTTTGTTGGAGGAAGTGCATCACTGTGAGGGCAGATTTTGAGGACTTTTTTGTTCAAACTTTGCTCAGTGTGATACTTAGTTCACCCCTGTAATCAGAAGTTTTCTCCAGTCCCATCTGACCCTGAAGTCCCACAGCAGCTTATAAAATAATCACTCAGAGTCTTAATATTATTTACCAACTGTATGGTCTATGGCAGACCTCTTGCTAGCTAGCTGTTAAATCTTAAATTAACCCATTCCTATTAATCTATGTTTTGCCAAGTGTTTCATGGCTTACCGGTCTGCTGCCATGCTGTTCCTTTGGCTGCAGGCTAGTGTCTCTTCCCAGACTCTGCCTTTCTTTTTTCTTCCTCTTTCCTTGGATATCCCACCTGCCTCTAAGCTGCCTTGCCATAGGCCAAAACAACTTATTTATTAACCAATTTCTGTATGCTTATATATTCACAGCATACAGAAAGACATCTCCAGCAACTTCCCGTTGCCATATGACCAAGATGTAGACAGCACCATGTTTGCCTGCCCCATGCCATGCTCCCAGAGGTGATGATAATGGACTGAACCTCTGAAACTGTAAGCAAGTCACGTTGATTAAATGTTTTCCTTATAAGAGTTGTGGTGGTCATGGTGTCTCTTCACAGCAAAAGAAACCTTAAAGCACCTCCCCTCTAGGCAGACTCCCCAATTTCTTTCCAAATGATGATAATTGATGGGAACATCAGGATTCAGTTATAAACAAATTCGGGAATATGCTGATAATTTTCTGTTTATTTAAATACATCCTACATATATCCTGGGCTGTTTTTGTCTATATCACAATATTTTGGGAGACTGAGGAAGAATTCTTTAGCTTGCTAAAGTCTGATCATTTATCACAAATATATATTAGGAAACATACATATCCTATCACTTAAGGGAAATGTAATAAAAAAGGAAATTGAACCAAAAATCCCAATTCTCTGAGTTCTATTACAAAATGCAAAATTTTTTTCTGGAATCCAATTTCTCTAAGCCTCAGTGTTTTCTTTTAGTTAAAATAAAGGAACAATAATATTGAGTTCACAAGATGAAATTTGTTTAGCTAACATATGTATTAAATGACAAAACCTAAGATGAACTATCCAACAGAGTAAATGCTCAGGTATTATACTAAATGTGACATCCCAATAGCTACCTTCACGTCCTGTCTGCATATCCAACTCCATAAGAGAATATATTGTTTTTTCTCCATAGAACATCTTGCTGTTGAGATAGCATGCTTAGGCTTCTATTTCTTGATAGTCTACAACAGTATAAGTGGCTCCTATAACTCCACTGCCTTTAGTACTAACATTCTCTTAATTATACTTCTCTGGTCTAAACTTTTATCTAATCCTTGTGAATTGTCTTATTTAATTTTTTATAATATGCTCTTTTTAATGGAAAACCTTGTAGTCTGAGTATAAACTCTTGAATTGCAAGTCAACTTTGATAGACAAATAATAAGGAAATAAGGACAAATAAGGAAAATCAAGAGAATTTCAGAAATCAACTGAATCTGGAGAGATACCTCTCTCTCTCTCTTTCTCTCTCTCTCTGTGTACATGTGCGTGTGTGTTTGTGTGTGTGTGAATGTGTGCATTCATGCATGTGTACATATGCATGAGTATGAGAGAGAAATTTCTCATCTTCATAGTTTTATCTACTAATTGTCATTTTATATAAAACCTATCATCTACAAAATTACATCTCTATAATTCCTGATGTTTGAATTGGATTTATCTGTAGATAAATCATGATTTTAAATATGATAAGGAAGCTCGCTCCTTGGAAGACTGACGGAAGGAAAACTGGGGTCAGGATGTAGAATAAATAAATAAAATAAATTTAAAAATTGGTGGTTGTGGTAGGGCTGGTAGACAGAGGAAGGAGGATCCCTGTCTAATTAGGATCCTTAAACTGACTGCATAGCTTCAGGACAATAAGAGACCCTACCTCAAAAATGATAGGTGGTATTCTTGAAGACAACCCTCAAAGTTGTCTTCTGGCCTTCACAGGCACATGTGCATACACAAGAACTCACATAAACATAAACAAGCACATATACACAAATATATATATATATATATTTGAATCCCAGAACATGGAGAAATCAAACTGGCACTGACTTGAAAGCTTCAGCCTTACTCTAAAGATTTAATAGTGTTGGAAGGTGCTATTCACACTACCAAAAAAGAAGAGCAATCTTCAGTACTATACGTCTATGAAGGCATTGAATGTCAACAACAATGAATGGTCTGGCAAGAATTATTGACTGGACAATAATGACATGAACACCATGTAGATAACCAACACTTTATGATTGAATTTAATGTCCACTTTACAAGATGAATCCTATACCTGGTGTAATTATAAGGCCAGGAACTACCTGGTGTAATTATAAGGCCAGGAACCTATGGATAGACAGATCATATGCTCTAGGGGAGAATCTACTACTATTACTCTGCTAAATGGATATAATATTAAACTGACCCATACTGACTTATCATTATGCCCATAGATCAATGTATCTGTCACCCTCATAAAAGAAGCTTGATTAACACAGAGATCAACAACTGGTCCAGGTGAAGAGAATAGGAAAGTGAAAGAGCATTGAACGCTTCGTCCTAAATGAAACATTTATGTCACACTCTCCTCCTATCATAGCTTAGGGATCACACAGGAAAAGGGTTTGGAAAGAATATAAGAGCCAGTGAAAGTGGATAAACACAAAGATTGTTTTGTGGACACAATATGACAGCTAAAGATATGAACTCAGAGTTGTCATGATAACATAAACCAGACCAAATTACAGTATGCAAATGGGAGGAGAACATAAAATCCCATCCTTAGAGTAGCTATTGGCAACTGACAGTTGCTAGGAGAAAGAACACACACACACACACACACACACACACACACACACACACACACACACACACACACACACATATATATATATATATATATATATATATATATACAGAGAGACAGAGACAGAGATAGTGTGTTATCCCTGGTAAGTTGATCATAATCAAATGGAAGGCCACACATACATGAATATATAAACATCACACATGGGACTTGATTTTCTTTCTTTCTTTTCTTTTTCATTAAATAGAACACAAAATTTGGTTGATAGGTAAGGTTGAGGGGTAAGATCTGAGGATATTTGAGGCATGAATGAATAGGATCAAAACTCCTATAAATTTCAAAAAGGTTTTAATTTAAAAAATTCCACTTGGAGAAAAATAAAAATCCAATACAATATATCATAATATAGTTATTTAAATGTATTTTACAGCGAGGTTTTATTAATATCAACTCCTAATAAATTATCTAGTCTTCTTCACTGCTATAACAAAAAAACAACTATGAACTGAAAATATCCTGTTATGCGGCATAATTAACAGACATGTAATACCTTTTATCACCTTTTAAGAATAGTCACACTAACAGAAAAACAAAAGGTATTTAATTCTATAGCAAACATTAAATGCAGGTAAGCATGACTGATGGTAACCCAGTGAAGTTTCTGTACAATGAATATTATGCAGTTGCAGAGTAAATGTGGGCTGGAATTTATAATTTGATCATTTGGCAAAAGCAAGCATTCTGGCAGCTTTCTTGCTTGGCTCAAATATTGGAATGGCACAGCCCTGCAATTGTTGTTTGGTTAGAGTAGGAAAAGAATCTCAGAGTTGTTCACAGTTGTGTTGCTATTGTATGTTGTAAAGAAAGTAGTGTTTTCAATGTTCAGTTCTGATAGAAAAAGTTAAAAGTCGTCTCATGGTCAACTGTTTTCATATAGATAGCCTTTGATGAATCCAACATTGTGATTAAGAAGCCTAAAACTCCTTGACAATACGTAATTTTGTGGTTCTTTTGATGAACACTTCCACTTTACCAACAGAAGGATATGAAGACAACACTTGGCTAATTTTTTTTCCATACCTAATTTCAAACCTGTGTATTTAGTGATATAGTTTTCATTAAAAGGAATGTTGTATATGGGTATACATGATGATTATACTCATTTCTTTAAACTTATAGAAAAATACCTTTGGTGTCTTACAAATTTTGACATTAAACTGAATGGAAAAAATAATAATCTTTTTCCATCATTTGCCTCTTTTAAAATTGAATCATTTTTCTAATGTCTAGTTTCAATACTTTATATAACCATACCACAACCCACTGACCCAGAGAGGTTAGGTAACAAGGATGGTTCAAGGAGGGAAGTGTGACTCTCCCAGGGAAGGGAAATAAAAGTGATCTCCTGGTTGGACTGGGGGTGGGGAGGCATAGGAACTTGAGGGATCCTGTTGGGGGCTGGGTGGAGAGGAAGAGTGCTAAGAAAGATGACTGGAAGGGAGGGGTGGTTACAGAGATTGGTAGAAGATTGGTGGGAGGGAAACTTCCAGGAGTCTACAAGGATGGCCTCTGCAAAGACTCCTGGCAGCAGTGACTGCATGCTCTGAATGGGCCAGCGCCTGTCACCCTGATTGGTGACTACCCTGGGTTGTCAACAGAGAGCCTTCATCCAGGGACTGATGGAGGCATGTTTAGACACCCAGGGACCAACATTGGGCCTAGCTCAGGGAGTCCTGCTGAGGAGAGGAAGGAGGGATTGTAGGAGCTAGGGGATCAGGGACATGGATGGGGAGGAGGACACAGAAACGGACCAGCCTGGCACATGGGAACTCACAGTCTGAATAAACAACCGGGAAGCCTTATGGGACCGATCTAGGTCCTCTGAATATATGTGACAGTCCTGTAGCTTGGTCTGTTTCTGGAACTCCTGGCAATGGGAGCAGGCCTGTCCCTGGTGCTTTGACTGGCTCTTAGAAACCTGTTCCTCATGCTGGATTGCCTTGCTCTGCCTGAATATGGGGGAGGGTGCTTGGTCTTATGACAGCTTGATATGCCATGCTATGCTGATGCCCATGGGAGGCCTACCCCTTTCAGAGCAAATACAGAGAAGGGGTGGATTGAGGGTGGGTGGTGTAGGGGAGGCAGAGGAAGGAGTGGGTGGGAAGAGAGGAAGGAGGGGAGGCTATCAGTCCGGTTACAAAATAAATTCATTAATTAATAAAAAAAAATACAGTGATGGAGAGTAAATTTAGGACTATGAATAAAATCCTAGGAATAGCAACAAAAGTGATAATAAACTTTAAGTGAATGATGAGTATTTGTTGTGCACCTCAATGAATATTTTAACAAAGATTACTTTACTTATATCACACATTTATGAGTAACTTGCAATAAATGTAGGAATGTAGGTCTAAAGTATTAGGCTTAACTCACAGTTGCACTGTAGAGGAATTGAGCCTTCCTGAGGTCAAATATTTTCCAGAACATCTGCTCACATAAATAAGCTTTTGTGTTTTGTGCTGAAGAAACCACCACAGCCTTCAAGAGTTAAGTATAAAACCTTTATTAATAATTTTTCAAAAATTGTATGTGTATGAGTGTTTGTCTGCATGTATGTCTATGTACCATGTGGGTGAAGAGTAGCCAGTGGTCTTTACTGCTGAGCTAGACCCCCAAATTCCAATTTGATTGAGGCCTGCATGTAGAATATAAATAGTTTCCTTGAAGCTAAGCTAATTGTTATCTAACTTGAAATCAAGTATTTCACCTCACAGCTGAGGAGACATGGTTGCTTATCTATCTTAATAAATGGGTTGAGTTTCTAATTCACTAATAGTTTCACTATAGCTTCAAATAATTATGTCCCAAATTTTCCTTTGCTGTATGTACTTGTGTGTCATGATAACCTTCAAGGAACAGTTTCTTTTCCTTTTTAATTTTGCTACTGTCATTTAATTATCAAAAATAGTAATTATGAAGATAATGATGAAGATAAAGATGTTGGTATCTTTTCTACGACTTTAATATATTTATTTATTTATGTCTTATATGTATGAGTGTTTTGCCTGAATATATGTAAATGTATCACATACATTTCTGGTTTATGAAGAGGCCAGAAGAGGGCACTGAAATCTCTGAAATGAGAGTTTCACATGATTGTGAGCCACCATGTGGATGCTGGAAATCAAAGCTAGATCTTGTTGAAGGGTGTCAAGTACTCTTAATGACTGAGCCATTTTTACAGCCCCTTGTTTCCATCTTAATTTGAACCAATCAATAGTTTTCTTTAAAAATAATAAATTGTGCCAAAAACATTATTTACCTTCCTTTAAAAAATTCATTCTTAAAGTATAAAATCCCAAAGTTTCATGACAACAATAAATGTACATTGTATTTATGGTGAATACAGGGTCAAAAATTGCCAAACCCAAGTAAATAGTGTTCTGGTAAGGTAAAATTATTTATATTTCAGTATATTTTTCTGATGTTGTAAGTGGCTCTTCTCAAAATTCAATAAACACTCCTTGATATTTGGATAAAAATATTCATATGAAACCCATTATTCCATATAATGAACATATAACAATATAAAAGAGGTCTTTGAATTCCATAATGATGTGTGTGTCTGAGATATATATGTGTGACTTTATATTTATATATATATAAATATATAAATATATATATATATATATATATATAGAGAGAGAGAGAGAGAGAGAGGGGGGGGGGGATTGCCTTGGCTTTGTGTCCTTTTCTTCAGGGTAGGGGCACAAAATCAAGAGTCAAAAATCCAACAAGGTTAAAAGATAGTTTTTCAAATATTCTTAGAAGCTGCTGAAAACAGCTGCCTGAATTTGCCTTTAAGAGAAGAAAAGACACTCCAAACATAAAATGAAAGTTGCAGAAGGTTACAGAAATTCAAGAGAAGAGGAAATTAAATTACAGTCAAGCTCAAACTCACACAAGATCTCTTTATCCAATAGATGGCAGTAAGGAAGATGCCAGAATCAGAGTATTCCCTTAGTTTCATTTCTCAATGTATTTTTAGATGTTCAGTTAGTACTTTAAACTAAAGGAGGAAACAAAGACAGGTATTGCAGGTGGAAGTTTCTGTCCCACAAGCAACTCCCAAATACCAAGCAACTGCTTCCTAAATAATTGATTCAGAGGCTTAATATTACTTAAAAAATGCTCGGCTGCTAGCACAGGTGTATTACTAACTAGTTCTTACACTGAAACTAACTCATAATTCTTCTTTATGTTTAGTCACATGGATTGGTACCTTTTCTCATATGACATTCTCATTTTGCTTCCTCTATTCTTGGCACCACCCTTCTCCCTGTAGCTCTATTTGGCTTTCCTGTCCATCCCAACCTAATTCTGCTTGACTAAAGGCCAAATCAGCTTTCATTATCAACCAATGAAAGCAACATACATTCACAGCATACAAAAGGGTGATACCCACAACAAGGTATCAATCTAATGATGAATGACATGTGCTGACTTTTTACCAAGCTCTACAATATTGTACGTATATACCAAACTTCTATATAATTTCTTCTCTGCTGCTTTCATAAAGAATTAATCTACAGAAAAATTAATCTAAGCATTTTCTTCTGTTTTTGTTTCAATACAATTTCCACATATTTTGTTTGAAGCTGCCAGTATAACTTGAGGAATTAATAGGAAATATACCCTATTTTTATGAAAGTTTCAAATTTTGTTTTGCTACGTGTAAAATAAAACTGTTGGTTGAATTATTGTAAGTGTGATGACTTACATATGGTTGAGGACTCATATAGGTGGATTGTCTTTTCCTTCTGCTGAAGCCCAGGTTAATCAGCTGCTACTCTGAGCAGCAGGGTAAAATGTAAATGCTGCCATAATAGTTTGCGCTTTACCATCTAAAGGAGTTTTAGATTCTGATTTCTTCTTTCAGAACCTTGAGCCAACATGTAAACTTCATTGTCTTGTAAGCCAAACATCAAGATTATATGAAGTATACACAGGGGCACACAGGTCCTGTCTTCAAGCTCGGCTTACTTAAAAACAACACATAGAAATGAAGCATCTTGGGTCAGTGAGACAGTTCAGCATATAAAGTTGCTTGTGACCCAGTTAGCCTAACAATCTGAGTTCTTTGCCTGGAGTACACATACAACAGAAAGAGAATCTACTTCTGCAGAGAGGGCATTGTCTGACCTCGATACATGTTCTGTGGCATGTGCACATTCTTATGAATGCATGTACATGCTCAAAACTAAATATGTTTTTATATGAAAATACAGCATATTACACATTTCGGGGAGGCCAAACAAGTACCTAAGTTGGCTTTAGGTCACCTAGTTTATCCAGATGAGTAACTCCTTTTCTGAATTACTTGTCAATTCAATCAAGAGAAAAATAGAAGGAAAAGACATTTATACTAATTTTGAATTAGTATATTATGTAACACACATCCTTGGAAAAGTAACAGAAAGAATTCAAATATTATTTGAGAAAGTGAGAAGCCACACACACACCTATAAAATTATTTCATTGTCTAGAAATAAATCTTTGCTTTACCATTTCACACCTGTAAACTGTTGTGAAAATAGCATGTTTAACTTCCCATTACTTTAATCTACAGGGTAGTTACTTTTCTCTGAATTTTTTTCTGATAGCCCTAATCATATTTAAATATAATTCTCATAATTTCTAGTTTTATATACTATATGTACTATTATATATATATATATATATATATATATATATATATCATGATTACCAAATGCATCAAGATTTAAAATACTAAGTCAGTTTAGAAAGATATGTAATAATGCTCATTTAAATTTAAATGTGTTTAACCAGAGTTAATAGTAGTGGTAATTAATCAAAGATGCTCAAGGACATACAGTGGCTTGGAAAGCAAAGGTTAAAAAGAGAAAACAGCATTCACATTGTAATTTCTTCCTGTACCATACCTAGAGCTCCAGAAAACTATTCTTTTTTTTTTGTAGAATTTAATCAGCTAAACAGGAACTAGTTTATTTGAAAATGATGTCAAAGTTCTATTTCATTGACTATTTTAAAGCAATGTCTTGATGCAAGCATTCACATTAATGATACCAATGTTCATATCTTATATGAAGGAACAATATTGGTGTAACCTGATCATTCAAGCAAATCAAGAGACTCCCATCTTATAATAACAACTTCCCACAACAATTTGATCAAGCTCAGTGACTCGGAGGTAATAAGTGAATAAGCCAACAAACCAAACATCATACAAATAAATCAACTGCCAATAATACTCACTGAAGCCACCCAGTCCTCTCAGGATGTTATTGTTTAATTAAGGAGGATAAATTATGCTGTGTTTAATTACTAATGATGTTGTGAATCAAATAGCATTTTAATTATTTGTCATGCAATATTTTTATACTAATTATACAAATCAATATGAAAGGAACAGGTGAAACAAAGGAAATGGAAATAAGATTTATTTCATCATGCAATAGGCTTTGAAATCATGAGCAATTAGCCAATTCTTTGAATCAAAGCAGCAAGATGAGAATCATGGCAATACATCAAAATTGCTCTTATTTAAGGCACAATGGTAAGCTTAGGCTTCTCAATGAGCCTCCACAATCACAGTATTTAGTTATTGTAGTGAATGTTCTCCATTATCCCAATCATGCTCTGTGATTAAGTTAGATGGTGAATTGCTCTAGAGTTAACCCATCAATTAACAGGACAAAACAGGCAAAACCAGCCAAACAAATGTTAAGAACCTAAATAGCAACATATATGTTTATCTTGTAACTATTATGGTAAAAGTTCAGGCAAAGTATAAGACAATTAATCGAAAAATTCTTCAACAAATCCTTTCCTGTTTCTGTAATTCAGGATTATTCATTAGAATTACAAATCTGCTTCATGTCTATAAATCTTTATGATATTTTATAATGTATTGAATAAATTTAGTAACTGAATTTCTAGGTTCAACATCAGTGTGCAGACTTGGTTTCCACAGCTCTGTATTAATTTTCTTACATGGATACAGTATGCTTATCTCAGAAACAGCCTGACAAAGGTGTCTATCTCATAGCAAATGTGTGTGTGGCAAAATGCAAGTTCTTTGGAAGAGTCAAGTCTAAATTCTCATTTGTTATAGTGATCAAAAAATGACTTCAATAGTTTGACATTTCACATCTTACTAAAATATCATCCATAAAACAAACTGCAATTTTTCTTCACAGAGCTCTCAAAACTCCCCAACTTTATTCTTCATTTTCCCCAAGTGAGATCCCTTTAACCCTCTGCAAACTGATTCCTGTAGGAGTTGAATCAGGCTAAAAGTGATGAAAGTAAAGCCTAGAGTTGTAGGTGTGACTGATGCCAATTGAACCAATGCACAGCTACAGATTTTACATATTTTGTGTGTTTTTCAGCATATTCTATATGTGAATAATTATCTGAAGACTTACTGTATGCTGTGTGAAATATAATGCTATATTCTACTAGCTTGTCTAATTTTATGGTCTACATATAAGCATGTTGCGGGGGAACAACACCCACCTTTTTACCCCAAGGTACTCTTGAGGAGTGAGGGATAAGAGATTTAGGTAGAAATATAGAAGGGAGAGAAACAAATAAACACAGGAGAGCCCCGGGAGAGCCTGAATACTTATCCACCAGCCCAGAACTTTATTTCAAAGGGGCTTTTTATAACAATGCCAAGGGGAAGGGCAAAAGACCTCCACCTTGCTAGAGACAGCCAAGCACAGACCCTTCCAAACACATGGGACCGAGGCACATGGTCAAATCATCCTCTTATGCAGCTTTGGTGGTAAAGCAAGCTCAGATCTCACTAGGAAATCTCTGTGGACTCCCACAGCATTTTCTATGTTTATATCCATATAATGAGAGGTGCATGCTTGAGTTTCATTTGCTATATAGAACATGAGGTGCAAGAGGATAAGAGGTAGTTTTTTTTTTAACTGTAATGGAGAATATGATGTGGCACAGTAAATTAGTAAATAATGCACACACTAGTGTACGAATGACAGAAGATTGCAATTAATGGTGTGTTTTCAAGGGAAATAGGATTTGATCTCATATATGTCTTGAATATTTTACTGAAGTGTATCAATATGAATCTCACAAAATTGTCAGGCTGAAGTAGAGACTACTAAAGTTAAAAAGGAACCAGGAACAAAGCTGGTCATAGAACCTTGAGATTGAAGTGGTAGAGCAGTTACTAAAGAAGCTGTATTAGAATGAGCAGACACAGGAGAAAGGTTTTCCTCAAAAACTGAACCTAGGTGATGAACAGAAAAGATTAGCATAAGCATAATTTGGCTATTTAATTTCTAATGGAGCAAAACAGGAGCATTAGTGTAAGGAGCCACACAGGGCAAGAGGTGGCATGCCAATTTTGCATGCTGAGTTTATTATTCTTGTAATAAAGAATTTTTAGCAGAGAATTCCTAGAAACGCCTTAATGTACTAAATGAGAACTGTGTGAGACACTGTACAGGGAATATCATAGTGGTGTCAACTGTATGTTTATCAACTGCAAAGGTAGACATGAACATCATGGAAAAAAAATCTCAAATTTCAAGCGATAGCTGCAACAACAATAAACCCATGAATTAGATACTGAAAAACTTGAAAATAATTTTTCATGAAGTGATTCCATTTATTAGAATTCCATGGGTCAAAAATACGCATTTATGCATTGGTATACAGTACGTTGGGATATCCAAAATCTGTTACATCTTTTCTTTTTGGAAAAAAGGTATCTGTTGTTAACTGTGGCTTAAGCAAGTTTTCTTTGACTCCAGTAAATGAGAAATCAAACCATAATCCATTTAATATCCTTTGCTGTTGATAGGAAGTAAAATTCTATCTCTTATGTAGATTTCAAAATAGATGCTGTTCAGTGGGTTTGAATGTGGGATATTTTCACACTTTGATTTTGGGACAACTCTTAAAGATGCCAGATTATTCTAATCATAAGTGTCAACTGTTCATTAGCTTAATGGAAAAGGGTAGCAGATTATATATATATAATCATCACCCAGGGAGAAGATATACGTTTTCAGCCCATAACATTTATGTAGATAGATTGTAGACATAATGATCTTCCACAGGAGGAAGAGAGAAAACAATTACTCTAATGGAAATTAGGAAAATGAAATTAATATTGAATGCTACCATAAGACAGATCTTTGTGTTAGCAGTGGCCTGAAGGGTGGTTATACTTGTCCTTGATCTTGGGAAAACATAAATAGGAAAGGCGTATTTACTTGCGTGTGTAGAAGAAACCTCATGGATTTTTCTTTTGATACTTTGAAGGACTGACACTTTGTAATTCTTGGTATCATAAATCAAATTCCTCAAATTAGCCCTGAGAGACTTATCTTGATTCTCTTTGAACTTGGTGAAATATCACTCCTTAGAGTCAGTTACAGGTTTCAGATCTCTGGGAGAGAAAATAACTTACTAGACCTTATCTGTGTATATTTTCTTAACATCAGATTGTTCTTTGTCTGTTCATAGGAAAGATTCATGTAGTTTTAAAGAATCAGAACAGAACTTGTTCTTAAAAACTAACTGCAATGGAACAAACTAGAAGAATACAGATGTTTATGGACTGAGAAAGTTTTCTAAATGAATGCATGAAACCAAAAGGAACATGTCTGAGTCCTACAAAAAATAAGTTCATCCATTAAATGAATGCGCTTAGACATGAACCACAGGCTTCAATAAAAATACACTATGCTGGTAATGTAATTTTGAAACAGGGAGGCCTTGATCATGGAACACAGCCCAAACCACTTGGTTTCTGACCTATGGGACTGTGACCTGAAAAAAATCCTAGAACAAAGTAATTGTTTTGTGTAAGGTTGAAAGGTTATCACATGTTAATTGCCTATATTATGGACTTTAAGGTCTCTTTACAAATATACACTGGGAATAGCAGTGAATGAAGAAAACAGAAAGTATATTATACAAGGTTAATTTAAAAGAAGGGTGATGGAAACGTGGGCAATGCCAAGTCTTCATTGCAAATCTTTAAGTACTGGTATTAAACTGAGAAATGGAAAACTGCAAAAAATGTCTTTTACACATAGTTTTATCAATATATGAGATGGACTATATAGCTATAGTTTGAGCATATGCTTTCTATAAGTTATCATTACATCTATTAAGCATATGTTATGAACTTTGTTTTACACTTACATGATGTAAACATCTCACATTAATAAGAAAACAAATGAATAAAATATTTATCTATTATAAGGAAATAAATAGGAGAATTTTATTGCAAATATTAGATTAGGTATTTCATTTTCAAGCTAGTGCAATAGCAGGTGTTCTGTGGCAGGTGGCACTATGGAGCTTTGTAAAAAGAGATTACTGCAACAAGAACAGAGGAAGAGGAAAATGGACTACTCTGTTATATTAAAATTTAATCTTCTCTCTATCTACATTTTAATCAAAATGTACATAGTAATTCAGTATATTGTGTCTTCCTAAACCTTTCTTTGTCCACCATATTTTGTTCTCTGTATTTCTTCTCCACAATTTCACACCCCATTTGCTTCTAACCAAATATGGCTGTTTCTGAATTTATGGTAAAATATGATAAATCCTTAAATTTCATGCAATATTTAATGACCCCTTTATTGAATTATTATAAAGGTTTGTGGATTGTTCTATGATATTCATGTAATATGAAATTTTAATATCAGCTGACCTTTAATGTTATTGCTTTTTACTTGATAGGATTGATTTTAAGTGATTACCATTTGAATCACAAGAGGAAAAACAGGATCTAATGCTTCATTGTATCATGATTGTATAAAGTAACTCAGTGTGACTTCCACAAGGCCAAATGAGAAAGCATCTCTTTCCTTGCTCTCCCACTCTGTTCCCATTCCAGCTCAAAACTCCAGCTCCCCTAAGCTCTCATTCCCCATCCCTTGCCTTCCATTACCCCCATGTCACACCCCCCCCCAATTGCTCATGTAGATCTCATCCATTTCTCCTTCGCTGGGTGATCCATGTGTCCTTCCTAGGGTCCTCCTTACTAGTTAACCTCCATGGAGCTGTGGGTTGCAGTCTGGTTATCCTTTGCTTTACAATCTAGTATCCAATTATAAGTGAGTACATACCATGTTTTTCCTTCTGAGTCTGGGTTACCTCACTCAGGATGATATTTTCTAGTTCCATCCATTTGCCTGCAAACCTCATGATGCCCTTGTTTTTCTCTGCTGAGCAGTACTCCATTGTGTATATGTACCACATTTTCTTTATCCACTCTTCAGTTGAGGGGCATCTAGGTTGTTTCCAGGTTCTGGCTATTACAAATAATGCTGCTATGAAGGTAGCTGAACACGTGTCCTTGTGGTATGATTGAGCATTCCTTGGATATATGCCCAAGAGTGGTATAGCTAAGTCTTAAGAAAGAATGATTCCCAATTTTCTGAGAAACAGCCCTACTGATTTCCAAAGTGGCTGTACAAGTTTGCATTCCCACCAACAGTTGAGTGTTCCTCTTGGTCCATATTCCTCCAACACAACCTGTCTTCAGTGTTTTTGATCTTAGCATTCTAACAGGTGTAAGATGATATCTCAGAGTCATTTTGATTTGCATTTCCTTAATGACTAAGGATGTTTAGCAATTCCTTAAATATCTTCCAGCCATTTGAGTATCTCTTGTTGAGTATTCTCTGTTTAGCTCTGTAGCCCATTTTTCAATTGGACTGTTGGTTATTTTGATGTCTAGTTTCTTGAGTTCTTTATATATTCTGGATATCAGCCCTCTGTCAGATGTGGAGTTGGTGAAGATCTTTTCCCATTCTGTAGGCTGTCGTTTTGTCTTATTGACTGAGTCCTTTGCCATACGAAAGCTTCTCAGTTTCACAAGGTCCCATTTATTAATTATTGTTCTCAGTGTGGGACTCCTAAGTAGTTTTCTAATGGTACTGATCATCTCTTCTCAGATCAGGATTGAATTTCTAGAAGATTTGGGGTGACATTCTTGTTATATTCCTTGCCACTTTAGCAATTTATCAATAATGCTTCTACCCTTATATAAAAAGAAAGTAAAAAAAAAATCTATGCCAGCAAATCAAACACTCACTTTTTATTGAAATGTCACCCAGGCTGTACTGACAAGAATGTCTCTAAGTGATGTCTGACCCTGTGCCTCTCAGCTGGAGTTCTTACACACAAGTTAAATACTCTGCTTGAAGCCTGATATTGTGTGAATTGCACAGGTGGCCTCTTGGCCTATAACTCCAGGACAAAATACCTCCACCCTCTCAGGACATTGTTTTTCTCTCAGTGGTTTGCATGAAATTTATACTTTCGGTGCTTCCTGCTTCACCCCATAGGAAGGAAATCACTAGGCTAAAACAGAAATAAAATTAATTCATCCTGTTATACTGTTTTAGATTTCTTTAGTTTATGCTGGCAGTAAAAAAGAAAAATGGTAAGTCCTGGAGCTTGTAAAACACATAGAAGAGGGCTCCCTGACATATAAGTCTTATCACAAATGTTGACAATACAAGTGGAAGAAGCGGGGAGATCTCACAGAGAATTGAAAAGAAGAGTTCAGTAATTGCTGATGCAATCTTAACTATACTAGGAAAGGCTACCTGGAAGGGATGTTCAGTTTTATTAGTTGTCCTGGGAGTCCTAGACTGAAGGATTTTGAGGCAAGAAGAGTGCCATGAGCAAGCCACTGCTTTAGGGATGTGCCAGGTATGTTTGGAGATTCATGTGAGTTTCAACTAGTGATGTTAAGGTATTTGATAAATGACAGTTTAATGTATATAATGTAGATGCAGGTTATTGTCAGTTCATACTGATAATATTTTAAATACATACAAATATACAAAAGCTTTACTTTTATACATAGTTTTTTCGTATAGAGAATGTATTCAGAAATTTTCATTTGAATATGTAGCCTTTAGAAGTGAAATAAGTTTGGCTTCAAATATCAACTATTTGGGGCAGAACTCTGTCTAGTGGTAATGTTTACAAATTTATAATAGCTAAATAGTTTTTTATTCGGTTTTTGAAAAGAAAGATGTCATTAATTTAGGTGATTCCTCACTATTAATCAATGTGTATTAAGAATAAATAGACATTTATCCTTGAAATAAGAATGCAGTGGGACATGAAGGTAAAAACATCTACTGAATCATGGCAACATCTTCCTTTTACCATGACAACCCTCCTGTCTGCAAGGGACGACAGCTCAAACTGTCTTCTCAGCACTCTCAGAACTTTGTGAGTGTTGTAATCATGTGCTATTAAATTCAGGGTGCTTTATAACACACAGTTAAAATTAGTCTTGCTAGCCTAGGCATTACTTCTCTATGGCAAAGGGAATTTATTTTATCTTGTTGACACACACATGTCTACACCAAATGCAGACTGCTAAAGAAAAGGTTGACAGTACTTTGCTGACATTTCAAGACTACAAATGCCACTTCGAACATTCACAGGTACTAGATATTACTCTTTTTTTTTTTGGTTTGCTTTCAATATTTCTCTGCTAGATATTTCCCTGCCTTGTTGAAAGATTCTTCCAGTCTGAGATAATTAGAAGTTGATTAATACATTTTATACAGTTAATTTGGTTATTTTTTTTCTCCACTGTTGGCGTGAGTGTTGTCCTTAACTAATGAACAATAGTGTTCATAACAAAAGACATTTTAATCACTATACTTTGATAACAGACCATCCCATTAAATAAATTAGATCTCATGTCTTTGCTTGGAAAGGACACATGCCTTTAATCCCTGACCATGACATGTCAGAGTGAGAAAGGTATAAAAGGCGTGAAGAGACAGGAACTAAGCAGCAGTTCAACTGAGATCCTCAGAGATGAGGACTGAGAGGCTCTCAGTCTGAGCATTTATAGAAACAGGATTGCCTGAGGAGTTGGTGAGGTGTGGTTTGCTGTGGCTTGCTGTGCTTCTCTGCTTTTTCAGATTTCACCCCAATATCTGGCTCCGAGGTTTTTTTTTTTTTTAATTAATAAGACCATTTAGCAATTCATGTTACAGTTCCTCAATGGGCTTATCCAATGACAACTAATCAGCTCTGAAATCATACATATTGAGGTAACAATATATGGACTGAGAAGATTTTGTGTGTGTGTGTGTGTGTGTGTGTGTGGTGTGTGTGTGTGTGTGTTAGGTAGATTGTTATATATTTATAATACTATGGCATACAGAAGTCCTTTTAGTTTGTATAATTGTTCCTGCTTTTCTTACTCCACTTGGATCTACTAAGCAATATAAAATCCATCTCAGATTCCATAGTTAATACTAACTAACTCTTCCAATTTTTAATGTAATTAGCAAATATATTTAATCACTTTTAACAAAAAGAGAAAAAAATTATTGCTAGAAAAACACCCCAAACTAAGTTCTAAGTTTTCTAGGTTCACTCAATCTTAAAAATCCTGATTAGAATGTTTTCATATAAAGAAATGAGCTGAATGTAGAACATAGATTTTGTTAAGGAGCCAACTTATTTCCTCACTAGTGAAGCTACTATCAAGGAGGCATTGCACAAAAATACGAAGAAAGCACAATGACTTAATTACCCCATATTCAAATCAAATCTCTTTGGGAATTCCATGTAGGGTAATTTGGGTCAATTCATGTAGTTGAAAATGAAACAGCTTCCAAACTGTGTGATGATCAATATGACTTATTTTAATAGTAATTTTTATTAGTAGCTTAAGTGGAAGATGAAAATTCAGTACTTGTTAATATAACTCAACACAATATAATCTAAAATTCCTATCAAAACTGCCATTTCTTAAGCAATCTGAGTATATATAAATATATTGCACATATATATGTATATATACTGCACAGCTCTCAAATCTCATAACACACTATCTCCCGCACAAATTCATCTGGGAATAGAATAGGAACCTGGGTCAGTTTCTCATCTTCCTCCTGCTGAGCCCATCTGAGCACAAAGCTTCCTTTTGAAGACAGAGGGAGCTTTGAGCTAGAGTCTGCTCTGCAGGAAAAAGAGCCAGAAAACCGAAGTCAATAGATGCTGTGTGTAGTTGCGGTTGGAGGACGCCCTCCCTAAATGCACTCATATTTGAATGGCATCTGCAAGCCGCTTATTCTTTCAGGTGAGGCTCAAATGTGTCCTCTGCTCATTCTCTGAAGCTTAACTGATTTTTCTTTCCTCAGATGAAGCATCTCCAGTGTAGAAGTAACATAAATAAATAACCTTAAATTTTGTATCTGCTGACGTAAAGCTCATATCTTTATAAGGATATTTATTTTGCATTCAACAAAATTTGAATATCTTATTGAGTGCAGAGAAATAATCATCATAAACAACAATAATACATGAAAATATCAGGCACACTTTAAGACCTTTTAAGTTATGTTATTTTACACCTGAAATATGTAATTTTTTTAAATTTCATTTCAGATCTTTATTATTTAATAGGTCAAGTCAAATTACCAGTCTGGCCCTATAAGAAAAATGATTACACTTACATATCATCTCTGATATTAGTTGCTACAAGGTACATAAAATATACTTTTGTAAGAACTTTACACATCTTATGAAGCTGTACAGATCCACTGAAGCTAAAATCAAGTTACTTGTCATAGTCTGAACACTTATAAATATTGGATTTAAACTCAACACCTCTTCTGACTCTAGGGTCATTCTCATACATATGTGGCACTGTTCTCAGACCAAAAAAAAACCTGTGGCTAGATAGGTTACAGACTGCAGAAAAACATGCTACTGTTTTTCTGCTAGATGGAGCTAATAGTTAACCTACTCTAAATGACTTCTTGTTATACACATAGATTAGCACATCTGACAAACCTCTTCAGAACACTTTTTTTTCTGCAGGGGGGGCAGAGTGGGGAGAGTTGATGTTAAATTAACATGGTGACCCATCACTGGTCAAGGTACAGAGAATCAGATTGTTCAGCCCTAAATAGAAATGTCTCACATATCACTGTGAAAAGTGATCATTGTGAACAGGATAAGAGTCAGAGGCAGTGGATAACTTCTGCTAAATAGGATTTTCTGGACATGGTAGACCAGTTAATCACATTAACTCAAAGTAGTGGAGACAGTATGCACAAGTAATTCACACGCTTATGTCAGACATTTGGTCAACATATTGAATGGAGATGGGTACAAAGTCCCACCCATAGCTGAAGAGCTATTGGGAACTGAATGCTTCTGGAAGACAGAGTCAGTTTTCTTTTAAGTCAGGGCATTCAGGAGGTTGTGCATACTGCAATAGAAGATCACACATTCAAGAGTGAATGGGTAGAAAAAAATAGATTCAGTGTGTTAAAAAAAAAAAAAAGAAACAAATCATAAAAAATGGATAGAGAAATAGAAATGGATCTGGGAAGAGTTGGGAGAATGGTGTAAACATGTTTAAAATGCATTGTATGAAATTCTTGAAGAATACAAAAGTAATTTAATTTAAATAAGATTAGTTTGAGTTTTGATAAATATTTTAAGATTGTTTTTTAGCCATAATATCATCATTACTGGAACCACACCAGCTGAGAAGGCCATGGAAAGAGCCAGCAGTCATTAATGGGGAAGACATGCCCAGTAGCCCAGGCAACCAGGTAAGTTAAGTGAACACCCACAGCATCTGTCCTCTCCTCCAAATCAAATCCCCCAGTCTCATCCCTAACTGTTACAGAACACCAGCTGCAGCCTTCCTTTCTCCCCGCCATATCTGCTGTTGAGGATCCCACAGACCATCTTCATTTAATCTCCCTTCCCCACTTATGTCTTTTTCCTCATCTGTAACTACAGCAGAAAACCGTTGCTAACCTATAGGCCATGCCTACCAGAAAACCAGATAGGTTGCCTGCAGCTCTCTTTCCCCTCTGTTCCTCAGATCTAATCTTCCAGTCTCATCTCCAGCTCTGCATCAGAACACCTGTGGCAGCCTTCCTTGCCAACCTGTTCCCTGGAGGATCCCACAGATTTCCTCTTCTAACCTTATTCTGCCTACTCATTGCTTTGCTCAGCCCCTAAGCCCAGCAGTCAACCCCTGCTGATGGTAGATCCACACCTCTTCTTCTGCTCCTCCAGATAGAATCCCCTCGGTCTAATCGCTATCTCTATAGTAGAATATCTGTGGTCTCCCTTTCCTCTAGGGCTCCTCACCCAGCTGCACAGGCCAGGGAAACTGGTCTACAGAAAATTTCCTACCAGGCAGCACAGAGCCACCATATTCTCCTAAAGTCAAGGGAGGAAGCAGAAATCATGTAACATAACATTCACCCAACAGATAAAAAAGCAGGTACCATCACTCAGACCTATGATCATCCCAATTCCAGATGGTATAAAACACCATCAATAATAGCAATGAGAATGCCGTCGTTGGAGCCAGCAACCCTACCTCAAGAGGAACTGAATATTTTAACATGGCTGACACCCAAGAAAAATACCCGAAAACAGCCTGTATGACTAAATCATTTAAAGAAATCTAGGACTTAACAAACAGTACATGGAAATTAATTAAACTGTTAAAGACCTGAAGTAAGAAGTAGAATTCATGAAGAAAAACAAAACTGAGTGAATTATGGAAATGAAAAATTTGAAAATGCAAACAAGAACTACAGGGGTAAGCTTCACCAACATAATGCAAGATATGGAAGAAGGAATCCTAAGTTTAAAGATGTGGTATAAACAATACATACAACAGTCAAAGAAAATGTTAAATCTATAAATTTACTGAAACAAAACATCCAAGAAATCTGGAATGAAATGAAAAATCAAATCTAAAAATAATAGGAATAGAAGAAGAAAAATGAACCCATCTCAAAAGCCCAGAAAATACTTTGAACAAAATTATAGGAGAAAAAATTTAACCTAAATAAGGAGATGTATATAAAGGGTACAAGAAGCATACAGATCATAAAAATAGATTAGACCAGAAAGGAAAACTTTCTCTGCACATAATAATAAAAAAACTAAACTTAGAGAACAAAGAATATTAAAAATAAATAATAAGGACCAAGTAATGTATAAAGGCAGACTTACTAGAATCACACCTCTCTTTTCAATGGAAACTCTAAAAGCAGAAGGGCCTGGGAGGTGTGCTGCAGACTCCAAGAGAAAACAGATGCAAGCCCAGGCTACTATAACCAGCAGAATTATTAACCAGCATTGATGGAGAAAATAAGATGTACTCAATGAGGCCCAATTTAAGAATGGCTATCTACAAATACAGCCATAAACAGGGTGCTAGGAGGGAAACACCAACGTGGGGTAGTTAACTATACCCATGAAAGCACAGGGAATAAATAATCTCTGCAGGCTACCAAAAGAGAAGTATAAACAGCAACCCAGGCATAAAACCTTCTATCTACAATCTGTTCTGTCTGCAAATTTGCCTGAGCAATGGGGGCACAAGCCTTTTGGACTTAACTAACTGTTGTCTGATTTGACTTAAGGCATACTCCATACAAAGGACTCCATACCTGACACTGCTTGGTTGAACCAGAACTAGAAAGGATATAGCCCAGAGACCTAGGGTAAAACCAAATAATACTGGTCTAAACTCATAATAAAATAACTCCTAATGATATTTCTACTATATGCATAGATCAGCACCTTATTCAGGCAATATTAGAGAGGCTTTCTCCTGTAGGAGATGAGAGCAAATACAGAGATCCTTAAACAGACATTATGCAGAGTGAGACAAACCTTTGTACACACAGCTCTAAATTAGAAGTCTTCATCTAATCCCTCCTATCAAAGCTGAGGGAACTGGTGGCAGAAGGAGTGGAGGAGATAGAGGTGACAAAGATTTGTCCTGACTGTGGGCAAGGCAAGAAAACTCTAGCTACAAATGGCACCCAACGGCTCGAGTTTCCAACTTAAACCTCAAAATATTTAATAACCAATTCTAAACAGAGCCAAAACCAGGTTCCTGCTTCATGTCTCATAAGGGCAGTTAGACGCCGCAAAATGCAGGTTTGAACACTGGCAGGTTCCTGGCGTGTGTATTTGACCAGCAGTATGGAGGGAATGAGGTGTCTGCCAGTGGCACATTACGCTGTGTGGTAGATTTAGTCTTTATTAGTATTAAAAAAAATAAAAAATAAAAAAAAGAGGTTTCTGGGCTACACGCTGCTTTGTTAAAAGCGTAGACCTACTATTTCTGAGAATTAATGGCTCCCAGAGCTGGCAGAAAAGGTACCACCGCCAAGTTGGGAAGCTGAAGTGGGTGGAGCCAGCAGCCACAGCACCATTTCAGGCTTAAAAGGCTGCAGTTTAAAGCAATAGGCTCAAGGTAATATAAAAAATAAGCCATGTAAAGATGGCTACCACACAGAGAATCTGGATTATGTTCTCTTTGATATTCGTAACTGAAGAAAAACATTTGACTGCAAAAGCTGTTGAGTTATGCCAAAATGTGTATTTTAAAGGTACCTTGACTTCAAATTTTGGCTATAAGGATATGTTGCTTTGGAAAAGAGGCTCTGCTTTTGTTTCTATAGAAAGTCAGAGGCTATGGATTTGTTCCAGATTAAGATATATCAGGTTTGACCAGCCAAGACCACCTGAAAGGTCTCCGATGACACCATGGCCCAGATGATCCAACATCTAGAATTGTTTCAAGGCAAGTGGCTCAGATGATACAGTCATGGACTATTCCATGATCCTAAAATTTTCTTTGTGTCCCCATAGATACAGCGCCCCACTACAGCAGGAAGTAGTAAGAGAAGCTACGCCCAAATTCCAAAATATACCAAGCTGGCCTTAGAGATGTGTTAAAGTTAAAACCTTCCTTTTTAAAAAAAGAAAAGGGGAAGTACTGTGGGATGGTCTGTATGTCAGATTGCTCTGATTGGTCAATAAACAAAACACTGATTGGCCAGTGGCCAGGCAGGAAGTAAGTAGGACAAGGAGAGAGGAGAATTCTGGGAAGTGGAAGGCTGAGGTGGAGAGACACTGCCAGCCGCCGCCATGACCAGCAGCATGTGAGGACCCTGGTAAGCCACCAGCCACGTGGCAAGGTATAGATTTATGGAAATGGACTAATTTAAGTTATAAGAACAGTTAGCAAGAAGCCTGCCACGGCCATACAGTTTGTATGCAATATAAGTCTCTGTGTTTACTTGGTTGGGTCTGAGTGGCTGTGGGACTGGTGGGTGACAAAGATTTGTCCTGACTATGGGCAAGGCAGGAAAACTCTAGCTACATAGAGGAATGGAGGAAAATAGGAGAACAAGAAACTCTAAAACACCTGAGCCATAAAATCCCAGAGGCTGCAGCATTAGTAAAGAAGCCTGTGTGGATCTCTATCATATAACATGCATAGACACTATAGCTTTTAGTTAATACTTTCATGAGACTCTTGAATGTGTAAACAAGTGTGTCTATGATTCTCATGCCATCTCTTGGGGCTCTTTCAATTTTCTGTTGTCTTGTCCAACTTCGATATGATTATTTTTGTTTTATTGTATTTTTATTAGAAAAAGAAAATATATTCCTATTGTTTAAGACACTAAAAGAGAAAAGAAAATCATCATAATTTACAAATCAGTCTAGTTATTACAAAATAATTATAACTTAGCTAGAAATTTCATAAAAATGTGCGACTAAATCAAAGAATATATTCCTATTGTTAGTCCTTTGAAATTCTTGTTCTCTCTTAATTTCATGACACTTGGTCAAACATTGGATGGATGATTAGAAAAGTGACAAATCAGAATTTTTTTGTACGTAGACAATTTAACATGAATTTTTGTTGTGAGAAGATCCAGATAATATTAGCAAACCCTATATTAATCTTGAAATTTTGCTGCTGTTAATTAGTAAAAATTTATTTTATTTTATTTTTTTTATTTATTTTACAATACTATTCAGTTCTACATAATAGCCACAGATTCCCTTGTTCTCTCCCTTCCTGCCCCCCTCCCCTTCCCCCCAACACACCCCCATCCCCACCCTCTCCAGATCAAGGTCTCCCCTGAGGACTGGGATCGACTTGATAGACTCAGTCCAGGCAGGTCCAGTCCTCTCCTCCCAGATTGAGCCAAGCGTCCCTGCATAAGTCCCAGGTTTCAAACAGCTAACTCATGCAACAAGCCCAGGACCTGGTACCACTGCCTAGATGCCTCCCAAACAGATCAAGCCTATCAACTGTCTCACATATTCAGAGGGCCTGATCCAGTTGGGGGCCCCTCAGCGTTTGGTTCATAGTTCATGTGTTTCCATTCATTTGGTTATTTGTCCCTGTACTTTATCCAACCTTGGTTTCAACAATTCTCAACATATAGACCCTCCTCTTTCTCACTAATTAGACTCCCAGCGCTCCACCAGGGGCCTAGCCATGTATGTCTGCATCCAGATTCCTAAGTCCTTGGATGGGGTTTCTGGCACAACTATTAGGGTGTTTGGCCATTCCATCACCAGAGTAGGTCAGTCCCAGCTGTCTCTTGACCATTGCCAGCAGTCTTTTGTGGGGGTATCTTTGTGTATTTCTGTGGGCCTCTTTAGCTCTTTGTTTTTTCCTTTTCTCATGTGGTCTTCATTTATCATGGTCTCCTATTCCTTGTTCTTCCTCTCTTTTCTTGATCCAGGTAGGATCTCCCACTCTCTTTCCCTCGACCCTCGCCATTCATTGCTCCCACTCATGTCCAGGCTGTTCATGTAGATCTCATCCATTTCTCCGTGTCTTTCTTGGGGTCCCGTTTTCCAAGTAGCCTCACTGGTGATATGAGTAGCAGTCCAGTCATCCTTGTTCCACATCTAGCATCTTCCTATGAGTGAATACATATCATATTTGTCTTACTGAGTCTGGGTTACCTCATACAGGATGATTTTTTCTAGATCCATCCATTTGCCTACAAACCACATGATGTCATTGTTTTTCTCTGCTGAGTAGTATTCCATTGTGTGTATGTGCCACAATTTATTTATCCATTCTTCAGTTGAAGGGCACCTAGGTTGCTTCCAGGTTTTGGCTATTACAAACAATGCTGATATGAACATAGCTGAGCAAGTGCTCTTGTGGTATGATTGAGCATTTCTTGGGTATATGCCCAGGAGTGGTATAGCTGGATCTTGGGGGAGATTGATTCCCAGTTTTCTAAGAAAGCGCCATATTGATTTCCAAAGTGGTTGTACAAGCTTGCATTCCCACCAGCAGTGGAGGAGAGTTCCCCTAGTTCCACATCCTCTCCAGCATAAAGTGTCCTCAGTGTTTTTGATCTTAGCCATTCTGACAGGCGTAAGGTGGTATCTCAGAGTTGTTTTGATTTGCATTTCCCTGATGATTAGGGGTGTTGAGCAATTCCTTAAATGTCTTTCAGCCATTTGAGTTTCCTCTGTTGAGAATTCTCTGTTTAGTTCTAAAGCCCATTTCTCAATTGGACTGTTGGTCGTTTTGATGTCTAATTTCTTGAGTTCCTTATATATTCTGGATATCAGTCCTCTGTCACATGTGGGGTTGGTGAAGATCTTTTCCCATTCTGTAGGTTGTCGCTTTGCCTTGTTGACCATATCCTTTGCTCTACAAAAGCTTCTCAGTTTCAAGAGGTCCCATTGATTGATTGTTTGTCTCAGTGGCTGTGCTACTGGTGTTATATTTAGGAAGTGATCTCCTATGCCAATGTGTTCAAGACTATTTCCTACTTTCCCTTCTATCAGGTGCAGAGTAGCTGGATTTATGTTGAGGTCCTTGATCCACTTGGACTTAAGTTTTGTGCACGGTGACAGGTATGGATCTATTTGCAGCCTTTTACACGTTGATATCCAGTTATGCCAGCACCATTTGTTGAAGATGCTTTCTTTTCTCCATTGTACACTTTTGGCTTCTTTGTCAAAAATTATATGTTCATAGGTGTGTGGGTTAATGTCAGGATCTTCAATTCGATTCCATTGGTCCACTTGTTGGTTTTTATGCCAATACCAAGCTGTTTTTATTACTGTAGCTCTATAGTAGAGCTTGAAGTCAGGGATCGTGATGCTTCCAGAGGTTGTTTTATTGTACAGGATTCTTTTGGCTATCCTGGGTTTTTTGTTTTTCCATATGAAGTTGAGTATTATTCTTTCCAGGTCTGTGAAGAATTGTGTTGGTTTTTTGTTGGGGTTGCATTGAATCTGTAGATTGCTTTTGGTAAGATTGCCATTTTTACTATGTTAACCCTGCCTATCCATGAGCATGGGAGATCTTTCCATTTTCTGACATCTTCTTCAATTTCTTTTTTCAGTGACTTAAAGTTCTTGTCATGTAGGTCCTTCACTTGCTTGGTTAGTGTTACCCCAAGGTATTTTATGTCATTTGTGGATATTGTAAATGGTGATGTATCTCTAATTGCCTTCTCAGCTTCTTTGTTAATTGTATATAGGAGGGCTACTGATTTTTTTGAGTTGATCTTGTATCCTGCTATGTTGCTGAAGGTGTTTATAAGCTTTATCAGTTCCTGGGTGGAATCTTTGGGGTCACTCAAGTATACTATCATGTCATCTGCAAATAAGGAAAGCTTGACTTCTTCCTTTCCAATTTGTATCTCCTTAATCTCCTTATGTTGTCTTATTGCTCTGGCTAGAACTTCAAGTACTATATTGAATAAGTATGGGGAGAGTGGACAGCCTTGCCTCGTTCCTGATTTCAATGGAATTGCTTTGAGGTTCTCTCCATTTAATTTGATGTTGGCTGTTGGCTTGCTGTAAATTGCCTTTATTATGTTTAGGTATGTTCCCTGTATTCCTGATCGCTCCAAGACTTTTATCATGAAGGGGTGTTGGATTTTGTCAAATGCCTTTTCTGCATCTAGTGAGATGATCATGTGGTTTTTTACTTTGAGTTTGTTTATATGGTGTATTACATTGATGGACTTTCATATGTTGGACCACCCTTGCATCCCTGGGATGAAGCCTACTTGATCATGGTGGATAATTGTTTGATGTGTTCTTGGAGTCTGTTTGCCAGTATTTTATTGAGTATTTTTGCATCAATGTTCATGAGGGAGATCGGTCTGTAGCTCTCTTTCTTTGTTGCATCCTTGTTTGGTTTGGGAATAAGGTAATTGTAGCCTCATAGAAGGAGTTTGGTAATGTCCCTTCTGTTTCTATTATGTGGAACAATTTAGAGAGTATTGGTATTAACTCTTCTTTGAAGATCTGGTAGAATTCTGTGCTGAAACCATCTGGTCCTGGGCTTTTTTTGGTTGGGAGACTTTTAATGACTGTTTCTATTTCCTTAGGGGTTATTGGACTATTTAAATAGTTTATCTGGTCTTGATTTAACTTAGGTATGTGGTACCTATCCAAAAAATGTCCATTTCTTTTAGGTTTTCCAGTTTTGTGGAGTAGAGGTTTTTGAAATATGACCTTATAATTCTCTGGATTTCCACAACGTCTGTTGTTATGTCCCCCTTTTCTTTTCTGATTTTGTTGATTTGGATTCTCTCTCTCTGTCTTTTGGTTAGTTTGGATGAGGGCTTGTCTATCTTGTTGATTTTCTCAAAGAACCAACTCTTTGTTTCATTAATTTTTTTGTATTATTCTCTTAGTTTCTAATTTATGAATTTCACCTCTCACTTTGATAATTTCCTGGCATCTATTCTTCCTGGGAGACTTTGCTTCTTCTTGTTCTAGAGCTTTCAGGTGTGCTGTTAAGTCACTAGTGTGGGATTTCTCCAACTTCTTTATGTGGGCATTTAGTGCTATGAATTTCCCTCTTATCATTGCTTTCATTAGTGTCCCATAAATTTGGGTATGTGGTGTCTTCATTTGAATCTTCATTGATCTCTAGGAAGTCTTTAATTTCTTTCTTTTTTTCTTCCTTAACCCATTGGTGATTCAGGTGAGCATTATTCAGTTTCCATGAGATTGTAGGTTTTCTGTAGTTTTTGTTCTTGTTGAAATTTAACTTTAAACCATGGTGGTCTGATAGAAGACAGGAGGTTATTCCAATTGTTTTGTATCTGTTGAGATTTGCTTTGTGGCCAAGTGTGTGGTCAGTTTTAGAGAAAGTTCCATGGGGTGCTGAGAAGAAGGTATATTCTTTCTTGTTAGGATGGAATGTTCTGTAGATATCTATTAGGTCCAGTTGGGTCATGACATCAGTTAAGTCCTTTATTTCTCTGCTAAGTTTCAATTTGGGAGATCTGTCCAGTGGTGAAAGTGGGGTGTTGAGATCTCCCACTATTAATGCGTGGGGTTTTATATGTGGTTTAAGCTTTAGTAATGTTTCTTTTACATATGTGGGTGCCCTTGTGTTTGGGGCATAAATGTTCAGAATTGAAACTTCATCTTGGTGGATCATTCCTGTGATGAGGGTGTAATGCCCTTCTTCATCTCTTTTGATTGATTTTAGTTTGAAGTCTATTTTGTTGGATATCAGGATGGCTACCCCTGCTTGTTTCTTAACACCATTTGATTGGAAAGTCTTTTCCAAGCCTTTTATTCTTAGGTAGTGTCCTTCTTTGAATTTGAGATGCGTTTCTTGTATGCAGCAGAAAGATGGGTCCTGCTTTCGTATCCATTCTGTAAGTGTATGTCTTTTTATAGGTGAATTAAGTCCGTTGATATTAAGGGATATTAACGACCAGTGATTGTTCATTCCTGTTATTTTTGGTGGTAGTGTGTGTGTACTTCTCTTCTTTGGGGTTTACTGTTGTGGCTTTATCTATTGTCTGTGTTTTTGAGTGTGTATCTGACTTGCTTTGGTTGGAATTTTCCTTGTAGTGCTTTCTGTAGGGCTGGGTTTGTGGATAGGTATTGTTTAAATCTGGCTTTGTCTTGGAATGTCTTGTTCCTTCCGTCTATGATGATTGAAAATTTTTCTGGGTATATTAGTCTGGGCTGACATCCATGGTCTCTTAGTGTCTGCATTACATCTCTCCAGGTCCTTCTGGCTTTCAAAGTCTCCTTTAAGAAATCGGGTGTTATTCTGATGCGTTTACCTTTATAGGTCACTTAGTCTTTTTCCTTTCCTGCTCTTAATATATCTTTCTTTATTCTGTACATTTAGTTGTTTAATTATTATGTGTCAAGGGGACTTTTTTGGGGGGCCTAGTCTGTTTGGTGTTCTATAGGCTTCTTGTATCTTCATAGGCATTTCCTTCTTTAAGTTGGGAAAGTTTTCTTCTATAATTTTGTTGAATATATTTTCTGTGCCTTTGAGTTGGTATTCTTCACTTTCTTCTATCCCTATAATTCGTAGGTTTGGTCCTTTCATGGTGTCCCAAATCCTTGGACATTTTGGTTCATGACTTTGTTGGCTTTAGTGTTTCCTTCGATTGATGAAACTATTTCTTCTTCTGTATCTTCAATGTCAGAGATCCTCTCTTCGACCTCTTGCATTCTGTTGGTTATACATGTATCTGAAGTTCCTGATCTTTTACTCAGGTTTTCTATTTCCAGCATTCCCTCTGTTTGTGTCTTCTTTATTTTTTCAATTTCCCTTTTTCATGTCTTGGACTGTTTCCTTTGTTTGTTTCATTGCTTTTTCATGATTTTCTTTCAGTACTTTATTGTTTTCTTCCAGGACTTTATTGTTTTCTTCCAGGACTTTATTGTTTTCTTGCAGGACTTTATTGTTTTCTTCTAATTTGTTTGCCCTTTCCTCTAGTTGTTTACAGCGTTCTTCCAATTTTCTTGTCTTTTCCTCTACACAAGCCTCTAACTTCTTCATGATGTTAATCATAAGGCTACTTTCTTCTGCTTCTTCCAATTTTTGATGTTCAGGTCTAGATGTTGGACGTGGGCTAGGTTCTGGTGATGCTGTATTGCTCTTCATTTTGTTGTATATACTTCTGCCTTGATGTCTGCCCATCTCCTTGTGGTTCCTTCTTGGTCTTATCAGTGTACTTGGTTCAGAAAGAGCTGACAGATTCAGGAAGTCTCTCTCTCTTTTCCAGATGGGAGTTCTCTTGTCCAAATGGGAACTCCAAGGCAGGTTGGAAGCTCTTATGTGGACCAGAAGTCTCTGGTCCAGAAGGGAGGTCAGGAGCAGGATGTGAGCTGGGGGCCGGTCTCTAAGTCTCAGGAGGTGGCTGGGGTCTCAGGCAGATGGGCGTGGGGGCAGGGCATGGAGATTGCAGCGGCTGCCGGGGGGGCTTGGAAAAGGGGATCCCTCCCAGTGGGGCTAGAAGGGGACTTGCCCGGTGGCCAGAACCTGGGGCCAAGTTAGGCAGGTCTTCCCGGAGTGGCTGGTGCCCAGGGATGTGGTCTGGGTTGGGCCCGGATACTCACCTCTGGTCCAGAAGGGAAGTCTGGGGCAGGATGGGAGCTGGGGGCCGGTCTCTAAGTCTCAGGAAGTGGCTGGGGTCTCGGGCAGATGGGTGTGGGGGCAGGGCGCGGAGATTTCAGGAGCTGCAGGGGGACTTGGAAAAGGGGATCCCTCCCGGTGGGGCTAGAAGGGGACCTGCCAGGTGGCCAGAACCTGGGGCTAAGTTGGGCAGACCTTCCCAGAGTGGCTGGTGCCCAGGGATGGGGTCCGGGTTGGGCCCGGATACTCACATCTGGTCCAGAAGGGAACTCGGGGACAGGATAATTAGTAAAATTTTTAACAAGAGGTAAATTAGAAATATACTGCATTTTAAACAATACCATATAATTTCCTTCAGTATATTGTCTCAAGTAGTATAGCATTGACTCCTATGAAATTCAAAGTGCTTTCAGCTCCCTTCTATGGTGACTTTGTCAGGAATATTCATAAATGTTTCATAAATCTACCAGTATCTTTATATCTTGTGCTGCTGTATTGGGTAGAAACCTGTTAGTTTGTACCACTCATTTTAAACCAAATGAGAATTTTATTAAACTGATGCCAAATTCAAATATTGAAAAACTTTGTTTAAAAATGGGATTCCTAAGTACATACACCATGCTGTTATCCAGGTGAGCTAAGTTTTAATCCTGATTGAGTCAGTCAGTAAGAACAACTACTATTTAAGGAATTTCAGTTTTCTAGAAACTCTTTCTTTACCCAAATGTAATTGTTAGAATTTTTGTTCAGCTCCAAGGAGATTCTAAGGTTCTATATGATGATGTTTTGTAACAGTAAACTCTTCAAAAAAGTCACACACAAAACCCTGTAATACTGAGGTATTTAGAACCATTTAGTGTTTGTTTACACACACACACACACACACACACACACACACACACACAGAGAGAGATTAATATATTAATTAAAAGCAAATAGATGCATAGCTTTTTGATTCCCTTAAAAAAAGTTTCATTGTCTCTTAATGCCATTTAGTAAAGCATCCATTAAGAGAGTTCCTTAGCATTTAGTTGATATACGAAAGATGAGGCTGTTAATCATGATATAAAAATTCTAGGAGTAGTGTTCTCATCAGTGCTGTCTCTTAGCATCATGACATTTAAGCTTCTGGAGGTTAGGTTTTGTCTTTCTCCTTTCCTGCAATCACTCATCAGAATTTGGCAAAATCCTGGGGCAGAACACCAAGAGGTTCCAACCTATCAACAAGGCATCCCATATTTCCAGACTCAAGTTTCAATCTTAAAAATAAAGTTTTAAGTGAATTCCTAACCTTGAAAACCACTGGTTTCTACCAACACAGTACATTATTTGTAATTAATCCTGAAGAACAAGGTTTTATATATTACCTTTGCCAAGTGAGCTTGATTTTTTCACCACAGGCAAAAAAAGGTAATTTTAATAGTTCTCATACTAGAGTGTGAGTTCCAAAGTAATGAAACGTGTTCCAAACTTGCTCATTCAAAAGAACTGAGGATTATGGTAAATTGGTGATTTAAAGCATTGGAAAGGTTTGTAAAGAAGTTTTTACTTGAATTAAAGTGCAGTGTTAAGATACAATGTGATATTGAGAGGTTTTCAGTCTACCCCATAAAATTTTTAAATTATCCAATAGCATAGCAGAGATCTGTGAATAATCAGATCTTCAGCATAAGTTACCTATCAGAAACAGAAAACTCACCTTATGGGTGAAATGTAGATCCATTTCTTCATTTCTTATTAAGGCTCCACTTTCATCTTAAATGGCTGCTGTGGAATAATGCTTTTGTATACTGGTTTAATAAAACACTGATTGGCCAGTAGCCAGGCAGGAAGTATAGACAGCATAAGCAGATAAGAAAGACGAAGGCTGGGTGAGAAGATGCCAGCCTGCCATCCAGGGAACAACATGTAATGACACACAGGTAAAGCCATGGAATACATCATGACATATAGATAAACAGAAATGGGCTGAGTTTAAGTGTAAGAGCTAGTCAGTAGTAAGCCTGAGCTAATGGCTGAAGCATTTTAATTAATATAAAGCTCTGTGTGTTTACTTGGTTCTGAGTGTCTGTGGACTGGGCAGGACACAGGAAAACTTCCAACTACAAATGGCCTTGTGTTAAAAAATTCTTGTGATTTTTTTTTCCTGAGAAATATCTCAACTTTCAATGTTGACTTTCATAATTATCACTACTCCAGTAGTAGTGGGGCCTGGGAGAATAGAGCTGATAAATGAGACAGAGAAGAGTATCATGCAATAGCCATCTTCATTCAGAGTAACACACAATTTCTACCATGAGGGTTAAGGGGAATCAAATGGGTAAAAGTGTACACTTATAAGGGCATACCACATGTGACAGGCAAGCCTTGAGTGGTGGACAAACTGCATGCAGCAGAAACTTGGTTTTCCATAGAGTTTTATAAAAATGTGTCAACAGCCATTTGTAATGAATAATCTGAAGTAAACTCACTCCTATCCACTACAGCTGGGAGGTGCACAAAAGCAGAATTTTAAAACAATTATTCTATTTTTTTAAAGAAAATTGAGGTCACAAGATTCTTGTTTTGGTTTCTTGGAGTCTTTTCATAAGCACTCAGAAATCCCCTCCCAGAACTCCAATCTTGGACTATGTTTTAACAAGAACTTCTTAAGTCACATTGTAAAATTTAGATACTTTGAATCATTTAAAAAATGAATATCTAAGGTCATGCAATAATATTTAGTGAGAAAAAGAGGCCATTACTCTGAAGGAGAGTGAGGGAAGGGATATACCGGAGGGATGAAGAGAAGAAAGGGAACAGTGAGATATATTTGTAGTATGATCTCTAAAAAGTAATTATTTGAAAGTTAGAAAGTAAGTATAAATTAGTTACACAAAAATGGGTGGCATAACACTTATCTATGTATGCATAATTTATTTTGATGATATTCATTATCATTCTCATCACCCTTTTGCCTCAGTTTGCTTCTTACAAAAATTAGATATATATAAATTTTAAATATGGATTCTGAATATGAGAGAAAACATGCTATTTGATTTCTGGCTCCAGTTAGATTTTCTCATCATGATGTTCTTTCTATGAGAACTCAATGTTCCCAACACCACTTGTTAGAAAGGTTATATATTTGTGCTGACTTTATAGAAAATCAGTTGGCCTGCATTATGTGAGTTACATAATATTTGTGAAGGTTAATGGCATTTTTGTGATTAATATAAAAACGAATATAGTGATCTTTCATCAAATCCATACAGCCATGCCCTATATACTCACTCTTCTTACTCCCCATAAATCAGTCTTCAGATTAGTTACTTTATATTATTGTTATTTTCATCTGTGATCATTTGTTTTCTTTTTTTTAAAGAAGCAATCATTTATAATTGCCTATAGACACATTTTAATTGTTCAGACTTTCATATAAGAGTATAAAAATGTGTCATGCCCAAATGCTGACCTTACTCCCACCTAATTCCTCCCATATCTCTTTCTCCAGTACTTCCCTCCCCTTCAACTTCATGTACCCTTTTTGAAACTGTAGTAGTTAGCCATTCCAGCTTTGACCTGGAAGTTTCAACCCCCATTGAGGCTTTGGTAATGGTCACACCTACAAGCGGGGATGAGAGAGGATGCTAAAGACCTGAGATCTGGATGCTCAGGCTCTCTTGACCTAGACCCTGGACGCTGGAGGTAGACCAAGCAGAGTTCTCCAGAGAATACTGCCTTACTGTGCTACACCTTTCCCAGACACTGTAAACTATCCCTTCACTTGTAAATTACTCCACAAAATAAACCTCCCTTTTAACTTCATGGAGTGGCCTTAATAATTTCACCAATATGAAACCTATTGAGTTAACTTAGTGCTGCCTGTATATGCAAGGGTATAGGGTCATCTAGTGAAGTGTGACTAGCCTCCCAGTGGCCATATGTTTAAAAAGAAACTGTCATTCTTTCCCAGAAGCCATTAACTGTCAGTAGGTGGTCAGCTAGTGGTTATATTTTATAAAGATCCTGACCTTTCCATCTTTAATTTTGGCTAACTTCTTGTGCAGCCCTTGTGCATGAAGTCACAAGCCATTGTGAATTCACGTGTGCAAATGCTCTTATCTTCAGCAAATGTTTCACTGCAGACATCCGCCATCTCTCACTCTTATATGTAGTGATCTCTGACCTTTGGAAGAAGGGGTGTGATATAGAGTCTGAGCACTCCAAAGTATAAAGGAACAGTAAACAAAATATACTAAAACAGAGGAGTTGGCTTTGTATTCAGAACTCCTGGAGTCTATTATAATCTGCTTAAATTAATAAGAAAACAAGCAAGACCTAAGGGAGTCCTATGTGTCGTCTTGAACATATGAGATACCATAATAAAGATGCTTCAATAAAAGTCATACTCACATCTTCCCTCATAGTTATGGACATCAGTTCTCCTTACTCATTGTCACTAATTCAATGATAAAGTCTATTAAGGCTAATCAAGTATTGGTATTCAGGTTATTTCCTATCAGAAGGCCAACAAAGGAAGTTTTTCTTTCACTTCTTTAACCACAAAAAAGTTACATTCTATCATTCCCATAATGTGAACATCCTTCAAACAAAAATGTCAGTTAAATCAATCTGCCTCTTTTGATTGTGCATTATTTCTTTTGTTTTCTGTTACTTCTTTATTCAATTGCTAGCATGCATTTCAGACTCATCCAGTAGTCTCCCCAATTTTTCCCCTTACTTATTATCAAACAACTCTGATTTACCATAACTTTACCATAATTATCATAATTTTAGAGATATGCCTCATCCTCTGTTATTACCCACCAATCAACTGAACCACTGAGCTATTGTGTAACTTAATAAATTTTATATAAATAGAGTGAGCATTGTTTAAATTTACTAGATGAATTTTTTCATATTCTCATATATCTAATATAACATAATCTGTCAGAGAGAGGGAATTTTCTTCTGCTTTTAAATATTAATTGTATTTTAGTGAGAAAGAGAATAATATTGGATAATTGAAAGCTGAAAGCAATCTTAAATTATAGTCTGCATTTCTTGTCCTGACTTATTTAAAACAGTTGATTGTGAGGACTGAGGAAATATCCATGGGGCTCTTAGTGTAACCAGAATTATGAGCTCATTATATATAAAGCAAAGATAATTAAAATATGTCTTTTTTATTATGTGCTTATGCTTGCATAGTGTTTTTAGTGTATATGTGTATACTTGCCTGTTTGCATGTTTGTATGTTCACAATACATTGATATCAGAATATCTTATTGTTATTCAAACAGAGTCTCTCAGTGAATCTAGACTTTTATATTTCAAGTAGACTGTCTGGCCAGGAAACTCTCAATATATGAAGAGATTTACCTACCCTGAGCATGGGGATTAGAGGCTTGTGCCAACATTACTGGCATCTAGGTTGTTGCTGGGGACCAAAACACAGCTCATTGTGCTTGTACAGCAAGCATTAAACTCAGTAAGCAATCTCCTAAGCTCCTTTTTTCATAATTAATGTTTTTGTCTTTATATTGTGTGCCATTCCAAACAGTTTGTTTCAAGACCAAATGGCTCTGATTCTGCCTTAATCCCAGTATCTGAAATCACATAAGAATTGCTTTTGTTTTTAAATGAAAAAAGAAACAACAGAATTGCTTCCTTGCCTCAAACCATTCAGATGAAAACTGTTCGTAGTTATCATTCTCACTTTTGTTTTAGTTTAACTATTAGCAACATTGTTGACATCGATGGAAATTGGTGCTTTTAGCTTTTTACTAATTTATGAGACATCCCACAAAGTTTTCTACTTCATATCATCTATTCTTTTAAGTATTCTCCATTTCAATAGTTAGGGCACGGTTATTGAATGAATTATCTCCATGACTCACAACTTTCAACTACTAATATTGGATTTTTTTTTTTCAGCTGAAGGCTCTTGCACAGTTGCAGAGCCTGCCTGGCTGCCTTGGGAGATATAGAGTTTGTGTGACAAAGGTAGACACAGGACACAGCTCTGAAATCACACAGCTCTTCACTTAAAGGTGTGTTTCTTTAATCAGAAACAGTCTACTGAAATAACTGGGGAAGTATTCTGCCTCAAAATGCATGGAGTGTGTATACAGAGCAAATATAATGCAATGTGCTTAATAGAGCTCTTATTAATAGGAATGAACAAACTATGTTTTCTTTACTAAATCAGCAGACAGTGCATTTTAGCTCTAGCCAATGGTGCTGATGATAAGAGTCTCCATCCTGAAAGGTGTATCTGTCTATCAGAGGATAGGGGTACACTAATCCTCCCCGTAGGATTGGAAATGGAATTGAAAGAATTCTCTGGGGGAATGTGCCCTATTGGTTCAAAGCACTGATCTTACAAAATCCTTTTACTGCCAAGTAGGACTGATTATTTTCAAATGTGGAAGATAGGATAGACATAAGCTATCCTTCCCTGTCCTTTACCACAATAATATATACTTTTCACAGGATTTTCTTTCAGTGTCTAAAAATATCCAGTTATCTTGTAAGTTGTTGGGTTTTTTGCCTCATGAGTAGGAGCTTTAAAAAATCTTAAAACACATTTCTCATCAGTGTGATGAAATTCTATGAAGTTATCAGGGATAATCATTTAACAAAAATCAGCATTTTAGTATGTTTAATCTGCTCAGTGATCAAAGTTATTTCAAAGTTTAAAGCTCATATTATGAAAGAATTAAAGAATTATGATGTCTTATTAAACATAATCTACTTTTGTTGCATGAATTATAAAGTATTTGTCTCTTAATTTTACACATTGATTTTGCAAAGCCAAGGTAAATTATTTTTCTTTAATTAAAATATAATTACATGAATTCCCCCATAATTTTCCACTTTCTCTTTCATCCCTCTAAACCCTCACATGTACCTTCACTCCATGCTGAATTCACAGGCTTTTTTCTTTGCTTATTATTGCTACACACACACACACACACACACACACACACACACACACAGAGAGAGAGAGAGAGAGAGAGAGAGAGAGAGAGAGAGAGAGAGAGAGAGAGAGAGAGAGAGATGCAACCCATTGAGTCCATTTACTTGCTTGGATGTATGTGATTTCAGGGATTATAATTATGTATTGGATCACCAATTAGAAGGTTCACTCCTCAGCAAGACTAATTTGTCCTCTTCGTCCTCTCTCTGGAGTCATTAGTTGTCTGTAATTTTTTTGTCTATGGGTACAGCCCAGTGATATTTCTCTCTTCTACATCAGTATGTCTGCTCTTGTCAATCTTTAGGTTTTATTTAGGTGTCCATATTGTTGAAGCATAATATTTTTAAATTGCATGTACTTTAAAGGTAATACAACCTCTCAGCAGAGTTCTTAGTCTTCTAGCTCTTACAGTCTTCCCACAACTTTTCCCAGGATGTTTAATGCACGTTAGGTTCAGGAGTTGTGTTGCAGATGTATTCTTTGGGGCTAGATACCCTACAGTTACTTTATCTTGGCACTGTGTTCAGTTATAGTGTTCTATAGTAGTCTCTACCCACTTACCAGAGAATCTTCTTTGATGGTGGGTGAGAGAGAGCTTCATTTACCTATGAGTATAAGGACAAATTTTAGTATGCCTGTAGGCATCATGAAGATCTACTAAAGTCATGGTAGTAGGTTCCCCGCTCAGTCCCATGTCCTTAATATCTCTGGGTAGTTGGCTGGGTTTCTAGTATCAGGCATGATTTTCTTCCTTTTGAGGAAGCATTAGAGTTTAATCAGACAGATTTTAGTTATTGTGAAGATGTGAGTGTCACTATTGAACATTAGGACTATCTTGCTATGATGTTCATTGTTGTGGTTCACAGCCATTATAGCTGGGTAAGAATACTGATTACTTTCCTCTCTTTACAGAAGGAACAGCACCTTCTTGTACTATGAAAGCTTGACCACATGGTTTGTTTGCTTTTTTTTTTTTAATAGCAACTTCCCTTCAACTCTTCAAAGCAATTAGCAGAAGTAACAATGGTCTATATTTTGGTGTGTGTGTGGTCACTTGGACTTGCTTATCAACTATTTAAACACAAGTATCTAAGCCTGGAACTAGGGATTTTGTTTGATAGTCTATCACTCTTGTGGGTAGCATTGGCAATCCAAATGGCATAAATTCATTTAACCTATGTATTTATGTATATACATTCAATTATGTATTATATGTAATTTTAGGTAAATATAAAATATTGTGATTCCTTAAACATTTGTAAACATTCTTATTGCAATTTGTCTTTAATCCCTCCCTCTCCTCTGTTTTGAAGTCCCTCCTACCCTCCCAATTTTTTAAAGTGTGTGTGCTGTCAATGTGTGGGTACGTGTTTGTGTACATGTGGAATGCAAATGAGGGTGTGTGCATGTGTGTGTATGGTATATAAGATACATGTGTCTATGTGTACATATACCTGGAAGCCATAGATGAGAGTTATGTGCCTGCCACCACTGCTCCCCCTCTTATTTTCTGAGAAAGTCCTCTTTCTGAAATTAGAACTCACCACTTACTTGGACTGGCTATACTCAAGATCCCCATCTTACTGCACCTGGTAGTAGGTTCTAGTATTATAGATGTGCCTATCTTTCCTGTGGGTGCTGGTAATCTGAACTCACTTCTTCATAGTCCCATAGCAGGTGTCTTTCTGACTGTGACTTTTCAATCTGATGAAGTTATTTTATTAAATGTATTTCCTTTTGCCATACCTGCCAACCTGTGTTGTTGACACTGATGTTATTTTGTAAGCTTGGACATTGCTGACCATAGCTACTCTCCATGAGATCTCATTAGACTTATTGTAAGTGCTAGCAATTTGCCATATTCTCTACAATTGCTGTGTACATTTTGCTCTCAAACACCAAAGCTACATACCTGCTGAGGAGACTGAAATGTGTTACAATAATTTATTATGAGTAAGTGCATGCAAAGACAGTTTTCTTTCAACCAGATTAAGAATAATTACCTTAAAAATATCTAAATGTAGGTCATTAGAAGTCATTCCTGTAACGTTTATATGGGGGTGGGGGATATCCTGTTTGTCTGGATGTTAGCAAACTGATATGAAATTATAGGTAATTACTGTTGGAAATCATTCCAGTCTCTCTCTCTCTCTCTCTCTCTCTCTCTCTCTCTCTCTCTCTCTCTCTCTCTCATATATATATATAATATATATATATATATATATGTATGTGTTATATATATATATATATACTGTTGATAATCAGAAGCATTTTTTTTGTTGAAAAACAATTTGCATACTATAAAAACATGTGAGGGAGAGTTTCATGAATATAGATACCTTCAATATTATTTTAATGTAGAATTAGAATAATAGAGCAGCTAACAGAAAAAATTTAAAGAAGTGAAGCAAGTTAATAAAAGAAAAACCCAGATAGAGAATGACATCCGATGTCCATTGTTGCTTCTTTGCTGCCAACAAAACGAGTTAATGCAGACCACTCATAATCAATGCTGTAACTTTTAATAAAATTTCATACATACACATACATAATTTTTTGGCAAATGTAAATTGTATACAGACATATGCCACACAGACAAAAGTCATGTGAGGTGAAGGACTGAGATGATAAACTGAAAAACAACCTGTTAATTTAATTATTTCTACCATTAGTTCCTAGGCAACTAAAATTGGATAATTACAAGTAATAACATATCCTCAAAGTCAACAGAAAATTTATTTTTAACAGCATAGATTTTCTCCCATGTATTTCTACCATAGAGTGGTTTTGGAATCAATAATATTCTGATAGAAATGCCAATGACATCTTGGTTTTAACATAGCAGAAAATAATTACTTAGGACAGTATCAATTAAAAGTTCTTCTAATTGAATATTAAATTCATATAATATTTTATTATTTTAAATAGCCTTCCTTCCTTTCCAAAATAAGCATTTGTAGAAATATGGCTTCAGTCAGATCTAACTTACACTCCTTATGTATAAGGCATTAGACTTTCAGAAAGGTCAATTAGGTAGAAGATTGACGGATTCTTTTGTGAATGTAGCAATGATTGAAAATATAAGTCAAAATAACAGTAATACATAATTTAGAGTCCAGCCTCAACACTGACAGTGAAATTAATTGAAAAGTAAAGTGTAAATGAGAGGAAAGAACAAGGCGACTAAAGATTCCTGGAGGATCATCTAAAGAATATGAAGGAGTCTGATAGAGACACAGCTGGGTTTTTTCAAGTGACCTCTTTGGATTGATATCTACCTAGGGAAAATTTTGCATACAAAGTGTCATCATCAAAACTCTCAGGACCAAGCTGGTAACACGGTGCCAGCTCATCATGCTTGGTACCCTCCTTTGCTCTTGTAACACTTCCTGTCATCCATTTTCCATTCTCATACTTCTTTCTTTTTCATTTTTCTCTTTGTTTTCTTCAACCTTTCTTCTATCATTAGGCTGGTTTAGTTACTGATGTCAATATCATTCATTTATCTGAACATATGTAGTAGTAAGACACTTGTCTTATAATATTATGAAAAGGAAATAATACTATAATATTCTGCCTCAATTTACCTAATTTCTAATATATGGAATACATCCTGAAATAAAAATAGCTCACTATATACAAATACACATGATTTTTTCTGATCAGATAATCCTTGTTTTTAAATTTTTTAACCACACTTTACTAAAATACACACTGAATCGGGAACATAAACACAAATATCTTAAACAAATTTTCTTAGCAAATTTATTGCCTTACTGTAGAAGATCAGAACTAGAGTTCCAATTATTTTGTTCAAGATATTTCTAATATCCAAGTTCCTAGACCAAATGACTTTCCTGAAGTCTATTTGTGCTTTTCAGTACATTCATTAATAAAATTTAGACACTGGTATATATTTAATTCATAGTTAAATTTCAAGCATTCTTTGATTTGCTGGATATTCACTTATTGTTGCAGGAATCATGGGAAATGCTGAATATACCACTGTGTGGAGCCAAGGAATGACCGTCAGGTGGGCAATCATTTGCCACAGTTTTATGTTATTGTTTTAAAAAAATGCATTATCAGTATATACAGATGATTTTGACCCAGTGTTGGCCTTAATAAACAAATATTTGTCATTAAGAAACATATTGGGCTTAATGATAAGAATCTGTAATATCTGTGCTCTTGTGGCCAAAGCAAGAGAATGGAACATCTTAAAGTGGCCCAGGCTCCATAGCCAGATCCTATCTTCAGCATGAGGTGTAGGGTGGGATAGAAAGGACTGTTCACAATCATAGTGGTTTTCAGTGGTGGTTTAACATAGGCTAAAGATAATCTAAGAAGATGTAGCAATTAAATTTCATTTTCTATTTATTGGTATATAAGGAAATAATTGTCCTACAAAAGTAAATGCTTTAATTGTTTCTTTGGGTCTGTGAATTGGTAACAATTTCACAAAATTATTTATTGTAATATTTATTATAATATTTATAAAACTTCATTCAACTTGGAATACACTCTGAAGAGAATTAAAGTCATGGAGACAACATAGAACAGAAAATAATTGGAAAAGGAAGTAATTTAATTTCATAGTATGTGATGCCTTTCCTGGCTAGAGTGGACTAATCCTTCAAGCATATGTCACAACTGCTAGACAGCTTTGAAGATGACCTGTTATTTGTAGAACACATATTGTCAGCTATTAATAACCTCAAGAAAGTTGACATAACTAAGGGATCCGAGATCAGGTGCCACTGTGGAGTGAGCTGCGGATTAGCTGAATGCCTGACTATTTGTGTTGTTACAGCATCAAACAAATATATAAGACTGAGTAAGATGCTACTGTCAACCTTTGCCTCGACTCTACTCTCTAGAACATGAGAAAACAGTGCCTTGTTTATTCCAGTAGCAATGTGAGCACTTAACAATACAACTTTTTAAAAAATATATCTTACCACTTCTTTGAGAATTCCATACAATGCATTTGATCTTATTAGCCCGTACTACTCCCCATGACTCTCCTAGATTCAACATTACTTCTCTACTCTCACTCAAATTTATGTCTCTTTTAATTATTTTTGTAACTTCCCAGTCCATTCTGTGCATCCTAAATACTTATGGTTTTAGAACCATGTGCAGGATCATGGTCACCCTACTGAGGGCCACATTATCAAAGAGAACTGACTTCCTCTCCCTCAGAAAAAAGCAACTGTCCATAATGCCTCGGTCACAGGCAATGATATCAGTGAGTTTTACTTGGTATTTCTTTTGTAATTTGATGCTATTTAATATGAATGATTTTCTTCAAATATATAATAATCCTATAAACATATTATTTTATATTTAGATTAAAATAGGACCAGGAAGATGATTTAATACTTCACTTGTTTTCTTAGTACCAGGATTATAATCTTCTCCTGCAATGCCTGCTTTAAAGAAATTTGGTGAATTGGAAAAAAGCTAGGGAAGGGGAGGTGAACATGACCAAAAGTCATAAAGAATGATTATAAAGCTATTGTATTTATCCAGATGATAACAAACCCCTCCAGGAAAAATTTTATGTCTCTTAGAATGTATCAAAAATCATTTGTCATTTGTATCCTGGTAGAAATCCAGAAGATAATATGATCCTGGAAGCTTCAATTCATTAAGCTTTCAATATCACAGTGTGAGATATGAGTGACAGTGTTGTCCACACAGTATAGTAGGGAAATAGGAGCCATGGAGGAAGAAGGGAGATTCATGTTCTGAAGGTATAGTGACCAGAAAAATGCTATCCCAAATATTATCTGTTTTATTTGTCCTGTGTAATAGTAATTATGCTTTAACACAAATACTTAATTCCATGTTTCTTGGGTGAAGAGAAGAACACATTTTGTTTTGAAGATAACACTAAAGTTGTCAAAGCACAATAGAATTTAAATTACCTGTCATAGGTGCGCTATTTATGAAACATTTTCTAGGTTATAGAATCAATGCCACCTCTCAGAAGAGTAATTGGAAGGTAAAGGAAGTCAACTTAGAAATAAATTTCAGGAAACCTATATCTGCATTCCCTTACTGCTCATTGGAAGGTAATAATAACATTCATGATTTACTCATGTTTATACTATGACATCCCAAAATGCCATAGCTTACAATGATGACTACATGCTACCGTTATGGATTGACATATGTAAAATAACTATAATCACTCTAAATCTATGAGAACATCAAAATGATTAGATATCTTTATAAATTTTTTGAAATTATATTTTATATTCCAAATACATGATACAATGTTTTTATCTTTTAAATTTTATGTTTTAAATAAAAATGCATGTACCAGGAAGTAGTGGTAGTGCAGGCCTTTCATCCTAGGAATCAGGAAGCAGAGGCAGTTGGATCTCTGTGAACTCGAGGCCAGCCTTTCCTACAGAGTAAGTTCCATGACAGCCAAAACTGTTACACAGAGAAACCCTGTTTTAAAAAACCAAATAAAGGCATGTATTGTTTTTGGTATAAGGCAGAATTATAGCAAGCCACATCCTTAGACTATGGCCTTAAGATATGCCATAGAAATTTCTCTTTTTTAAAATTTCATATAAGAGTTTTTTCTAGTCGTTTTACATATTAGCCATGGATTCCCCTGTCCTCCCTCTTCCTAATCCCCAGCCTTCCCCCCAATCCTCCCCATTCCCACCTCCTCCTAGGCAAGGTCTCCCCTAGGGAGTTAGCCCAGCCTGGTTTATTCAGCTGAGGCAGGTCTAATCCCCTTCTTATTTATAACCTTATTTATTTCTAATTCACCATAAAATTAGATAATCCTGTTTGATTGCTATATATTTCATAACTTTTTTCATAGAATTCATCAGCAAACCCATTTGAGACATGAGTTTTTTATGGATATGTTTTAGGGATATATTTCACTGTCTTTAAGAGGTAATGAACTACTTTGAGTTTTCACATGGCATTAAGTTTATGTTTTCAATATAATTTGTCCATGTATACTGGTAATTTGAAAAGCATTTTTTTTTCAAACAGTTCTCCAAGTTTGCCTCTAGGTTCTAGAGTTTTCTACTTCTTCTTGTACTGTTTTGTTTTTGTTTTTGTTTTTTAGCTGTTTCTCTTACTGGGTTTTGCTTAATTAATTTGTTTTAATATTTGAAATCTCACAGAGTGATAGAACTTTCTTTGATGAAACAATAAACTTAAACAAAGTAAGATCTTGTATGAGTATCTAAAGAATCCTTACAAATATGGTTCAGTAGCAAAGAGGGCACTATGTTTCTATGGAGCCAGTAAGAACATCTTCTCAATTTTATTCTGCTTCTAAAATAATCAATTGAAGCTAAGCTCATTTGCACACAATGTAAATCTATTTCTCATCTTTCAGGAAGATGAAGCTGAAAATTAAGAGAATGGATTATTAATGTCTGGTAAAGGCCTATTTCTAATACTTGACTAAGTTGTTGAGCCTTTCAGAATAGAAAGACTCAGGAAGAAAGAAGACAGTGCTTTTCAGTAGTGAGAAAGATGGTAGGTCTAGAAGATTTGCTGACATTTGTTTTACAAGGTATTACTCTCATGATGACAATGGAACCCTTTAGGTCTAATCACCTCACAGTGATGATACCTATTAATACAATGCACTTGGAAGGTAAGACTCAGTATGTGAATGTTCTAGTGATAGGAGCATTCAGACCATTGCAAATACTCACTAGAAGAAAAAGTCTACATTCCCTTATCACACCAGCTATATTCTGTTTTGAGCTATGATGAATTTAATGGAATATTGTCATCCAGAGCAGTAAAAGAATTGATCTTACAAAGAGCAACTCACTTTTCTGTTTTTTTTTTTTTTTTTTTTTTTTTTATTGACTGGTCCATTGTATTCTGTAAGAAATTTGCAAGCACTAAAATTTATATAAATATAAGGTACATTTTCAAAATAAACACATCATTCATTCCTGAGGTGTTTGTTGTTTGTTTGTTTGTTTGTTTGTTTCAGGACTTGTGTTTCTGAGACTGGATTGTATTGATTTTCCAAACTGGCTAGTAAATCTTTGAAATTCTTTTTAATGCAAGAGAGTGTAAAAGATTAAACAGGAAAAATAAATTATTAATTCCACCACATTTTCAGGGGCTTTGTGTTTCACTGCTCGAATTCAAACAGTACCAAATCCATCTAATAAATGTCTGAAAGGGAAGAGTCTTGCTTTAACTGGAATTGCTGAGAATGTTTGTTCTCTGAGGATGTCTGCTATCTCCCAAACAGTTAGATAGTCCCCACATGAAAATCTAGGTACTTGTTTAAAACTTTATTGCAATAGCTAATATGTAGTGTTATGAGTGTTATGAGAGTCTTTCAAAATGATTTAATGCTAAGGGAACACTACTGATTGACTTGAAATGTTACTGCTTTCTGATTGGTTTCATTTATTAAAATGTCTTTAAAAGAAATATTCATCTGAGAGGCTCATTAAGACCTAACTTTAAGTAAATTGATTGTGCATACTTAATTACTTAGTTCCCTTAGGCATTGTATCTGGGATAGCAAATCAAAATCATTTTGACAGCATGCATGAATTTTAACATTTCAGTAAGAATAAAATATGTCTGTTGAACTAACAGTAATATTTAAAACTAATCTGTGTGCTGAGAATAAGTAACCATTGAGTGCACAGTTCTAAGTGAGGCATCATTTTGCCCCTTCCATCAATCAGAGAAAATTATATAAAAGAGTGTAGGAAGAATGAGACAGCAGAAGGATGGAAAGGAATGCTGTGAAGTACTTTCTTGTTGACCTGGCATAACCATTAGAGCTATGAACACACAGCCACTCTGCTCCCATACATCAGAATGGGCCTGTCATCATTTCATCATAGCTAGAGAGACCCAACCCTTCACTATTGCTATTAGTGGTGTCTGGAAGAAGGGCTGTTGTTTCTCTTGTAGTGTAGCAACTGATTAGTTGTACATGCTTATAAATACCAGCTCCCCAATGACTCCTTTCATACAAGCAAACTATTGTTAATATAATCCATGGTTCACACATACATGAAACATACTTGATAGCAAGAGAGGGCTTATTGGGAAGATGTGTTAATATTGTAATGGGAGGGACATAAGAAGGGATAAAGGAGAAAAGAAAATAACCAATTATTACAGATTTGAAATTGTCAAAAATCCTCTGTATACATGTCTTAGTTAAGGTTTCTATTGCTGTGAAGAGACACTATGACAATGGCAACTCTTATAAATGAAAATACTTAATTCTGGTAGCTTTGCTTACACTTTCAGAGATTCAATCCATTATGTGGTGGGGAGCATGGTAGTTTGTGGACAGACATGGTACTGTAGAAGTAACTGAGAGTCCTATATCTTGTAGGCAACAAGAAGTGGTCTGGAAGACATACAGAGGGAAACAAGCAAAAGAGACCTCAAAGCCCACCCCTACAGTGACACACTTCCTCCAACAAGGCTATACCTAGTTCGATAAGGCCGCACCTACTAATAATGTCATTCTCTATGAGCTTATGGGGGCCAATTACATTCAAACTATCACAATACACATGCAAAAATAATCATCTATCAATGTGCGATTCACATACATGTGCACAAAGAAATCTTGATATACACAAGGTCAAGACTGGTAAAGAATTGTCTTTAGCTCATGAGTTTCTGCTTGTGTCTGTTTCTATATATGAATCATCATGAATTTTGCTTTTATGAAATCAAAGTAGAAACAAGATCAAAGCACAAAGCTTCTTTGGGGTTCAAGTATGAAATCTCTTTTATAATGTTTGTTTAACAGGGGAATATTTCTGTCATGGAGAATAACATATATTTCTGCCAAATGTGTCTAAGTACCCATCTTATAAAACCCAAGAAGTCCTTTCTGCTGGGTGGTCATTTATATCTGCATTTAACATCAGTACTAGAGTACTATCTCTTAAGCATTTGGTGAATCCACCATGCTCTCTTTATCTGTCTTTCTCTTATCTTAAAAGCAAGTAACATTGCATGGACTGAACATCATGTACTTAGGAATATATATGTATATACATGTACATGTATGCACATAATAACAATTAGTCAGAAGGGGGAACCATGAATTTGATAGAGCATAAGAAGGGGTGTATTGAAGGATTTGGGAGGAGGAAAGAGAAGGAAGAAATATCCTAATTGTATTAAAATCTCAAATACAGGAAAAAAAAAACAGTTCCTTTTCAATTCACTTACCTGTCTTTGCATTTTATCATATGATGTCAGAATGCCAAGCTATTTCTTAGCATTTTGCTTATAATCCTCCGAAGCTACATCTCTAAACACAAACTGCAGTGTTTGCAAGTGCTAACTTCTATAGACACTAGAACAAGAATGCAATTCAGTGTTTCTTGATAAGATATAACAAGCATTTCCTTTTGGTTTAGAAAAGTGTTTCTCTTTTCCCTCTGGTGGAAAAATCCATCATAGCACCATTACACATGATAACTATCCATTTTGGCTCAATATTATTCAGGGAGTCTATAAAAAGGGCATTCTAGCTCTTTCTTTCTCTCTCTCTTCCTTCCTTCCTTCCTTCCTTCCTTCCTTCCTTCCTTCCTTCCTTCCTTCCTTCCTTCCTTCCTTCCTCTAGAAATTTTACTTTGTAATCTCAGCCATCCCTTATTCTTAGTTATAAGAAATGCATGTTTAGGTATCTGTTAGGAGTGCTTTCTTTCTTGGTGACAAATGTGCTAGATAATTTTGTTGCTATAATAAAATTCCTAGAAGTGGAATGGCTTATACAACAATTTATGTCACAAATGCCTGCAATTTGAAAGCCCAATTTTTAAATGCCAGAAAAGTCAGTATCTTGTGAAGTAACTTCCTTTTGAAGAGAGAAGAGAAATGGGAGGTGTAGTCATTTCTTTTTTGAAATAACATTTACATTGTGGCTGCAGCATTCACTTGATTTTGTGGGATCCCACTTGCAGATACCCTCACATAGGAAATTGAGAATTTTCATTCTGGTTTTAAGGAGAAACATTCAGTCCATAACTTGGATTAGGTTAACACTTCATTTGTTCCACAAAATCTAAACCATAACCAAAGGTGCCTATTCAAAATATAAGGATTCTTAGGCTCAGTGGAGAGTATATGGAAACTTCAAAACCGCAAACCATTGAGTCGGTGGTGCGCTAGAAAGCTGCTACTGAAAATTTCCTTTTTATACACTCTTTCCCTCTAAGATAATTACTATTTACTTTCCTTCATAAATATAATGGACTCAGAATTCAGTCAAGAGCCTCTTTTACCCCAGTCTTAAAATTTAAGAGTTTTTTTTTTTTTTTTTTTTTTCCGTTTTACCTTGGCTGGTGTGATTACTGTTTTACTGCTCTTTCCAAATGTCACTGCTTTCTTCTCCAGTATTTTTTTTTCTTTATATAAGTGTACTGAATAAAGTGGCTGGCAACTGTCTCAGAGTTCAATAGTACTTACTTTTCTTACTGAAAATCCATATTTGATTCCAGCACACATATGCAGTTCACTACTGTCTCTAATAAAATTGCAGGGTATCTAATACCCTCTTCTGGCTTCCATGGGTACTGTGCTGTACACACATGACTCACATGCACACTTGCAGGAATATATCCACATATATAAAATATGAATATATTTGTATATAAAGAATAAGAATTTCCTTTAAAATCAAACTCAGGCTTCTCATGATTATCACTATCACCCCTTACCCCACTTTCCCCATACCTATATAAGTACAGGCAGAACTAGTCTTTGATTGCACACATCCCTCTTCTCCCAGCTGAGTTGTCTTTAACTCAGAAGTCTCAAAGCTGGAGGAAAACTCACACATCCTCATATATAAGCTCCTACCTCACTAGATCATCAATCTTCTCTCTCTGACATTGACATACTATTCTGGTCCTTGCATTAATAGTTCAAAGAGCATATGATCCAGTTCATCTTCTAACTGGAATCTCTTAAAAATATTCTATGTAAAGAACGCTTTATGAAATGCGTGCTGTAAAATCTACCTTGCTTTATTACACGAACAATTTATAATATTTAGACCAAACCCCTTCCCTCTGTTTGCAGTTCTTTTTCATCAAATGAAGTATTTGTCACATGCTTGTTATTCTCTGAGCTGTAGGTGTGCATGCATTTTCTAAATCCTAAACTTTAATGTAAATTAATCAAATGAAATAACTGATGTTAATCATTTTTATTTCTTCAGATTTATTTGTATATAAAATTATTTAAAGTATATGAGAATAAAAGCTGTATAAGTAATCACATCATAGAAGTACAGTGATATGTGTATTTGGTTTTATGGTTGTTGTTTTGGTTTTGGTTTGGGGTTTTATTTGTTGATTTCTTTTTATGAGAAAGAGTTTTTCTGTGTAACAACTCTGGCCATCTTGGAACTTGTTTTGGTAAACTAGGCTGGCCTTGAATTCATAGCAATCTTCCTGCTTCTGCCTTCCATGTCCTGCAATTAAAGGCAAGCACTATCAGTACCATGCTGATGTGTGCATTGTTATATTGTTTTTACTTTTTTTTTCTGGATTCTCAAGACAATTTTAAAACATTGAAAAATAACTGAAAGTTAGTTTGCATAACTTATTTCTGTGACTAATACAAAAAGTTTGACTATGCAAGTTTTAATTTGGTGGATAATATTGCAATAAGAGTTAGAAATAAATTGTTCTATTAACATTATCATGTATCATAGTTTTTTCAAAGATCATTCCATAAATGAAGACTTTCTCACTGAGAATGGAAATTTTCTATTTTATTCAGCTGCCAACAAAAGCAAGTAGCCACTGAACAAACTGAAGGATCAATTTAGCATCAAGAATGGACTGCATAAACATATATGTGTTTGAGGACACATGTTTGATACTTGTGTTCTGTCTTATGTAGCCCATGGACCATATTCCTCTTTAACTACATTGTATGACACATCTTTCCTACTGCAGTGTTTGTTCTTTCTTGTTCTCCTTTAGAAAAAAAAAACATTTATCTAACACATTAATCAGTGAGAATAAATGATACCCACTGGCAATGAGAAACTTATCTGTGGTCATATAAGATGTGCCTATTATTAATGGTGTTTTGCTGGTTATTGCAATTAGGCATGTGAGAAATTTTCAAAAATGACTTATGATGATTAATTTCTTAAATGGCAAACCCTCCTGTCTTCTTTATAAATGAGGATATTCTAAGATTTATAGATACTGAGTAACATTTCTAAATTCACAAACAAAAGATGGCAACAATGGAAACGTGTATCATTGACAATGCCCTTGTCATCAGATCCTACAAGAAAAGGTCTTGCAGTGTCAAACAAAGGAACATGCAAGTCAACTTCAGTGAAAACATTCTCACCTCAGGAACACCTCCAATATTTCCCATTCAAAAATTCTTAAAATTTTCTACTTAGGTAATCAAAGAAATGAGTGAAACTATGGTGCGTTGTCAGTGAGCAGACTTGCAGAGTTCCTTTAAAGATTCATAGTTTACCTTTTAAGTTGATACACATGTCACATAATATCCTAAAGCTATCTGTTATTTTCTTTAAAGTAAATGTAATGTGCAAAATTACCACAGAGGAGGCATTTGTCCTTTACGTGATGGCGCTGTGTCCTCTAACTGCCACTCTCAGAGACTGAGGAGTGTAAGTCCTTGAAAACAAAGCTTAGTAGTGAAAGACATTTTATTTCCTTTTTAGTGACAGCAAATTATGAAAAGCATCTATGGTCAGGATTTAATTCAGGCTGTAAAACTATAGTTTTAGGGAAAGTCAGAATATAAGCGTTTTAATGACTCAAGTGCCTTTCTACATGTGTTTAGCCCCTGTGTCTTCATATATAGTATGATAATGGCAAAGTTAGGTCAATGCTATCACAATGGTTAGAAAATGATAATGTGCAAGTATTTGAAAGAGTTTATCAATTATTTGTTAGGCATTAGTTTAGGTGCCGATCATTTAATCGTATCCTAACCATTGCCCTCAGTGTGCTTACATTCCAGTGGTAAGATAATTGCCATCCAATCATATTTATTATATGTAAACTCTCTACTTGGCTAGATAATTAATATTAAGATAAGTGAGCACATTCCTAAAAGAAAATAGTGGAGAAAATGAAATTTTCTTTTAAAACTAATTATTTTAATGGAATAAATTACTTTAGAAAAATATTAAATATTTGATGTGGGATTTCTAGCTAAACTTGCATTATCACACTCCGAGGTAACAAAATATGTTACCTGGTACCTGAATGACAGAAGTTAATGTATCCAAATAAGTAAGATTCAAATCTTCCTCTTCTTTTATACTTCTTTTTCAAATATGTTTTGAAATGAGGGATTTAAATGTCTCCAAAGAAGTCACACACACTGAAGGTGTGTTGTTACTGGAGTTTTCTCCAGTCCACCTGGCTCCTGCAGCGACTCAGTCACAAGTAAACACACAGAGACTTATATTAATTATAAACTGTATGGCCATGGCAGACTTCTTACTGTCTAGTTCTTATATCTTAAATTAGCCCATTTCTATTCACCTATGAGTTACCACATGGCTTGTGGCTTACCAGTACTTTACATCTTGCTTCTCATGGCAGCAGCTGGCAGTGTCTCCTGACTTCCCAGAATTTTCCTCTCTCCTTATCCCACCTACACTATACTTCCTGCCTGGCTACAGGACAATCAGCATTTTATTTATCAATCAATCAGAGCAACACTTTCACAGCATACAGAAAGACATTCCCAGCAGTGTGTTACTTAATGACATTAGCACATGAGTACTGTCCCACGAACAGCTATCTAGTCTCAGTACATGTCTAACTGACTCTAATTTTGCTACTGAATTAGTGTAAATGGGAATCTTAGCTTAGCTACTTACTAGTTACACAACTTTAGTCAAGCCTTGATTATTCTGTGATCTATTATAGCTGTTTAGATAACTGCTAAAATGCATAAAAAGTTTATAAATCCAAACTATATGAAGGTTTATAAATAAAAGAAGATAAATCAGTAGAGAAACAATATTTGTACATTACAAGCATAGAAAAAACATGCATCAAAATTGTAATAATGCAATCTTTCAAACTCACTATTAAGGAAACAAATTATAAGCGCAGATAATAGCAAATATTGTTGAGAATATGAAAAAAAATGAGGCATTTACATAGTTCCTTTATGAAATTCTGGTAGGATGATATCACTAGTTCAGTAGAAAGTTAGTTTATATTGTCTCAAAAATGAACTTATAGAATCAACATACAATGAGCAATCCCACTAAAAGTTATATTCCTGTGAGACATTAAAACGTGTTGAAAATTGGCATATGAGTAACATAATATACAATTAACAAACTGTTTATGTAATTTCAATGTTAGTAAATTGATTAAGGATACAAAATTGCTATTTACATTAGGCAAAGTATTGTGCAGATTTACAATAATCAAGGATTTATATATTCTCCAAATGTGGACAAACTATGAAGACATTAAATAAACGAAAACCTGAGATTTGGCAACATGCTTTCAGACTCTGAGTATATGAAATATTTAGAAAGTACAAACTCATAGAGACAAAAAAGAAAATGTAATGAGTAACTGCTGAATGTGGACTCAATTCTTTTCTTGGTGATGCTAGTGTGCTAGTCTGGACAGTTGTGATTCTCACTCAATATAGTGGGTTCACCAAGTACCACACAATACAGTACTGAAAGGAAGAAAATCAACACTTGCAGCATAATAATATGTGCTCTATAGAATCATACAATAATCTGTATGTAAAATACTTGATGCTGTAAGTAATTTACAAGTATTGGTTCTATTATATTACTAAAATTATTATTATAGATAAAACAATTTAGGCAGTTACTTGGCATCATTTTTGATGAACGTATCTGAGTTATAATTTTGAATAACTCTTGAGAGGTTTGCACATGTGATGTAGGCATGTAATATATACATGAATTTTATATATAGTAAAACATATGCTATCTAAATATAAGATATGCATATAAAACATACAGTAATTACATAAAATATATGTATATTATTTGGTGCTAATATACAAGTAAAATATCTAAAATTATTCTGTACAAAATTTTAAGAAATTGCAAGCATTATTGATTAGTACTATTAAGGACAGATTACTTTTCATGTAATTTATATCTCATGTTTTATACAAATCTTACTATGACCATATTAATATTCATACAGTGCTATATTTCTCCATTTAATGTAAATTATTAGAAAAGTGGCATATACAAAGAAAAATGATTATTTCTCTTTAAGACACAATTTTTAATCTACCATAGATGCCCATTATGGCAAATAAGAAATTGAATATAGTTATCTCCTTACCAATCATCACTGATGCCAGCAAAGAATTGTCTTATTGAATATTTATATGAGTTGACTGAATAAATCAATGATAACTTTAATATTGTATTAAAAATTAAATTAAATATATATATAGTAGATTACATAAATATATTGGAGACATATTTTATATTGTATTTTTATCAATGCTACATTCTATATTTTAAAATGGGTTTATCCAGTTTAGAATAGGCAATGATGATTCAGAATCCTTATCTCTTAGGGTGGCACCAAATTTACCAAGACAATAAATCTTGATCTCAACATTGTCTGAAATGCAATAGTAATACAAAGATTATGAATCTTTTAATTTCTTTGATTTAAGTGTTTATGATAAATTATGCCCATGAAACCATGGTATAGAATGAAAAAAAAAAAGGTAGAAATCATCACCTGAATATTGACATTGAGAGTGATCAGCAGCATTAAGCTGCCATAGTAACATCTTTTAGGAAGCATGAGCATTAAATTCAAATTGAAATAATAATAAAGCCACAGCCATCTAGAATATATTCAACAAACATGGCTCCAAAAGACAGAGAGACAGAGATGAGAAGGGGAATTCTTTCAATTGGATTTCAAACAACTCACTAATACAAATCAAATAAAGCATCTGTTTTCTAAGCCACAGACACATTTATTACACTTCTAGGATTTTCATACTTAATGCTTCATAAATCAAGAAGGCACCAGAACTTCTAATTCAGTGGGGTCTTCATTTCACACTGGAAATTCACATCTACAAAAAAATTCCTGGATTTGACTAAGGCTGCCAGTAATGGATTTAGAATGACACATAACCAGAGGCAGACAGAGATATAGTGAGACATTTCAGCCTTATATTAGGTTCCATATTTACTATCTAAAGCCTATTTGATGTTGATAAATAATTATTCCACATGAGTATCAGTACTCTGATGACTAAAACTTTTATAACAGTAATTGCACTGTTTATTAAAAAGTTTACATGTCAAAGAATGGCTTTCAAATTACTTTCTCTAATTGTGTCACCTAATAGTCACTGAGCTCATATGGAAGGCAATCAATTTCCAAATTCTGTTGTGTAGTGTCTATTTTGCCTGCCATCATGGCAATCCTAACACAGTTTTTGCTATTAATGCTTCAATTATTGATAAGTAAAATGAGATCCAAGCACCCTATGTTTGAAACTCAGTTCTTGTTATCATTATACCACCTCAAAAAAAAAGATGGGTCAGTACACACAAAACATATCTCCTCAGTTTCAATGAGTTGAGAAGAAGAGTCATGAAAGCAGGTTTTTAATATTCTTCCACCTATTTAAACCATGGGTGGTATTTTGTATTTTTTTGTTTTGGAGCTTGCATTTTTACATGTCTAACAGTCTTCCAGATCATTGTAACAGACTAAGCTCATTCACTTAAAATGTCGGCTAAATATATGAGATGTGTATTTCAATTTGCCTGAAAACAAGAAGCTTCTTGGAGGCATTCCAAAATATCAAGATATCTTGACTCAGATCCAGAAACACTATGTTTTTAATGTGAATTTAGTTTGGAAGATCACTGATCTGAGAACTACTCTTACTGTCAAATCTCTCCAGCTATCACTAACACCCAAATTGACTACAGACCTGCTTCATGGCAATTCCCTTGGGCTGGGGCATTTTTAGTGTGTTATGAACCAAAAGATAGCCCACTGAAGAAACAGAAAAGGTATGGAGCTCAAGAACCTGAGTGATCCTGAATGTGGAAGTAATTCATTGAGCTTACTGTACACAGTTAAACACATTCAGATGATATTGATGAAATATGCTGTGTTTCCATGATTTTAACAAGAATTTATAGGATGCTAATTCTGGTCTTACTAGTATATGGATCACATTTTCGCTAGGAAGAACAAGTTTTACCTCAGCGAAAGAGCTAGAATACAGGGGTCTCAGTTTCCCATTCAAAAGTTTAATGTGTTAATTTTACAATACCTTTAATCTTCTCAACACAAAAATAATTATACATATTCTACCCATTCCTTGAGTATATATTTTATCAGCATCAGTACCATCATTTTCTTCCATATATATATATATATATATATATATATATATATGTATATATATATATAGTTATGTAAATAGCACAAACTATATTGAAGTAAATCTAGTTAGATTATTGTAATTAAAGGCTTGCAAATTTACAGACTTAATCAATCTTAATAAGCACTTCAAATAAGGATAACTTTGCTTTTAGGTAAGCAATCACCCTACTTCAACCAGAACTTTGGTCAGGAGCTAGGCATGTTGCTGAAACATTGCACTTGGGAAGTTCGACATTATAGACTTGACAAAGACCTAGATTACTACTAGATCAAGAGATGCAGTAGCAAAGTTAATGCTAATATTAGTGGTAGCTTAATGTTGAAATCAAGAATTTATCATATATCTCAAATGGATATTGAAGACACAAAAGGATCACCTGACATTGTGAAGTGAGATTTAGTATATGCTAAGAATTCTCTTTCTCTCTCTTTTGTTTTGGTATATATATATATAAATTCTTGATTATATATATTTGTGTGTGTGTGTTCAAATGGATGTCTGCCTATGTGCATACATTATATGTGCATGTGTGCATATGTGCAAGACATAGGTGAACATCAGGGTCACTCTCAATCACATTTTACCTTAGATTTGAGACAGAGAATTGCAATGAACCTGAAGCTTGCTCACTTATGAAGACTATCTGGCAATAGAAATCTGTAGCTCTATCTAGTTCTGCCTTCTACCCATCTTGATTACAGGTGTATGACACTACACCCTGCTTTAAACATATGTTCTGGACATCCAAACTCAAGTCCTCACATTTGAGCAGCAAGCATTTTACTAACTGAACAATCTTCTACCTACTTCATTTTTAAACAATTTCTCCAGATTTTATTTTTCTTTAATTCTGTTGTTTTGATTCATTTAATTTCTAAACATAGATTGAGGAAATATAGCAATGACATCTGGATGGTCATTGGGCAGGGAACCCAGCTGACTTGTACTATCGGAGTTTATTGTATAACAAATGAAAAACATAACCATGAAAATCTACTTTTCAAAGATATTTTCCACGGACTTTATCTGGAAGTAGTAGTGCTTTTGCTTTCCTTAGGTAATTTCAGGAAGCTATTGATATCCTGATGTGGTTCATTGACTTATATATAAGCATACTAATAAACAAAATGTTGAAGCAAGCCCAGTGACATCTATGCTCTGTTGTGACACATTTAGTCCACTGTGCAGAGGCAAGTACACTGTGCTGCTGAGTTGCACTTAATTATGTGTATTGCATTTCCAGATACATAGTTGTTATAGTCAAATTCAGGCACTTTTCTCTTATCCAACCAAACATTCCAAAGCTCATTAACACATCAGTGTCTACATAATTACAATTTCACTTGGCACAGCATTTTCCTGTTGATTGCAGGGTGGAGAATAGTTCCCTTTGGTGCCTTTCTCTCTCATCTGGAGCGAAGAACCTAACTGCTGTGACCACTTACGAGACACACTTGGCACACGGAGGGTCCATATGGAGATGGCTCCAGTGTGCTTGCAGAGAAGGCATATGGGGCTTTGACTGGCTTCTGGGTTAGCTCTTCACACACCTCTTGAACTTCTCTCATATTAATACATTAAACAGCTGTGGATTTCCTTGTTGGATTAATTTCAACTAATGCATATTCATAACTAGCCTATCTTCCTGTGATTATTGATGAAAAACTTAATGCTCTCTTGAAAGGTAGTGGAATATTAATATGACAGTGTATGATATAATCGATCATAGCCACCTATTAAATTGATTTCTTGCCAGCCTAAAAAAGTACACTATCAAATGACATGTTTTCTTAGGCTTCTCACTTCTGGTGACTCTTTCAATTGTAGAATTTAAATACTTCAATATTAACATTGGAAGGTATTTTTAGTTTGTAAATAGAAATTTTAAAGAATTCTATGGTTATATGTATTGTATTTAAATTATCTACCATAATGACTGAACAGTTCATAAATGTCAGGCTAAAAATTGGGGATGACCTTGTGTATTAGTGGTTCTAGGTAACATGAAGCTAAAAGAGGAGGAGTAGAGTTCAATCCAGCAGGAGCCACATAGCAGGACTCTGAATTTGCAAGATCAGGCTTTGTTGTCATAGCATATGGTAGCTTTTGGTATTAGCCTTCATGAGTTCACTTTCCCAGCAAGAAAAGAATTTTTAAGAGAAAATTTGAAAGTATAATTTTTTTCAGTTATCAAAGTTAGAAATCATGAAAATCTTAAAACAGTGTGTATTTTAATATCCCTCCCTTCAAGGAGACATCTTATGACATGATGAAGAAAATTTCCCAGCATGTGAATGGGATACTGCAAATAAATACCAATCCTTATCTAAGTGCACAACTCCAAATTTACTACAAACCAATATTTAATTATTCTATTTGTGAAAGTTTGGTTATAATTTTATTTGAATGAATTTAATATTGAACTAATCTAATATATCTATATAGCTGTAAACACATATACACCTTTGTGTGTGTGTGTGTGTGTGTGTGTGTGTGTGAGAGAGAGAGAGAGAGAGAGAGAGAGAGAGAGAGAGAGAGAGAGAGAGAGAGAGAGAGAGAGATTGATTTTGGATGCCAGGTTCTTGATTTCAATGTCACAGCACATATTTTTCAGAATTAGTTTGATGTCATGGATTTGAAGGCAATCTATTTTTTTTTTCATTGTATAGTTCCTCCATTTAGCATGCATAAGTTGTTAGGCAAGCCACACATGAATCATGCTTTAATTAAATGCCAAGTATTTAGAAAATTCAGATATTTATATTCTGCAAGTTAAGCATCTGTTTTATTTTCAAGATCAAAGCCAAGGCACTCATTCATAGATTCTTACAAATACAGACTCCATAATTAAAATTTCTATTTTAATGCAGTGAGTTAACGCAGTTTTTACTGACCTAGTCTTCCTGCCCTTATGAAGTAAAGCAAAACTATGGCCTATTTTGTCAGTCTTAAGTACAACATCAATAACAATAATTGTGCTAAGAAGTTGACTTAGCTCAATACCATACTCCTTATTAACCCATGATATTTAGTAATTCATAGATTCTACTAAAAATTATTCATAGATGCTACTTAACTCAAAAAAATTACCTTTCTTACTTTAGATATTCTAATTTTGTTGCAAACATTGTAACACTTGTTATCCCTTGAATATACCAAGGCTTTTCCTTCCACTTCAGTTCATTATGATTCCTTTTCTATATTTTAAGAATAATTTCTCTGATATCCAATCCAAACAGCTAAATCCTTTTTCTCACCTGATAACTGGCACTTGCATGTATTTTTCAATAACTTTTACTTCATTGATGCCTTTTTTCTGTGAGTTTCAACATTTATGCAGGCAGATATATGTGAGTATGTTGTGTGTGTGTGTGTGTGTGTGTGTGTGTGTATGTGTGTGTTCCATTTGTGTTCTCTAAACTGTGCAGTATACCCTCCTCTTAAAGATGGAGAGGAGATTCTTAATGTTTTAAAAAGAGTTGGAAAACATTAAGTCATAATACAACACAGGTATTAAGTAAACACTTGGGGAATTAGAAAGACCACTCAGCAGTTAAGAATGCATGTTACTCTTGTAGAACCCCCAAATCTGTTCCCAGAACTCGGTCTGTGGGTTTAAAATGCCTGCAACTCCAGCTCCACGCCAGGAGAACCTGACACTTCAATCATCATATTCCACACAGGGACAACTGCATGTTCCTTTTAAAGTCTTTTTAATCTTTTATTTTTTTTTAAATAATAAAAATTGAAAAAAAAGAAATTTGGTTTTAAACATTATCTTTGGAGATTTAGTATCTGACCTCTTAATAATACTTAACTTGTTTAATCTTTTAGTTGTGTTAAATCTAATGAGGATGTTAATGAATTACCTTATTCCATGCTCACAGGAAAAGTAAAATAAATGCCACTACCTTAGATTTACATATGAGAGAAGTGACTCAGAGGGAAGGTTAAAAATAACCTGTACGCATTACGTATTTTAGAGTTTCATTGAACATGAAAAAGGAAAAAAAAAAAAAAAAGATCAAGATCTGAGAAACCGACTGAACCAAAACTCAATGTTGTCCCACAAATAAAGGCAATATTTATTACCAGAGAAATAGAAACAGCATAGAGAACTAATTTGGTACAATGACCTATGACATTTACCTTATTTACAGATATCTTGGCAGCTGATATTGGCTGATATCTTTCTAAATCCCACATGAGTGTGCATTGAAGTAATAGTGTATACATTAAATTAAGACACTATTTGCTATATTATTTCAGTTTTACCCCAAATTTAATTCAAAGTAACGTGAATTAATAAAATAAAACTGTATCAAGATTTCATTTACTAGTACATTTATTCTTTTAGGGAATGTGAGAATTAATAACAAATTTGCTGATATAGCAAAATAATAAATCTTGTTATTTTATTTTGCTAAAATTGAAAGTTTGCATGCATTCACTTAATAACAATTTTCCTAAGCAAAGGCCATGGAATTTAACCTATGTCAAATGGTTTTGGGAAATATTGATTTTAAAAAAAATAGAATTACAAAGTGTAGCTTAGAGATTTTACTTACAGCCTTATATACAATGTTTTTAAAATACAACAAAAGTAAGTGCTCTTTTGTCTATGGAAATGAATGACATTAAATTAGTGTTGTAGAAAAATTGAAAAATTAAGAGAGAATATATGCACCTAGATATTTTATACTAGGAAGAAAGAAGTATAAATAAACTTCTCTAATGAGGTTTGAGAGCACTCAAAGAGACAAATACAGAAGGCAGTTTTACACTATTTCTATATATGAAATTAATAGTTGTAAATTCATTCCCAGGGCCAGTGAGTCCACCAGCCATGTCTTCATGGCTAGATTTATGATGGTAGACAGGTGTTTCTCCTTATACATTATCTTTAAATTGAAGAAGAATTTCTGTACCTGTCAAACATTCATGCCACTCTTGTATCTGTAGCCACTTGCCTTGCCAAATGTTATTTTAGCTTAAATGTTTCACTACTGGATAAAAAACATCAAAAATGTTTCACACCTGGATAAAAATATGATTTTTCTCTCATTAGCCTCAATCTCGTACCATGAAATACAGCCAGTAGGGAGGAAGCAATCTGGATATGTGCCCCCATTGATTTCTTTATATCCTTTGGCCAAAGTTTATAGCATCTTCAGAATAGGATGTTCCCATCAAGTTCTGGAGAGCAACCAAGAACTATGGCAATAGGCTGTATTGTTCCTTCCCACGAACAACAGCTTGAGTGGAAGTATCCCATACCTGGTACTGTGCTTTATTTGGCAACCCTGTGTAAGGTAACTCCAATTAAATTCCTATTTTAAAAAAAGGAGGGGCCACGTACAAAATATTAGTCTTGTGCATGGCTTCTTAAAACATCCTTACTGTTAGTTATTCTTTTCCCCACCCAGTGTTCTTCTCTATCCCCCTATACATTTCCCCAATAAAAAAAATCTTCCCATGATCCTTCTTTTACTCTTTGTGTCACCTGTGTTCTATTGACCTGCTACCTTAAAATATTTCTTTCCCCTTCCTACCAGTAGGCATTTTCTGGTTTCCAGATAGCATGAGAAATCCAAACAAAACACCCACACCTAAGGAATCTGTGAGAGGTTACACATAGTAGTGGCAATACTTGACGGTAGGTCATGGCTTCTGTGGCACTGTCACACTCACCTAACACACCTCTCTGCCTTTTTTTACATTTTCTACCAGAGAAGCCTGGGTTCTTGACTGCCTAGGACTGGTATGTGGGCAAAGTATTACTTCCAGCTGAGCACCAGCTATTATGCAACTGGACCAGAGCAAAAAAAGGCAACACCCTTCAGAGCATCATTCGTCGAAAGAAACCCCATAGTTTATCTCTCCAAGAAAGAATAGTCACTCTGTGTGTTTTGTTTCATTCACATTTTTCCTTTCTTTTTTTAATGCTTTTTTTTCTTTTCCTTTCAGTAAAGTGTTTTAGGGAAGGGGTAAACCACTTATCTGCAAACAAGCCCCCTTATTTTCTTTGGAATTCCAATGTATGAGGCATGGCACTTGTGATTTGTAGGACTGCTGGAAGGTAGACAGAATCATGCTTGATAGAATTCCTGGCCACTCCCCCAGGTACATGACCACATATGTGCTGTACAGCAGGAGCCAAGCAAGAGGCTTAGTCATTCCAGGGCCTTATGTCCTATGTATTCCATGTGTTGTGTAATCACATAATTTGCGCTCAGCATGATCACTTAATCTATACGCATGCGTGGCATAGCTACATAAACCCATATGCTCATGTCCTGCACAACTGTTTCCATAGGCCTAAGCAAACCCCTCTGTTTCTTCTCTTCTTTTTTTTTTTTTTTTTTTTTTTTTTTTTTTTTTTTTTTTTTTTTGGTTTTTCAAGACAGGGTTTCTCTGTGTAGCTTTGCGCTTTTCCTGAAACTTGCTTTGTAGATCAGGCTAGCCTCGAACTCATAGAGATCTGCCTGCCTCTGCCTCCCGAGTGATGGGATTAAAGGCATGTGCCACCACCAACCGGCTGTTTCTTCTCTTAATAAACTCTGATACTGGGTTTTATTGGGCCTCATGGCTTTTCTCAGATAGTAAGCATTAAACATGCTTAATGAATAATGCAGCACCACATAATAACTAACAATGCTCACACACTTAATTGCATTATATTGACACCTGTGGCAGGCATTTTTTTTTGTCCCATCTGCCAGCTCCCTAATAGCCATAAAGAAACTTATTATTAATTATAAAATCTTGGCCTATAGCTTCAGCTTGTCCCATAAGCTCTTATAACTTAAATTAACCCACTTCTATTCATCTATGTGTTGTCACATGACTCATAACTTTTCACTCTCCTCCTGTATGTATTGCTCCCTCTGAGTGCAGCTGTCAACTCTGACTTTCTTCTTCCCAGAGCTCTCTCTGTCCAGAAGTCATGGCTATACATCCAGCCTAGCTATTGTACATTTAAGTTTTTATTAAACCAATCATTGTGACATATCATTACCCAGTATAATCAAATATATCACAATATTACACCCTTTTGTCTAAATAATAAATAGGAAAAGGTGTTAACTCTAACAAAGTAAAACTATATACTTTGTTATATACTGTCAGTAAGAACAATTATCAGGTAAGAATTATATTTACAATGACCAGTCCATTTGCATTGGTCAAATTCAGAGAAAATACTCCATTATTATTGCTATCTTGGTGAGTTCAAAGTTTTGTACCTAATTTACCTTCTATCCTAACTAAGGAAAACTATAGTATCTAGCCTTCAAGTCCTCAAAGACACCAGAAGGATATAATATTGCCTAAGAAAACATGAAGTTCAGACCAGGCAACTTCAAAAATAAGAAACAGCAGAGATATCTGGCTACCTGGAAAGTCACTTCAAGGTTTTTCTGTAACAATGGGACATCCGTCTTTGGCCTACAGTCCTAAAATTTCAGATAGATGTTTCTGTAAAGGGACTTTTGTGGGACTGCCCTACCTTGTCTTGCCAAAGTGCGGCAATCACTTTCTTTTGTGTCCTTCTTGTCCAATTGGACAGCATACTTTTAGCAGTAGAGGCAAGGGCAATTTCTTGCCCAAATGACTAGCTTTTGCCACAATGGAAGCACACTCATATGAAAGTTCTTCATTGCCTATCATTCTTTTTTTGAAGTAAATTGGTGCTTCCAGGAGCAGATCTGTCTAACTGTCATGAAAAGCATCATTTTATTAAAATATTCTGAATGCCAAATTCTCTAAGTCTTTCGAGTGATTGAAGATCATATATTTTAAAAAAAATATTTGTTTGACTTTGAAAAGGTACCTAACATGACTATAAGCTTAATTGTTATAGATGACTAACTACTAAATTATCTTTCCTTATTATCCTAAATAGCATTTAAGGACAAAAACTTTACATTTTAACGGGCTCCATAGAAACAACATCTTAAACAAGATATATATATATATATATATATATATATATATATATATATATATAATAACAAAAATGTCCTAAAATTTCTATCAATATACAAAAATCCACACCAATGTAAGATATTTGAGATAGGAGTTGTTCAAAAGTAGATCCAACAATTTAGCCTTTTAGCCCATCATTTCTATACTATATCCCCCTTTTTCCCTTCAGAAAGAGATCATTAAATCAAATATCCTTTGTTTAGTTTTTTCCCTGACTATTCCTGGTAAAAAAAAATATATAACCAGCCCCTCTAAATGATGACAAACATCCATACCCCACTAAATGACCAAAAACCACCCACCCTAGTTCTTGGGTATGTGGATGGCATGCTTCCTATTGTCTGGGACTTGATGGAATCTTTAGGGAACCCTGAGAAAACTGACATAATGGTCAAATGCTGGAACAACTAGCCATAACATTTGTTTTCCAGCCTCTGTGTAATGGGAAAGTTCAAGGCTCAATGGACATCATGGAAGAAGGTGAAAAGACCTTAAGAACAATAATTCCATGAATCCTGCAGTGAAAAAATCCCTCATAGAAATGGCTGAATAAGCTGGGCGTTGGTGGCGCACGCCTTTAATCCCAGCACTCGGGAGGCAGAGCCAGGCGGATCTCTGTGAGTTCGAGGCAGCTGGGCTACAAGTGAGCTCAGAAAGGCGCAAAGTACACAGAAAACCTGTCTCGAAAAAAAAAAAAAAAAAAAAAAAAAAAAAAAAGAAATGGCTGAATAAAGAAGACCTGAACAACAGCAGTATTAATAGATAAACTGCAAAAACCAACTTAGCAGATTTCATTTACACATTCATGCATACCTGTACATATATATCCACACATATATACATATATGCATGTATATGTATATATACATGTAATAATAATAATCAAAGAATAAAAGGCTATCAGTTGGAGAATGGTAGTCATTAAAGGAGTTGGAAGGATAGGATTTTAATGGGGCTGAAGGAAAAAAGGGGAAGGAGGAAAGTGATGTAACTGTATTTTAACTAAGACTTTGGAGATGGTTATATGTTTATATAAACCCTGCCCACACAATATCAAGCTAGTGAGCATTCCAGCATGGGGTAAGTTTGGGCTTTTTAACCTTTAGTTATAGTTGAGGTTAGTTTTTATAATAATGTCTTATTGTTTGAAATTATAATACTTGTATCATTTCCTAATTTCTTCTCCCTCCTAGCCTTGTTATGCATGTGCTTGTTCATTCTCAAGTTCATTTCTTTTTTGTTACATATATATGTAACAAATATAGGAATACATATACAAATATGTATAGGAATACATGTATATTCCTAAATATATGAATATATATTCATATATATATATATGTGTGTGTGTATATGTATATGTGTGTGTGTGTATTTATTCTTATATACAAAAATACAACCTGTTCAGTCCTTATAAAGTTACCTCTATGTACATGGTCTCAAGAGAGACTCAGTAGCTCACTATGCTACAATGGATAGCCTCACATCTATGAGATGTATTAAAAAATAAAAACAGAAATAAAGGTGTGAGGAGTGAGGATTTGGGGATGAATATTGGGAAATCTAGAGGGAGAAATAGAGGGTGAATATGATCAAAATGCATTATATCTATAATTGCAATTGGAAAATATTAATAATTTGACAAAAATTATGTCACCAAATATCAATAAATCAATAAAATTGATTAAAAATTTTAAAGTCTCTCCAAAAAAAAAGAACGAAGCAAAATAAACATAAGAAGTATAAAGCTTACTAAACACATAAGAAAGTTTAGTGTGAGGAAAACTGACTGCTTGATTTGGCATGTGCTATGGAATAAGTCAATGAACTTTAAGAGAACATGGTGTTTAAATTTGTCCTTATGAAGGCAGAAGAGAGATTCAATATGCACTTTAAAAATATAAAGACTATATATATCATTCATCTGCTAAACACCAAAAATTGAAAGAAAACAAGCAAACAAAACAAAGATATTAAGCATGGAAAACAGGAGAATGAAATTAATATTGGTATAAATTTTTGATTATCACTTAAAGTATACAGCAGTACTACCGTGGAATAATTCTGTATACATTGTGAATATGTATTACTCTCATTGCTTAATGAAAAGCTGACAGCCCCAGAGCTATGCAGGATGTTAGGCAGAAAAGCCAAAATGAGAATGATAGGAAAGAGGGCAGAGTTAGGGGAGATGCCAGGCAGCCAGAGAGGGAATAAGATATGCTGGAGCATAGGTAAAGCCATGATGCATGTGGCAAAAATTATATTAATAGAAATGGGTTAATTTAAGTTTTAAAAGCTAGTTAGTAATAAGCCTGAGCTATTGGCCAAGCATTTATAAGTAATATAACCCTCAGTGTGGTAATTTGGAAGTGGCTGCTGGGACAGAAAAATTCTTCCTGCATAGTACTTAATATATTAGTATCATTTTCTGTCGCTGGAGTTTTTCTCTGTCCACCTGGCTCCTGCAGCCTCTCAGACCCAAGTAAATACACAGAGCCTTATATTACTTATAAACTGTATGGCCTTGGCAGGCTTCTTGCTATGTAGTTCTTATATCTTAAATTAACCCATTTCTATGCATCCATACATTGCCATGTGTCTCGTGACTTATCAGTACCTTACATCTTACTTCTCATGGTGGCAGTGACTGGCAGCGTCTCCTGACTCAGCCTTCCACTTTCCAGACTTCTCCTCTCTCCTTATCCTGCCTATGTTATACTTTCTGCTTGGCTCCTGGCCAATCAGCATTTCATTTATCAATCATGTAGAGCAACATATTCACAGCATACAGAAAGACATCCCCAGCAATTTTCCTTTTACAAGTGAGTGTCAATATTCAGAACCAAGATTCAGAAAATTAAGAATGTAGTAAAAAAAAATATTTTTGGTAAGTGATGAAGTTATATGTTAATCGACTTTTCCACTTCACCAGACTACAGGATAGTTTTGATACACAGGATACAGTCCTGAGGAATGAAACTCTGGACTTCATGTTACTGGTTTTAGTTTATTTAGACTTGATGTTTTACATTAACATGAACAACCTGCAATACAGATATATGAGAAAAATTTCCCTGAAATAAATCCAAATATTATTAGGGTTACAATGAAGATCTGATTGTTTTTTTCTAACTTCTGTTTCAATATATTGTATTGTTATGTCAGAAAAAAATACAGAAGAATGAATATTCAGGCAGAAGGAAATATACTCTAAGAGCATTCATAAGTCTCTTTTAGGTGGTAAACATTAAAAGTTAATGAATTTGGCTTTAAAAATTAAATGGCAGACATCAGCAAAGAAAGCTATTCCACAGGGAGTGTTCTACCCTGAAAGAAAATTGGACCTGAGGAAATTATCTTTATCAGGAAGAGATAAATCAAAATAGTAGAAAAGGCACTGAGGGCATAAAATCATGCAACGCAGCATGACACCATGTATCAGACAAACATAGTATAAATATTTTCTTGAATGACACTTCTATAAGAGTTTACAATGAATGGCAATTCATTCAGGTTTCTAAATATTACTTATCAAGTAGTCACTGTACTACTCTTATAATGCCATGGAAGGGCATCTAGTTAAAACACAAGTGGCTGCATATACCTGTGAGGGAGTTTTTTCTTAATTAAATCATTTGAAGTGGCCTACTTCTGATCCATATGTCTTGAGGTGGGAAGATGCCCTTTTACTCTGTATCACCCCTTCCCCTATTTGGCAGCCTATATAAAGAATAGAGAAGAAGGACGTCCTGTCTCTTTGCCTGCTTGATCTTTCTCTGAAAAATCCATTCTTTCACCGATATTAACAATCTTCCTTGGAATTCCATCTTATACCAAAGACTACCTGAGACATCCAGCATCATGGACTAAAGAAGTATTGGATTCTTGGACCTTCCATTGGTGGACAGCCATTGTTGATTTAGCTGGACCGCAGCATGTATGCCATTCTAATAATTCACCTTTATCTATTCATCTATCTATCTATCTATCTCTATCTATCTATCTATCTATCTATCTATCTATCTATCTATCTATCTATCTATCTATCTGCTTGCCTGTCTGTCTATCATCTTTCTATCCATCTATACAAGTATTTACATTTTTATTTTGCTGACTTTATGAAATTTTTCTTGATATTTTAAAAGATGATTTCATAATAGAGAGGTGTTCATGTGGTGGAAGACTATTAATGAGTGCTACCTTCCTTCTATTTATTATACTACTCTTTTCATTTGATTTTATTATAAAGAGAATATGTTAAGAACATGAGTCAGAGACATGTAATTCCTCCCTGATTTCTGAAATGACTATCACCTCCTAAATCAATGACCATAACCAAATTATAAATATTTTACATAAGATCATGTTTACCAGTAGACCAGTTTTGGGATTTAATAGTAAAATATTGTCATCAAAATTGTGACTTAAAGGTTTGAGCGTGGGTATGTAAGAATAGTGAAACACAATTGTATAAAAAATCCAAATATTCTTCAAAAATCTGTTCTTATTTCCTTCCTAAGAAAACTCTGGCTGCCTTTTTGTTATATAACTTACGATGGACTCAGTATTGTTCAGCCCTGATTATGTTTTTAGCTACATATTTAATACAGTATTACTTATTCTGGCAATGTAATTATCAACAAAGTTTTATTTGCTATAGTCATATATAAAAGAATAAAGGAAATAAACATATATATATGTATATATATTTATATATATATATGTCTGAATGCATATGTTGACATATATGCAAGTGCATACATATATGTGAATTTATATGTGTGCATGTGCATGTAGAGGCCAGAGGACAGGCTTGGATGTTGATCTGCATGTGTTCTCCACCTCTTATTTTACTTCATTTTTTTGAAATATAGTTTCTTCCTGTCTTGGAACTGGACAAGTAAGTGAGTCTGGATGGCCAGCAATATGCAGGGACTTGCTTGTTTCTGTCTCTCAGCTCTAAAATACTGCTTGATGCCTTTTAAACATGGTTTCTGGAGAGCTAACCCATGTTCTTGTGTTTACTTATCAAACATCTTACTGATTAAATTCTCTCTCTAGCTCAAACATCAAAGAAATTTAAAACAAGTTTATTTAAAATTAGGTTTTCTTAATTCTGAATGGAAAGTAACATATTTGAATACACACATTACATAGTTCCACTTAGGCCTTAAAGCAATGGCCTGTCATGTTAAGTGACTACTTTTACCTGAAGATTAACTTTCACTCATAATAAAAGAATGAAAGAAAGACCAAGTCAGACTTACTGTAAATTTCAAGCTTCATAAAAATTCCTCCTGGAATTAAAACCTCACAGATGACTAATAACTTCACAAACATTTTGCCTTTGTAAATGAAAAAAGTTTAAACTGGTGATGGGCATCCAATATAATTCCAAAATAATTATGGATATTGTCTGCATTTGACTGTTTGATGATCTTGTGACATTCAGCTTCATAATTGGGAGTACCCACTAGCATGGAAAGTTCAGCTTTTGAAAAAGTTTATAGGTGAGAAAAGTTATTTGAAATATTAATAGGTTTTTGGCAGTCTTCCTATTTCTAAGTAATAAAATTAGAACATTATAGGCATCTGATATGAGTCCATTACTGTTCTGGAGACAGCAAAACCATAAAAGTGTCAGTGTTAGGTGTCCTCCAGGTAAGGACACCTATTGGTTTTTTTTGTTGTTTTGAATTATAGGTTTATGGAATTTTTAACATTTCAATGTGAGTAAAACAGACTTGATCGGTTTTATCATCTTGACATTTATTTTCACCCAATGGGAAATCGTGGGGCTGTCATCCAGGTTAAGATTAGTGGAGCCATTTAAACCACACCTCAGCTGATATCTTGTAAGTATTATAAAATGCAGAAAATAGGGTAAAATCGAGGCAAAAGATATCTTATATTCAACTGACTTTATGCAAATTCATATAGCCTAAGAGACTGTATTGAGTAGTTAGTTGACTCACAAATGTTTTTCTTCTGTTTCTTTTTCTTTATTTTTGTTCTTCTCTCATATATAACATTCCATCCTTCCCTCTCCACAGTCTCTCACTCCTCACCCCCACTCTCCCCAAGACTGATTCTCCTTTGGTCTCCCCTTAGAAAAGAGCAGGCCTCCCAGAGACATCATCCAAACAGGCTATAATATGCTACTATAAGACCAGGTACATACTATCATATCAAGGCTCGATGAGGCAACCTAGTATGAGGAAAAGAGTCCCATAAGTAGGCAAAAGAGCCATTGACCACCCCTGCTCCTGCTGTTAGGAATTTTGCAAGAACAAGCCACTCAGCTATACTGTATATGCAGAGGACCAAGGTTAGATACCTACAGGCTCCCTTGTCTCTGCCAGCCCCCATGAATCCCAATCAATTGATTCCATGGACCAAGTTCTGCTTTGTGCTGGTGTTCCTTGACTCCTTTGTTACCTCAGATCCTTCCTCTACCTCCTCTGCAGCACTCCCTGAGTTCTACCTAATGCTTGACTGTGGGACTCTGCATATGTATCCAGCAGTTTCTGGATGAAGTCTCTCTGGTCTCTTTGATGAGGAATCTTCTGGGCTCTGATCTCCAAGCACTCTGCTAGAAGGACAAACTGTAGCTTACAGATTGTGTGCCTAGGTTTACATCTCAATACTCTCACTTGAGGCCTTGACTGGTTACAGATGAGGGCCCATTCAAACTCCATATACCCCATTACTAGGATTCTTTACTAGTGTTCTGCTCATAGATTCTCTTATAATAGGCTTCCACCACACCCACAAATGCCTCCCTCAATTCCAGTTGTGTCTCCCAGTACTTTCTCCCTCTCTGCCACTTGATACTTTCTGTTTCCAACAATACCCATGCCCAGTCTACCCAGGAAATCTATTTTATTTCCCCTTAGGAGGGAGAATTTTGCCTGTGCCCCAAGCCCTCCTTGTTACAAGGCCTCTCTGGGTCTGTGGACCATAGCATGATTATCTTTTTCTTTACAGCTAATATCCACTCATAAGTAAATACGTACCATTTTTATCTTTCTGGGTTTGGGTTTTCTCACACTCTTAGTTAGGGTTTCTATTGGGTATAGCTTGAGCATGGGAGACCTCAAAACCTATGGCCATAGTAACACTCCCTCCTACAATGTCATACATACTCCAAAAAAGCCACATCCCCTAATAATGATACTTGCTTTGGGGGCCATTTTCTTTCAAACCATCACACTCACTCAGGATGATTTTTTTCCAGTTCCATCTATTTTCCTGCAAATTATGTGATGCCATTATTTTTAACTGCTGAGTAATACTCCATTGTATAAATGTGCCACATTATCTTTATATATTCTTCAGTTGAAATATATCAAGTTTGTTTCTAGTTTCTGACTATTAATAATAAATGTACTATTGTTGCTGGAGGGCTTCTCTCCAGCTTCCACCAAACCCCGCAGTCCCACAATCCATATATAATACTTATAAACTGTATGGCCATGGTAGGCTTCTTGCTAACTGTTCTCTTATCTTAAATTAACCCATTTTTATAAATCTATACCTTGCCACGTGACTGGTGGCTTACCGGCGTCTTTACATGCTGCTTGTCCTGGCAGTGGCTGCAGTGTCTCTCCTCCTTCTTCCTGTTTCCCCAATTTCCCTCTCTCTTTGTTGCCCAATGGCTCAAGTTTCCACCTTAAACCTGAGAATATTTAATAACCAATTCTAAACAGAGCCAAAACCAGGTTCCTGCTTCATGTTGAGGGAAAGACAGCAGGAGATCCTAGCTGGATCAAAATGTGTATTTTAAAGGTACCTTGACTTCAAAATTTGGCTATAAGGATATGTTGCTTTGGAAAAGAGGCTCTGCTTTTGCTTCTACAGAAAGCCAGAGGCTATGGATTTGTTCCAGATTAAGATACATCAGGTTTGACCACCCAAGACCACCTGAAAGGTCTCTGATAACACCATGGCCCAGATGATCCAACATCCAGAATCATTTCAAGGCAACTGGCTCAGACGATACAGCCTCATGGACTATTCCATAATCCTAAAATTTTCTTTGTGTCCCCATAAGATACAGCGCCCCCCTACAGCAGGAAGTAGTAAGAGAAGCTACGTCCAAATTCCCAAATATACCAAGTTGGCTTTGGAGATGTGTAAAAGTTAAAACCTTCCTTTTTAAAAAAAGAAAAGGGGAAGTGCTGTGGGATGGTCTGTAGGTCAAATTGCTCTGATTGGTCAATAAATAGGATTGTTTTAGCTATCTTGATTTTTGTTGTTTGTTTGTTTTTTCCATATGAAGTTGACTCATATATTTTTGTTCTGAGTAGTCTGCTTACTCTCAAAGCCTGGTGGATAATCTTAGAGATTTCTAAAGGCATAACCATGTATACTTTAGTTTTCCAATGCTCAAATCAGGAACAATGTTTGATAAAGAAGGTAGAGTTATGATCTAGGAGACAAAGATATGGATTGAATGTAGAGTTTCAATACAATGGAGATGTGACATTATTTTCTCCTTCCTTTTGGCTAACTAAGTAGCAGGAAAACACACAAACTATTATATAACTCAACATCATATATAGAAATTTCTATAATTTGTTGTCAAATATAAGAATTTCTTGATTTTAAAATTTTCATTAATTTATTCAATGATACTTTAATAATTTAAAAGTATTATTTGCTCACCACATTTGTTTTATTATTATTATTAATTTGTAATTTTATCTTATTATTATCTCATAAGATGTGTTGATGATAAAGAAATTTGTGCATGTGAAGAAAGGGAAACAATTATTCATTGTTTGTGGGAGTGTGTCTTATGCAGGCACTATGAAAATCAGTGTGGAAGTTCCTCACTAAATTATGAATAGAGTTACAGTATGACTCAGCTAGCCATTTTTCGGCATATACCCAAAGGACTACATATTCTAATGCATATATATGTGCTTATCTGCACTCACTGTTGCTCTACTAACAATAGCCAGGAAATTAAATCAGCCTAGATGTCCATCAACTGATAAGTGGATAATGCAATGTGATAGTTACATACAATGGATTATTTAGTTGTAAGAGATATATAATTATGGAATTTGCATTGAAATGAATAGAGCTTCAAATCATCATTCCAAGTGAGATAACATAGATGTAGAAAGACAAGTGCCACATATACGGATGTTTGTTTTGATCTTTAGGTATGTATGTTTTAATTGCAGTAACCAGAGAAGTCATGGAACTAGTACAGTGACAACAGGAGTAATTTCAAATCAAGGGATATAGAATGTTGGTGGAAGGAAGTAAAAATAATACAATAAGAAGGGTAAAATGAGAATAGGGCTAGAAAACAATGTAGAGACTCTGGTAGTCTCCAGCAGTTGTCAAGCAAGTGAGAGATCTGCCTCCATGCTGTACCATCACCACCAAAACCCATTAGATCCTGCTTCCCCAAGACACACTCAGCTACTCAACCCCACAAACCTGGTCATCCTCCCAATGGCCAGCCCCCACCCCATGCAACTCCAGCAGACTACATAGACACGGGCACAACACTCAACAGTGGGAAGAAGATGTGAGTGACTAGCCTCCCACCTCAATTGCCCCAAGGACCAACCCTAAACCCCAGGGCACATAATGTGCCAATCCTCCTACCATCTCAGTATAAGCAAGGCAGCTGGGCCCTGCTCCCAGCTCTGGTGGTAATCCATTATTCTGGTGCAGTCCCCAATAGTCGGCAAGCAAGAGAGAGTCCTGTCTCCAGGATGCACCACCACTGACAAAACCCACTGATTTTTTTCCCCCAAAACTCAATCTACCACCCAAACCCATGAACTTGGTCATGCTCCCAGTGGCCAGCTCTCTCCCAAAATCACAGCAGACTACATAGGCATAGGCAGACTACACATCACACCAGTTGGAAGAACAAATGAGTAAATGTCAGCGTAAAAATACATTCAACAACAGAAAAGGTAATATGGCACCACCAGAGCCCAGTGATTATCCAACAAGAAGACTTGAACATTCCAGTGTAGCTGAAGCACAAGAAAATGACTTAAAAATATTTTTATAAAGATGATAGAGACTATTAAAGAGGAAATGAAAAATTCCCTTAAAGAAATTGAGGAAAAGACAATCAAAAAATTGGAAGAAATTAACAAATTCCTTAAAGAGAGTGAAGAAAAAAAAATTGAACAGGTGAAGGAAATGATTCAAGACTTGAAAATTGAAAATAAAGCAATAAAGAATGCTGTGGGATGGTCTGTATGTCAAATCTGTTGCTATGATTGGTCAATAAATAAAACACTGATTGGCCAGTGGCCAGGCAGGAAGTATAGGAGGGACTAAGGGAGAGAAGAATTGAGAGATCAGGAAGGTGGAGGGAGACACTGCCAGCCGACACCATGACAAGCAGCATGTGAAGACACCAGTAAGCCACGAGCCATGTGACAAGGTATAGATTTATATAAATGGATTAATTTAAGATATAAGAACAGTTAGCAAGAAGCCTGCCACGACCATAAAGTTTGTAAGCAATATAAGTCTCTGTGTTTACTTGGTTGGGTCTGAGTGGCTGTGGGACTGGTGGGTGACAGAGAATTGTCCTGACTGTGGGCCAGGCAGGAAAACTCTAGCTACAAAAGAAGACACAAACTCAAGGATTTCGGAAATGGAAAATCTGGGTAAGCAAACAGGAACTACAGATCAAAGCATCACCAACAGTACAGAAGAGACAGAAGAGAGAATTTCAGGTTATTAAGATACTCTAGAGAAAATAAATTTATTGCTCAAAAAAAATGCTGAATCCAAAAAATTCTTAACACAATATATCCAGGAAATCTTGCAAACCATGAAAAGACCAAATCTAAGAATAATAGGGACAGAAGGAGAAGAATCCCAGCTCAAAGACACAGAAAACCTATTCAACCAAATCATAGAAGAAAAACTTTCTCAACCTAAGGAAGGACATACCCATGAACCCAGAGAATCATTAGGTCATACTTCAAACACCTGTACTCCAAACAATTGGAAATCTAAAATAAGTGAACAATTTTCTTTATAACTACCACATACCAAAATTAAATCAAGAACAGATAAACAATCTAAATAGACCCATAATTCCTAATGAAATAGAAGCAGTCATTAAAAGATTCCCAACCAAAAAAAGCTCAGGGCCAGATGGATTCAGCAAAGAATTCTACCAGAATTTGAAAGAAGAGCTAATACTAATATACACAAAGATGTAACAAAGAAAGAGAATTACAGACCAATCTCCCTCATGAACATTGGTATAAAAATACTCAATAAAATACTGGCAAACTGAATCTAAGAGTACATAAACAAAATAATCCACCATGATCAAGTAGGCATCATCCCAGAGATTCAAGGTGAGTTTATTATATGAAAATCTGTCAATGTAATAAACCATATAAACAAACTGAAAGAAAAAAAATCACATGATCATCTCATTAGATGATGAAAAATCCTTTGACAAAATATAACAACCCTTCATGATAAAGGTCTTGGAGAGATCAGTCTACTCTATCCATATGTATTCAATATTGTACTCAAAGTTCTAGCTAGAACAATTAGACAATAGAAGGAGGCCTTGGGAATACAAATTGGAAAGAAAGAAGCCAACCTTTCATTATTTGCAGATGAAATGATATTATAGATAAGGAACCCAAAAAATTCAACCAGGGAACTCCTACAGCTTACAAACACCCACATTGATGTGGCAGATAGAAGATTAACTAAAAAAAAAAAAATCAGTAGCTCTCCTATATACAAATAATAAATGGGCTGAGAAAGAAATCAGGAAGCAGTATAAGTCCAGTTACATTGAAGCTGATAGAAGAGACAGTGGGAAGTAGCCTTGAATGCATTGGCATAGGAAACAACTTCCTGAATATAATACTAGTAGCAGAGACATTGAGATTAACAATCAATAAATGGGACCTTGTGGAACTGAAAAGCTTCTGTAAGGCAAAGGATACTTTCTAGAAGACAAAATGACAGTCTACATATTGGGAAAAGATCTTCACCAACCACATATCTGACAGAGAGCTGATCCTCTTCAAAAAATGTAAAGATCTCAAGAAACCAGATACCAAAATACCAAATAACTAAATTAAAAATGGGGTACAGGTTTAAACAGAATTCTCAACAGAAGAATCTCAAAAGGCTAAGATACACTTAAAGAATTCTTCAACAATCCTCAGCCATCAGGGAAATGCAAATCAAAATGACTCTGAGATACCATCATATACCTGCCATAATGGATAAGATCAAAAAACACTAAAGACAGCCATTGTCGGAGAGGATGTAGAGTAGAGAGAACACCCTGGTGTGGGAGTACAAACTTGTACAGTCACTTTGGAAATCAGTATTGCAATTTCTCAGAAAATTCAGAATCAACCTCAAGACCCAGCTACACCATTCTTGGGAATATACCAAAGGATGCTCAATTATACCACAAGAGCACTTGTTCAACTATTTGTAGCGATGTTATTTGTAATAGCCAGAATCTGGGAACAACCTAGATGTTCCTCAATGAAAGAATGGATAAAGAAAATGTGATATATTGCACAGTGGAGTATTACTCAGCAGTTAAAAAAAAAGACATCTTGAAATTTGCAGGTGAATGGATGAAACTAGTAAAAAATCATCCTGAGTGAGGTAACCCAGACCCCAAAAAACAAACATGGTATGCATTCACTCATAAGTGGATATTAGTTGTAAATTAAAGAATAACCAGGCTATAATCCACAGCCCTGGGAAACATGGTAACAAGGAGGGCCCAAAGAGACACATGGATTTGCCTGGGAAGAGGAAATAGAAGAGCTCTCCAGGGTAAACTGGGGGCTTGGAGCTCAGGAGAGTGACATATGGGAACATGAGAGATCTGGTTGGGCAGATTAGGGGTGGGATGGTCAGGGAGAATAATGAAAGAGATATTTTTGATGAGGAGTGACTTTAGGGTTAGGGAGAAATCTGGTGCCAAGGAAACTCCCAGGAATCCACAAGGATAACCCCAGCTAATACTCCTAGCATTAGTGGAGAGTGTGCCTGAAATAGCCTTTTGTAATCAGATTGATGACTACAATAATTTTCGTCATAGAACCTTCATCCAATAACTGATGGAAGCAGATGCAGAGATCCATAGCCAGACACTGAGCTGAGCTCTAGGAATCCTGCTGAAGAGAGAGAGAGAGAGAGGATTATTTGAGCCAAGGGTTTCAGTGGCATGTCAGAGGGACCCCACAGAGCCCGCTGACCTGTGCTCAAGGAAGCTCATGAACTCTGGACTGATGGCTAGGGAATCTGCCTGGGAATGACGAAGGCCCTTTGCATATGTGTGTTATTTGTGTGGCATGGTCAGTTTGTGGGGCTTCTAGTAGTGGGATCAGGACCTGTCCCTCGAGATGGCTTTTGGAAACCCAACCCCCAAGGTTGGGATGCCTCACCCAACCTTGATGAAGGGAGATAAGCTTGTTCTTGCCTCAACTTGATGTGCCACACTTTGTTCTCTCCCATGGGAGATCTACCCCTTTCTGAATGGAGATGGAGGAACAGTGGATGGAAGATAGAAGAGCCGTTGGGGAACAGAACGGGAGTAGAGGAAGGAGGGGAAACTGTGGTCAGTATGTAAAATAAATGAAAGTTTTTAATAAAAAGAAAAGAAACAAAACAAAACAACTGAGAGGAGGGATCAAGCGGAAGGATACCTAATCTTCTAATCTTTTCTTTTCTTTCTTTCTTTTTTTTTTTTTTTTTTTTTTTTTTTTTTTTTTTTCTTGAGACAGGATTTCTCTATGTAGCTTTGTGTCTTTCCTGGATCTCACTCTATAGACCAGACTGGCCTCAAACTCACAAAGATCCACCTGCCTCTGCTTCCCAAGTGCTGGGATTAAAGGCATGCACCTGGCAGAACAACTAATCTTAAGAGCTTTTGATAGTGCCCTATGAAACCCTATAAACTTAGAAACTTCCCAATATAAATACCTAATGTATATAGAAGTTTAAATGGAGTTAAGCTGATAAATGGAGGAGGGGAATAGTTCTTCCAGATATATGGACTATCAAAAACAGCCTAAAGTCAGGTACTGCTCACATACTTTTGAGTTGGGCAATAGCATTTCATAGAACATCCTCCAACCATTAAACACTATTGTCATTGCTCTTGGTTACTTTCCAGAATTTGATAGTAGGATCCTCTTGCAGAAGACACTACATACTTAAATCACAGGACATGAAGAAATAGACCTGGAACTTATCTGGATACCTCTCCTTGTGCTGCAAAGTTATATGCATGCTATCCAGGGAGAAAAGTACCCACCAGTCTTACCCTGCTGTGAACCCAAAGAATCGCAACCATGACTGCCTGGTAAAATATGTTTACTGATGCCAAAAGCTGTGCAAATATTATGAAAAATAACAAATACTTTCTCCTTTGGTTTAAATCCCATTCCTCAAGTTAGAACTGATGCCTCTTACAATTAATTAAGCTAAAAGTCTCTAAGACTGTATTGGTCATAGACCCTAGGGGAGACTCTCATACAATTATTCTGCTAAATGGATTGAATTAAACCTATTCCTGGTGATTTATTGTACACTACTAGTTAAGTGTCTCTCTCAATCCTCATCATAGAAGCTCCTCTATACAGTGGACTGTGATTAATGATAGGGACCCAGAATTTGACAGTGTATTGAGAATACTCTGAAGTGCCCATATCTACATGGGATATCTACATCACAACTCTTTGAATAAAACCTCAGGAAACTTCCTGAAAGGGGAGTTGGAAATATTTTAGATAGTTACAGGTAGTGGACATCAACAGAGAAAAAGTATCTTCCAGATATGGCAGTGCTGTTGCACTCTTGATCTCTTGATAGCTGTGACTGCATTCAAAAGCCCTGAATAAGACCATGGATGGGAGGGATTCACAAAGGAAAACTGGTGAGGAGGATAGGAGAGATTTGAAGGGGAGAAACCTTGTGAGGTTATACTGAAACCCACTCTATGTATTTATGACATTATATGTATGTATGAAACTCAATTACCAATGGGAAATTAAAATGTTGATTATTTGAAATTTTCACATATATGATGTGTATTTGTTATATCCTTCCACTGTGTTTCTCCAACTTTCCCGAGTTCCCCCAACTCAGCTGCCAGTTACCTTTATGCCCACATTTTATTGTTATTAATAATCCTAGTCCAATTAGTGCTGTTCACAGGACCTTGGGTATGTAGCCATCCATGGGGGGCATGAGAAACCCTCCAGCAAACATTTTTACAAAGAAAAGTGTCTCTTCTTCCTTCAGCAGCCACCAATTGCTAATATCTGTCCCAAAAAACCTTAAGAATTTTGTTTTCTACTTGTACTGTTAACAGTGTTAACTTGCAAGTTATATTTTCTTTCAAGGACTAAATAGCCATCATCCCAAAATTTATTCTTTTAATTGATGTTTTGAAGTAACATAATGTAGACAAAACCAAAATATTTAAGTAACATTACTGTTTTTTTTTGAGGTATTATTTTTTTTAATTTATTTTAAAACACCATTCAGTTCAACATAATAGTCACAGATTCCCCTGTTCTCCCCCTCTCGCCCCCCTTTCACTCCCCCCAGCCCACCCCCCATTCCCACCTCCTCCAGATCAAGGTCTCCCCCGAGGACTGGGGTCGACCTGGTAGACTCAGTCCAGGCAGGTCCAGTCCCCCCCTCCCAGACCGAGCCAAGCGTCCCTGCATAAGTCCCAGGATTCAAACAGCCAACTCATGCAACCAGCCCAGGACCCGGCACCACCACCCAGCTGCCTCCCAAACAGATCAAGCCAAATGACTGTCTCACCCATTCAGGGGGCCTGATCCAGTTGGGGGCCCCTCAGCCTTTGGTTCATAGATCCTGTGCTTCCATTCATTAGGTTATTTGTTTCTGTGCTTTATCCAACCTTGGCTTCAACAATTCTCGCTCATATAAACCCTCTTCTTTCTCACTAATTAGACTCCCAGTGCTCCACCAGGGGCCAAGCCGTGGATGTCTGCATCCAGATTCCTCAGTCCTTGGATGGGGTTTATGGCACAACTATCAGGGTGTCTGGCCATCCCATCACCAGAGTAGGTCAGTTCCTGCCGTCTCTTGACCATTGCCAGCAGTCTTTTTGCAGGGGTATCTTTGTGGATCTCCGTGGGCCTCCCTAGCTCTCTGCTTCCTCCCCTTCTCATGTGGTCTTCATTTACCATGGTCTCCTATTCCTTGTTCTCCCTCTCTTTTCTTGATCCAGCTAGTATCTCCCACTCTCTTTGCCTCGACCATCACTTGCTGTGGGATAGTCTGTATGGCAAATTGCCCTGATTGGTCAATAAATAAAACACTGATTGGCCAGTGGCCAGGCAGGAAGTAGGTGGGACAAGGAGAGAGGAGAAGTCTGGGAAGCAGAAGGCTGAGGCAGAGAGACACTGCCAGCTGCCGCCATGACCAGCAGCATGTGAAGATGCCGGTAAGCCACCAGCCACGTGGCAAGGTATAGATTTATGGAAATGGATTAATTTAAGCTGTAAGAACAGTTAGTAAGAAGCCTGCCACGGCCATACAGTTTGTATGCAATATAAGTCTCTGTGTTTACTTGGTTGGGTCTGAGCGGCTGTGGGACTGGCAGGTGACAAAGATTTGTCCTGACTGTGGGCAAGGCAGGAAAACTCTAGCTACAGTCACTCTTCATTGTTCCCACTCATGACCAGGCTGTTCATGTAGATCTCATCCATTTCTCCGTGTCTTTTTTGGGGTCCCGTTTTCCAGGTAGTCTCACTGGTGATGTGAGTAGCAGTCCAGTCATCCTTGTTCCACATCTAGCATCTTCCTATGAGTGAGTACATACCATATTTGTCTTTCTGAGTCTGGGTTACCTCACTCAGGATGATTTTTTCTAGATCCATCCATTTGCCTGCAAACAGTATGATGCCATTGTTTTGCTCTGCTGAGTAGTATTCCATTGTGTATATGTGTCACAATTTATTTATCCATTCTTCAGTTGAAGGGAATCTAGGTTGTTTCCAGGTTTTGGCTATTACAAACAATGCTGATATGAACATAGCTGAGCAAGTGCTCTTGTGGTATGATTGAGCATTTCTTGGGTATATGCCCAGGAGTGGTATAGCTGGATCTTGGGGGAGATTGATTCCCAATTTTCTAAGAAAGCGCCATATTGATTTCCAAAGTGGTTGTACAAGCTTGCATTCCCACCAGCAGTGGAGGAGAGTTCCCCTAGTTCCACATCCTCTCCAGCATAAAGTGTCTTCAGTGTTTTTGATCTTAGCCACTCTGACAGGCATAAGGTGGTATCTCAGAGTTGTTTTGATTTGCATTTCCCTGATGATTAGGGATGTTGAGCAATTCCTTAAATGTCTTTCAGCCATTTGGGTTTCCTCTGTTGAAAATTCTCTGTTTAGTTCTAAAGCCCATTTCTCAATTGGACTGTTGGTTGTTTTGATGTCTAATTTCTTGAGTTCCTTATATATTCTGGATATCAGTCCTCTGTCACATGTGGGGTTGGTGAAGATCTTTTCCCATTCTGTAGGCTGTCGCTTTGCCTTGTTGACTGTATCCTTTGCTCTACAAAAGCTTCTCAGTTTCAAGAAGTCCATTGATTGATTGTTTGTCTCAGTTTCTGCGCTACTGGTGTTATATTTAGGAAGTGATCTCCTATGCAATGCGTTCAAGACTACTTCCTACTTTCTCTTCTAGCAGATTCAGAGTAGCTGGATTTATGTTGAGGTCTTTGGTCCACTTGGACTTAAGTTTTGTGCACGGTGACAGATATGGATCTATTTGCAGCCTTCTACACGTTGATATCCAGTTATGCCAGCACCATTTGTTGAAGATGCTTTGTTTTTTCCATTGTACACTTTTGGCTTCTTTGTCAAAAATTATATGTCCATAGGTGTGTGGGTTAATGTCAGGGTCTTCAATTTGATTCCATTGGTCCACATGTAAGTTTTGATGCCAATACCAAGCTGTTTTTATTACTGTAGCTCTATAGTAGAGCTTGAAGTCAGGGATTGTGATGCCTCCAGAAGTTGTTTTATTGTACAGGTTTCTTTTAGCTATCCTGGGTTTTTTTGTTTTTCCATATGAAGTTGAGTATTATTCTTTCCAGGTCTGTGAAGAATTGTGTTCATATTTTGATGGGGATTGCATTGAATCTGTAAATTGCTTTTGGTAATATTGCCATTTTTACCATGTTAACCCTGCCTATCCATGAGCATGGGAGATCTTTCCATTTTCTGAGATCTTCTTCAATTTCTTTTTTCAGGGACTTAAAGTTCTTGTCATATAGGTCCTTCACTTGCTTGGTTAGTGTTACCCCAAGGTATTTTATGTCATTTTTGGCTATTGTAAAGGGTGATGTATCTCTAATTGCCTTCTCAGCTTCTTTGTCCATTGTATAGAGGAGGGCTACTGATTTTTTTGAGTTGATCTTGTATCCTGCTATGTTGCTGAAGGTGTTTATAAGCTTTATCAGTTCCTGGGTGGAATCTTTGGGGTCACTCAAGTATACTATCATGTCATCTGCAAATAGGGAAAGCTTGACTTCTTCCTTTCCAATTTGTATCCCCTTAATCTCCTTATGTGGTCTTATTGCTCTGGCTAGAACTTCAAGTACTATATTGAATAAATATGGGGAGAGTGGACAGCCTTGCCTTGTTCCTGATTTTAGTGGAATTGCTTTGAGTTTCTCTCCATTTAACTTGATGTTGGCTGTTGGCTTGTTGTAAATTGCCTTTATTATGTTTATGTATGTTCCCTGTATTCCTGATCGCTCCAAGACTTTTATCATGAAGGGGTGTTGGATTTTGTCAAATGCCTTTTCTGCATCTAGTGAGATGATCATGTGGCTTTTTTCTTTGCGTTTGTTTATATGGTGTATTACATTGATGGACTTTCGTATGTTGAACCACCCTTGCATCCCTGGGATAAAGCCTACTTGATCATGGTGGATAATTGTTCTGACATGTTCTTGGAGTCTGTTTGCCAGTATTTTATTGAGTATTTTTGCATCAATGTTCATGAGGGAGATCAGTCTGTAGTTCTCTTTCTTTGTTGCATCCTTGTTTGGTTTAGGAATCAGGGTAATTGTAGCCTCATAGAAGGAGTTTGGTAATGTTCCTTCTGTTTCTATTATGTGGAACAATTTAGAGAGTATTGGTATTAACTCTTCTTTGAAGATCTGGTAGAATTCTGTGCTGAAACCATCTGGTCCTGGGCTTTTTTTGGTTGGGAGACTTTTAATGACGGTTTCTATTTCCTTAGGGGTTATTGGACTGTTTAAAGTGTTTATCTGGTCTTGATTTAACTTAGGTATGTGGTATCTATCCAGAAAAATGTCCATTTCTTTTAGGTTTTCCAGTTTTGTGGAGTAGAGGTTTTTGAAATATGACCTGATAACACTCTGGATTTCCTCAATGTCTGTTGTTATGTCCTTCTTTTCATTTCTGATTTTGTTGATTTGGATTCTCTCTCTCTGTCTTTTGGTTAGTTTGGATAAGGGCTTGTCTATCTTGTTGATTTTCTCAAAGAACCAACTCTTTGTTTCATTAATTTTTTGTATTATTCTCTTAGTTTCTAATTTATTAATTTCACCTCTCACTTTGATAATTTCCTGGCGTCTATTCTTCCTGGGATACTTTGCTTCTTCTTGTTCTAGAGCTTTCAGGTGTGCTGTTAAGTCTCTAGTGTGGGATTTCTTCAACTTCTTTATGTGGGCATTTAGTGCTATGAATTTCCCTCTTAGCACTGCTTTTCATAGTGTCCCATAAGTTTGGGTATGTGGTGTCTTCATTTCCATTGATCTCTAGGAAGTCTTTAATTTCTTTCTTTATTTCTTCCTTAACCCATTGGTAATTCAGTTGAGCATTATTCAGTTTCCATGAGATTGTAGGTTTTCTGTAGTTTTTTTTGTTGTTGAAATCTAGCTTTAAACCATGGTGGTCTGATAGAACACAGGAGGTTATTCTAATTGTATTGTATCTGTTGAGATTTGCTTTGTGGCCGAGTATGTGGTCGATTTTAGAGAAAGTTCCATGGGGTGCTGAGAAGAAGGTATATTCTTTCTTGTTAGGATGGAATGTTCTGTAGATATCTATTAGGTCCAATTGGGTCATGACATCAGTTAAGTCCTTTATTTCTCCATTAAGTTTCAATTTGGGAGATCTGTCCAGTGGTGAAAGTGGAGTGTTGAGATCTCCCACTATTAATGTGTGGGGTTTTATATGTGGTTTAAGCTTTAGTAATGTTTCTTTTACATATGAGGGTGCCCTTGTGTTTGGGGCATAAATGTTCAGAATTGAAACTTCATCTTTGTGGATCTTTCCTGTGATGAGTATGTAATGACCTTTTTGATCTCTTTTGATTGATTTTAGTTTGAAGTCTATTTTGTTGGATATCAGGATGGCTACCCCTGCTTATTTCTTAAGACCATTTGATTGGAAAGTATTTTTCCCAGCCTTTTATTCTTAGGCAGTGTCTGTCTTTGAATTTGAGATGCGTTTCTTGTATGCAGCAGAAAGATGGGTCCTGTTTTCGTATCCATTCTGTAAGTCTATGTCTTTTTATAGGTGAATTAAATCCGTTGATATTAAGAGATATTAATGACCAGTGATTCTTCATCCCTGTTATTTTTGGTGGTAGTGTGTGTGTATTTCTCTTCTTTGGGGTTTACTGTTGTGGCTTTATCTATTGCCTGTGCTTTTGAGTGTGTATCTGACTTCCTTCGGTTGGAATTTTCCTTCTAGTGCTTTCTGTAGGGCTGGGTTTGTGGATAGGTATTGTTTAAATCTGGCTTTGTCTTCAAATGTCTTGTTCCTTCCGTCTATGATGATTGAAAGTTTTGCTGGGTATATTAGTCTGGGCTGACATCCATGGTCTCTTAGTGTCTGCATTACATCTGTCCAGGTCCTTCTGGCTTTCAAAGTCTCCATTGAGAAATCGGGTGTTATTCTGATGGGTTTACCTTTATAGGTCACTTGGCCTTTTTCCTTGGCTGCTCTTAATATTCTTTCTTTATTCTGTACATTTAGTTGTTTAATTATTATGTGTCGAGGGGACTTTTTTGGGGGGTCTAGTCTGTTTGGTGTTCTATAGGCTTCTTGTATCTTCATAGGCATTTCCTTCTTTAAGTTGGGAAAGTTTTCTTTATGATTTTGTTGAATATATTTTCTGTGCCTTTGAGTTGGTATTCTTCACCTTCTTCTATTCCTATAATTCGTAGGTTTGGTCTTCTCATGGTGTCCCAAATTTCTTGGACATTTTGGTTCATGACTTTGTTGGCTTTAGTGTTTTCTTTGACTGATGAATCTATTTCTTCTACTGTATCTTCTATGCCAGAGATCCTCTCTTCCATCTCTTGCATTCTGTTGGTTATACTTGCATCTGAAGTTCCTGATCTTTTACTCAGGTTTTCTATTTCCAGCATTTCGTCTGTTTGTGTCTTCTTTATTTTTTCAATTTCCATTTTCAGTTCTTGGACTGTTTCCTTTGTTTGTTTCATTGCTTTTTCATGATTTTCTTTCAGTGCTTTATTGTTTTCTTCCAGGACTTTATTGTTTTCTTGGAGGGCTTTATTGTTTTCTTCTAATTTGTTTGCCCTTTCCTCTAGTTGTTTACAGTGTTCTTCCAATTTTCTTGTCTTTTCCTCTACACAAGCCTCTAACTTCTTCATGAAGTATCATAAGGCTACTTTCTTCTGCTTCTTCCAATTTTTGGTGTTCAGGTCTAGATGTTGGAGGCAGGCTAGGTTCTGGTGATGCTGTATTGCTCTTCATTTTATTGTATGTACCTCTGCCTTGACGTCTACCCATCTCCTTGTGGTTCCTTCTTGGTCTTATCAGTGTACTTGTTTCAGAAAGAGCTGACAGATGCAGGAAGACTCTCTCTCTTGTCCAAAAGGGAGTTCTCTTGTCCAACTCTGGTCCAGAGGGGAAGTCGGGGGCAGGATGGGAGCTGGGGGCTGGTCTCTAAGTCTCAGGAAGTGGCTGGGGTCTCGGGCAGTTGGGTGTGGGGGCAGGGTGCGGAGATTGCAGGGGCTGCTGGGGGGCTTGGAAAAGGGGATCCCTCCTGGTGGGGCTAGAAGGGGACCTGCCCGGTGGCCAGAGCCTGAGGCCGAGTTGGGTGGGTCTTCCTGGAGTGGCTGGTGCCCAGGGATGGGGACCGTGTTGGACCCAGATACTCACCTCTGGTCCAGAAGGGAAGTCGGAGGCAGGATGGGAGCTGGGGGCTGGTCTCTAAGTCTCTGGAAGTGGCTGGGGTCTTGGGCAGATGGGCGTGGGGGCAGGGCGTGGAGATTGCAGGGGCTGCCAGGTGCCTTGGAAAAGGGGATCCCTCCTGGTGGGGCTAGAAGGGGACCTGCCCGGTGGCCAGAGCCTGGGGCAGTGTTCACTAATGTTTTAAATCAGAAAAAAACAAAACAGATAGATGCTAGCTAGCTAGATTGATTGATAGATTGATAGATAGATTGACAAATAGATTGATAGATAGATGATATCAAGTAATCAGAACCCTCTATGAAAACATGTACTGGCACTCTACACATTCTACATGTAAAAATGCAATTTATGGTCCCGTAGAGCTATCAGAAATTAAGAGTACCTTTTGTTTATGCAAAGTAACCTGATTCAGTTCCTTTCACTGACATTTTTGCTCAGAAATGCCTGTATACTACAATTCCTAGGGATCTGAAAACCAATTATGGCTTCCCTGGGCTCCTATACTCAGATGGTGTACATATTCTCATTCAGGGTCATACATATATATTATAAAAATAAATTAAAGTTCTACACAAAAAAATTGGGTTTTATGTAACTCAACTAATATTTGGGCACATCAGAAAATAAATTAGTTGCCTGGTAACAATTTCAACAGTTAACACCTCACTTAAGAATCATAGAATGGTCTCTTTTGCTTTCAAGACATATTTGGAGCTTGTTTTAGCTGAGGTTTGTATTGCTATGAAAAGACATCATGACCATGGCAAGTCTAATAGAGGAAAGCATTTAATTGAGGTGGCAGCTTACACTTTCAGAAGTTTAGTTCATTAACATGAGAGGGAGCATTACAGTGTGCAGGCATACATGGTACTGGAGCAGGATCTCCTACATGTTGATATGCAGGCAACAGGAAGTAGACTGATTACTGGGCATGACTTGAGCATATATAAAACCTCTAAGTCCACCTTTGACACACTTCTTCCAACAAGACAATACCTACTCTAACAAGGCCATGCCTCTATTTTTGCCACTCCATTTGGGGACCATTTCCTTTCAAGCCACTACAGCTGGAGAAATGGCTCTGGGATTAAGAGAAGCTTCTCTGTTTCCCAGCATCCACATGGTGCATTACAATAGCCTATAGCTCCAGTTCAAGGGATGTGATGCCCTCTTCTGAACTATGTGTGCACCAGACAGGCATGTGATGCACATACACACATGCAGGAAAAAATACTAATATACATTGGTAAAATAAATAAGTCTGTAAAATATAAAGAAACATGGGAGAGACAAATAAAAATAGAAGCTGAAAAGATAATTTCTTACAATTGGTACACTAATGACAATTCTAAGAAAGAGTTAGCTGTCCAAGAGGAATGGACGTTATTCCTTGGAAGAATAGAATAGCTTGATTCATTTACTGTGATTTTAATATGTTTTAGGATCAGTATGCAGTCACAACCTAATGACTTTCTACCAGTGTATATGAATAAGTGGGTTTATACCAATATTGAAAAGGGGTCTGTCCAGAAAAATATAAAAAGCATTTTCCTATTAGAAAGTCACATACACTCAGCAGGTGAAAGGTCTGCTTGTCAATTAAGCGGGTCATCTTCAGATTATCTTTGACTCTAAATCCATTTGGAGTGTGTTCTCTGACATTGATCAGAATTAAAACATAGTGAGATAAAAGGTCACACTTTTTTAAAAAGAATCTGGTCCTTCAAAGAGTCATCTCAAAAAGGTGAAGGTCATATATTAGGATGAGAAATGGGGTCATTTGGGGGTAACAAATAATGTTAAATGATCCAGATTTCCAAAAATGGTAAATCTACACACAGACAATACTGTCACAATGTGAGCATTCTGTTATATAAATCAGAGCTATTTAGAGCGGAAAGCTTTGGGGAAAGAAACTAAAATTATGCCTTTTCATTACACATTTATAGACATGTCATATAATTCTATTACTGTTCATTGAAATTTCAGTCTTGCTTATTCTAAATGAGAAACTTAGCCCAACTTGCTTCAATACACAGGGCATCTTTCTCAAGTTAAATAATAAATTAATGTCTCCCTGTTTGGGTCCTCTGACCAGCATAGTAAAAAATAATACTCCATCTATATGTGTGAGAGAATTACAAGTGCATGAGATCCTGTGTCTGATGAAAGGCAATAACAACACAGAAACAGTGACAGAGAAAATAATAATCACCAAACCTGAAACAGGTACTAGAATGCTTATGAGAGGCCTTGGGCTTATTTTATTACTGTGTGCATCTGAAAAGAAAATTATCACAATTCAAAGAGATGAAGCATTAACATCTCAAACAGTGGCTGCTATGAGTAAACTGAGGAAATAAACATAAATATTAAAAATAAAAAAAATCCCAGTTTGATCTACTGAACAGCACTTGAAATACAGAGACTACATTTGATGAGGCTTCAAGATGTTATAGATAAGAGTCACATGTTCTCTTTGCTATGGATACATTTGTACGTTTGGAGATTTTTTACAGAGTAGGATTAGGATACTTAATATGAGTCTTTTAGGAAGACAAATATTGTAGATTTAATGATTTTTTTCTGCTGGATTGAAAAAGGTTTTTATGTAAAAAGGGTGTGTAAATGCTCATAATAACAAAAGGAAGGCTGTTGCAATGTTTATCGTTTAAGGTTGGTAAAAACAGAAAATCACAATGTTCATCTTCAGTAATTGGAAACAAAGTGAGGCGGGATTTCAGTGTAGGAAATGTCTATTAAGGCTCAGGTTGCATGACTTACTCACACTTTTGTCATTTAAGTTTTATTTTGAAGTTTAAGCAGTTTACTTAAAATCCTAAAATGAAAACTTATCAAAGATAAATTCATATAGTTGGGAATCCATATGTTTATTTATTTATTTTAAAAAACAAAACTCTTAAATGACCAAAAAAAGGAACTAATCTGTAAAATACTAAACAGATGACAAGCAAGCATGATTCTTGTAAAGGAGAGAAGATAAAAAAAAAATAGTTCATTTACCATCCAGATGACTGGACTGTGGAATGATTGGATGTCAGTTAAGTAATTCTTGGTCTTTAGTAATTAAGGATCTAGGTAATATTTATAACTAAATTTTTATAATATATTCACTTATTTGAAATATTTCAACAACTCCTTTTCTGAGGAACCAAGTGTTTACATTCCAGCCTGATATCCCCAAATTCCACAGTCCAGGTCACAGGAGCTCACAGGGACTGAAAGGACCATCATTGAGTCTGTATGGATCTGAGCTTGGTCCTCTGCATATATGTTATGGTTGTGTAGCATGCTATTGTTGTGGGACGTCTAACAGTGGGACTGGGAGATGTCTTTGACATTTTTTGCCTGCTTTGGGGACTTCTTTCTTCCTACTGGGTTGACTAGTCGAGCCTTGATATGAGTGTAGTGGGTAGCCATTCCAGCTTGGATCTGGAAGTTCCAACCCCCATTGAGACTCTGGCAACTGTCACGCCTACGAGGCAGAGCGAGGAGAGGCGCCTGGGGACCACAGAGCTGGATGGGCCAGCGCTCTCTCTGTGCCTGGACGCTGAACGTTGAAGGTGGACTGTGCAGAGCTCTGGAGAACACCGCTGGACTGCGTTACACCTTCCCCAGACCCTGCGACCTATCCATTACTTAATTTGTGAGTTACGCCATTAAATAAATATCCTTTTAACTACGTGGAGTGGCCAAAATAATTTCTCCAATATATGAGGTTTTTTTAATTTTTTTTATAACTTGTTATACCTGGTTTGGCTGGTATCCTGGGGATGCCTGCTCTTTTCTGAAGGAAAACAGAGGTGGAAGAGTGGATCTAGGGTGAAGGCATTGGTGAGGGTGGAGTGAAGGGAAACTGCAGTCGGGATGTAATGTATAGAAGAACAAATAAAAAATAATATCATTAATGATATTATTTTCCCAGGTACCTTGTACTGGGGAATAGCATTCCATATGCTTGGCAGCCACACATTTCCTACATATATCCTACATTTATCTGCAGAGACTCTTCTACATTTGAGATTATAATTTCATCACATTAGCTAAAATGTTTTTAATTAATGAATTATCTAATTTTCCCCAGCCCAATCAGTTTCCTCCCCTCCCTCGCTCTTCTTCTTACAGTCTCCTCTAAACCTCCCCTCCACCCTCCTTCCACTCCTCCTCCTTTCTCTTCAGAAAAGGGCAGGCCTCCCATGTATATCAGCTAGCCATGGCATATCCAGTTGCAGTAAGACTAGGCACCTCCTACTCTCTTACCAAGGATGGATGAGGCAACCCATTAGAAGGAAAGTGTACCAAAAAGCAGGTAACAAAGTTGACAGCCCCTTTTCCCATTACACAATTATAACAAGTGTGCTGGGGGCCTAGGTCAGTCTCATGCAAGCTCTCTCATTGGCAGTTCAGTCTCCTTAAGTCCCTATGAGCTCAAGTTAGTTGATTCTGTGGGTTTTCTTGTTTTCTAGTGTCCTTGGTCCTTCTGGTTCCCATAATTGTCTCTCCTCCTCTTCCACATGAATCCCTGAGGTCTGCCTGTTTGGCTGTGGGTCTCTGCATCTGTTTACATCAGTCTCTAGGTGAAGACTCTTTGATGACAGTTGGGCTAGGCACAAATCTATGACTATAGCAGATATTTTTAGGAATCATTCCATTGACTTTTTGTTTTTGTATTGCCAGTCATGTTTGGTTCTATGTTAGACCTCTGGGCTGTCCACAGAACACCAATAGTGCAGGCACTAAGATCAACAGCTAATAAATAGTACCACATGAAACTAAAAATCTTCTTCTGAAAGGCAAATGACACCATCAAAAGCACAAAATGGCAACCTACAGAATAGGAAAAGATCTTCACTAATCCCACATCTGACAGAAGGCTGATTTCCAAAATATATAAATAACTCAAGAAACTAGACATCAACAAAACAAATTATACAATGAAAAATGGGCTATAGATCCAGAGAATTCTCAAGAGGCAAATCTCAAATGGCTGAGAAGCACTTAAAGAAATGATCAGCATACTTAGCCATCAGAGAAATACAAATCACTCTAAGATTCTATCTTACACTGTCAGAATGTCTAAAATAGAAAAAAAAATTACAAGTGGCAGCTCATGCTGGTAAGGATGTGGAGCAAGGGAAAGAATCCTCCACTGCTGGTGGGAATGCAAACTTGTTCATAGCAGCTTTATTAGTAATAGTAAGAAACAACCAAGATGTCCATCAACCAAAGAATAGATAAAGAATATGTGGTACATTTCCACAATGGAGTATTGCTCAGCTGTTAAAAACAATGACATCATGAAATGTGCAGGCAACTGGATTTAACTAAAAAAGATCACCGTGAGTGATCTAACCCAGAATCAGAAAGACAAACACTGTTTGTGTTCACATATATGTGGTTATTAACTGTAGAGTAAAAGATAACCATGCTATAATCCACAGACCCAAAGATGCCAAGTAACAAAGGCTCAAGGGGTACACATGAGACTTACCATAAAGCATAACTAGAATAGATATCAGAAGTGGACAGGCAGATGAACTTGGAGGGTGGTGGGCATGTAAACAATAAGGATCAGGTGGGGAGAGCATGGAGAGAGAGAGAGAGAGAGAGAGAGAGAGAGAGAGAGAGAATAGTGTAAAAAAAATGGACTCAAGGGCATCTCCAGAATGAGCTAGAAAATTAGTGCAATAGGAAATCCCAAGAATCTATGAGAGAGATCCTTAGCTTAGACTCCTAGCAATGGGAAATATGGAGCCTGAACTTATCATGTACTATAACCAGGAGAGACTTTCAGTGGAAGATTAGGGACGCCGACCCAGCCACATAGCCTTTGACCTACAATGTGCCCAGCCTACAAGATATGGTAGTGAAAGGTGGTACACAAATTATGGGAGTGCTCAACCAGTGACTTTGACCGATACCATGAGAAGACCACCCCTGACTGCCTGGATGGCTAAAATATTCTTAATACTGCACAGAAACATCATGTCAGAATGTATTCACTAGGAAGTTGTAGATCCTACTTGTTTTAATAACCATTATGTATGAAACTAGCCACATGTAATTTTTTTTTACTCATAGTCAGTGCCTTATACTTGACTTTTCTGTATAGTAGGCATGGATTAAACTAATTTTGAATTACTAAACCAATGAAAGAGTCACTTAGAGTTCATTTACCATTTGAGATGGTAGAGATTGTCCCAAATCTTCTTGTCATTTTTTTTTGTATCTTGAAATATTGTTGATTAAAACAACAATGCTAGTCTCACATAACCATATCTATAAAAGTCATGGAAAGTTTGTGAGTGTTTGTGTGTGTGTGTGCATTTGTGTATGTGTGTATGTGTGTGTGTGTGTGTGTGTGTGTGTGTGTGTGTGTGTATACTGTAGAAAAGGGACAGAGAGAGAGACTGATTGAAATATTCTTGTTTGTGTAATTGTTTCAAAGTCCACTCTTAATAACCTATGAATTACCTATTATTTGTCTTCTTCTCAGTTATATTTTTATCAGATTTTCTGATCCTTACAGTACAAATTATATCTAAGAATTTATATTAAATGGAATTTTTCACAACTAGGTAGCAACCTGCTTTGAAACTCAATGCAAGAACCGTGTAGCTACTTTTATAATTTTTGGAAAATTATGACTTTCCTTTGACCTCTAAGGTGAACAATTACCTGTGATTTGTAGAACTTCTGACTTCAGTTGGACTAGAAGAATGGTGATTGATGCTTCTTAATTGTTCTTTTTTCCTAGAGATGCTAGAAGGAGTGCCAACTATACATTATAAGCAAAGCTGGCATGGAAAGATATCCGAAGCAATTTTCTGGTTTCAAGAATGGAGGATAAGCTTGATAAGCCCACAACCTTAGCAGCACTTGTCTAAACCGAGCAGAAACCCAACTTTAGACTCTTAGCTCATCCCATCACCCTCAGTGTGTATTGAGAATGGTAGATGTCAGATATTGATGTTAGGGGACTTGGAAAAAGGGAGACCAAGAATGTGATCAGGATCATCTTGTTGAGATGCCATTGTCATCTTTACTGTATATTCACTTGTTAGTGATGCAAAGATAAATATCATACCTGCATTTTATGAACATTTTTGCTCATATTTTCTTAATTAATGGTTGGATATTTCATGAATTATTGGAACTAACTTGAAAGATGTACAATTTGCTTTAAAACCCTGAGATTGTAAAGTTTAGAGCAAAATGATAAAATTTTGAAATTTGATTGTCATCACAATAGACAAAATGATGAAAACAATTTATTGAATAAAGTTGTTTTTATATAGTTATATAATACAAACTTACATTTTATCTTATGATAAAATTATAAATTTAATGGATGTTCTTTTATATATTAAATATGTCCAAGGTGAGATATTTTCAAGACTTAATTTCATGCCGATACCTGAATGGCATTAATTATTGAAATAATTGTAAGCATTCCTCTGTCAGTGTTTAGTTTTTTACTCTTTAGGGGCCTGCCACCTAGCTACCAAATCAATACATAGGTATAGGTTTATGATTGCATGGCCTTAGCTTGGCTTGTTTCTAGCCAGCTTTTCTAACTTAAATTATCCCATTTTGCCTTAACTACATTTTGCTTCTGGGTTTTTTACTTCTCATTATTTTATATATCTTTGTTTCCTTCTTACACTGTGGCTGACTGTGTGTCTGGGTGGCTGGCCCCTGACATCCTCCTCTTCTTTTCTCATTCCTCCCACTTCCATAGACTTCTCCTCCTATTTATTCTCTCTGCATACCAGCCCTCTTTATCCTTCCTCCTGCCTAGTTATTAGCTCTTTATTAGTACAACTGGGTATTTTAGGCAGGCAAAGTAACACAGCTTTATCTAGTTAAACAAATGCAACGTAAAAGAATGCAACACATCTTTGTATCACTGAATAGATAGTCCACAGCATAAACAAATGTAACACATCTTAAACTCATATTTCACATCGTTCCTAGACATTAAAATTTCTTTTAATGCCTCAAGATCGTCAAGACATTAAAAAAAGTATACTAAAATAAACTTTCAAAGATTTTTGATGATAGATTATATTTATTAAATTGTCTTGGATATTATAGATACCTAGAGGATCCAAGACTCACTTTTATTCATGTATTTTACTACAATTCATCTATTGTGGAAGTGACATTTCAGTCTATTCAGGTTTTCAAAGATTTTTATTTTTTAATTAAATGTATATGTGTGTGTCCTTTGGTTGGTATGTACACAAGAATGAAATTGCATGATTAAGTCAGAGCTAGATTTCCATGGAGATAGAGTTACAGATGTTTGTGAGCCACTTGATTTGGATGCTGCTCTTAACTGTTGAGCCATTTCTCCAACATCTATAATGTTTTTTTAATTTTAATTTTTTCTTTATTTGTTGTGTCTATTTAAATTACTGCTCCATATTTTAGAAGACGTTTTATCATAATATATAATTGTTCTCTTTATCCCAGGGGCTGTGCTTTGTTTTAAAACAAATATGCGTGCCTCATCCAGCCAATAACCACAATATATATGCTACATGCAAATATATTCACATATAATTATCCCATTATTTTCTTCAATTTATTAAGTTCCTTAATTACAAATTTCATCACTTACAATGTACATAAATGTATCATGTTTTTCGTCATCTCTTGACCTCAGATTTTTAATTGAATTATTTAGTCCAATTTTATTAAATGTTATTTTTAATGCTTTTATTTATATCTACTCATTTATTTCTTTCAATTCACATTTTTGATGCTAAGTTTAGGGCTACTTTTTTGGCATTTGGTATACATACTTTAAGGAAGCATTTAAATTTATTTGTTGTCAATTATATACTAAGTCATTATTCTGGGGGGTCATAATATTCATGGTTGATTACATATAAATTCAAATAAAGTTAGGCCTGCTAATTTTATATAGACAGATGACTCTTACATGCAATGGCTTTCTCTCATATCTTACTGAGATACTGTTATGCTTCATATTTCATAACAAAAGAGAAAACTAAACATAAAGGGAATATTGAATGTAGTGGATGATAATGTTAGCAGACACATGCATAACACTGGCCACTTACATTCATTATGTAGAAAATAATATGTGACTATTGAAGAGAGCTTTAGAAGATATGCAAGAAAAACAACAATTTTTCTTTTGTTCTGAGCATGTAAACATGAACAGAGATTGAAAAAGAAAAGAAAAGCAAACTTGTATCTTTCAAAAAATGATAAAAAAAAATCTTGACAAGACAGGAAAGAAAATAAATGCAGAAAAGAATGGAATAAGCAGGTGAACAATGTTGCTATTTATTTTTAACAAATTAACTCACAAGAATGACAATCATAGAGCAATCAAAAAAAAAAAAAAGAATTCTTTTTTCATAGTTTCAAAGTGTGGATCTGCTATCCACTTAGGGTATCCCAGGATGGCATTTAAGATGCTGACCACACTGAAGACACTTTGCAGTAGAGGTAGTGAGGTTCAATTTCTGTCTATAGAGAATTATTGCAGGTTGTTGAAAGAATTTAGTCTTTTTTTTTTTTTCATTTATTTTTCTTTAGCCACAGATTCCCGTTTTCCCCTTCCTGCCCCCCTCCCTTTCCCCCGAGCTCACCACGATTCCCACCTCCTCCAGGGCAAAGCCTCCCCTGAGGACTGAGATCGACCTGATAGACTCACTCCAGGCAGGTCCAGTCCCCTCCTCCCAGATTGAGTCAAGCATCCCTGCATAAGTCCCAGGTTTCAAATAGCCAACTCATGCAATGAGCCCAGGACCTGGTACCACTGCCTAGATGCCTCCCAAACAGATCAAGCTAATCAACTGTCTCACCTATTCAGAGGGCCTGATCCAGTTGGGGGCCCCTCAGCCTTTGGTTCATAGTTCATGTGTTTCCATTCGTTTGGCTATTTGTCCCTGTGCTTTATCCAACCTTGGTTTCAACAATTCTCGTTCATATAAACCCTCCTCTTTCTCGATAATAAGACTCCCGGCGCTCTACCCAGGGCCTAGCGTGGATCTCTGCATCCAGATTCCGTCCTTGGATGGGGTTTCTGGCACAACTATTAGGGTGTTTGTCCATCAGTCTTAAACGGTTGCCTTCTGCTTCTTTGGTGCCTGTCATTTGGGTGGCACTCATAGCTCTTCACGACCTAACGTTCCTCACAATGCAGACCATTAGATTCAGGTCCAACCAGAAAGAGGCTCATTGCACTGAGTGCCTCTCACTTGCTGTTACTTCCCGCCCTTTGAATATTTGATATGCACTTCAAAGTTCCATACTGTTAGCTCAGAGCCACTCACACCACTTCCCCTTCTCACAGGCATTTGGTGATGGCATGCAATTTCAGTGTTTTTCTTGTCCAGAAGATGATGCAAACACCACGGGAAAAGGAACTTTGAGGACAATTCTAGAATTATATTTAGCACAACAGGATAGATAATCACTTCAAAATCTAAAGTTCATGGGAGACACAAGACTTAATTATTTCTATTATTAATTATTTCTGCAAATAACATGAAAACTATATACCACATAATACAACCACTAGAAATAATAATAGTAACAATTAAAGAATTAGAAACATTGCTTGAAATCTGGTGCGTGTTAGGATGTAAATATGAATGTACTTGGGCAACAGACTTGGGTGTTTTCCTATGACTGTGGGTTTCTCTGTAGTAAATGGAACAGTAGCGTTTACAGATAAGATGTTGAACTGTTGAACGGGACTTAGAAATCTCTTCCCTTGGTCTTAGTGGAGAATGAGGATAATGGGAGAATTATTAGGAAACCCTGGCAAATATGTCTTGCTTAAAAGCACAAGACATAGTTTAGATAAAAGCTTATTATCTAATGAAGGACAACCAAAATTCAAAGGAGACAGCCCAGCTTCAGTCACCCTGTCTCACCTCAAGGGGGAGACGGGGAGGAAGAGAACTCTAAGATTTAGTTTGGAAGAAGTCAAGGAGAATTCCAGAATAGTGGCTAGGTGACAAGATAAATACATGGATTGTAGAACACAAAGACAAATCATGGAGATGGGATGGATATGCTGGACACACATGACAAAAACCTGAGAAATGATGCCTGCAAGTTGTTCTCTGAAATCCTCCACATGTGCTGTAGTGTACACACACACACACACACACACACACACACACACACACACACACACACATATAAAGTCAATAAATGCAATAAAAATTAAAATAAAATAATAATGGTAATAATAATAACAACACTATTTTGTAAGTCCAAATTGCTTAAAATATTTTTGCTTACATCAAATAAAAAGGATAAATTTAGGCATGTTTGCTTGAGCAGCTAAGAATACCTATATAAATCTTCCTTTAATCAATGCATGCTATAAGCCCTTAGCATCTCTGGGGCAGCAGGGCAGAGAAAACATGCCTTGCTTGATTACCTAAGAGGCTACATCCTTACCTGCATCAATACCATCCTGGAGAGAAAGCACAATGGTTTCCAGGTGGTTAGGGAACAATTGTCATGCCCTATTAACAAACAAAAAGGCAGCAGTATGTTTTCCTCTATTATCCAGTGCTGAACTTCTTATTGCTGCCTCTCTAGCCCTTCAGTGTGCTAAACAGCAGGCAGAAGGATGGTTATAAGCCGAAGGCCACTTCAAGCTTCCAACTGTATTTTGTTGATAGCCTCATGTTGTCCAGAGCTAAAAGAACAATTGCCCTTCCTGTTTGCATTTACTTTAATTTAAGGGGGGAAACCTGGGGGATGTGTTCAAAAGTTGTTTGATTTTGTTTCAAAACCTGAATGAAGAATCTAAAAGTAAAAATTTCAGGTTGATAATGTGTTGGTAGTGGCATCTATTAAAACACATCAACATTGGACTGTGACTAAAATAGAACATGGTTCCTTATGCTAAATTAGTTATTTTTATGAAATTATTATGAAAATAGGAGAATAAAATTGTCAATAAGTGTCAATGATGCAAGCCTAAACAATAGGTCTTCACAGAAATGGATGGCTTAAGAATAAATGTGACTATCTCACTTAACATGTCTCAAAGGTTATGCATTTTCTGGATTTTGTCAGAAGACAGATAAAATGTGGTAAGTGGCTGGCAGTCATTTTACAGTAAGAATGAACAAATCCTAGAGATAATGAAGAATTTGAGGTCAGGGAAAAATTGTAATTTCCATAGTTGACTCTAAAGTATTTATAAGATAAATTAAGGTGATATAATCCTATATATTTTAATATGTAATGTTATTATTATATAGTAAAAGGGCCAGACAAAGAAACACACTCTGATCCTAAAAGCAAAGCCAGGAGGTTTAAAAGAGTCAGTGAGAGAAACACATTCTGGCCCTGAAACCAGTGCCAAAGAAACATACCCTGCCCCTGATCAACTCAGCACAAAACCCAACTAAGTCCTGTGCATGAAACAAATGAATCACAAAACACAAAATCCAGCCAGTCTCTGACTTTGTCCATGCTCAGGGATTGAAATCAGACCATCTCCCATCATGAAAATCTTCACCCTGGAAACACTCTGCCCCTAAGAAACCCTATATAAGCCCTGCACATGTTCATTTTGGGGATGTAGTTTTCCAAACTGGCAGAGGCAGCCACACTCCCAGTTTCTTACCTCCCAATAAATCCCTTGAATGAGGTTTGGATGAGAACCATCTTTCATAGAAGTTGAATGGGTAGAAAAGTAGCAACTTTTATTTATTTATTTATTTATTTATTTATTTATTTATTTAATATAAGAGATTTTCTAGTCATTTTATATATCAGCCATCAATTCCCCCTCCCACACCCCCAGCATTCCCTCCAATCCACCCCCCATTCCCACCTCCTCCAAGGCAAGATCTCCCCTGGGGAGTCAGCCCAGCCTGGTACATTCAGTTGAGGTAGGTCAAATACCCTCCTCCTTGCACCAAGGCTGAGCAAAGTATCTCACCATAGGCAGTAGGTTCCACAAAGCCATCTCATGCACCAAGAACCTGGTCCTACTGCCTGGGGGCCTCCTAAAAAGTTCAAGCTAATCAACTGTCTCACTTATCCAGAGGGCCTAGTCCAGTATCATGGGGGCTCCCCAGCTATTGCTCTACAGTTCATGTGTCTCCACCAGTTTGTCTAGTTGTCTTTGTATTTTTTCCAATCATGGTCTCCATATATTTTTCTCATAGAACCCCATCTCTCTCTCATCAACTGGACTCCTGGAGCTCTGCATGGGACCTGGCTGTGGATCTCTGCATCTGCTTCCATCATTCACTGGATGAGGGGTCTATGATGACAGGGTATTCAGCCATCCAATTACCAGAGCAGGCCAGCTCGGGCACCCTCTCAACTATTGCCAATAGTCTATGGTAGAGTCATCCTTGTGGATTCCTGGGATCCTCCCTAGCACTCTGCATCTCCTTATTCTCATGATGTCTTTATTTATCATTGTAACTCTTTCCTTACTCTCTCACTCTGTTTCCATTCTAGCTCAAACCTCCTGCTCCTCTAACTCTCATCTCCCGTCCTTTTCCCTCCATTACTCCCCCTCACCCCCAGTTTGTTCATGTAGATCTCATTCATTTTTCCATAGTTGGGTGATCCATGGGCCCTTCCTAGGGTCCTCCTTATTAGCTGGCCTCACTGGAGCTGTGGGTTACATTCTGGTTATCTTTTGCTTTATATCTAGTATCCAATTATGAGTGAGCACATACCATGTTTGTCTTTCTGAGTCTGGGTTACCTCACTCAGGATGATATTTTCTAGTTCCATCCATTTGCTTGCAAACCACATGATGGCACTGTTTTTCTCTGCTGAGTAGTACTCCATTGTGCATATGTACCATGTTTTCTTTATCCATTCTTCAGCTGAGGGACATCTAGGTTGTTTCCAGGTTCTGGCTATTACAAATAATGCTGCAATGAACATAGTTGAACATGTGTCCTTGTGGTATTATTGAGCATTCCTTGGTAGGAAGTAGTCTTGAACACATTGCACTGGAGATCACTTCCTAAATATAACACCATTAGCACAGACACTGAGAGCAACAATTAATAAGCAGGACCTCTTGAAACTGAGAAGCTTTTGTAGGGCAAAGGACACAGTCAATAAGTCAAAATGACAGCCTACAGAATTGGAAAAGATCTTCACCCACTCCATATCTGACAGAGGACTGATATCCAGAATATATAAAAAACTCAAAAAACTAAACATCAAATACTGAACAATCCAATTAAAAAATGGGCTACAGAGCTTAACAGAGAATTCTCAACAGAAGAATCTCAAATGGCTGAAAGTCATTTAAGGAGTTGCTCAACATCCCTAGTCATCAAGGGAATGCAAATCAAAACAACTCTGAGATACTATCTTACACCTGTCAGAATGGATAAGATCAAAAACACTGATGACAGCTTATGTTGGAAAGGATGTGGAGCAAGGGGGACACTCCTCCACTCTTGGTGGGAATGCAAACATGTACAGTCACTTTGGTAATCAGTATGGCTGTTTCTCAGAAAATTGGGAATCATTCTTCCTTAAGACCCATCTATACCACTCTTTGGCAAAAGAAGCAACTTTTACATAAGCAGGAACAGAGCTGCTACATTTCTGCTGGAAATGTCCCTTAGCACAGTTTAGCCCAAAAGAGCTGTAATGGCTCTGTTGGAGAGGAGTAGAACTGTTACATTCCTGCTGAGAAACTATCCCCCACTGGAACAGAGCTGTAGGTGTTGCCAGGATACCTTTCCCTCCAAAGTTGCAAAACTTACAATTATATTATGCTAATTCTGAATGAACATGAAGCAATAAGTTAGAAGAGGAATAATTACTTTTACAATTCATACAGAATACATACTTGCATATTAATTATAAATCAATTCTTACCTGTACTTAATTTTTTTATAACTTGTATCTGTTGATATAATTATAGCTTCTTTTAAAGCATGATTAGTAAAGTGTGGGAAACTTTTGAAAACTCCTGCTGTTATTTTTTCTAGCAAATAATTCTGCCTCATTTTTTCTCCCTTCATGGAGCTGTCTCTACTTACTTGTTCTTTATATTGTTGATACTACTGGGTAATGCTTCAAGATTCCTTTGTTTACATGATTGCTGATCTTGAATTAACTTTGAGATGCACCTGTCTGTAACATAATTGTATTTTAATCTCCCACAAGTTTAGTGACCCATTTGTCTTTCTCAGTATCTGAGGACTGTCTGAGACTCTCAGGGACATACTGAGTGTTTATGGATGATGGTGTCCTTATTATGTTCAAGTGGTTGCTCTGACAACCTTCAATAGAATTCACATTTTATACATGAACATCAAGTGTGCCTTCATCTAAGTAGTCATTGCTATTGCTATTGCTGAGCAGACTCTCCTTTGTTTTCCAGTTACCCTGGGATAATCTGGTGCTGCAGGTGTCTTGCAGCTACTAAAAATGAATGATATTCTGTCTGTATTTACTCTGTTGATTATTCTGTTAACAACTTGCCAAGACAATAATTTAGCTTTAAGACTTTAGTGTGAGCATCAAATTTCATAATTTCCAGGCAAAATATAAAAATTAAGATAAAATGGAAAATCTCATAAAATCAAACTGCTAACTGGAAGTTTATGAAACAAAAAATTTTCTTCTTTTTGAATTGCAATTACAGTTATATAATTCTGGTATGATAGTGACCACGATATTCACAACTGTGTAACCAAGCTTAATGTATGTATTGCTAGAAGGCCTCTTAACAGCATGCTTATTTAACATGATTTTTTATGTGTTAAAAAGTACAAAGACACATGTGAGAACCCTTGGAGGCAGAAGAAGGTATGGGATTCTTTCAAGCTGGAATAACAGGCAGCTGTGAATGTTAGGATCCTAACCTGGATTCTTTGCAACAGTAGTATGTTTTCTTAATATCTTCACCCTGTTTACTAGTATTGGAGAGAAATGGTAAACAGTCAATCAAAATGGAGAAAGCAATAATAAATGTAGCTGTGATGAGCAGAACTCTCTGTCTATTATTCTATCTCTGAGTCAGATTCACTTTCTGAATTGCTGTTAAACTGAACACAGAATGAGAACTTTCTCTCCCATTTCACAGTCATGTTCAACAAATTATACATCAGTTCAAGAGCTCACTTAGTATAAAATATACCTTTGAATAAAACTTATAGAAATATTCATTCTGAAAATAACATTGATATCTCCCAGACATCACATGCTCTCAGAAATAGTCTCACAGTGACTGGAAGAGTATACAGGAGATTAACACAATTTGGAATATCTCCCATTTTTACTTTGGGTTTGTGGGAATATACCATTTCAGTCTACTTAAGTTGGTCATAATATGTCAGGCTTATCATAGGAGAGCATTTAACATGAAGTACACTATATCAATAAAGTTTCTCTAAAGGAAAAGAACTGATAGAAATGTGTATGCATATATATTTAATAAAATACAAATATACATATGCATATATATACATGCTTTATTAGGGTAGTCTACAGACTGTGGCTTAGAATATACACCACTGGGCTTCTTTGCTGTGGGATGATTTGTATGTCCTGTGGGAGCCCTTCTTGGGTTCTTTGTGGTGTTACCCAGCAGGTCTGTATAGAGGATGATTAGGACCATGGGCCTGAGTGCAGGTGTTTGAGATGGTCTGCACTTTGCTGTGCTGGGGGATGGTCTGTATGTCAAGTTGTTCTGATTGGTTAATGAATAAAACCTGATCGGCTGTGCTAGGCAGGAAAGATAGGCGGGACTAACAGAGAGGAGAGATAAAGGGACAGAAAGGCAGAAGGAGATGCTGCAGCCGCCGCCATGACCAGAGAGGCTGCAGCCGCCGCCATGACCAGAGACACTGCAGCTGCCGCCATGACAAGAAGCATGTGAAGTCGCCGGTAAGCCACCAGCCACGTGGCAAGGCATAGATAAAAAGAAATGGTTAATTTAAGATAAAGGAACAGTTAGCAAGAAGCCTGCCACGGCCATAGAGTTTGAAAGCAATATAAGTGTCTGTGTTTACTTGGTTGGGTCTGAGCGGCTGTGGAACTGGCGGGTGGCAGAGGTTTGTCCTGACCGTGGGCAAGGCAGAAAAACTTAAGCTACACTTCTTCTTATGGAAAGGTTAAAAATCTTGTTATTTGTATTGTGTGACTGGATGTCTCAGCATTTCCAATTTGGTGTTAGAGTCCTGAGAATTTCGGAGAGAGCTGGTGATCCTCCATCTACCTTTGAGTCCTGAATAAGTAGGTTCTAATACCAGCAATGTAACACCTAAGGAAAGAATAAATGGACTTAATTACTAGAGTGAAACAAGCACACAAAAAGCAAAACTTACTTCTTCCAAGTCCTTTCTATGTGGGCTGAAGTGGGGGCCAGGTTTGGGGTGGGTGGTCTAACCTCAAATTATCCAGATACTGTGTGAATCCTCCCAACACAAGTGATCCAATCAATCAGCATACCTAGCTGCTTAGTTTTTAATTGATTCCAGATTTACTCAAACTGACATCGAAGATTAGCCATCACACCAGACAACCTGAAATTGATTTTTAGGCCCAGCATGGTGGAAGAGAGAACTTTCTCCTTCAAGTGTTTTTCTAACTTCCACATAGGTGCCATGTCATAAACGTATTCCCAACACACACACACACACACACACACACACACACACACACACACACACACACATATATACACACAAGTTAATAAATGCAATTTTAAAAGAACTATTTTTAAAATCCGCAGAAGTGAAATGATTTGATTATGGGATTCATTTTTCTACTGATATAATTATGTAGCAGGAATCTTAAAAGTTCTTATTAATAAAATCAAACCTGAGGTCAGTTATTGGGGTCCATGCTAGTAGATCAGAGAGACAGAACAAGCCACAGCTATCTCACCTTGCCAATTCCTCAGCTGGTCCTGTTTCCTCTGACTAGAAGCTTCTGTGTCCTCATCCCAATGGCTCTCAGCTGAACTGCTGCTAGAAGCCTGAATGCTTAACCAGCCACATGCTTAACCAGCCAAATGCTTCTAGTTTCTGGTCCTCACGCCTTATATATCTTTCTGCTTTCTACCACCACTCCCTGGGATTAAAGGCTGGCTTTCTGGGATTAAAGGTGTGTGTCACCATGCTTGGCTATTTCCAATGTGGCCTTGAACTCACAGAGATCCAGAGGGATTTCTATCTCTGGAATGCTAGGATTAAAGGTGTGAGTGCCACCATTTTCTAGCCTTTGTATCTAGTGGCTGTCTGTTCTCTGACCCCAGATAAATTTATTAGAGTACATAATATTTTGGGGAACACAATACCACCACATAATTACATTTGTACTTTGTAAGTACTGGATATGTAAGTAAGTTATTTTTATATATTGGTAGAAATTATCTAGCATACATGAAGCCTCCAGTTCCATTATCAACACCTTATAACACAGGAGATGAATGCCTGTCTGTAATCCCAACACTTGGGAAGTTTAATTAGCATCTGAAGTTCCCGGTCATTCTCATACTAAATTGTGAGTTCACGCCCAGCTCAGGCTACATGAGACTCCATGGAAACATACAGTAAAGATCTAAAAATCAATCAACTCATACCACAACAGTCAGCTGATAGTGCTGATATACTGGTCTCTTCTGCTTTTCAGGTCAGGATATTCAAATACCTACTTGCTGGATGCACTGCTTTACCATATATGAACTTCAAATATAACAGGTTCTATGAAGAATTTCTATGAAGAATTGTATGGGGAGTTTGATGGAGATTGTATTGGCTCAATATGTCTTTACTTCTACCCTAACCAGACATCTTTCTAACATTCCAATCTTGATTAATGTCAAAACCACTACCTAGTTTACCAAAATACTGTGACTCACTTTCCATAAAATTTTCTTTTTACTTATTGCATGTACTATCAGAGTTTCCCTGTGCATACTTAAATCTACCTATACTTTTAACATACCTTAATTTAAAAAATCTTATTTCCTCTCAAATACTATTCACCTTTTATATGAAACAATTTGCATTTTATTATCACCAGCATTTCATCCCAAAGACACGACAATGAATGATAAAAACTGTATTGATGAATAAACAAATGATACAATTATTAATCCAATAGTTAAAATACTACTTGATCAATAAATATTACCCCCCACCCATTGTTAATATTCCCAAAACAGCAATTACATAACAGTATATGGTGATGCTTTCTTCTGTTCAGTAAAAAGTGTTGGGAGATAAAAGTATAGATCACAGGCCACAATATTCCCCATAGAATATTAAGTATATCCCTTAGAAATGAAAGATTATTTTTATCATCCCTGCTCTTTTTCTTTTTCATTCCTTAGTAGGTTTCACTGTGTAGTTCTGGCTGGATTGTCACTCTGTAGACTCAACTGTCCCTGAGTTGCCCACAGAGATTCACTTGCCTCTGTTTCCCAAGTCCTGGGATTAAATGTATGTGCCACCCTCCTCTCAGGTTTCCTTTCTAGGACCAATCTGTCCTCTTCATTTATATAATGAAGATAAATATAATGAAGATAAATAATTTAGATAAACTGCCCTGTTTTATCCATTCCCATCCTCTGCTAGAATAAATCAGACAAAAAGAAGAAACTTTGTCTTTGTTTGCCTGAAGATTAATCATTGCCCAATGGATACAGAAGTGATTAAACAAATGGATAAGTGAATAAACAATATTTTATCCAATATTATAGCTAAGGGATCACATCTAAGATTTCAAAGTCCAATTCATTAACTATTTTGAATTAGCCATTAAGATGCTTATACAAAAAAAAATATTTATTTGTTCAATAAAGCAATGGAAGAAAAAAACATAGATATCAGAGTAGTTGGGTAAACTTTAGAACGTTCAATCTAACTAAATAATTTGGGTTAATAAAAACTGTAATAATTACTTTCACAAAATTTTCAATGTCTCCTAAGAACATTCATTTTGGACAAGTTGGTTGCTTTCTATGGTACAATCTATAAATTCCTATCCCCAGCTCCTCACATTGTTACAACTCCTTACATTTTGAGCATATACTAGTATTTATTTGTAGACAAATTTCTAAAATGGTCTTATTAAATTAAAAACACAGAGGCAAATATAGGGGTGAAAGCCTTAGAGAAAGATCAGGGAAATAGGGAAAGCCACAGCTAATCCTGCCTCACCACCTTGGCAGCTTCCAAAATGTGTGACTTCCTGTCTACCCAGGCTTATATGCTTTGTTTTTCTGCCCTCTCATTGACTCTCTTCACCCAGCTACCTCACTTCCTCTTCCTATACAGCTCTGTCACTTTTTGTCTGTCTGTACAGACCTCCAGTTCTCTATGGTTAGTACTGGGATAAAAGGCATTTGTCACCACACTTGGCTCTGTTCCCTAGTGTGGCCTTGAACACACAGAGACCCTGCCTGCTAAGTGATAGGATTAAGGCTGTGTGCAACCGCTGCCTGACTTCTTTGTTTACTTAAAATGGCTTCCTATTTCCTCTGATCTCCAGGCAAACTTTATTTATTAAAGCACAAATAAAATATTACCACATTTCAGCACAGATAAAATATCACCACATTTATTTAATTTATTTAAGAAACCACAAGTTGTTTCTTAATCTCCTACCTCACCTCTCATAAAAAGTAAAATAGTTATATAACATTCTCAGAAGTCATTCTTAGCTTGTCTGTGTTTCTACAGACTAATGAATTGATGTTTCCAAACAATGACATTTGTATTTTAAAGAATAATTGTTCTAAAATATTTATATTCCCTGATTTTATTTCTAAAGTTTGCTTTTTTTATATAAATTAAAACAAATATTCATGCCCTACTCTAACCCTGTTATCAAATATTCTTCTATCATTTAGCTCTGTGTTCACTGGTGTAAAGTGACTTAGTTAATTACCTTTCTACTTTGGCTATTCATTTATTAAACCTATGTTGTGAATTATAATTTCCATTATAACATTTACCTCTGGAATTTTCTGTTGATTTAATATACATAGTGATCTATGGTGGATTTCTATAAATGTCCCTAAAGTTTTTTTTTTTCTTTTTTACTAAACCAATTCTAATTGTTACATAAAATCATTAATCCCAATAAATAATCTATGTTTTTATTCAACTGTAGAGTACTTAATTATTATTTTTGGTTACTTTGTTTTATATGGAATTCACATTGTCTTAAATTAAATTTCATTTTTTCCACATGACAGAATACTGAGACCACCCTGGATCTTGACAAGATGCTACATTGGTATTACTTGTGTTTTTCTTCCCTCAGTGTTTCTTGGAATTGGAGTCCTTTCTCCTGTCAGGATTTCACTGAAAGTTTAAAATGGTGAACTCGAGCTCTGGGTGCCTGATAGGGCCTGGACCTTCTGTCATTTCACCTGGACATGTAGACAGGTGACCTTGCCACTTTACTTTGCAGAGACTTGAACTTTTGTCAGGTTATCTTAAAATCTAGAGTGGTAGGCCGGCTTCTCCTTGGGGGACTTTCAATTCCAAGAGTTTCCTATTAGAGATTACAGCTCTTTTAAAGTATGTTTATCCAGTTATCCAAGGCGATTTCGGGAAAGAACTTTGCTTCATGAATTAATAATTTGTAATTAACAAAACATTACAAGGAGAATAAAGAGAGTTGAGGCACATATCTCAGTATCAGACTTCTCAGACTTATTGACCCATATTGCAGGTTTTGTAACCTTGCTGTTTGCCTCATGTATGATATTCCCCAAAGCTACCCACTGGCTAACACCCACAGGACATGTGACAAGGGAAGTGTGCAACACTTTATGTCTTCCTTTCTTTAAGACAGAAACCATGTATGATGCACCTACCAACATTTTTTTCACTATCAAATGTTTTTCTGTGTTTTGTCTAGCTTTGTGATTATTTTTAACAAAAAGTTTAGTCAATATATTTTTTATATTGGTAAATATAAAATATTTACCATAATTGTTTGTCTTTTAGTGTTACTCATAAATATTTTTGTAAGATATTGGAATTATTTCTTCTGAAAAAAAAATTGATAGATTTCAAAAACAAAGTAGTTTAGGAGTAGAAATTATCTTCATTGTTAATGGAAAGGAAAAGACTACTTCATTTTTCAGATATTTGTTGTTGTTACATTGCATGACTTATCAATGGAAGTTGCTATCCAAAATGATATACTTTAGCCTCACAATATTACCATTTTTGATTCAGTAATGTATATGAAATACCTTACTTCCACAAAGCTGTATTGCAGGACGACTTTAGTACTTCCGGAAACCAGACCATGCAGCAGTTGTAACAGAAAGGAGGGTCTAGATGTAATTTCACATATCTGTAGCCAACAGATCTTTTATAAAGGGACTAAGAATGAATAGTACAGAATGACATTCTTTTTAATAAACCCTGCCTTAATAATTGACTATACACACAATGAATGAAAACTGTTACCAGTTATGAAAAATCAATTAAAGTGGATTAAAGTTTTGTGTTTATGATCAAAAGCTTTGAAATAATTCTTTAAAAAAGTAGAAACACTTAAGGCATAATAAAGAGACCACAAGGAACAAGGAATAAAACTCAAATTAAACAGTTGCATCAAACTAAAATGCTGTTGCATAGAAAGGAAACAATCAAGATGGCAGAACTCAACAGCAAAAGTAAATGAACACAGACTTGTAGCCAAGCTCCGGCAGTCCCGCAGTCCATTTATAAAATAAACACACAGACGCTTATATTATTTAAACTGTTTGGCCTAATGGTTCAGGCTTTTAGCTATCTAGTTCTTACATCTTAAATTAACCCATTTCTATAAATCTATACCTTGCCACATGGCTCGTGGCTTACCAGTATCTTACATGTTGGTACTCATGGTGCCGACTGGCAGCATCGCTTAACTCAGCCTTCCTGTTCTCAGAATTCTCTTCTCTGTTTGTCCTGCCTATACTTCCTGCCTGGCTACTGGCCAATCAGCATTTTATTTATAGAACAATATCCACAACACAGAGTCTGTGAAAATAAGACCTAAGTAAGATATATAAATGGTCATAATAATAAAACATGTCTAATGTCAACAATCATGAGTGAGAAACACACTATATCACTTTAATTTGGATGCTCATTATGATAAAGATTAAATAGAGTGCTGGGGAACACATGTGTGGAAAGAAAGGAAATCCTTCCACAGTTTTGTTAGGAACAAACTTAGTATAGCAAGTTTGGAAAATAGTACAGAAGTTCCACCATGGTATGTGTTAGTTCATATGTTAGGAGCTTAAAGCAGCTGGTCATGTTGTATCCAAGGAATAATCAAGACATTAGCAAATCAACAGTATTTAATATATATATATATATATATATATATATATATATATATATACCAATATATTATCTATTATATTATTGCATATAATATACAATCCAATAGTATTCAACCATGAAAAGGATAACATTTTATCATTTGCAATTTGACAGCTGGAAATGGAGCTTGTTGTGGTTAGAGATATAAGCTAGACAGAGAATTACAAATGCTACATGGTTTCTCTGGAACATGGATTCCTGAACAGCTGACATCACACAAACTTAAACATAACATTAGTGACAAGAGTCTAAGGGGAGTAGGGAAAAGATGAATGTATAAGTGTTGTTGAATAGGTGCTAAGTTAATACTTAAACAGGACAAAGGAGAAATACTAAAGTTTGCCTTAGCACCTAGAAGGATTAGAGATTTCATATATATACAATATAATACACAATATTATACATATAATAGGAAGAATTTTTATTGATGTCATCATAAATTTTTTTAAATGTTTGGGGACATAGCTTTCCTAATTAAGTATTTTAGTTTCCTTTCTTGTTACAGTGAGAAAACATCTAACCAAAGCAATTTCAGTGAAACAGCATTTTTCTCACTTCCAGGTCCAGTTTATGGTGAGTTAACTCGTATGTTAGGATCTTGATCTGGCTGGTTACATTACATTCACATTTGAGAAGCAGAAAATAATAAATACTAGTACTCAGCTTGCTTTCTATGTTTCATACAGCTGTGGAATCCTTTCTCAGGGAATGGTCATATGTCTTCTCCGAGTAATTTAAGTAATCAAGATAATCCTGAAGAAGCATGCTAAGAGTTCCACTCTCAGTTGTCTTGAGATTATGTTAAGTTGCCATTAACCCTCTCATATCACACTAGTATTTTATTATTACCCAATATATATGTATATCAAAACACAAGCATGTAGAAGCTAGAAAGATGACTTAGTGATTAACAGATTCTGGCCCCCTTTCTAGCCCCCACATGATTACTCATAACCTTCTGTAACTCCAGTTTCAGGTGAATATGATGGAATTCCTCTTCTGGCCTCTGTGGGCACCAAATATGCACATGGTGCATAGACATGAATGTAGGTACAATACTCATACACATAAAACAGTTTTTAAAAAAAATTAAAAATACTAAACATGTATATTTTGACATAAGTTTAATTTTATGACCTAATTTAAAAAGTAAACTGTTCTGTAGATAAAGAGACTGCTGAATTAAGACTGAATATTGACAGTACTAGTTAGTTTTGTCAACTTGATACAAACTGAAGTCAACTGGAAAGAAAGAGTCAAAGCTGAGGATTGCCTCCATCACTTTAGCCTGTGAATAGATGGTAGGGCATTTTCTTGATTGACGATTGACGTGAATGAGCAAAGCCTATGGTGAGTGGTGGCTTACCTGGACAGGTGAACTTGGGACATAGAAGAAAGCCGGCTGAACAAGCCAGGGGCAATAAACAAATAAGCAGTCTTCCTTCATGGTTTCTGCTTTAAGCTCCTACTTTCAGTTCCTGCCTTGACTTCCCAGGTTACTAATACTTATAAGATGAAATATGCCCATTCATAACCTTTAAGATTTTGCTCATGTTGTTCTTTAAAAACAATCAAGACACAAACTTGAATACTGACCAAATAAGAGATTTATAGCATTAATTTCCCTAAAACTATATTACCCTGTTTAAGAAAATGTTTTTGTACACACAGAATCATAGGAACTATATTTTAGTCAGTTTCATCAATTAAGAATGGATTATGAATGTTGAGTAATATATTTTTATATTAAAATAGAGATTTTTGTTGTATTACTGATTTTCTAGGCTTTCCGTTTAAGAGCTCAACATGAAAAAGGATATATTTTCTGTAAAATTTCACTTTCCAATCTTTGGTGAAAATGAAAGACAGATCCAACTAAATGACCAATGACACTTATTAAAAATAATGCAGATATCTTCTCTTATGCATACTCATGCAATAAAAATGTTTTTAGGTGAGCCTGGGTGACTATATTTGTAACTATGTTTACACACATTATAGTTGGCAAATATCTGCAGGCCTCTTTCCCACACATCATAGTAGGAGTTACTTTAACTGCTCTGGCTTGCTAAATTGGACTGAGGAGTAATGCTGCTCTTAAGAGCTTGAGTTTGAAATCAAGTTGTATTATTGATAAGACATATGCCTCCAGGTGGCTTACTCTTTCTGACTGTATTCCTTGACCATAAAATATGGTATGCCAACTTTAAAATGTGTGTGATCATTTAGTTTAATAACTAGATAAAATTGCCTAGTAAAGAGAAGGTAGGGAACAAATGTTACATGAATTTGATTAATCAAATTGAATATTATATTTACATTCAGTAGAAATATTTGTCCCATTGAATGACTTGTATCTTAGATTTTACTTTCTGGTTGCATAATTCTTTTTTTTTCCTTTTATTTTATTTAACAATACCATTCAGTTCCACATAATAGCCACGGATTCCCTTGTATCCCCCTCCCTCCTGTCCCCTTCCCCTTCCCACCAGCCCACCCTCCATTCCCACCTCTTCCGGGGCAAAGCCTCCCCCGAGGACTGAGATCGACCTGGTAGACTCAGTCCAGGCAGGTCCAGTCCCCTCCTCCCAGACTGAGCCAAGCGTCCCTGCATAAGTCCCAGGTTTCAAACAGCCAACTCATGCAATGAGCACAGGATCCGGTACCACTGCCTAGATGCCTCCCAAACAGATCAAGCTAATCAACTGTCTCACCTATTCAGAGGGCCTGATCCAGTTGGGGGCCCCTCAGCCTTTGGTTCATAGTTCATGTGTTTCCATTCGTTTGGCTATTTGTCCCTGTGCTTTATCCAACCTTGGTTTCAACAATTCTCGCTCATATAAACCCTCCTCTTTCTTGATAATTAGACTCTGGGAGCTCCACCTGGGGCCTAGCCATGGATCTCTGCATCCAGATTCCTCAGTCCTTGGATGGGGTTTCTGGTACGACTATTAGAGTGTTTGGCCATCCCATCACCAGAGTAGGTCAGTTCCGACTGTCTCTTGGTAGTGTTTGAATTTGGGTTTTTTTGTTTGCTTGTTTTTCTTTGTTTTTGTCATTTTTCCTGGCTGCTTAAAAGAGTTCCTGGTAGTTTTGTGTGCGTAATCTGAACTAAAATAAAGGGGAAATTGAACTGTTGGAAATGAAACACTTCGTTCATGTTAGTGTCTATAAACCTTGTTACTGGCCTCTCTTGATGTCAAAGAAGATATAAAGGGCTTAGCATTTCATTTGCTTTTCAATAGCCATTTTTCTTTAGTAAGGTTTAGATGAATATCAATATTCAATTATCATATCTCCATCATACAAGTAATTGAGAAATTTGACTTCAATTTGAATTTGATTATCATTAAAAGGTCTTCCTTAGCAATTGTTTTCAAAGGCCTAATTTCATCAAAGAAAACAACACAGAAGCCTATAATCCTGTTGTAAAAGATTATTTGTATGGTACAGAAATTTTGATTATAAATTGTATGTTAACAATGAGTACATGAAGGAAATAGATAGATATACTCCCTTGTTACGTGGAAGGACCTCTTTCTATTATTCATTAAGTAGATGGTCTATGTTGGGCAATTTGTCTAATCTTTATAACAATGTTACATTAGAAACAAGGACAACATGATTTCAAAAGAGCTAATATTTTGATTGCTATTTGTCTATTTACTTAGTGGTTTCTCATGAAAGATCTCCAAATCCCAGTACTGTTAATATATTGATTGATCTGGGAAATTGATAATATTTAATTTCGGTGTGTCGAGTTCTATTCCTCCCATCAAACTTCATTGCCTGATCTTGCCCCTTCCAAAGAGAACTAAGCCACATACCGATGTGCCTTGTTAGCTAGGCTCTCAGCTCCTTAAACATCTCAGTAGGTGTGCAACAGACCTTCCACCTCTGAGGGCCACCTCTCATCCATCATCTTCTGCTTAGTCATTGGAGGAAGAGGTCCTCAGCATGTTGCACTGTGATGTTTCCCAGTCAGGAGAGCAGGTCAGTCCCTAGTGGTAATTCCCTTCCTGAGAAGCCTTCTGGATGTAACATTCAAAGAAAGGAAAGGCACATCAACAAATGACTCTAAAGCCAGACTGACAACAAAATGGATTGTAACTGTTAAGTCCTAGTTATCAGCAGCAACTCCATTTTGTTCCAGTCTTCCATTCTGTCTGAGCTGCTCCCCACAATTTCCTGATGCTAGGCTGAAGCCACCCAAACCCTTCACACAGGTGTAAATCACAAATATTCCACCCTCTTCTGGTGGGGCATTCTCCCACAGAATTCCCTGATGGGCTAAAAGTGTGTCACCCATGGAAAGTCCCCAACCGCTTCTTCCTGTGTTACATAAAGATTGGATGGGACTCCAGAGCTGTTTCTTTGTGTTTTTTTTTTTCCCCATTAAAACTGGCTACTGTGCTTGCCTCAGGCATGTGGTTTGGAGCTTGAACCCTACTGCCTCCCTGATAGTCAGTTTTTCCTAAAAAAAAAAAAAAAAAAAAAAAAAAAAAAAAAAAAGTTGCTTGTTTTAACCGGTCTTTCATGATGAGATATTCCTGGATTCTTAGACGCTAACAGTAACTTTTAATCTAAATACCTATATTTGGATTACAGAGTTATGTATGGGTTAAAAGGGTGCAAGGCCTGTGAATTCTTCCTATTTCTAAAACTGTCAGCTGACCATCAACCGCACATCACTGGGACTGCCTCGGCCCTCAAGCTGACTTACTGCTTAGGGCAATGTTTCTCTCTACACGAGGGACACTTATATACAAATCCTTTAATTTTTCTTTGAGTGGTTTCTTAATGACTTTTTTAACTTTCCTGTCTCATCTCTTTTAACTCTAGATTTCCTCATCTCCCTCCAGTGTACAGGGACTCTCTAGCTGTCTTCTCAACCAGTCACATGCATACTTCTGTTCTTCTATTTTAGCTCTTCCATACATTTTTGTTTTATTTTGTTTTGTTGAAACAAGAATTCTTCGTGTGGCCCTGGCTGTCCTAGAACTCTCTTTGTAGACCAGGCTGGCCTCGAACTCAGGGGTCCACCTGCATCTGCCTCCTGAGTACTGGGGTTAAAGGCATGTGTCACCACTGCACAGCTGCTCTTCCATACTTTTAATAAGGATGCTAATCTATTAAAATAGGCCAGTACAAACTACTGCACAATTACTGAAATAATTCTTATTGTGAATAATTTTCTGTAGGGAAATACATCTATCTTTCATGTGGTATGGTCACTTATCAGAATGTCAAATTCAACCTGGAAATTTCAAATGAAATAAAACTCTATACTTAAGTCAGGAGAGAAAAAAAATTATGATGAATGGCAAACCCGTAAGAGACAATGGAACTGTAGCACCGTCTATCCCCTCTTAAGAACTCTCACTTTTTTTGATATAGCACAATATATAATCAACACAGGGAACTGTAAGTGTTAATATTAAAGGGTTAGAGATTAGAGATTTCTGGATATATACTTCCTGTCTCTGGTATCTGTAGGACTTTATGGTCATATTTATCTTTTTAATATCATCAATAAATTCTAAACATAAAGTGACTCCATTAAAATAATGTGACTCCACAACCATCGAATATTCATTGAAATATTTATAATATGCAGTATAGGGCAACTGTTTATCAAAATAAAAGTCAGCAAAATAAGGAAAACAGCTCACTAAATGAAAATAATGCATAAATCCATACTTTTTGACACTGTTTACCTTAGTGGTATCTGGATAAATAATGAGTGTTCCATCAGTGAACAATCTGGCATTGCTGACATGTTGTGGAAGAGTTGGAACTGCTCTATGTTTATGGAATCTGTCATCTTAAGAACTGACACTGGGAGAAATAAATGCCATGTAATTTTATTCAAAACCTTAACATCTACTTTAAAGTACATTTTGTGATTTCTTTTGTATTATGGCAAAACAAATGACCAAAGAAACATAAAAAATAAATAGTAATTAATAATTTTAAGTAAAATAAATATTGGATATAGAAATATATAAGAATATGAAGAACACTGATCATATTTAAAATATAAGATTAAGAAACTCTCTTGAGGTGCGTGCTCGAGATATAGCTCAGAGTTTAAGAACACCAACTGCTCTTACGGAGGACTCAGGTTTGTTTTCTAGCACCCATACAGTGGCTTACAGCCACCTGCAACTCCTGTTCTAGGAGACTTGATGTCCTCTTCTGACCTCCCCAGGGACCAGGTAAACACGTGGTGAACAGACATACATGTAGGCAAAACATTCATATAATAAAAATAAAAATAGGGATATTTAAAAATTAGACAAAGAAATGTTTTTAATAGCACCTATGCCATGATGAAGAAAGTCATGGAATTCTGCTAAATTTATTTGTTAATTAAGTTAACATGAACTAGTATACTTCATTGTTGCTTCTATATCCTCAAACTAAAGCTGAATGAGAATGAAAGAATAAATGCCTTCCCTGTTCTTTCCCTCCTTTCCTGCTTACCCTGTCTCACCTCCTCACCCTCCTCTTCCTTCTATTTTCCTTTCCTTCTCCTTCATTCCTTTGTTTTAACAGGACTACAGATAGTCCTTTACTCATGGCCTTGCCATGACCATCTCTTACACACATATTCAGCAACATAAATTCAAAAAACATTTACACATGATGTACACAGTTGGCAGTGTGTTGTATATAACTGAGGAAATCAAGCATGAATTATTAAATATATCTGTCTAAAAGAAGGACAAGGAAGAAATCAAGAGGACTTTAAAGCGGCAGGAAAGTCAACCTTAAGAAGAAATGAAGAACATGTGTAAAAACCTTGTTTATTTGTTCATATTTATGTAGTCCAAATTCCTACAAAATCCATCAGCAGATGAACGGACAGATGACTGGAAAGAAATAGTTGATAGACAGAAGTGAAATTTCTACTATTTCATAGAAGAAAATCTGGTGAGTTCAGTTTCTCAGCAAGCTCTTCTAGTCAGGCAAAATGAAATTATTACAAGTTTTCAGTTTGCATTGGATGAACTAACTAATTAAAATACAATAGGAAGGAAAGTGGATATCGTTCTGATCAGGTAGATAGAGAAAATGAAAGTAATAAATATTACTACAGACCATTGGAAAATAGTATAATTTGTGAGTCTTATAGTGGTCAAAAGCACATTTTCTTCATTTGTTTGTTTGTTTGTTGTTTGTTTTTCGAGAGAGGGTTTCTCTGTGTAGCTTTGCACTTTTCCTGAATCTCGCTCTGTGGACCAGGTTGGTCCCAAACTGACAAAGGTCTGCCTGCCTCTGCCTCCTGAGTGCTGGGATTAAAAGTGTGCGCTACCACTACCTGGCTAAAAGTACATTTTCATAGTTACAGAAGAGTCTAAGGAGAAGAGTGCAAGTTCAGTGGAAACACCAGGTCTGCCTGACATGCCTGTGGTTATTTCTGACTCATCTTTGTCCCTTTGCTATTAGTACTTTTACCTTTATTCATTTTTAACTATTAGTTTATCCTGTGTCATAATTGATCCTTCCTTGTCCTTTGATGTGATGGTTTAGCTGTTCATTTGAAGTGTTTCTTAGTTGATATTCACATCTGGCTCATCACTGTGGTGTGTCCCTATAGTATATTCTCTCCTCTCTGAGAATTGTACTTTGAAGAGGCACCTACTCACTAGGATGAATCTCCTAGAAGAGTAAGCCTAGTACAATGCAGCACAGGTCCAATCTCAACTGAGAAACAGAAGGAAATGAACAATTTCTGATGTAAGATGAGCGACAAGTGTGACCTCTGTGTGACCTAGTACATGAGTACAATGTGTTGGAATAGGAAGGATAGACTCTCAATGACAGTGGGAACAGCTGGAAAACTTGGGAAATCAGAGAAGAGGTGACTGACTGCTGAAATGTGCAGAGAAATGGAAAGAAAAGACAGTGGCCAGCACAGGATTTCAGTAGATAGAGAGGAAACTTTGGTCAAGAAAGTGAGCCAGATGGCCCCAGTGAAGACAGTCTAATTCTTCAAGCCACAAAACAAGTCCACGCCTCATTTAGGTATGTGCTCTGTGTGTCTACATTAGTATAAACTTGTGTATGTGGTTGTGCATGCACAGAGATCAGGATAGTCTTTGGATTCCTTGGAGCTGAGTTACAGCAATTTATGGGAAGCCCTTGATTGTAATGGTGGTACTGGGCTAGAAACTCCAGTTCTCATGATTGTTCAATAAATACTTTTAATCTTTGAGCCATCTCTCTGGCCCTCACTAAAAACTTCTTAATGAAGGGAATTTGTCAGGACAGCCTCCTACCTGCCAAGGCCACACACTCCATTCCCCTACTTTCTCACCTCTCAAGATCCCCTCTGCCACACACACACACCTGCCAAGCATCAAAGCTTGCAGGTGGACCAATTCTAAGAAGATGAAGAATGAAAATTAGTTAGTGCTATCTTTTCCAGCACTAGGTCAAAATCTTCCAGTGACTGACCTCATAATTTACTTTTTTTTTGCACCTTTAAACAAATTGAACTTGTTACTTGTGGCCTTAACAATAAAAATGAACTCTATGGGCTGTTAAAAAGAGCTCAGGGCTAGGGCCTAGAGGAGGATTTGTGATAATCATAAAGATATATTCTATTTCATGTAGGATGCAAAGTATGTGGAGCCTCTTTCACAGGGAAGTGCTCTATTCAGTGCAGGATTATGGCCTAAACAATGAATAAGGATAGTGCGGGAAATCATGGGGAGGCTGGCTCTTATAAAATTGCAAACAATAAGCATATTGACTGACTGCTTTTCATTCCAGTATTCCAGGTAACTAGGTGTAATTCATTTCCCTTCATTGAAGAAAACTGGCCCACGTGATTTACAATCCTGGATTCTGCAATGCTTACTCTAAGTTCTGCTTGATATAGGACTTAATCTCCTGTTGAGGTTGCCTTTCTTGTTCAGAACGGTTTAAAATCCATCAGTATTTGGACATCAATGATAAGCACATTACCCCAAGTAAATATGCTAAAAGTTAATCATTGATATGGTAGGTTTTAACAGTATTAAAGGAAGAGGACCTTGGGAGATAGCAGTTGTAACTAGTGCCCTTAAAAAGGAAGCCACAGAAAGATGCTTCTCCCCCTTTCCTATGTATTTACAACACTAAAAGTTGCCCTCTGTAAATCCCTAAAAATGAGTCTTTTGCAGATATTGAACTTTCTACATCTTAATCACTAAATTCTGTAACCTCCAAGACTGTGAAATGTAAATTACTTATGTTTATAACTTATCCAGTTTATAGTATTTTTATTGTAGCCTTAATGGACTAAGGCTCTCAGGGAGGAAAATAAAAGCATTACTTCTGCTGATAAAGCCACAGGGAGATGAGGTTTATGTTTGTAGCTAAGCAGGACTGTTAATACTTCACATTAACTTGTAAATTATTATGCAATATTCCCTCTAATGTCTGGGTTAATTTCTAGATTCTGTGAAAAGTGTTACAAAATGGACAGCAGAAGGCAAATTTGAACCATTGGAGGCTATAGGTTTTCACACCTCAACTAGCACCCAAAATGGTTCAAATTAAACACATTCTGTTTCCTCATCCAAGCTTACCAACCTCATTAGTTAATTTTGTGGAATAGAATATTTGTTTAACTATGTAAAAATGTGTTGCTTTTGTTGATGCTGCATTTGTTTAACTATGTAAAGATGGGTTGCTGTTTTCCTTGCCTGCCTAAGGCACCTGATTGGTCTAATAAAAAGCTGAATGATCAATAGCTAGGCAGATGAAGGTGGGGATAGCAGGCAGAGAAAAAGGAGGAGTCAACCTACCAGCCAGGGACTAGACTGCCAGGGGCCAGCTAGCCAGACTCCTAGGAAGCAGGAAAGCTGGATGGACAGTATGTAGATGAGGTAAACAAGCCTCAGGGTTTAATAGAAATGGGTTAATTTAAGATAAAAAACAAAACAAAACAAAACAAAACAAAAAAATAAAACACTAGCTAGAAACAAGCCTAGCTGAGGCTAAGCATTCATAATGAATAGTAAGTCTCTGCATCATGATTTTCTCATGTAAGCTGGAAGGAAAAAAGTTACAGAAACAGAGGTCAAGGTAGTTAGTTTCCCTAGGAACCCTTGTTGAAACAACACAGACACATAATAGAATAACTTCAGAGAAAAAAATTAATAAATTATTAGCTGAACTCAAATCTGCACATTGAATTTATAGTTGATATTTTTACTTAAAAATTAATATAACATAGAAAGTCATGAGATAGTCACCTATTATTTTTTACATTACTGTCATCTAGTTTCTTTATTCAATATTTTATTAAATATCTACTTCGGATAAGAGAAAACAGTGAATGTAGATAATTAAAGCTCCTAATCAGCTACAAATTAAGTGATAGTATCTTGCCTATGATAGATGCAATAATCTGATACTCCTGAGATATTCTTGAGAACAAAGAATAGCAGTGTCCTCTCATTTCAAATAAATCTGAAAGATTCATGAGAAAGTTATTTCTGAGGCCAAACTATATGATCATTAAAAATAACAAATTAAATAGGGATGAAGAAGAAAGCACCTGAACCATACACAGAGAGCAAGTGATGAAAAGTCATAAATAAACATGGTATTTTAGGGACATTGAGGATCAGATGTCATAGTTTTCTGACATCACATGCATCGCAGTGTACAGCAACAATTGCATTTGGAGTTATGGTATGGTCTGAGTGAGAGAAAACTATGTGTCAAAGCTAGAAGCTTAAACTTTACTTCTCAGGTGATTCAGAGTGTTAGAGTTCGTTAATATATCTATATCTATCTATCTCTACCTATCTATGTATCTATATATATATGCACAACTCACCTTTTGTTTCACTTTTCTCTCATTTTTCATTGTTTCTTGTTAGAATGCCTAAAGGCTTTAAGTCACAGGCAAGGGAAAAAGTTGCAACAGTGTTCTATATCCATGAAGACTGTATTTGGGATAGAATACCAGCAGATAGCTTTTTGACACTCATACCTATTATATAAGTCTCTACTATTCATTTACAGGCAAACAGAGACAGAGTGCTGTGTTTGATTTAGACAAAGATTATCCCTGAAAATTCGTCCAGTGTAACTCAGTGTTTTCTCTCTGTCAATACTGTAGAATCTTTTATACTTAGTAAAAAAGCAGTGCCAGCCAAGCTAATGCAACTGAGACATGGGATTAAGGACCATTATTTCACTTATAACTTCCTTCAAGTTAATGCAGTTTCCTCAGAATCTAAAAAAAAAAAAAAAAAAAAAAAAAAAAAAAAAAAGCCCCATTCCCTTAGTGCTTTGAGTAGAAAACAGGATATATGCCTGTCATACATAATAAAGGAAATCATTTTGAGATCTATATGTTCATAACCAGGTATACCACAAGCCTGCACTTCACCGACTCAGTGCTAGTAACCACATCATCACCAGCTGGCAAATGTGACACATTTCCATTGTTACCATAAGTGGCGTACCCCTTATAAGGCCCATGCCATCACAGCTCGCTTTCTCTCTCTCTCTCTCTCTCTCTCTCTCTCTCTCTCTCTCTCTCTCTCTCTCTCTCTCTCTCCCTCTCTCCCTCTCTCTCTTCTCTCTCCCTCTCTCTCTCCCCTCCCCTCCCCTCCCCTTCTCTCTCTCTCTCTCTCTCTCTCTCTCTCTCTCTCTCTCTCTCTCTCTCTCTCTCTCTTTCCTCTCTCCTTCCCCTTGTCCCTTCTCAGAGGCAGCCTCTCATCCTCCCTCCCCAATAAATTTCTTGTGGTGACTTCTGTTGAATCGTGTGATCTTTGTGTCATTCCTTGGACTTCAGATAGCCATGAAATCTGAATAATAGTGTTGTATCTCTGAGAAGATATCCTGGTACCTGTATTCTTCTCAGGGGAGGGGTCTGAGCCACACTGGGATGCTATCCACCAGCTCCACTCGCAACAGATCCACCACCATCTGGCCCACAGATACCTTGGTTTTCCATCCATCACAGACAATTGGTGAGTGATCTCTTTCAGCTGGTGTAAAGGTTCCCTGAGTCTCTGATACTCTTGGAGGTGGAGGTACCCACTTCTGACCCTTTCACTTGGGTGAGCCTCCGTTTTTCTGTTTGGTTTTTGCCATTTGGCTTCCCTCAGTACCTGGAAAGCCCGATACGATACCAGGTGCAGTCCCCTCAGGCTATTAGCCCTTGACCCCCATTGTAATGTGGTGATTACCCACCAAATAGCATGCATCCTTTTGGTCAGTCCTCCCTGAGTCCTGGGGACATCACATCCTTGACTATAGGCATTGTCCTTTCCTTTCTTCCCACCCATGGGAACTGCGTTATCCATATAAAACTTCTAGCCTCTTCACCTAGCACCAGATCTGAAGGTCTCCAAATATATTGCTTCTTGCAACCAAATCTGGCCCCAATATCTCTTAGATAATCAATTCAAACGTGACTGACTAGTGGCACCCTAGATCCCAATATTATCCAGGACCTGTTACAAATACTGAAAATGATCAAGGGGACAGGAAAAGAGAGTCTCCATTCCCCATTTCTCTTTACTCTGTTCCAAGCCTTGTTTGTTTTTGTCTGGTCTCCCTCCACACACTGTGTAAATGTCCTATCTTTACCTGACCATAGATGGATCTGGAACTTTACTGCAAAGTGCAAGTCCAAGACAGACTTAGCTGACCCAGAGAAAGCAAAGGAGTAGACCAACCACAGAGATCACACATCTGGCATACACCCTTTGCAGACTGCTGCATCACATCTTTATGCTCTACCTGAAGCATCAGCTTGGAGCCAAGCTGCTGATGCTAAGAATCATTTATTTATTCTGATTCCTCCCAACCATAAAATTTGGTTCCTAATCCTAGATTCTGATTCTTCATCTGTGGCGTCCCTCTGATCTCTAATCATTTGTCTCTGGCTCTCTGTGCTCTGGCCTGCTATAACCTCCTTCTTTTAGCACCTATGTGCTTCTCTGGCTCCTGCAGCCTGCTACACCTCTCTCTGGCCTGCTACACCTGTGTGGGTATCTTCCTTCTCCCCTGCTTTCTTCCCTCTCTGGTCTTCCTTCCACAGGAACTGAAATCCCACCTGTGGCAGCCTTGGACCTCTTTCCTTTGCTTCCTTGCTTTTCTCAGAGCTACCTGCTCTATTTTTCTTTTTGCTTTCCTAGGCCTATACTTTGCAAAATTCCTCGGTTCCCCCTGGGAGCTGCCTACTAATTCCTGCAGCTTCTCTATATCCTTTTGGCTTCGGAGATATTATAGCCCTCCCTCAGGTGGTTTCTGCTTGTTCCTCCATGTTTCTTAGCCATTTCTTTCTTTGTCTATGCCATAAGTGTCTCTCTGTATCCTGGAGCCTACTATGCCCTTGATACCAACACATGGACAACTTTCTTTTCTTTTCTTTTCTTTTCTTTTCTTTTCTTTTCTTTTCTTTCTTTCTTTTCTTTCTTTCTTTTTTTTTTTTACAGGGGAGAGCACAAACACAATCCCCCACTACCACAAATTATGCAGTCGAGTTTCCCGAATTTGGGGAAATCGCAGGGGGTCAGCACATCCGGAGTGCAATGGATAAGCCTTGTCCTGGGAAAACCACCTTCATGATCACGGTATCTCCCCTGCCAGGTAAGTATTTTTTTTCTAACTTTCTTTCTTGGCTCTGCCCTGCTACACTTGTACGAGTTTCTCCACTAAAGACACTTACTAGCTCTCTTTTACCCTGTAGTCCTACTATTCTGTCTCTCATTCCAGCCTGTAGTCCCCAGCTTCAGGGCTCAGCTCCTTCTTGGAGCTTATAAGAACATCCCTGCCCAATGTTCCATTTTGTGACCTTCTCTCCTCCCCAGTGGACTCACATTTTATTACTACAGCTTAGCCTCAGTACAGGTCAGTGGCCAAAATGGTGCACTTGATTTCCAAATTCTCACAGATTGTAACAGCTTCTACCACCACATAAGCAAATGATCCCAAAGTCTCTTATCTCTAAGGTTCTACCTCTCACTCTTAAACATCTTTTATCTCTATGATTTCTTGTACTCTGTTCTCAAAAATTCACTTAAGACTGTGCTGTAATCCCTATCTGAAGATTTCTAAGTCCATCGGGTATGGTTTTAAATCTATAAAATATGTAACAACAATTTGGCTTTAAACTTATAACTAAAGGCTTGTCTAGAATATACTGTATATGTAATTTAGATCCAAGTCTCCCTAAGTGTGTATAACTTGGATTCAACTCTCATTTAAAAATGATAGATCTACTAGGAAAACAGATGTTTTTAAATAGCAACCATGTGGCACTTCTTCATCTTGGCTGATGATCTCATCAAGATGTAAGCAGCCACCAGGCAATGGTGATACTCATTTTTAATCCCACTAACTCTGGAGGCAAAGGCAGGCAGAACTCTGTGAGTTTGAGTCCAACCTGGTCTACAGAATGAGTTCCACAACAGCCAGTGCTACACAGAGAAACTCGGTCTTGAAAATCCAAAAAAAAAAAATGAAGGAAAGAAAAAAAAAGATGTAAGCAGCCATATGGCTAACAGCCATCCTTACTAAGGTTAAATAGTACATGCCATGTGTCTTAACCACTACCTTATGATGACCACGTGGCATACATAGAACAACTGTGAAATGTCTTATTCCTAATGAGATCTCTGTTCACCATGAGATCTGTTCATCATTGTACCTCTGTTTAGACTAAGGAAACAACAACAAAACTTCAAAATATTTTGGATCGGTATAGATTTTTGTATGATGTTAAAAAATTAAGGTTATATTTGCTACAAAATATTATATGTGTGATTCAACTGTGGTTTAGAATATATTACATATGATGGTAGAATTTTAAGGTTATAAACAGATGAACAAAAGCTGGCTTAAGATGTATGTCTAACTACTTATGTCTTTGCACTAAGTAAACACTAACAGGGAGAACAACACTAAGGCACTAGAAAATTTAGATAAGTAACAATATGTGTTTGATAAATAGGGTATTTGTGACAATCAAGATTTGTAAAGCCCTAAGGTCTACTCAGGTTCATAGCAATATTTATTTAGCTTTTTTGACTTTGCTCACTTTAAGCTTTAGATATTTGGATAAAGTAAGGCATACAAAAAATGTGATCCAAAAAAGCCATTTTATGCACCCAGGATAAGTCCTGGTCCCGCTACCAAGGGCTCCCTGAGCAGATCTAGCCACATAACTGTCACCACATTCAGAGGACCTAGTTTGGTCCCATGCATGTTTCCCACCTGACAGGCCAGAGTCCCTGAGCTCCCACTGGCTTGGGTCAGCTGTCTCTGTGGTTTTTCCCATCATGATCTTGACCTCCCTTGCTCCTGTGATCCCTCCTTCATCTCTTCATCTGAAGTCTAGGAGCTGAGACCAGTGTGTAGCTAGAGTTTTCCTGCTTTGCCCACAGTCAGGACAAATCTTTGTCACCTGCCAGTCCCACAGCCACTCAGACCCAACCAAGTAAACACAGAGACTTATACTGCATACAAACTGTATGGCCGTGGCAGGCTTCTTGCTAACTGTTCTTATAGCTTAAATTAATCCATTTCCATAAATCTATACCTTGCCACGTGGCTGGTGGCTTACTGGAGTCTTCACATGCTGCTTGTCATGGCGGTGGGTGGCAGTGTCTCTCCGCCTTAGCCTTCCACTTCCCAGAATTCTCCTCTCTCCTTGTCCCACCTACTTCCTGCCTGGCCACTGGCCAATCAGTGTTTTATTTATTGACCAATCAGAGCAATTTGACATACAGACCATCCCACAGCACCAGTGCATGGTTGTGGATCCTTATCCATTCTTTGGTTGAAGAGCATCTATGTTGTTTCCAGGTCCTGGCCAGTATGAAGAATGTTGCTATGATATGGTTGAGTGAGTGACCTTGTGGTATAACTGAGGATCTTTTGGGTATATGCCCAATAATGGTATTGCTGTGTCTTAAGGCAGGTTGATTCCCAATTTTATGATAAACCATCATAGTGATTTCCAGAGTGGTTCTACAAGTTTGCACTCACACCAGCAGTGGAGTAGTTTTCCCCTTGCTCCACATCCTCTCCTACATAGGCTGTTAGCATTTTTGATCTTAGCCATTCTGGCAGGTGTAAAATGGTATCTCAGAGTCATTTTGATTTGCATTTTCCTAATGGCTAAGGATGTTGAGCAGTTCTTTAAATGTCTTTTGACCATTTGAGATTCTTCTGTAGAAAATTCTCTGTTTAGCTCTGTACCCCATTTTTAATTGGATTATTTGGTATTTGGATGTCTAGTTTCCTGAGTTCTTTATATAATTTAGAAATCAGCCCTCTGTAAGATGTGGAATTGGTGAAGATATTTTCCCATTCTGTAGACTGCTGTTTTGTCTTGTTAACTGAGTTCTTTGCCTTATGGAAGCTTCCCAGTTTCAGGAGGTCCCAATTAATAATGTTGCTCTCAGTGTCTGTGTTAGTGGTGTAATATTTAGGAAGTGGTCTCCTGTGCCAATACATTTGAGGCTACTTTCCACTTTCTCTTCTATCAGGTTAAGTGTAACTGGATTTATATTAAATCCACTTGGGCTTGAGTTTTGTGCATGTGGATAGATACGGATCTATTTGCATTCTTCTACATGTTGACATCCAGTTACTCCAGCACCATTTGTTGAAGATGTTTTCTTTTTTCCATTGTATAATTTTAGCTTCTGTGTCAAAAATAAAGTTACCATAGGTGTATGAATTAATAGTAGGGTCTTTGATTCAATTCCATTGATCTACCTGTCTGTTTTTATGCCAATGCCAAGTTGTTTTTATTACTAAAGCTCTGTAGTAGAGCTTGAGGTCAAGGATAGTGATACCTCTGGAAGTTCCTTTTTTTACAGGATTGTTTTGGCTATCCTGTTTATGAAGCTGAGCACTGTTCTTTCAAGGTCTGTAAATAATTTTGTTGAGATTTTTATGAGGTTGCATTGAATCTCTAGATAGCTTTCGGTAAGATTGCCATTTACTGAGTTGATCCTACCTATCTAAGAACACGAGAGATCTTTCCATTTTCTAATATCATCTTCAATTTCTTTTTTCAAAGACTTAAATTTCTTGTTATACAGGTCTTTCATTTGTTTGGTTAGAGTTATCCCAAGATATTCTTTGTTGTTCGTGGTTATTATAAAGGGTGATGTTTCTCTAATTTCTTTCTCAAACTGTTTATCATTTGTATATAAGAGGGCTACTAATTTTTTTTGAGTTAATGTATCTTGCCACATTACTGATGGTGTTTATCAGCTGTAGGAGTTCCCTGAAAGAATTTTTGGACCTACTTATGTATACTATCACAACGTCTGCAAATAGCAAAAGTTTGCCTTCTCCCTTTCCAATTTGTATCCTCTTTGTTGTATCCTCTCCTTTTGTTGTCTTACTGCTCTAGCTAGAACTTCTAGTACTGTGTTGAATAGATATGGAGAGAGTGTACAGCCTTGTCTTCTTCCTGATTTTAGTGGAATTGTTTTGAGTTTCTCTCCATTTAATTTGATGTTGGCTGTTTGCTTGCTGTATATTGTATTTATTATGTTTTGGTGTATTCCTTGTACCCCTGATCTTTCCAAGACCTTTATCAAGAAAGAGTATTGGATTTTTTGAAGGTTTTTTTTTTTTTTAGATGATAATGAGTTTTTTCTTTCAGTTTATTTATATGGTGGATTACATTTACAGACTTTCATATATTGAACTATGCCTGCATCTCTGAGATGAAGCCTACTTGATCATGGTAGATGATTTTTCTGATGTGTTCTTGGATTTGGTTTGCTTGTATTTTATAGACTAATTTTGTGCCCGCGGTCATGAGAGAGATTGATCTATAATTCTCGTTCTTAGTTGTGTCTTTGTGTTGTTTGGATATCAGGGCACCTATAGCCTCATAAAATGAGTTTGGCAATGTTGCTTCCTTTTCTATTGTGTAGACAATTTGAGGAGTATTAGTATTAGCTTTTATTTGAAATTTTCATTAAATTCTGTACCGAAACCATCTGACCCTGGGCTTCTTTTTTGGTTGGCAGGCTTTTGATGATTGCTTCTATCTCCTTAGGGGTTACAGGTCTATTTAAATTATTTATTTCGTCCTCATTTAATTTTGTTATGTGACACCTATTCAGAAAAGTGTCATTTCTTTTACATTTTCCAATTTTGTGGAATACAGTTTTTTGAAGAATTATCTAATGATTCTCTGTATTTCCTCAGTGTCTGTTGCTATGTCCCCCTTTTCATTTCTGATTTTGTTAATTTGAATATTTTCTCTCTGCCTTTTGGCTAGTTTGGATAAGAGTTTGTCAGTCTTGTTTATTTTCTCAAAAAACCAACTCATTGTTTCATTGATTCTTTGCATTGTTCTCTTTGTTTCTATTTTATTGATTTCAGTCCCAATTTTGATTATTTTCTGTCATCTACCACTCCTAGGTGAGTTTCTCCTTTTTGTTCTAGAACTTTCACATGTGCTCTTTAGGCACTAGTGTGAGATTTCTCCATGGTCTTTATATAGGCACTTAGTGCAATCTGCTCTTCTCTTAGCACTGCTTTCATAGTGTCCCATAATTTTGGGTATGTTGTGCATCCATTTTTGTTGGATTCTAGGAAGTCTTTGGTTTGTTTCTTTATTTCTTCCTTGGCCCAATGGTGATTCAGTTGAGCATTTTTCAATTTCCATGTGTTTGTAGGCTTTTTGTAATTTGTGTTGTGGTTGAATACTAACTTTAAGCCATGGTGATCCAATAAGATACAGGGAATTGTTCCTTTTATATATATATAAAATATATATATATATATTGAGGTTTGCTTTGTTACTGAGTATGTGGTCAGTATGTTAGAGAGGGTTCCATGAGGTGCTGAGAAGAAGGTATATTATTTTGCGTTTGAGAGGAATGTTCTATTGATGTCTGTTAAGTCCATTTGAGTCATAACATCTGTTAGTTCCCTTATTTCTCTATTAAGTTTCTGTCTGGCAGACTTATCCAGTGGTGAGAGTGTGGTGTTGAAGTTTTCCACTGTTAGTATGTAGGATTTGATGTGTATTTTAAGCTTTAGTAATGTTTCTTTACAAATTTGGATGCTCTTATATTTGGGGCATACATTTTCAAAATTGAGACTTTATCTTGATAGTTATTCTATGTGATGAATATGAAATATGCTTCTTCATCTCTTTTGACTGATTTTAGTTTGAAGTCTCTTTTGTTGGATATTTGCATAGCTACACAAGTTTGTTTCTTATGACCAATTGATTGGAAAATCTTTTCCCAACACTTTATGCTGAGGTGATGTTTATCTTTAGGGTTGAGGTGTTTCTTGTATGCAGCAAAAGGATGGGTCCTGTTTTTTTATCCATTCTGTTAGCCCATGTCTATTTATAGGAAAATTGATTCCATTGACATTAAGAAATATTAATGACAGGTGATTGTTCATTCCTGCTATTTTTGTTTTTGTTGGTGGTAGCAGTGGTAGTGTTTGTGTGTTTCCTTATTTGGGATTTGTTGGTGTGAGATTATCTATTGTCTGTGTTTAATGCAGATAACTTCCTTGGGTTGAAATTTTCCTTCCAGTAAGGCTGGATTTGTGAATAGGTATTGTTTAAATCTGATTTTGTCATGGAATATCTTCTTTTCTCAATTTGTGATGATTGAAATCTTTGCTGGGAATAATAGTCTGGGCTGGCATCTTTGGTCTCTTAGTGTCTGCAGAACATCTGTCCAGGACCTTCTGACTCTCAGAATCACAATTGAAAAGTCAGGTGTAATTCTGATAGGTCGGCCTTTATATATTACTTGGCATTTTTCCTTCACAGCTTTTATTATTCATTCTTTAATCTGTATGTAAGTGATGTGACTATTATATGGCAAGGAGACATTTTTTTAGTTCAGTCTATTTGGTGTTCTGTAATCTTCTTGTACTTTCATGGGCATGTCCTTCCTTAGGTTGAGAAATTTTCTTCTATGATTTTGTTGAATATATTTTCTGTGCCTTTGAGCTGGAATTCTTTTCCTTCTTCTATCCCTATTATTCTTAAGTTTGGTCTTTTCATGGTGTCTCAGATTTCCAGGATGTTTTGTGTTAAGAATTTGCTGGATTTAACACTTTCTTTGACCAATTAATCTATTTTCTCTATCATATCTTCAGTGCCTTGCTGTGGGATGTTCTGTATGGCAAATGTGTTGCTCTGATTGGTTAATAAATAAAATACTGATTGGCCAGTAGCCAGGCAGGAAGTATAGGCAGGACTAACAGAGAGAAGAATTGAGGGAACAGAAAGGCAGAGAGAGACACTGCCAGCCTGTAAGCCACGAGCCACATGGCAAGGTATAGATTAATAGAAATGGGTTAATTTAAGATATAAAAAACAGTTAACAAAAAGCCTGAGCCATTAGGCCAAACACTTTAAATAATATAAGTGTCTGTGTGTTTATTTTATAAGTGGGCTACTGGATTGCTGGGGCTTGGCAGGACCTGGAGAGAAACTCTCTAGCTACAGTGCCTGAGAATCTTTCTCCTATCTTTTGTACTCTGTTGTTTATGCTTTTATCTGTAGTTTATGTTCATTTGCCCAGATTTTCCATTTCCAGAATTCCCTCAGTTTGTGTTTTCTTCATTGCCTCTATTTCAATTTTCCAGTCTTGAACTGTTTCCTTCACCTGTCTGTTTTTTGTTTTTTTTTTTTTTCTTGGCTTTCTTTAAGGGATTTATTGAGTTCTTCCAATTTTTGTTTGTCTTTCCCCCCACTTCTTTAAGGGAATTTTTTATTTTGTTTTTTAAGGGCCTCTATCACTTAATAAAGTCATTTTTAAGGTCATTTTCTTCTGCTTCTTCTAAATTGAGGTGTTCAGGTCTTGCTGTTATAGAACCATTGGTTTCTGGTGGTACCATATTGCTCTTTATGTTGTTGAATGTATTCTTACACTGTTGTATAGCATCCCTCCCTCCAATCAGTGTAGGTGGGTCCTGTACCTTAGGGGATCCCTGTTCCTCCAGATGCAGATGGGTCCTGTGGCTCCTGTAATCCCTGATGCATTTTGGGATGTTTGGGGGTGTGAGGAGGCTGCTGTCAGGTCTCTGTGGCTGCAGTGGTTGGGGAAGAGGCATAGGATGTGCCCCTGGAGTCTAGCTAGGGTCTAGAGATTATGGCTGTCAAGCCAGGAGTCCAGACAGTCACCCCTCCAAGAGCTTTTGAGCTATAACATTTGCTGATAGTTTCTCAGCTGGCACCCTGATGACAGTACAGAACTGTGATATGCATTGCCTCAAGAAGTTGGCATTTGTTGCTTCAAGGATCCCCAAATTTCTACTTTTCATTTTAAGCTCTTGTTCCCTGTTGTAAAGAAAACCACTTCACTATTTGCTTTATGGACTCCTCTATAATGGTCAATACCACTGAACTGTGTTATAAAGTAAATTCTTCTTTACTTTAATTGCTTTCATCGGGAAGTTTTATCAATGCAGCAGAAAAAAATATAACATCTTTTCCAATCATGATTTTAGAGTATGAATTTTTTCCCATTTCATTAAGTATTAAAATATTGAGTTTGAAAGGGTGGTCCAAACTATTATGAAAGGGCTTGTTGTACAGACAAAAAGGGAATGAAGTATGTGGGGGGGGGGCGCGCAGGCTGTAGCTTTTTTTCAGGTACAAGTTGAATATCAATATGTGGCATTCCTGTTACAAATCACATGGAGTGAGATTGGTATCTCCATATAATAAATAATTACAATGTAAGTTATAGATGTAATGCAATTAATAGCTGTCTTCCTCTCATATTGGAACCAACTGAGGGAGGGCTGCCTTTGAAGCAAATCCCCTTCTGTGTTACAGAAATATCTGCTCTATATGTGACAATAACAAGTCTAAGCCTAAAGGTCAAGTCACATAAAAAAAAAAAAAAAAAAAACCGAAGACAAGAAAAAAAGGAAAATATAAGTACTCTTAATGAGATAAACATACACACACCTGGGAGCTCCACCCCCCTGGATAATTGTTGTTTATTTGATTGTTTATTCTGCTTTTGTCCCTCTCCTCCCAGAATCTACTGTGATTTCCAGTTTGCTGCTCTGTTGTTTTTCCTCCCTAACTCCTATACATTGCCTTCTAAAGCTCTAAAGTGTGGCTTTTAAAGTTCTTTACCCAACAGATGCTGGGAAAAAAAAGGGACCCTCTGCTCCAAGGTGACAATATGGCAATTTGCTATTGGATCCCAAACCTTCCTATTTCCCATTTGCTTCCTCCACAAATCAGGCAGCTTACAGCTGCAGCTCTGTCTGGGACACTGATGTGTAAAGGAAACCTGCTAGGCAGATTTATAATCCCTCACCATTTTTCAGCTGCATGATAAAATTGTGGCTCCTTCAGTGCCTGCCTCCATGCAAGAAATCATGTAGGCCACCTAAAACTTGCAGTATGAAGCTTGCCAACCCCCCTTAGGAAATGTATAAAACTAAGAATCCCCCTTTGTTTTCTGTATTTTTGGGAGATTTCATGGCCCATTTTCTTTAAGCCTTCAGTCATGCTATACATGACAGCTTTATCTCCTAATGCAGCTCAACTGAAGATTTTGAAGTTCTCCTGTCAGAGCCCCAACATGCTGCATTTAGATCATGCTAAATTCATGTAACCTTTATAGTGGACATCTATGTAAGTTAATTCAATACACAAAAACAAAATTCCAATGGCTTAGTGATTAAGAATAAGTGGTGCTCTTACAAAGGACCAGAGTTCCATTCCCAGCATACATGTTGGGTAGCCCACAAAACACTTGTAACTATATAACCACAGGGAATGTTTTGGAATACTAGTTTAAGATGTGTTACATTCTTTTATGTTGTGGAATATTTGTTTAATGATGCAAAGATGTGGTGCATTCTTTTATGCTACATTTGTTTAACTCTGTGAAGCTGTGTTACTTTGCCTATCTAAAACATCTTATTGGTCTGATAAAGAGCTGAACAGCCAATAGCTGGTTAGAAGAAAGGACAGGCAGGGTTGGCAGACAGAGAGAATAAATAGGAGAGATCTGGGTAGAAGGGATTGAGGAACAAGAAAAGAAGGAGAGAGGGCAACATGGACCAGTCACCCAGCTACACAGCGAGGCATGGACTAAGAAGTAAAGAAAAAATATAAAGATATAGAGAAGGGTGAGACCAGAGGCAAAAGGTAGATAGGATAATTAAAGTTCAGAAAAGATGGCTAGAAATATGCCAAGCTAAGGCCAGGCATTTATAAGTAGAAATAAGACTTTGTATTTATTTGGGAGCTGGGTGGTAGGCTGAGAAAGAGCAAAGAGTAAGAGTAAAACAACCAACTACAGGAACCAACTTCTCCAACCTCTATGGGCACCTGTACTCATGTGCTCATACCCTAATATACATACCCATAATCTAAAATAATACAAATAAATCTTAAAAATTTTCTATTTCTTAGGACAAGAATTATTTTGAAAGCTGGAAGTAGGTACCCATCAAATTAGATTCTTATCCTTCCCCCCAAAAAATGACAGGTGGCTTCTATTATCCTTTTTGATCACATTTCAAACAGATTTCCTTCCCAAGTCTTAGAGGCATCATTCCCAAATCTTAAAAGCTAACAACTGGCTTATTTAGCCTTTGAAAATACATATGTACATTCCAAAGGGAAGTAAAAAGTTAAAACTTGAGATTTTAAAGTTAAATTCCCTTAGAATTTAGAGATGGGACTTTCATTTGCAAAGTTGAGACATAATCTTATTTGACATATATATTTAACTCCATGCAGCTAAAATCTATGGACAATGTGCTCTATGTTATCCTCTATAAGCTTTGCAATTGCAGAGCTTTTGCAATTTCTATGGCTGTGATAGCATACAATGACCAAAGGTAACTTGTCCAGAAAAGAGTGTACTCCATTTTACCACTCCCAGGCCACATTTCATCTCTGAGGGACATCAGAGTAGGAGCTAAAGGCAAGATGCTGTCAACAGTAAATAAAGCCATGGGGGAATGCTGCTTATGGGCTTGCTGCTTGTGACTTACTCAGCCTGCTTCCTTGGACAACTCTCACCATGTAGTAGTTCTTTTTATTGGGACAACCAGCCCACAAATAATGACACAAAGACTTACTAATTATAAAAGCTCAGCCTTAGCCTAAGCTTGTTCCTAACTGGTTCTTATAATTTAAATTAACCCATATTTTTAGTCTATGTTCTTTCATGAGGTTCATTACCTCATCTCTGTACTGTTTGTCCATCCTGCTTCCTGTGAATCTGGCTAATGACTTCCTGCCTCTCCCCAAAGTTTTCTCTCTTTCCTATAGTCCCACCTATCCTCTCCTGCCTAGCTATTGGCCATTCAGCTTTATAAAACCAATCAGAAGGTGCCTTGGCAAAGACATATCTTCACAGTGTACAAAAAGTTTATCCCACAGTATCACCTATCCAGGGTTGGTTGGTTAGGTGTGTTGTTCTTCATCCACTGTGTACTGGTTCTTCACTCATCAGTCATTGATAAAGAAAATGATGGTGGTGATGCAAGCCTTTAATCAGAGAACTTTGGAGGCAAAGGCAGGTGAACCTCTGAACACAAGGCCAGCCTTGTCTAGAGAGCAAAAGTACCTGGACAGACAGGGGTACACAGAGAAAACCTGTCTTCAAAATAAAAACCAAACAAACAGGCTTGCCTATAGGCTATAGAGACATTTTCCCAATTCAGAGTTCTTCTCAAATAACTAGAGAACTTGTCAAGTTGACAAAAACACTAACAAGGAAATAGAGGAAACTATACAACTCATCTTAATTGGATTTTTATGTATTATGTGAAGTAGGGATTAAAATTAATTTTCAGACAGGCAGTAGTGGTGCATGTTTTTAATTCCAGCACTTCGGAGGCAGACAGGCAGATCTCTGTAAGTTCAAGGTCAGTCTGGACTAGAATGCAAGTTCAAGAACAACCAGTGGGTTATTGAGAGAAACCCTGTCTCAAAAAACAAAAATAAAAAAAAATTACTTTTCCCCTTCAGAAAAACTCATACTCTAGTATCATTTAATGAAAATATTTTCCTTTTTAAAGTCAAAGAGCACAAAGATACAGAACGGAGTGGGAGAGCAGGGAAGAAGATACCAGTGATAGATGAAGACATCTTGGGAGTGGGAAAAGGCAGGGTGCTGGGGAAGCTCTCAGAAATCCACAGGGATAACCCAAACTTGGACTGCTGGCAGTGACGGAGAGGGGAGGGGGTGCCTGGACTGGTCTACTCTGGGGACCGGTCTAGTGAATACCCTAACTGGCATCATAGAGCCTTTATCCAGTGACTGAAGGAAGCAGATTATATCCGCAGCGCCAGGCTGAGCTCCGGGATCCAGTCGATGAGAGAGAGAAGAGATTCCATGGGCAGACAGGAAGACAGGCAGAGTTGACACTGGCGGAGACCCATGGACTGTAGACTAGTAGCTGTGGAGACCCTTGGGACTGGACTAGGCGCTCTGGATACCGGAGACAGTTGTTTAGCTCGAAATGTTTGGGGGACACAGGTGGAGGGGGGTGGGGATGGGTTGATGGGATCAGGATCCATCCCTGGTGCATGGGCAGGCTTTTTGCGAGCCTGGTGGTACCCATGATATGGTACCTTGTGCAGCCTTGGTGCCGGGGAGGATCTTGGACCTGCCTATCTTGGTGTGCCCATCTCTGCTGACTCCCCATAGGTGACCTTGATTTGGAGGATGTGGGGATGCGGGTGGCATGGGAGGGAGGGCTGTGGGGTGGGAGGAGGGAGGAGGTGGGATCTGTGGGTGGTATGTAGGGTGAGTAGGAAATTTCTTAATTAAAAAAATGAAAAAAAAAAAAAGAAAATCTGTAAGTATTACTGATGTGTTTGTTAGTCTTCATACCACATTTTCTTTTCTTTTCTTTTCTTTTTTTTGTGTCCTCTTTATTGTCTCCTTTTGTCTTTCTTCTGGCTAAGGCTTGAAGCATAATATTGTATTAAGGAAATGAACATTTGGTCCTTCAAAGAAATTAACAAGACTGTAAATCTTTTTTTTGTGTGTGTGTGTGTGTGTGTGGAATCCTTCACTTTTATTTATTTTTATTTTATTTTATTTTATTTTATTTTATTTTATTTTATTTTACAATACACATTTTCATTATAAAAGTATCCTGTAGATGGAGTTTTCTCCAGTCCTGCCTGGCCCACAGTCAGGACAAATCTCTCTCATCCGCCAGTCCCACAGCTGCACAGACTCAACTGAGAAAACACACAGAGACTTATATTACTTATAAACTGTATGGCCATGGCAGGCTTCTTGCTATCTAATTCTATCTTAAATTAACCCATGTCTATTAGTCTATAAGTTATCATATGGCTTGTGGCTTTCTGGTACCTTACATCTTGCTTGTCATGGCGGTGGCTGGCAGCATCTCTCTGCCTCAGCCTTCCACTTCCCAGAATTCTCCTCTCTCCTTGTCCCGCCTATACTTACTGCCTGGCTACTGGCCAATCAGTATTTTATTTATTAACCAATCAGAGCAATACATTTAATATATAGAACATCCCACAGCAGTATTCTTTGTAGAATTTTGGATATATTTACTTTATATTGAGAGATCTAATACTCTACCTGTTTTCAAATGAGCATATGACAGACTCACTTATTTAAGAGATTTTTGTTTTTGTTTTTGTTTTTAACAAGATTGCCATTGAAAGTGTAATAGTACAAGACTGAGACTTTAGATCTTTGTGATTCTGATAATGTGGAATATTCTTCCTACAGACTCAAATGTTTATGGATGGAGACTAGGAGGAGATACAAAACAGGTTGTTTTAAGATTGTTGTCAACTCTCAATACATTTTAAACGTGTTGAATGAATATGTCCAAGTTGATATCTGAGAGATGTCTCAAGGATGCTGTGGTAAAGGTTCTTGAAATTTGATAAATCCTCTTTTGTAGTAAAAAGTGCATTACAGTAAAAAGTACAAAAACCCTTCTGTGAAATATTGTTATCTAAAACCATTAATTTTAGGAAAAGGCTTTGTGACTCAAATGAAATAACTTTTAAAATTAGTGCTCCTTAATTAATTATTTTTCTTTACATTCTTTTCTTTATCTGTAAATATTTTTTTCTTTATGCTTGTTTCTTTAACTGTAAATATTTGATAATGCCTGGTGCTGTAATTCTGCCTCGACAATTACAAATTCCTTAGCAGGTAGATTGGAGCATTAGACATACACAGCACTCTAAACAGGTATGGCTGATACAATTGGGTCTCATTCATTAAATAATGAAGACCTGTACTCTTACTTTTTTTCAATATTAACAAGTTATAAATTTAAAATACTTTTGCACTCAATTTAAACTGGGCTTATAAAAATATCTCTGGCCGGGAGTTGGTGGCACACGCCTTTAATCCCAGCACTCGGGAGGCAGAGCCAGGCGGATCTCTGTGAGTTCGAGGCCAGCCTGGGCTACCAAGTGAGCTCCAGGAAAGGCGCAAAGCTGCACAGAGAAACCCTGTCTCGAAAAACCAAAACCAAAAAAAAAAAAAAAAAAAAATCTCTGAGATTTTATTGTCTTCAGATGGTAACCTAAATGCTAAGTATAATATTTTTTTTCTTATTTCTAATCTCTCTATTCTTTCACACAATGTCAGTTTCATCTTGGAAACATCCTTGGACAGTCAGTGAAAACAAAAATTTACCACTTCAAATATAACTAATTCATTTTATTTTTTTCCTAAAGTATACAATATGAAAATAAAGAAAAAAGTTTCTGCTATGTTAAAGGTATTAAGTCTGAAACTATGCCCTGTTCCTTTGGTGGGATCATGAGTACTTAGATATCAGGGCATCCAATTACTACTATATCTTCTCCTCCTATGTTGTTAACTATCACTGTCATGACATGAACAATTTCATCCTTGAAATTTTGAAATCACTTTACTGTGAAACTTCTGAAGCCATATGGATATATTATAACATATTATATGCCATATAAACAACATATGATATATATGACATATAATATGTATTATATATTCAATATATTTTATCAAAAACATTTGCTATATATTAATTATATATTTTATATTTAAATTAAATGTCATGTATAATCATATATAACACATAACAATATAATATATAATTTTATATTTATGCATATTTATAAAATATATAAAGTATGTAGCAGGAATCTTAAAAGTTCTTATTAATAAAATCAAACCCGAGGCCAGTTATTGGGGTCCATGCTGGTAGATCAAAGAGACAGAAAAAGCCACAGCTATCTCAGCTTGCCAATTCCTCAGCTGGTCCTGTTCCCTCAGACTGGAAGCTTCTGAGTCCTCATCCGGAATGGGTCTCAGCTGAATTACTGCTCAAAAGCCTGAATGCTTAACTAGCCAAAATCTCCTAGTTTCTGGTCCTCACGCCTTATATATCTTTTTGCTTTCTACCACCACTCCCTGGGATTAAAGGCTGGCTTTCTGGGATTAAAGGCGTGTCACCATGCTTGGCTATTTCCAATGTGGCCTTGAACTCACAGAGATCCAGAGGGATTTCTATCTCTGGAATGCTAGGATTAAAGGTGTGAGTGCCACCATTTTCTAGCCTTTGTATCTAGTGGCTGTCTGTTCTCTGACCCCAGATAAATTTATTAGAGTACACAATATTTTGGGGAACACAATACTACCACATTTCCTCTCTTTTTGTCTAAAATTAAAAAAGCTTATAACTAATACAAGAAAAACTATCTTCAATAAGTATATGCAATATACAGTCAAGATTACATTAACAATGTCTAGTCCATTAACATTTGACAGATCCAGACAAAAAAACTCCATTATATATATTAACAATGTCCAGTCCAGTAACATCTGATAAACTCAAGCCAAAAAATTTTCATTACTTATCTTATTTAAAACAAGTAGTTCCTTTTTAAAAGTAGATTCCATAATCTCCCTTTTTATCTTATCATATCCATATTTTCTCTTTTTTCTTTTCATAATAGATTCATTAGTCTACCTTTTGTCATTTTTATATCTTCCCCTTTTTCTTCAGTGTAGATTCAGTGATCTACCTATTTATCCTATTATTTCTTTATCTTTTTTCTCAGAGTAGATTCAATGATCTATCTCATATCTATATTCTCTTTTTCTTTTTGCTTTCTAGGGGTGAAGATATCTTTAGGGAATCTTGAAAAGAAAATTTTGGGGTTAATCATCAAGTCCTCTATCGTTTGTCCAGTCTCTGCATAATAGGAAAGTTCAGGGCTTGTTTCAAGTCCTTGTTTGAGTAGTCTGTCAGGCTGGATCATCTCAACTAGTCCTCTCGAAATTGTTCTGATCAGTTTGTAGTCCAAAGTCGATTTTTCCATGGTGTTAATCGGCTTAATGGCTTTATCATAGTCCATGTGGAATCATCGTTGTAGGATCCTGTCATCTTTTTGAAGATTTCAAAGTCACTGTTAGGCATGGTCATGGTTTCCTGCAGACTTTTTTTTTTTTTTTTTTTTTTTTTTCCTCCTCTGTGGTTTGGAGCAATCACAGTCTGATAAATGTCTCTCTCTCGGAACCATGAACATTCTTCCCTAGAACAGAAAATCTTCACAGCAGTTTTTCCCCACCATTTGTCTTGCCAAACTTTTCCAAACTGACCTTTGCCGATGCTTTCTTGTAACACGATAGTCCTGGCAATTCTTCTCTGAACCAGCAGCAGTAAACCCTTCGTCCCAGGTAGCAGCATCACCGCAGTCACCATCATGATGAGAAGGAGCTGGCAACATGGAGCAGTAGCCACTGTTTCCATGGTCCCACCACTGTTTGTGGTTCAGTCCTGGCCAAAGCTTCTCCCAAGCCTCCTAGGCCGGCCTCAAACTCGGGATCCTCCTGCTTCTGTCTCCTTCAGCAAATCCTACTGGCGTGTGCCACCACAACCGGCACTTTTTCGTGAATTCGTAACATGAACGTTGGGCGCCAGAAAGTATATATTCATATATAATAGAATACATTATATATATGATATGCATAATACATATATCATATGTATGATATATACAGTATAAAGCTATATAAACTACAGTCATTTATAATGTGTAGTACAGTGTTCTATATAAAATAAACCCTCTTTATTCATTCATGTCTTACATGTCTGCAAACAATAACTAAATAGTGTATTTTAATTGCATACCAATTTTTTTAATGGTATCTGTAGTAGTTTAAGAAATTTTATTGCTTGGGCTAATGTATGGAATCATTTTTTTCTTTTCTTCCTTATTTTATTTTTCTTGTGATGAACAGTTTGTATAAGTTCTCCACTCTATTCTTACTAAAACTCTGATAGGGTTGTAGTTGAGATTCCTCATATTTAAGCTCAATTTTTAATCAAATTCCAGAGGATTTCTACTTTAACCTCACTCTCTGTCATCTCGCTGACCAGGAGCTTCTGACTCCCACTGACCCAAAGTGTGTTGTCCTTGATCCTACAAAGCAAGTATCTATTGACTTCCACTTGAGATATTAATCATTTCACATGCTTCTGCTGTTGCTTTGTCTAATGCTATTGAAAGAAGCCTCTGCAAGCATTTCCAGATCCAAAACACCTTAGCAGCAATTTTTTAAAAAAAACTCTTTTATTTATGGTCCTGAAGCACTAGCAAATGTCACCACCCTTCTGGTAAGTCATAATTTTTTTTTTTTGCAATTATCTTTGTCTTAACACTCTCAGATCCCAGCCTGTCTCCAAACTTATTCATTTTTCCTAAAGAACTGTTCATTTTTAGAATTTCAAAACTAACTCTGGCATGGGGTCATGTACCTGAAATATCAGCATCTGGGAGGCCACCAGCTAGCCTTTGTTTATATATTGACAACATACATACTGTTTTATTTCAGAAAAATCAGAAGTAATAAAAATGTTTTCTTGCTACTTTATGTCTGCCATATGCTTGAACTTCCTTAAATATTTCAGCTAACATAGAAAGCATCTATTGGAATTAATGGACTACATCTGCATCTCTTTTTCATTTTTCTTTTTTTTATTCATTTTTATAGTTGATAAATAGTGCTTCTACTGCCTGGCATAAAATTGTGATCAATATCCAAATAGTGTAACAACTAGCATAATCATCAAGTACAGACACAGATACATCCTTTTATACTAAAAATTGGATGACTTCAGGGAGAGACATGGGTTTCATGATCTAAGTGAGTGACACCAAACTTGAAAATATGTATTTATGGCACAAGCATATCTGAATGTAATGGCAGAATTCATAAAGCCAGCAAAGCTGCTTGACAAAGATCCAGCAAAGCTGAGCAACCTGATGGCTGCCTTGTCGTGTTTGGTTTTCATCTCCACCTCTTATATACTTGGGGCACTTTTAATATTTGAACAATTTGAGGATATTGGATTGATGAAAAATTCCTTATGAAACATTTATACCTTCTCCAAGGAATGCTGCTTCTAAGCTTACCCAGAAAAGTCCTGAACATACTTTCCCCCTCTCCACCATGCAGTTTTAGGGAGATATCCTTATCTACTTAAAGGTCTTCCTTAAACCTTGGAGGTTGTGACACATAAAGAAGCCAGAGGTCTTTTAATGAAGCTATGAAACATTCTTGAAACATCTGTCCCTGTACTTACACTGGAACAAGATATTCAAAACAAAGTAAATTCAAAATGGTCAACAAGAGCTGGTGGGCTAGAGGAGTTGGCCACAGTTCAGATTACAAGGCTCTTCCCACTGTACACTGAGAAAATTATGTGGCATACAGCTCTGCCCTACACAGAGACATATTGATAAGCAAAGAAGGGAGTAGAAAGATGTGAGGCATTAGGACATCCCTCTCTTAGTAGTTAGCTCATGTAGAGCCACTATAATGTCGTATGACCAAGGAACAACAGAATGTCAGGACTAGACGTATAGGCAAATTCTATAAAGATGTAAATGTGAACATTGATTGTATTATGCCAGAATTTGAATAGTAACTGCAGCAGCTTTAGCCTGAGGATTTTTCCTGGGCACTCTGACCACTAAGAGTTAATATAATACATTGCTTGAGACATGGCAAAATGCCCAGGGTGGTTGAAGATTTTGTTTTGGTCTAGTGTCCTTGAAGCAACCAAAGCAACCAGCTTGAGAACAGGCTGTCATGTCATGCCTCTAGATTCTCAAAAATTGGGTTATGGGGTTAATGAGTAAGAATAATAACTCTGTTTATTAATGATGTTAAAACCTGAGGGAAAATGATTGGACATAACTCTGTTCTGTCACAGTTTATTAATGATGACTAAAAGATGAGCAAAAGGAAGCAAAACTCATGTTCAAAACAAAAAATGATATGATCTATATTTTTGGAGCATCATGAATCTATCTCTGCTAACTAATTTCTGTATATATATTCTGGCTGCTAGTTAGTCAGGCTGCAAAATTCTCCTGACCACCATGCCCTGGCTCACTTCCTTCCCCACTGACTCCTTACACCCTCTGCAGGACCCATCCACAGCTGGGATGGCTCCCAGCATATTTCAAAAATTCTCTTTTAAATTACTTTAAAAATACAACAAAATATTTTCTGACAGGTGTTAATAGAATTCCTGGTAAAGAGACAAAAACAAAATTTTAAGAATTCTATTTTTCCTGAATTTCCTTGATGATCCCAAATTCAGCTTGAAAAATTATAGTTATTTTATTAATAAAAAAATAGAAGAATTTTCTGGTTAATTGTTTAACTTAATTTGTTGTATAATGTGTTGCATTTGATAGAGATCAAATCCATGTGTTGATGATTGATGTGGTTTTACAGAAATTTTACTATATAACTTTGTCTGATTCTGTTTCCCTTTTCCAGGTTAGAGACCACATATATCTGTATTTTTACTATAATTAGAATTAGCACCATAATGTGATGTTAGTTTCTTCACTTATTTTATTAGTAAGTGCTGTGGGATATTCTCTGTGTTAAATGTGTTGCTCTAATTGGTTAATAAATAAAACACTGATTGGCCAGTAGCCATGCAAAAAGTATAGGCAGAACAGAAGAGAAAAAAAATTCTGGAAAGTGGAAGGCTGAGGCAGAGAGACGCTGCCAGCCACTGCCATGACAAGCAAGATGTAAGATACCAGTAAGCCATGAGCCATGTGGAAACTTATAGATGAATAGAAATGGGTTAATTTAAGATAAAAGAACTAGATAACAAGAAGCCTGCCATGGCCATATAGTTTGTAAACAATATAAGTCTCTGTGTGTTTACTTGGTTGGGTTTGATTCACTGTGGGACTGGCGGGTGAGAGAGATTTGTCCTGACCATGGGCCAGGCAGGACTGGAGAAAACTCCAGCTACAAGTAAGGAGATGATAGAAATGGGGACAATGAAACATTTCTGGCCATAAAGTTGAAAGCCATCATCCTTTATTCCAGTGATATCTCAACTTGTGAGTTGTGAGCCCTGTGGGGGTGGAACAATCTTTTCCGAGGGGTTGCCTAAGACCATCAGAAAACACAGATATTATTTCCATTTTGATTCATAAGAGCAGCAAAATTACAGTTATGAAGTAGCAATGAAAATAATTTTACAGTTGGGGTCACCACAATATGAAGAATTATATAGAAGGGTCACAGTATTCAGAAGGTTGAGAACCACTGCTTTAGACAGAAATGAACATGGATCAACACATGATGTTTCTTTTTTTTTTTTTTTCCACTGCCAGTGCAGTTAAATGGATGACAGAGCATCAGAAGTAGCAAAGCTATCTGCGGCATGTGTGTGAGGGCCCTTGTAGAGATGACAGGGTGAGATACCTGTATGAATGTGGGTGATCTCATCCTATACACTGGGAATCTGGATGAAATAAAAAGGAATCAAATGAAAAAGTTCTGCAGTATAGGCATCATTTTCCCTTCTTCTGGTCTACAGAGGTGGAAGTCTCTGCCCCACCACATCTTTCCTGCCATGCTCAACCAGGCCCTCTGAAAAGGCAGAATATAACAATCGTTCATACCTAAGTTTTTGTTCATAGTGAATGAAGTAGACTAATACACAACAATGCTTGCCATATTTATTGATCAGTGTGGGCTGATCCAAGATTTTTTCAACATGGGAATTAACTTACATCTCAGGAGAATGTTATAAAGAAAGAGGCTAGGTAAATGAAGTTTAATGACTTGACTAAAGTAACACAGTAATAGAAAGTAGAGGCATTTAAAATACTCAGGCTTATTCTTTAGTTTATCATCTTATTTATTAAGCAATATAGAAACTTCTCAGGCTGAATAATACCAAAAATTTAATCAAGCATTTTTGACTATCAAGAATATTTTGAGAAGAATGTTTTATCTCACTATCTGTTCTATTCAAATTATTTTATTGAAAAAAAAAGCAAAAACCAAAAAAAAAAAAAAATCGTGACTAGCACAAGTGTTAAGAATGAGTAACTGTTGTGTTCTTGTCCCTAAACAAGACAACTTTTTTTTTTATTCTCTTCAAAGCTCAGTGAACTTCTTAGAAGGGCACAGAAGACAATGCAGGAGCCAGAGGATGGTGAGGAGTGCTGTGCAGTTCTGAATATGGCATGGTCATTGCATGTATGGCCTTATACGTGCTATGGTTAACTGTACAACACACATCCATTCCAGTATTCCCAATGGACATCCTGAGGTTACTGACAGTTAATGGCTGCTGGGAAATAGAATTCATTTGTCCTCAGTGGCATTGCCATTGGAAAGTTGTCCGCATTCCAGTGAATAACCTTGTATCAATGCTCATGTTCACAGCCCAATTAAACTCAATGGGTCATTAAAAATGAAACATGAAAATTGGAGGAGGAAAGTTATTTTGGAAAAAGAAGTTCCAGAGGATTAGGGAGTGCATAGAGAATGTGATGGAGGGTGAATATGATAAAACACTTTATGAAATATTAATTATAAAAATTTTAAATTAAAAAAGTAAATTCCTTAGAATTTAGTCATGATACCAAGAATTTATATCTACCCATGATTATCAATGTTCAAATAGGATAATGAAGATGAGACCAAAGATCTGGCGCTTAGGATAGAATTGTATTGCCTCTTAGCAATTTTGGTTTAGCAACAATGAAGTTTGCTTTTCTATCATAATTATGAATAAATATCTAACTTGACAAATAAGATTGAAACCTATTTTTCAGATATTGAAACTTATGTGGTGAACTTAGGGGGAAAAGGTTTGGTATTAATTGTACTGCATGGTAATATCAATCATGAAAACATCTTATATTCATATGTGTTTTTTTAAACTCAGAAGCAGTATTTCACACTGAGATATATAACACAAAGTTCTCACTGATGTTTTTCAAATCTTCTTGCCTGAAGCCTGATTGCAAAAGAAAGCTGATCGTATGATACTAACTTAAAGTTCGGTGTTATGTTCCACTAAGTCTTAAGTATTTAAATCAAATTTGTGACCATTGGAGTCATTAATATTCCTTTCCCAAGGTTCATTGTGCAAGTGATTCATTTTCCATCTGGAAACCAAATCTCTGAAGATAGCCTGTATTCTGTTTATTATTGAATGAAATACAGTATTGAATTGTATTTTCATACTCAAGGACATGAGAGTTATCTACAAAAAAGACTGAATGTATGTCATATTCTTCTCTCCTCTCTCCTCTCTCTCTAGCTCTGTATTTACAAAAGGAATGTTAAGTTCTACCATGCTACCAAATTGCCAGCTTAGAAAAAAACAGGTATTATTAGATTAAAGCAGTTTCCAAAAATCCCTTATTTTAAACTATAAACCGTAAGCAATTCACGTCTTTATATTCAAAGTACCTTAAAATGACTGACATGACTTGAGAACGATGAAATATATAATTCTCCCTATAAATAGATTTTTAGCATGGGCTCCAGCTGTTCCTCAGAATACAAAGCCACCCCAGGGGTTAAAAAAAAAAAAGCAGGGTGACCTTGGCAGTAGATACCATGTTGAGAACAGAGTCTTAATGTTGTGTACATCTACACTGAGTGACATCAAAATCAACTTCTACCTGCTAATGTTTGATGGATAATGTTGCTGGTTCCATTTATCTTGTGTTACATGAGTCTTGGGTTGGGGAAAAAGATGTAGGAGTGATCAATTTTCTTTAGACTTTCCCAATGTTTTATATATTTTTAGATTGCTTACTCAGGGTAAATACTGGCCAAAGGTAAAAGGAGCAGTATTCAGAACAGTAAGAAGAGATGGGAGGAACAGAGGTAGAGAGGGAGAAGAAAGGAGACCAAAGGTTCATAGTCAAGTAATATATCTCCTGAAATTCAGAACCCAAGTAAAAAAGTCTCTAAATCTATTTATGGTAACATTTTTTCTTCCTACACATTGACTTGATTAGTTGGAAACAACTTTCAAGGACAGATATTCTTTCTTTTTGTTTTAAATTTTAAACAATTCTCATAAACTTAGGGCTCTATACCCATGCATTCTATGCCATTTTGAAAATGTTTCTTTCTTTCTCCACTGTTTCATTTTGTACTCCATAACAAGGGGGAAGGGAGGAGAAATTATAGACTAATTAAATGTATATTTTCCAATTATTTCTTTGCTGAAGTTTCCTTTATCAATAATGCCCAATTTAAGAAAACCCAATGTCATGCTTTGAAGCAGGCTTTTTTAGTTTATTCTAGTAACAGAATTGAACTCCAAGAAGTACAATCCCTACAGCCAAGATACTTTGAACATGCACATATGTGCCAAGGATAGTTACAGATGTGATTCAAGAAACTGCCCTTGAGATGAGGAGATTAGATTAAATTTTCCAAATGAGATAAATCTAAACCCATGAATGCTTCAAAGTGGAAACCCTCTCAGCATACTCTATCAGAATAGTCAGACATCTGAGATGGAAGTCTGAGAGAAAGTAAACACCTATTGAAGGTTGGAGATGCTGGAAGCAGAGTGCAGTGATGGGTCATATATCTGTAGATTCCACCTTTGGTCTCACAGAAGTGATGAAGGACTAGAGATATTAGACTGACTTCCACATCAAAGAAAACTGCCGAAACCCACATGAACCAGGAAACACATGCTTTCCTAGAACTTCCAGAGAAGAACCTAGCCTTGACAACATCTCATCTTCAGTCTGGTTTGATCTGTACTGGACTTCTGATTCACATAGATGTAAGATAATAAATGCATAAGAGTTTTGTCACAAAATTATGAATATTTGTTACTGAGGCCATCTAAAAAAGTAAATGCATATATGTTTTTGTTAGTTTTCTTTAGAGAGTCTCTACTCTCAGAACACATGGTACAAAACTTCATTGGATAAGAACCAAACTCTCAAGTTTATAGTCACTTTGTCAGTTGCTTTGTTACTGAATGACCTGGAGGAAATTGCTTCCAAGTCCTTTATCTTATTATTTTTTTCATTTATTAACAAAAGCAATCATAAAAAGTACCTTATGCTTTAATGAAGTCTTGTTAATCAAGCCAATTCTATGCAAATAGCATACATTACATACACATTAGCCACCAGCAATATTAGTGCAACTACTAACTGGTGGAGAAGCACATCTGCTGTTGTTGAACAAATGTTTTCAAAATGAGGGTTGATATCAATTAAGGTTTGTAGCAACTTTAATATTGAAATCCGATATCAGGAATCTTCTTTGTATTTCACCATTACAATTTCCTGGATAGATCATACAGTATACAGATGACTCATCTCATTACTCATTTATTAAAAATAAACAGTCCTAGCCAAATGGTTTTAATTTTTGTTCCATGGGTCATATGCAAATTATGCAATAATCATAAATAATTATGCAAAGAGATGATTTCAGCATCAATACAAAATACTGTGGTTGCTATCAATGCTCTGCTTGACAATCATCTAGTGATGATAATTACTGCTATCATCACTTGTAGGGTTTGTTTGTTCAACTTATATGCTCTTTCTCTTGGACAATTGCTAGTTATGTTGTTCCATTTGTTTCTGGGTCACAGATATATTTTTTCCTATTTAACAAATGGGAAAATTAAGCTTCAAGAGGTGAAGTGTTGCTTACAGAATTTGCATAGGTAAATTTTTGCTCCTTTATGTATGTCCTTGGAAACAGCCATTTAACATATTAGAAAGTTTCTGAGACCATTTCCCTGTTACATTTCTGACTCATCAGCTTAATGTTAATAAATGCTCTTAATTTAATATATTCCATTAGCAAGTACTCTCTTTGTATTAGACAATCCAACTCATAAAGATAAGAAATAATGTTGCACAAAAAAAAGTTACAGTAAGTGAAATTTAAACTAGAAGCTTGGCCGTAATCATGCAGGGTCAAATCCACAGTTTGTCATTTAAAAGCGGTAAATATATATATATATATATATCACATTAAAATAAATCCTTGAATAAAGATCACAAAATCAATTTTAACCTCCCATTTTCTCTTGACAGAGCTTTATACCATAAATTACATTAGTTCAAATAAAACTGAAATACTCATTTTCTGTGTGCTTTCATGTTTTACAACAATGACTAATAGAAAGATAATCCCATTTGCAGTTATTATGCCTCATCCTTTTATTATTTTATGAGCCAAATGTTTACTGAGTTTTGATGGAAGAGGGCTGTTTTTATTACTCAGCCATCTTTGCAGGTATGTGCAGTGCACAGTCAGTACACACAAATCTCAAGACTCTTCTGATTAGGGTATGTTATTTGATTCATCATATTTCCATTATAATTATTCTGATGAAGAATCAAATCAACTATTGGTTATATAAGAGGTGAAGAAAACTGGAGTGACTCCACATTAGCAGAATAGACTAGGAAGTACATTTACTGTGCTTTAGGAGGGTGCATAAATTATCACTACAAGACAAATGAATTGAGCCATAAAGGTGCTCAGACCCAGTTGCTAAGTAACATGATGGGATAAATTGAAAATTTAAAGATGCAGAAGTAAAAGTTTTATTTTTAAATCAATTCTCTGTGTAAAATATGAGAATTACAAGTATTATCTGTGTTATGTCAGTGAATAAAGTTTATAATTTAACACACATAAAAGAAAATTAAAACAAATCATTCACTGAAATTACTCCTGATAATTTCTTTTCTATGTGGACTATCCTAGGGACCTACAAGCTTCTATGAATAAGTTTTGTGGACATTTATAAGTACTGGCTTGAGACTCCATGTTTTAAACTCAGCATTTCAGAATCAAGAAGGATCCCAGGCCTGAGTCATAGAACAAGAACCACTTAGGACCAAGAGAAAAAAAGACAGAAAAGGAAAATCACAGTATTTCACTTATAATTTTGTCATAAATGTACCATATATGCATTATATAAACGAACATTTAGTCTCAATATTATAAGACAAGTGGTCAGATCCTTGGTGTTTGAGTGTGTCAACACCATATCAAACACTTTTATCAATTTTTTTTTTAAATTCTCTTGGATTACTGTTTTGGATATCTTAGACATCTAAAATATGTCTGCCTTGAAATTCAAACAAAGATTTAAATATTGAATATATCTAAAATAGATAATTTTTGTATTACATTTCTTTCTTTTGTATGTGTTTATGTGCATGTGTGTGCAGGCACATATCATGCAATTCATCTGTAGATCAAAGAACAACTTGAGAGAGTCAGTTCTTTCCTTCAACCTTGTGCATCTAGGGGGTTAAATTAGGTTGTCAGGCTTGGCAGGAAGTAATTTTCCCCCACTGAGCAATCTCACTGATTAAAGTTTGGACTTTTAGAGTATTCATGTTTCATGTGTAGTTTTATGTTTTATTTTTTTGTTAATTGAAGGGCAAGTAGAATTTTAAATATCCTAGTTGTCAGTTTTAAAATAAGACTTTTGTTTTCTTTATAAATCACTTGAATTCCATGACATTCTAAATCCCTCTATCTAGATAAAGCATGATTTAAATTCATAAAGAAAACAAGTGTATACTAATTAAAGGCTTTTAAAAAATCGTTCTGACTCAGTACTGAAATTTACAGCTTTTGAAACTGCTCAAGGAAGGCCACAGTCAAGGTGAAGTTCAACAAAATAGTCAATAGTCCAGATATAAAAATTCCATACAATCCCCCAAATACTACAAAAGACATTATTTCAAGGATTTGCTTTTCATAGCTTTAGTGTGAACTTAATGTCAAGCACCAAATAAAATCAAGCCCTGACTGAATATCAGGTGAAGTTTGGGATTAAGCCAAACCAAAGAACTGAACGTGCAGGCTACTCAGAGGTTTCTTTTTTATAAACTGGCATTAGATCAGAGAAATGATGCCTGAAAACTGGATGTAATAGTCTGTGCCTATAATCTCAGTTCTCCTGTAACTGAGGACAGAGCAACAGTTCAAGCCTGGCAAGAAGTAAAGAAATGCTGGCTAGTTTTATGTCAACTTGACAAAAGCTATAGCCATTTGCAATAAAGAAACCTCAGTTGAAAAATTTATCACCAGACTAGGCTGTGGAAAAGCCCCATGGTGCATTTTCTTTATTGATGATTGATGTAGAAGGGACCATCTCACATAAGGTGTTGCCACCTCTGGACAGGTGATCATGAATGGTTTAAGAAGGCAGGCTTAGCAAGCCATGTATGGCAGCAAGCAACACTCCTCCAGGACTCTACATCAGCTCATTCACTCAGGTTCCTACCCTACTGACTTCTCACCCTGACTTCCCTCAGTGATAGACTATGACATTAGAGTTGTACACTGAAATAAACCCTTTCTTCTCTAAGTTGTTTTGGTCATGTTGTTTTATCATAGCCATAAAAACCTAAGACACACAGCAACATTTATTCTCAAAAAGCCAAAATATTAAATACATAAGTGTATGAATAAATATGGTTAAGATGTGCAAAACAACAATATGGATACAAGCAATAAAAAACAATGAGGTTGGGCCACTGAAACACTGATAAAGAAATGAATGATTATATGAAAATATTACAGCTTACAAGACTAAATTTGGTTCCTAAAGTCCATTCTGAACATTAAGACCAGAAGTAAGCCATGCCATATATGTATGTGGAAAGTCAAAGTTGACAAATGTAAACATACTTGAGAAATGGTTCTATTTGTTTTATTTACATTTGCATAATGAATTATTGCACAGAAATTTACTAGATATAATTAATAAAATAAGGTTTTTTTTTTCTGATGTCTCTCAAAGAATTAAGAAAATTGTATTTAGTTTTCTGTCTTAAAGGACAGTAAAAGAACACCTTGACTGAGTCAGCTCTTTTCTTTTCTTCTACCTTGTAGGTCTAGGGAATTCAAGTAAGTTGGCAGGCTTGCCCATAGTACCTTTGTCCACTGAGCAACCTCATAGACTTGAGGTTTGATTTATGTAACACAATTTGTTAAATGGCCTTATTAATAATAATAATAAAAAACAACAGAGCCAGATATTGGAGTGAAGGCTGAAAGATCAGAGAAACGGAACAAGCCAGCCATGTTCTTATCTCTACGAAATCCTCAGCCTCAAGAGAGAGAGAGAGACTCCCTGTTTACTCACACTTTGTATATCTTTCTATGCCCTGTCGTCTTACTTACTTTCTAGTGCTGGGATTAAAGGTTGTGTGCCACCACACCTGGCTGTGTTCCCTGTGTGGCCTTGAACTCACAGAGATCCAGATGGATCTCTGCCTCACAAATGCTAGGATAAAAGGTGTGTGCTACCACTGCCTGACTTCTATGTTTAATATAGTGCCTGGCTTTGTCCTCTGATCTCCAGGAAAGCTTTATTGGGGTATACAATATATCACCACAGTATGATTAATTGATTGATTGATTGATGATTGATTGATTTTTGTTCATTATTTTTTTTCACTTATTTTACATCCTGACCACAATTCCCCCTCCTTCCACTCCTCCCCACCCCAACCTAACCTCTGCACCATGGGATCCCTGACCCTTTATGAACAAAAATTGAATTTTGATTTTTAATGTATTTCTAAACAGAGTATTCTTTTCCTAAATGACAGTAAAAGATCAAAGTTTTCTGCCTCCACATCAAAATCCTTTCTTTCTTTCTTTCTTTCTTACATTTTTAAAATAAAATTTTATTGATAAATAATTCATGTAGAATACAATTTCTCTAATTCCTCTAGGTCCACTGTTGGGGTCCAAGGCATAGTCCACTGTTTCTGGACCTGAGAGAGTTGAGATGTGGGAAGTGGAAAACTGCCCTCCCTAGTCTCTTCAGTGTGTCTTCTGTTATCTATACTATATCCAACTAATGTTATCACATATCTTAGTTCCTTGGCATGTCTGAAGACATTTTCATGAATGTGATATCTCTTCATTCAAACTGATGTTTCTAAATTGGCATGAGATATGGATCATCTTATTCCACAATATTTCAGACATTACTTATAGATTCTTTGTTCAAAGTATTTTTATTGAGAAAAACATTTAAATCATTTTCTACGTCCCAACTGTAATTTCACTTCCTCCCTTTCATCCCAATCCCTCCCTGCCACCTCCCTTATGACTCTCCTATCCAATCCTCTGTTTCTCTTCAGGAAAGGGCAGACCTCCTATGAATATCAACCAAATATGGCACATCAAGTTGCAATGAAATATGTACATCATTGTGATGCATTCTGACATCACAATACCATACTGTAACATCATATTGATGCATTCTGACAACACTATATTGCACTGTAACATTAAAAAAAAAAGAAAATCAGGTGTTCATAGCAGTGTAGATTTATATCTGCATTTTTTTGATTAAATTCCATTCATCAACCTGTTTTTATGCCAATACCATGTAGTTTTTATTACTAAAGTTCTATAGTTGAACTTAAATCAGGGATGGTGATACCACCAGAAGTTCTTTTATTGTACAGGATCGTTTTAGCTATCCTGGGTTTTTTTTTTTTTTTCATTTTACCATATGATGTTGAGTATTGATATTTGTAGATCTCTAAAGAAGTTTGTTGATATCTTGATGAAGATTGTGTTGAATCTATGGATTGCTTTGGTAAGTTGGTCATTTTTAATATGTTGATTCTACCAATGCATAAGCAAGGGAGATCATTCCACCTTCTGATATCTTCTCTAATTTCTTTCTTGAAAAACTTGAAGTTCTTTTCATGGTGGACTTTCATATTTATGCTATTTGTGGCTATTTTGAAGAGTGTTGTTTCCATGACTTCTTTCTTAGATCATTTTTCCTTTATACATGACTGCTAGTGACTTGTTTTTTTAATTTACAAACTGTATGGCCTAAGGGTCAGGCTTCTTGTTAGCTAGCTCCTACAAATTAACCCATTTCTATTAATCTGTATGTTCCCACATGGTCATGGTGTTACCTGTATGCTGGCATGTTCTTGCTCCTTGGGCAGCAGGCTGGCATCTTCCCCACTCTCCTTCCTCCTTCTTCTGTCTCTCCAGTTGGGAGGTACCACCTAACCGCATTCTGCCATATCACTGGCCAAACAGCTTTATTTATCAACCAATCAGAACAACACATATTCACAGCATACAGAAAGATATCCTACAGAATTTCCTCTTTTCTGTCTAATCAAAAAGAAATGTTTTAACTTTAACATAGTAAAATTACATATAATAAAAGTTATCACGCAAGAATTACACTTACAGTATCTAGTCTGTTTGTATTTGTCAAAATTAAAGAAAATATTCTATCATCTATTCTGTATTTGTGAGTCTAAAGTTTCATATCTAATTTATTTTTTATCATAACCAAGGAAAAATAATTATAACTAGTCTTCAACTATATCAAAGATATAGAATGATACAATATTACCTAAGTAAACAGGAAGCACATTGCAAGTAACTTCGATAATTCTAGAAATGACTGAGACACCTGGCTGCCTGGACAGTCATCCAAAGTTCCTCTGTAATGTTGGAGCATGTATCTTCAGCCTACAGGCCTATAGGCTCTGGCATAGCTTTCAGTGAAGCAGGAAATTTTAAGGACTGTTCCTCCCACTCTGACAAAGTTCATCAGTACTGAAATGTGATTTTAATTGTATGTTAATAAATAAAGTTGCCCAGGGGTCAGAGCTATTAGAGCCATAGAAAGAGCGTGGCGGTGGTGGCACATGCCTTTAATCCCATAGATCTCTGTTTGTTCAGGGATACAGCCAGCATTGGAGACATACGCCTTAAAGACCTGGAGGGCTATACTTAACAGACAGTGACGAGGCAGTCATGTGTTTGGGTTTACAACCAATGAAAAGGAATGAACAGAAAGACTATTTAAAGACATACACACAGGAAGTAGCTCTCTTTGGCAGAGGTAGGAGCACCACAGGAGGTAAGATTTTAGCTCTGAGCTCTGACCTCTTGGCTTTTACATTGGTTCTGTGTTTCTTATTTAATAAGATGGTTGGTTACATCTACACTTCTCCCCATATCCTATAGAATGTCTGGCACTTCCTTCTGTGAAGCAGGAGGTTGAAGGATCATCTCACCTTGAAAAGTTCAGTGGTCACTTTCCTATGGGTCCTGCATGTCTAGTTTATAAAACATACTGTCAAGCAGTCCAGGCAAGAGCAGTTTCTTGCCCAAATAAGATTTCTCTGTGTAGTTTTGGTGCCTGTCCTGAATCTCACTCAGTAGACTAGGCTGGCCCTCGAACTCACAGAGATCCATCTGGCTCTGTCTCCTAAGTGCTGGAATAAAGGTGTGCACCACCACCACCACCCAGCTCAAGTGGCTAACTTTTGTCATAAAGAAAGCAAACTCCATATGGAGTTTCTTCGATGCCCTTCACCTTCCTGTTGAAGCAAAAACAGAGGCTTCTTTCCAAAGCAATATATCATTAGACCTAGTTTGACGTCAAGATAAATTTTATATATATATATATATATATATATATATATATATATGAAACTCATCAACCTTTACAATCAAATGACTCTTTCCAGTTAAAAGTCCAGACTCTGTGTAATTTCCATCTTTACATGGCTTATATTTTTATATATTGTTTTAATTTTTAAGAGTGTCCTTTCTCTTCTCTCTCTCAAACATATGTATCTTTTTTAAATTAAGAAATGTTTTATTCCTTTTACATACCAATCACAGATCCCCCTCTTCCCTCCTCCTGCCCCTCCAGCTTTCCCTTGCCCACCTAGACCCCATTCCCTCCTATAAAAAGGTAAGGCCTCCCATGGGGAGTCAGCAGAGCCTGGTATATTCAGTAGAGGCAGATCTAAGACCCTCCCCCTTCCCCGAGGCTGTACAAGGTGTCCCACCATAGGTAGTGGGCTCCAAAAAACAAGCTCATGCACCTGATCCTACTGCCAGGGGGCCCTTTAAGCAGATCAAGCTACAAAACTTTCTTGCTTATGCAGAGGGCCTAGTCCAGCCCTGTGGAGTCTCCCATAGTTGTTGATCAAAAGTTCATGAGTTCCCACTAGTTTGATTTGGTTGTCTCTGTTGGTTTCCCCATCATAATCTTGATGTTCCTTGCTTGTAGAATTCCTCTTCTCTCTCTTTTTAACTGGACTCTTGGCACTTAGCCTGGTGTTTGGCTGTAGATCTCTGCATCTGCTTCCATCACTTACTGTAGAAAGGCTCTTTGTTGACAGTTAGGGTATTCACCAATATGATTACTGGGGTAAGTCAGTTCAGTTACCCTCTTCACTATTGCTAGTAGTCTAAGCTGTGATCATCCTTGTGAATTCCTGGGAACGCCCTTAGCACCTGGTTTCTCCATATCCCCATGATGTCTCCCTCTATCATGGTATTTCTTTCATTGTTCTCCCACTCCATCCTTGTTCCACCTCAACCATCCTGTTCCCTTATGTTCTTATCCCCCATTCCCTACCTTCCATTGACTCTCCTCATCCCCAGTTTACTCATGGAGATCTCATCTATTTCCCCTTCCCAGGGTGATCCATATATCCCTCTTTGGGTCCTCCTTGTTAGATAGCTTCTCTGGAGCTATGGGTTGTAGTCTGGTTATATTTTTCTTTACATCTACTATCCACTTATGAGTGAGTACCATGTTTGTTCTTCTGAGTCTGGGTTACCTTACTCAGGATGATATTTTCTAGTTCCATCCATTTGCCTGCAAATTTCATGATGTTATTTATTTATTTTTTTTACTGCTGAGTATACTCCATTGTGTATATGTACCATATTTTCTGAATCCGTTCTTTGGTTGAGGGGCATTTAGATTGTCTTCAGGTTCTGGCTATTACAAATAATGTTGCTATGAACATAGCTGAGCATGTGTTTTGATGAGTATGTTCACATCAATGTTCATGATGGAAATTGCCCTGTATTTTCCTTTCTTTGTTGAATCTTTTTGTGATTTAGGTATCAGGGTGACTGTGGCCTCATAAAAAGAAATTGGTGATGTTCCTTCTATATCTATTTTATGGAATAATTTGCAGAGTATTCCTATTAGCTCTCCTTTGAAATACTGGTAGAATTCTGCACTAAAACTACCTGGCCCTGGAATTAAATATGGACCATCCTATTCCATAATATTTCAGATATTCCTTCTAGATTTTTAATAAAAAAGAAAGATATATTGTGATTTGACGTTTTTGTGTTGTTTTGTTAGTTTTTGTTTGCTTCTTTGCTTGTTTTTTTACAGAATCCAACATACATAATATTCAGTTTACTTAAAATTTTAACATCCACTGAAAGAGGTGCATTCAAGAGATGCTCCCTAATATTTATTTCCCATAAATACAAAGTATGTAGTTTACAAAAAGTAGAAATTATTAAGAAAATTGCAAATAACTTATAATTCTCAATTAAAGAACTATATAATGATTTAAAAATAACAAACACAAAATATAACTCGGCCTTCTAGGCTTTTTTCCCTATGTAAAACTTTATAGGCTTTAATGAATATATCTATGCAAAAGATTGCCTTACTCTTTCATTATTCTGAAATATGGTTTCCATATATAGAGTAAAAATTGCTTTTCTTTCTCTTTTCATTTAGTTGTGAAATTTTGTTTCTACCCCTAAGGTGTTTCTTCCTTATTATTGATTTCTTGCTTGGTCTAAAATAGGAACCATTCAGAATTAAATTCATATCATAAAAACTTACCATTTCTTAGTCAAAATACTGATGTAATAACAAACTTTGTGCCAAATATTTGATTAATTTTGCATACATTAAATGTAAGTATTGTTTCTCCATGTATTGCATTTTGCTTTGTACTACATACAGCCAACTTTCTGCTGTAATTTTCTTGAAAGTTTTGGTTTAACTCTCATTCATTAACTCTTTCATTCACTTATTTGTTTTTTTCAATGCTTCAGGAGGCCTTTAGTTTTATTTTACTGTGACAATCAATCAAAGATTGAATAGTAGTAGTACTTTCTTCAATACTACCCCTGGAGCCTGATATTTAGGGAACAGGATGAAAGAATACAAATTCTTCCTGTAAAGAAACAAATAAAATAATTCAGCTTATTTGCCAATCTGATATTTCCAATTATTGATTTTTGTCGGGGTTTGAGTATGAAATTTCTGTTAAATCTCATTTATTTAAGCATTTGGTCTCAGCTGAAACCTAGCTAAAGGAATAGATCTCTAAGGAATTAAACTTTGAGATTTATTTCAAATCTGCTTCCCACCCTGTTTTGACTTTCTGTTCCACCAAGACATGAGTAGGTGAAGAGTTTCTGCCACATTCTCCAGCAACCGTGAAGCTGCCTGTTGCTATGATTTCCATGCCACGATGGACCATATCCTCCCAAACCACAAACCAATAAATACTTCTTCCTTAAGTTATTCCTATAAGGAATTTAGTCACAGTGAGGGAGAATAAATAAAACTTTCATGTTATTTATAAAACAAAATAGTAGGGAAAAGTATAGCATGGTTGTGATGGTCTTTTCAGACGGTTAAGTAAAGACAATCACTTTAATGAATGTTTTACACTGAGTTTTGTGAGAAAACAATATATCTATTCATCTTTGAGTTACCACAAGGACAAATTATCTCTATAAAATTTACATTGTCTTCCCAGACCATTTGTGAAGGTATAGCTTTGTAGAAAACCCTTCTCTTAACCCTTGAACTATCTCTTCAACTCCTATCATAAGTATTTTAAATATACCATGACTATCACCAATGTTGTAATGTTAGTAGTGTTTGTAGCCCCACACCACCCTATTCAGAATATAATTTCTTTTATCCTGGCAATATCTGCTTCAGAAAAGAGCTGGATCAAAAGAAAATATTTCATTGTCTTTGGTTGCATGAACATGATTTTTGCAATATTGACCCAGAGAAGGTTTACTTTCTTTATATATTCAGAATTTACTTGTGTAAGATTTTATTTTTTTATTATGTATCAAATTTTAGTTATGTCATGATTATTTTCAACCCCAATATTGTCATTCAGGTAAGAAAGAAAACTTCAGTCTAATTATTTTTTCCATTAGATTCATTTAGATTAAAAAAGGCTTCTTCTGCTTTATTAAAGAAAGAGTTCAAAGAAAGGAGGATGATTTCAGTCATAAAGCAGACCATTTTAGAATAGTGATTCACATTCGATAAATCATTTAATTCATGAATCATTAACTTACTAACTGAACTGTAACATGAAATATACTTTTATTCAATGGGCTGGGAATTTTTACTTAGACATTAATCAGATGTTAAATTAAATGTAAAATAAAACTCATCTTAGATAACATTTGTGGAGCATACTGAGTGACATAAAAGAGAAAAAATCATTTAAACATGTATTTCCCAAGTAGTTCTAGAATGTACTCTTGATCATTGGGTATATTCAGCAGATTCTAGGACATGCATTAGGATATAGACTTCAGATTCCAATTTAAAGAATGTTTTTTTTTTTCAGTTCATATAAAGAATGACTCAGATAGATATATACACATATACAGATGATTAAGAGATGGTATATAGACAGATACATCTACATAGATAAAAATGCAGTTATTCCTAAAATTATGCTATACAAAAGCACATTTATATCTCGTAAACACACATAAATCTGTAAAAGAAAGTCACATAATTTTTATGAGATGTAGCTTCTAAATTTTTATTCTGTAACCAATGAGAAGAAACCAAGAGAATCTATAGAAGATGGGATAAATAACATTTTAGAATTTTAGATATTTTTCTTAATGTTATCATCAAATATTCAACAAATGTAACTGAAGGAAGGAAGGATTCATTCTAGTTATAGTCCATAATGATACGATGTCATGGTGTCAGGAGTTGACAGTGCCTTTCACTACATCCCAGTTAGGACAAAGAGCCTTGACTGCTGATACTCAGATCTCTTTCTCTGTTTTGGTTTGTTTGTTTATTTGTTTGGGTACACAAGCACAAGAGATGCTGCTCAAATTTGAGATATACCTTCCTGCTATGGAACAATCTTTTTACACGGTAAATATGTATTGCTGTCTTTAGTTAATAAAGAGCTAACTGGCCTATAGCTGGGCAGGAGAGATTGGGCAGGAGACCCAGGCTATAAGAATTCTGGGAAGAAAAAGGTCAGAGTCAAAGAGTCACCAAGAGAAGCAGAGGGAGCAAGTTATGCTGGAGGGCAGGTAAAGCCAGGAGCCATGTGGCAGCACATAGATTAATAGAAACTGGTTAATTTAAGTTGTAAGAACTAGTTAGTAATAAGCCTGAGCTATTGGCTGATCATTTATAGTTAATATTGAGTCTCTGTGTCAGTTATTTGGGAACTGGCAGGTGGGAAAGGAAAGTCCACCTACATCTTCCTGCCTTCAATAATCTAATCCACAAACACCCTCACATCCATGCCCACAGTGATTCTAGATCTTATGAAGTTGATCACCAATATAAGCTATAGAACTTAACCAATGGTTTCTTCAAGCAAAGTCCACCATCTTAGTCTAGGATATTGGCAATTTTATGGCTCTGTCTCCTCAAATGAAATAAAATAAAAATAAAAATAATTGTCTTTATTTTAAAGATATTTGAATATTCCAAACCACTTTGGTTTAGGAAACACACCTGTTCTTTATAATGCCTATAAAGTCTACCATATGACTTATAATACTAAGGATGAAAATTAGAAGCATTTTTTTATGTACAAGGAAGGTATGAAATTTTAAAAGAAAGTGGAAATTAGCAAATATGACCAGTTCTTTTCATACACAAAACTATATTCTTTAGCATCTTACAGCTCCTGTATTGACCTATGAAGCCTGAACAACTATTGACCTGAATTTCTCACTAATCCATGCAAAGCTGATAATGTTCTTGTCCCACCTTTTCTTGAATTTGATGATTTGCTGAAGCTCATATCCTCAATCCTTTTTTGCGCTGCACAAAATCTAAGTCTGTTCACTTTTCTAAAGTTATCTTTGGGCCAGTAATCCTTTGTAGATTCTTTTAGTGAGTTCAGTCACTATTTGCCCCTCTACCTGGGTAAATGAAACGGTTTTCCTCTCTGAGTGAACTCAGTGTTCAAAAACTTGGTAAGTCTAGTCTTGGTGTCTGAACAGTAATCATATTCTGCTCCACAAACATTCTTCTGCTATGATGTTTTGGAACCTCCTACCTGTTGGCTCTATATCCAGAGGACCATAAACTTAAATATTTCTCTGTCTGATGGGAAAAGCTTCACTTCATGATAGTCTTCATGTTTCATTTTTCTCAGTGATAAAATACACAGAGCTATTTTAAAATTTAAAATGTTGCCTAGTGTGGTTGTGCACATCATTTAATATTAGTACTGGGGAAGCAGAGACAGGGGGATTGTTGTGATTTTCATGCCAGCCAGGACTATATAGAGAGACCCCCATATTCTAAAAGCATATTAATGTGTCAAAATGAAATATTTTAAAAGTAAGCAAAAATGAAAGCATTATTTTCAAGAAAACTCTAATTATCAATGTTCCTAAAGAATAAATATTTCTAACTCTCTACATGGGTCATCAAAGCATATTCTGTTTGATACTTCTTTTGTGAATAATCACCGTTAGTTTTATTAATTTATGGTGAACATTTAGGGACAGAGCACATACACTGGAAAGAAATTATGTTTCTCATTCATCACAGATGTTTCACAATCACAAATAAAACTCAGTGAATTTTCTCAACAGTAAAATCATATGCTTTTTGAGATCTAAGCAAGAATTTTACTTTTCTACTTACTTGCCTTTCAAGGCTGTTTTGAAGCCCACACGGCTGGATTGAAAGTCAAGACCTTTTGTTTTCCCAAGACAGCAGTGAAAATGTAGTAGGTCCCCACCTTTTACCATCAAATACAGAAATAAAATAAGAATATTAAAGTTTCCTAGTTACTATGTTGCTACATAATGACTAAATAATTACTGTGCTCAAAAGCTGTACTAATTTTTTCATACTCATTATTTTCTCAAATCTCTAGCTACATATTTCACACAAATGCCTTACTAATATCTCAAACTTAATGCATATAAACAGAAATAATTTAATCAACATACTTTTCTCCCACACTATCAAAAATCAATATAAAAAAGCAATACCACAATTGATCAACTATTTATGGAAAAAAATCACTTTCAAGGTAATTTACCCTTTTTTAGAATAATGATTAGAATAATAATAGGCATAAAGGAGTTCAATAAATATATAAAAGTATTTGGGTACGAGCAGATGGTTTTGAAGTTAAGAACAACTGCTGCTTTTTCAGAGGATGGATGGAGTTCAGGTCCCAGCACACATGTGAATGCTCCCAACCATCTGCAACTCCACCTTTCAGGAAACTTTACTGTACCCACAGGTTGTATATTCATACCTGTATGCAATGAAAGCATTCATATACATATACACATACATATACAGATGCATATAAATATGTATATATACAATACATATACATATACACATACATATATATACTTATACAGACACATGCACATACACATAGACATACACACACACACACACAAACACACACACACACACACACACACACACACACACACACACACACACACACACTTCAGTTTCAATAGCTTGATGTAGTCCACCGAGTGAACATATGCTATGTTCCAGAATCTTCTCTAATGTCATTTTTCCTATAACAAAATACCAGTGACTGGGTAGCTTAAGCAACATCATTTTACCTTGAACAATCCAGATGTTAAAGAAGCTGACAACCTCTCTCTTTGGTTGTTCAGGAAACCTCTCTTTTTAGCATAAGAAAGGTATGCTATGATCTTGCCTAGCTATTCCTGTCCTAACCATTCTTATAAGGACAACATTCCTGATAGATGAGGACAGCCATTAGGATACAATTTAATCTGAATTCAATTTTAAAGACCACTCTCTAAATACAGTGATGGTATGAGTTAAGTGTTTAAGATATACATTTTAAAAAAAGGAGACAGAATTCACCTCACAAGTTGAGACATAAGGAAGATTGTCCAGATAAAAATAGTGTGTCTGTCACTAATCCCATTCTATTTGACAGCTCACATGTAACTCTTGGACACACTTGGATCTTTTGCTTTCTATCCTGTAAAATAATTCTGGCTAACACATATTATGCATTTTTTTCCTGCTCTTGTATAGAATGGGTGGGTTTCCATCCCGGAGACAGAACATCCCAAAGATCTTGGCATACTTAACAGTTGTTTACTGTTGGAACTTAGTTATTCAAAATTTATTTGATATTTTAACAAGTACTTTAGGTTAATTTTCCTTGACCTATTATGCTTCACTTCTAACTTCATAAAAATTTGCTTCATGCCTTCATTCTATTAAAATTGTGATCAGATAATTAAATTAAATATAACAGACATGTTGTGTCTACATATTATTTTATCTCATCAATATTACTAAATTAGTTACTAGAAAACAGAATGTACATATATTGATAGTCCAGAAGAAAACAAATATTCTGCTAGTAAATATATATAACAATCATATATAAAAAGTCAGAATTTATCTAACTTTGTTAGATAATATTGATATTAAAATTCCAAATCTAACTATAATTTCAATGAATTCTTTGACAAAATCCAAATATGTTTTGGTGATACAAAGGATGAATTCTAAAATTTGTATGAAACCACAGGTTTCTAAATAAGCAAATAAAACTGGAGAAAGAAAAAAAACTGGAGAGGCTATGCTTGCTGACTTCAATTTTTTTTTCAGAAATCAACCTTTTGGAATAATCCAGAGCTTATAAAAACATCATGGAACATATCAACTGTTCCTTTCTCCACACAATACACACTAGCATACTTAATCAGCACTTCATTGTGAGATTTTTTTATGTAAGTGATGTTTTTCTAACAGTCCTTTTGCAGATAGTATATCATGGGTAAGAAAGATTGGGATCTGAATGAGGATATTAGAATTTTGGTGCAAAAAGATGGAGACAAACCAACATTTACCTGCTAATTGACATTTTTTTCTACATTTCTTGTACATCAGTTAAAATGAATGATGAGAAAGATATGATAATTACATATTGCATATGAAGGCAAACAAGTTAAAATTTCTAAAATCTGGCTTCAAATTTATTGTATCTCACTTATAGCTGGAGAAAACACACATCTCTCTAGTCTCAACAGGAAGTAAAGAAATCAACTTGATTCTATAGTGGTGGAGTATACAATAAATCATAAATATTAAGGAAGGAGTCATAGATGACCTGCACATTTTTATCTGTTCCTAAGAGTACTTCCTTGGCTTTCCTGGTAAATGAATCTATCTAAAAGAGAAAGCACACCTGGGATTTACACACTAGTTATTACTGAAATTGTTGTTGAGACAAGGGTATCAATGTTGTATAGGACTAGCCAAGGTCCCATCATGTTTCGAAAGAAATTCAGCTGTACCTACTCACAAAATCATCTCAGCTTGCCATGTCTGCTGAGCTTCCCTCATAGAAGTAGCAAGCATGGGACCCTCTCCTTACCATCTAGTCAACTCCAATTGTACGTAATGCACATTTAATTGCAGGTGTCCTGATTCCTAGGGTAGCGGCTAGAGTATGGATGGTCTCAGGGCTGAAGAGTCTCATATATGCTGCTATGACTATGGGAAAACTACCATCAATTGTGGGTAAAGACTATCCAGTATAGCCTTTTGGAGTGGGTAAGGGACACTCACACTCCTGTGAATCAGCTCTCAAGCATCCTCTGTGAATAAGCCAAGCAAATCCATTGATTATTGTAGATGAACATTGTTTACATTGTATTTTGTTTATGTTGTTTTATCTCCCTCAGAAAAGGGATTTTAGCATCCACCTAATTCCAAAGTAATCAGAAAAAGTGATGCTTTAAGTCCTTTGTCTTTTAGATCAAAGTTTTGGTATGATTTCGGTCTTCACAATAAAAATTAAACCAGAAGATCTTTGTGCTACAACAATGGTGAAGAACACCACAAGTTTGAAATTAGCATTGTCTATGTTTTAATCCTAACATTCAACAATAGCCCCATCACCTTACTGCACTCTCTGATCTTCATTCTCATCATCTGTAAAATGTGTAAAATTTGAGTTTAGCCCAAGAGTATTAAATAGTGTATGCAAGACTAGAAACTATATGGTGAATTTTACTTGTTTTTATCAAGTAAAAATATCTGATAATAACAATTATAAAAACATGTGTACTTATAAACTGCTCATTATAAATTATTGACATTATAACATTGTAATATAAAAGCTGCCTTGAATATCTTTTTAGAACCTTACATTACTTACTCAAAATGATGTTAATAACAATAATCTTACAAGGTTATAATATGAATTAGTAGATATATTAAGCACCTATTATCAATTTTTGGATAAATCATATTTTTATAAAAATAAATATCACACTAAATAATAAATTATTTGATTTTTAATGTCAGGTGAGATGTTTTAAGTAAATTTATATATATATATGTGTGTTTCTATGCACAGTAGGACTTGTTTTAATGTTGCCATCAGACAGAGAAAATTATGGTCCTAAATAATGAATTATCTCACAGTTCAGAATTCATTACTTGGAATTTTTCCAGGCCTCTTTTAAGCTTCTAGGATGAGCTAGGAAAAAAACTAGCTGTTTAGTCTGTGTTTGGGGGTTTAAATCTTTATTATAGCCATTGGAAATTTTTCCAAATGATATGGTCAGCTACTAGATGTGATATCAACTGAAGACACCCAGAAGCTCTGGGGAGTTGGATGTAGTCTATTTGCTAGAAAGTAAGAAGGATAAAGGATAGAAATCCACTAGCTCATCTCCATTTTTGAGAACACTCAATGTCCAGATTGACTTCACTCTCTTTTGTTTGTTTGTTTGTTTAGTCTTGTTTTTAACTGACAGTTAATTCCACTGGAAGGGAGACAAGCTTGGGTATTTAGGCAGGTATATCTTGTTTTGGTACCAGGATCCTGTACCTAAATTTTCATCCATTGGCTTTTGTGTGTGTCAATAGACATTGCTTATATCTGTAGAAAATCAACACCATCTCAGCAAATCATGCATGAGGGCATCTCTTCTATCTTTGAGAACTATAGAGGTCTGTTCTCACAGGGCCAAGAGGGAAACCAATGTGGCAGAGAGGGAACTGGAAGCATGGGAAATGACAAAAGGAGAGTGTGACTTGTCAGGAGTGGACAACTAGAAACAGTGATGTCTTAAAGACAGAGAAAAGGAACTAATACTTGTTCTAACCAATACATATTCTTAAAAATATATTTTAAATCAACACGCACTTGTGTGGGGGAATAAAGCTGCTTCCAGAAGTTCTAGGTTATTAAATGAAAACACCAATGCTATAAGTGCTCTACCACTGTAGGAAGTTTTCACTATGGACGTTTCTTGGAGCCCCTAAATAATATGAGTAATCAACTGTGTCATTGGTTGCCTATCATACCACATGCAGTGGTGGTGCATGTCTTTAATCCCAGCAATTGTGAGGCAGAGCCACGCAGATCTCTGTGAGTTCAAGGCTAGTCTGGTCTACAGAGCGAGATCCAGTATAGGCACAAAAACTACACAGAGAAACCCTGTCTCAAAAAACAAACAAAATAAATAAAAGAAAAGAAAAATAAATCATAACTCCTTGTTAATACTCTTTTCCTAAAAACACCAAATGCTTTGTTAACAAAACACCAGAAAATTAAGCTGGGCCTGAGCTAGAAACTACCTCCTTGCTGGCTAATCATCTTAGCACCATGCTGTGGATATTGTTCTATAAAAATAAAACACTGATGGCCAGTGACCAGGCAGGAAGTAGGTGGGACAAGGAGAGAGGAGAATTCTGGGAAGCAAAAGGCTGAGGGGAGAGACACTGCAGCCACCGCCAGGACAAGCAGCATGTAGAGACTCTGGTAAGCCACCAGCCACGTGGCAAGGTATAGATTTATAGAAATGGGTTAATTTAAGATAAAAGAACAGTTAGCAAGAAGCCTGCCACGGCCATACAGTTTATAAGTAATATAAGCATCTGAGTGATTATTTTATAAGTGGATTGTGGGACTGCGGGGCTTGGGGAACCTGGAGAGAAGCCCTCCAGCAACAGCACCACAAGGTGCTATGTATAATATTGGGAAAGAATTGTCATCAACAGTGCTACTTATTCATGTATCCTGTATACAACAGTAATGATCAACATGGCAAGGTGAACCAACTGCTACAATCATGGAAAGCTTGTTATAGAGGTTACAAGTGCTTTCTCATTGGATTAGACACTGCTCCCTAGGAGGAAATACACCTGTGGCTAGGGATGTCATCGCTAGTAGTTGTGGTGGTATTGTGTTCACCAAAATATTGTGTACTCTAATAAAAATATCTGGGGTCAGAGAACAGACAGCCACTAGATACAAAGGCTAGAAAATGGTGGCACTCACACCTTTAATCCTAGCATCCCAGAGATAGAAATCCCTCTGGATCTCTGTGAGTTCAAGGCACATTGGAAATAGCCAAGCATGGTGACACGCCTTTAATCCCAGAAAGCCAGCCTTTAATCCCAGGGAGTGGTGGTAGAAAGCAGGAAGATATATAAGGCGTGAGGGTGAGAAACTAGAAGCATTTTGGCTGGTTAGGCATTTTGGCTGGTTAAGCATGTGGCTGGTTAAGCATTCAGGCTTTGGAGCAACACAATTCAGCTGAGACCCATTCCGTATGAGGACTCAGAGGCCTCCAGTCTGAGGAGACAAGACCAGCTGAGGATCCGGCAAGGTGAGATAGCTGTGGCTTGCTCTGTCTCTCTGATCTACCAGCATGGACCCCAATAACTCACCTCGGGTTTGATTTTATTAATAAGAACTTTTAAGATTCCTGCTACAAGTAGTATGTTAGTTAGTGCTATTGTTTTGCTAAATATTCATGATGTTAATGTCAAATGGCATTCTAAATAAGTATGTTTCTATCTATAGCATAGTGATGATCTAAGCTTTGGCCAGAGACATATCATTTTACATTGGTCAGCAAGATCAGAGACTTAACACTGTTCAAAATAGAGATTCTAAATGAATGTTGAATATCTATTAATAAATTGTTCACTTATATAATCCTCTATAATCATCAGGAAATATCATTAAATAAGAGATAGAAATAATTTAAGAACAGAAATAGGGAAAAGGAGAGGAAGAACATTGTGAAAAACTGACTGCTGGACATGACCCAGTTGTTGCACTATTGAACTTAGAGCAGCTGTCATTACCTGCACCAGATCTCCTCAAGGTTGGGCCTGCCAATACCTTTGTGAAGGTGAAGAGGTTTATAGAGACCAAGAACTCCCTCAGTATTTATATATACATATAATGATTGATTTGGAGGGAGAGACATTTTATTTGGTGGTGTACTAACTGGTAAGATGTATGTATATGTTCCTGTGAACAAACAGTCACCCATGCTTCTTTAGACAACCTTAAAGAAACTGAGTCACACACATCAAAAGAGACCTGAAGGAAGAAAGAGCTAGTTGGAAGAGAACAGATATTAATAAGAATGAGAAGAACAACAAAAATGATAATGGGCATGGTGAATATCATTGAAATACAGCCTTCACATATATGACAATTCATAAAAACTCACTATTATAAATACTGATCTATGCTAACATTATAAATACTGACCTTGGCTGTCTTCCAGAAAGGGGTAATAAGAGTCTTGCTCCAGACTATGGTTGAAGGACATAATGAAATGAAGTGAGAACTGAGCTGGCAACTTTCAGCTTTCTCGCTTTCAGAATGTTGGAAAGTGCTATTCAGGAAGAAAAGTCATCAATGACCTCACCCACTTGTAGCCCTTCCCTGGTACATCAGATTGCCAAGCAAGGTGGGTCCAGTAGTGAAATGACAGCATGAGTGTTCTGGGGTGAACAATCACTTTCTGATTGGAGCTAAATCCCCCTGCACAGGAGGGAGTTCTTGTATAGTACTTTTAATCCTGTCAATAGCCAATGGCTTGGGAGGCAGTTGGCATTAGGGAGGAATCTGCAAGTGTTCTTTTGCTGAAGGGGTATGTTGACAAGCTGCTTTCTAAATATTTATGTTTCTGCCAGCAGATCAGTACAGCTCGAAGATTTGGTTTTGAGATCCTTCTTTTCTCAGCAAACAATGACTAACACAGAGACTCCTGGCTGGTCACACTGCTGAAAGTTGGCAAATTCCTAAGCAAACAGTTCTAAATGGAACATCTGCATGCCCCCCACCCCCACCCCACAATGATGAAAACTTCAGAATACATCTTAAAAGAGAGCATAGAAAGAATATAAAAATGGCAGCATGGGTAGGAGTGTGTGAAATGCTAGCTCTTGGACATGGTATGGACACTGCATTTGTGAATAAGAGGAGGCATAGTTACCTACCCAAGAACTGTCCCATTTAGCATTCAAACCCAATATTCATAGTCTAAACACAAACACACACACACACACACACACACACACACACACACACACACAAATGAGACAGGGAATTTGTTGAGAAGAAGGCATTCAGCAGGGCAAAGGAATACATGAGGGTAACAAAAGGTTATATGCTCAAAATACATTTCATATATATATATATATATATATCACATTACCCATTTTACATATATATGAAAAGGTCAAAGAATAAGTATTTACAATGTGTGATATATGTATGTAACTATACTTCAATGAGATGAAGACAGACATGAATAAGCTATTCACTAACATCTCTATGAAAGATATAAAAATCATCTTTCTAATAAGTATGACAATTTATGATATAAAAATAATTATAATTATTCTTAAGCCTTGGTTTTGAAAATGATAAAGAGGTTATCTGCATTTTTTGATCTATTTGGTGCTTTTTCTACCAAGTTTCAAAAAAAATTACTATTATAAGCTAGAAAATTATTTCTTGCAATCAGTCAAATAATTTTCATTTAATTTTATTTCCTTAAACTTTCTATTTTTATAATATTGGTGCATAATGTCATGAAAATCTTAAAATGCACAAACCTCATCTACGTTGTGAACATTATTATGTCCTCATGTATATCTTGTTGACAAAAACCTGTTTTATAGAATGAACATGTGTCTTCCTTGAGTTGCGGACAGCAGTCTGTGCGTAAATTCTGAAGGTACAAATTGACAAGATGCTTGACGACATGTCAAGAAATATTTGCAAATATCTCTAGTGTCAGCACAATTCAGATTCAAATAAGAAGTTGTCTGGCACAGACAATTTATATATAAACTGGTAAATAGGATGGAGAGAGAGGACAAAAATGAGAATAGGGAAATCACCCTGAGCTGCATTTCAGAGAGCAGCAGATATGTAAATACCCTGAACATGACTATTGCTGTTGAAAACAAAATAAATACAGAATATTTTATCTACCTATCCTAGCTAAAATATGTATAGTATACACAATTAAAATTTATAAATCATAATTCAGAATACATTCTGAACATGTCTGCCTTTCCTTTCAGGCTCTTTGTGGTGAGGACACTGAACATGGTCCCAATATACTTTTGTGTGAGAAGTAGCATTTGTCAAAAATTGATTTAGGTCACTTAAGCTATCGCATAACATTAACTGAATCCCTGTCTTTGCTTCTTTCTGCTTTAATTCAGTTAACTGCATGAAACCTAATATTTACTAATAGTTACTTCCAAGAATGGTAGTTCCCCTTGAGCATGTGGAGCAAATGTTCACAGAATTTATTAAGTGTGTACTTAGCACATATCTGGTCTTTTGATGAACAAGATTATCTGAGTCTATCCACTTTAAAAGGTTTTCATTTATCAACTTTCCTACAGCATTATTTTTTAAATTTGTTTACTAATTACTTCTGACATAGGAAAGCATCATTTTGAATAGTGAAGTTTCAATAAAAAGCAACATGATTGAAATGCTGATTTGTGTTCTTACATTTCAGAAGGAGACTAAATGCTTTTGACCTCATCTGGAAGCACATGCCTATGATATGACTACTTGGAAAGTGGAGATGGACTAATTAAAATTAATTCTTAAAAAGGATTACGCATTGAAGCCAAAATGAACTACATGACACCTGTCTTAAAACACAAAAGGAGGGGCCAGAGAGATGTTTCAGCAGCAAAAGACACATTTGTTGCTTTTGCAGAGGATCTGGCTTTAATTCTCAATACTCACATGGTAATTCAAAGCCATCTGTAAAACTATAGGTTTCTGACCTCTGTAGGCACCAGACACACCTGTAGTTCTCACGTCTACCTGCAGAGGTAAACCATTTATACAAACAGATTAATTAAATGTGAGGGAATACAAATTTATAAGAGATAAAATAATTCATCAGTGAGGTTATTAAAAGATATCAGATGTAATATTTTGTTTGAGAAAAGATAAGCAGTTGTAGAAAACCAAAAACACCCCTTGCTATTTCACACTCCTGAAACACCTGAAATGTGGATACAGCTTGGAATGCTTAAGACCATTTTGCTTGCTAAAGTGGGCAAGTGAAAATGATGAGATAGGATATGTGTTATGAGAAGTAGGTAGTAACCAGATTACCAAGTCTTTTTAAGACATTGTAAGAGATGTACCAAGTGGCTTTCCTGTTATAGGTGAAATTTTTTTTTCTTTAGTGAAGTATATTGCTGCCAGATTGATACTCTTGAAAATCACGCTTGTGTCTGGGACACAAATGTCCATATAAAGGTACTGAGATTGTGAAAGATGACAGGACATAGAATAGGGGTGCTATTAGAACAGGCCAAGTTTGCAATGTCACAGCTTCTATCCTGAGACTGGGAAGCTTGTGGGTCATGTAAACCTGCCAGTTTTGAAGTGGAAATTCAGAGTCATCGCAGCCTGAGGAAATCAGAAGACAAAGTGTGAGGCAACCACAGCCCCTCAAAGTTAAGTGCTTGGGCAACTCAGGAGGCACGAACAAGGGAAGGGAAGTTGTCTTCAATTCTCTTTATAATTAAAAATCTAGCTCATCACTCAATTACACACACGTGGTTCAGAGGCAACACACTCCTGTGAAGGATCAAAAAACTGAGCTGAAATTTGATTCGTTGAATTTGTATTTTGAGTGTAAACTACTTAAAGTCTGAATTAAACAAAACTCAGAATCCAGAAACTTTAAGTAGATTATATTAAATGCTTGGGGAACAACCCACACATACTCAAACAAAGAAGAAATAGAATAACATGACATAACTCTTTCTTTCTTCCTTCCTTCCTTCCTTCCTTCCTTCCTTCCTTCCTTCCTTCCTTCCTTTCCTTCCTTCCTTCTTTATTTTTCTTTTTCTCTCTCCCTCTCTCTTTCTTTCTTTTTTCATGAGACAGGACCCGGTTACATAGCCCTGGATGGCCTGGAACCCACTGACCATGCTTGCCTTGAAACAGTAAAGATCAGCCTGCCTTTGCCTCCTAAGTTCTGGAATTAAAGGAGAGCACTACCACATCCAGACTATAACCAATAATTAAGATTAAAAAATCAATATAGAGATATTTTTATGCCACCAGTACTTTATTAAACAGAAGAGAGTATTAAAAATATGTTACCAGGAACATCAATAATGAAAAGTAAACTTCCTAAGAAATTAATAAACATGTCTTATATATGCAGAAAAATATGACTCACTATGAAAGTGAAAATATCAGTTTTAGTACTGACAATACAACTCTTGAAGTTTAAATTATCAAATTTAATAGAAGAGAGAAAGAAAATGTCAATGAATCTGATATGGACCTAGAGGAAACCAAATACATCTGTTTGGCTAACGGAATGTGGCAATAAAATGGCTCCTTAAGGCACTGCTATACCTATAGATATGGCACAGTCATCATCAGAGAAGCTTCCATCTGCAGTAGATGGGAACAAATACAGAGACCCACAACTGGACAGTGTGCAGAAAATAAGTAACCCTGGATCATTCATTCCTAAATGAATGTCTCCAACAAATCCCTTGACTCACGGTTCTGGGAACTCTGCAGATAAGGAGGCAGAAAGATTATAAGAGCCACTGGAGAGGAGAAACACTGAGGAACCAAAGCCTTATAGACCCAACAAGACAGATGCAGTGATACGCTCATAGAGAATGTGTAAGCATGCACAGGGCCTTCGTAGGTCTAAGCCAGATGGAGCCCAAATACTGAAAGAGCAAATGGATACAGCCTTCATCCTTAATCTAGATGATATCTCCAATTGATAACCACTAGTAAGTGGAAAAAGTGGTATTTATTTCTGTATTTAACTTATTTTGCTTAATATGACTGTGGTTCCCAGTTCCATCAATTTTCTTGTGAAGAAAATTTCATTCTCATTAGAGTCTAAAGACCATTCCATTTGTAGGTATGTGGGATCTTAGACCCATCCACTGATTGGTACTAGTTCTGATTGAATAACTAGGCTACTGTGGTGAATATTGTGAAAAGTGTTTGCCCATGTGTGTGCATGCGTGCATGCGTGTGTGCGTGTGTGCGTGCGTGCGTGCGTGAGTGCGTGCGTGCGTGCATGCGTGTGTGTGTGTGTGTGTGTGTGTGTGTGTGTATTGTATGCTAACCTTCTTGCAGAATTCTCCAGAAATAATATAACTGAAGCACATGGTAGTTCTGGTTTTCATTCTTTGAGAACCTCCATACAGATGTAATCATTCTGATGAAAATCTCCATGCCATCCCCAATGGTCCACAAGGGATATTTTCACAGGCAATGTACCCCTGTGCCCTACAAAGGTAACCACGCTTAAAGTGCATTACTTGCTAGAAGCCTTCTCTGAAATGGATCACTCGTTCATCTGTGAATATTATATGTGAACCCACAAGTAATTTAATTATGTTCATGTTCTATGGCATAATATTCTTCTTGGAGAATCAAGAAATATATCCGTACCTACATTCACTGGTATTAAAGACATCACACTGAGAAACTCCAATGATATAGATGGGGCAAATTACATAGGAGAATTTCCTTTTAATATTGTGACAGCAGGGTAAGATTGAAAGATTTGGTATGGGAGCATTTAAAATAATATAATTTATATCATCTCAACATACAGTAAAGCATACTTTAGGTGAAATTCAACCCCTTGTTTTACATATGTATGTGTGTAGTGTAGTGTGTATGTCTTTTTGTGTGTGTGTGTGTGTGTGTGTGTGTGTGTGTGTGTGTGAACACATGCATTGAAGGCAGGTATGCATGTGTTTGTGTGAGAAGGTGGATGTCTTTAGCTGATATCATGAATCTCCCTTGACTGATCACTATGTTATTCAATAATGCAGAAGCATTCAGTTGAACCCAGAACTAATCAAAATGATTCATCTAGTGGACGAATCTTGCCTTTCAGGTTCCTGTCCTGGCTTCCAAGTACTAGAAGAACATTAGGATACAACACCTTTCCATCCTTGGAAAGGGTCTTTGGATCAGAATTCAGGATTAATCAGTGAGTCTTTTGTCCATTGAGACTTCTACCCAGCCAAAATACACTACTTTAAAAATTAGAATTATTTTTATTTTATGTCATGAGTTTCTTTCCTACATGTAATTCTGTGTACCATATGTGTGTCTGGTGCCCATGGGGCCAGAACAGAGTGCTTGATACACTCCCTGTAACTGGAATTACAGATGGTTGTGTGCTGGCATGTGGGTGCTGAGTATCCAGCCCTTGTCCTATGGAAGAACAGACAGTGCGTCTATGTGCTGACTTAACTCTCTAGCATTAAGGTTACCACTTCTTAATGGAAAACCATTAAGCAAACTAAGTATATAAAGAAGGACTCAGAAGGACACACATGGTATGTACCCACTCTTAAGTGGATACTAGATGTAAAGCAAAGGGTAATCAGGCAACAATCCACAACTCTAGAGAAGCTAACTAACAGGGAAGACCCAAAGAGGGACTAGTGGACTGCTCTGGGAAGGGGAAATAGATGAGATATCCTTGAGTAAATTGGGGATGAGGGGTGGGCAATGGAGGGTAGGGGATAGGGGATGAGAACATAAGGAAATGGGATGGTTGAACTGGAACAGGGAGGGAGGAGGAATACAGTTAAAGAGATACCATGATAGAGGGAGACATCATGGGGATAGAGAAAAACCCAGTGCTAGGGAAGTTGCCAGGAGTCCCCAAGGATGACCCTAGTCCGAGCTACTGGTAATAGTGGAGAGGGTGCCTGAACTGAACTGGCTTGCCCCAAAGATCAGACCGGTGAATACCCTAACTGTCATCACAAAATTTTTCTCCAATGATAGCAGATGTAGGGATCTGCAGTCAATCACTAGACAGAGCTCCAGGAGTCTAGTCAAAGAGAAAGAAGAGGGATTCTATGAGCAAGTGCATCAGGATCATGATGGAGAAACATGCAGGGACAACCAAACCAAACTAGAGGGAACTCAGGAATGTTGGATCGATGGATGTGTAGCCTAGATGGGAATGGACTAGCCCCTTTGCATGGTAAGACCATTGTGTAGCTTGATCTGCTTGGGAGGCCCCCTGGTGGTAGGATTAGAATCCATCTCTGGTGCATGAGCAGGCTTTGTGGAGCCCACTACCCATGATGGCACACCTTGTGCAGCCTTGAGACAGGGGGAAAGACTTGGACTTGCTTCTACTGAATGTGCCTCCACGTGGGAAGCTTGGCCTTCCTGTGGAAGGGAGTGGGAGATGGGTTGGGAGGGGAGGCTGGGATGGGGTGGGAGGAGGGAAGGGGGGGATCTTTGGTGTGTAAAATGAATGAAAAACTTTGCTTAATAAAAAAAAAACTAGAAAAAAAAGGACCTCAACCTTATATAAACTTGTACCAATCACCACATTCAACAGAAAACTTGAAAGCTTTCTTTCTCATATCAGAACAATCATTTACAGCACGGCCCTGCCCTATAGTGATATAAATCCTAGCAGAGTAATTAGGATTTATTTCTAAATATAGGACCTTATAGTCTGAAGCTTCTAAGAGAAAATGTAAAAGAAATCTTGGCATTGATTGTACAAAACTTTTATTGGATAAAATTCCAAAAGCACAGACATTGAAAGCAAAAATAGACAAGTAAGAATATACAAATATGTAAAATATCTTTATAGCAAAGGAATTACTGAACAGAATGACAAGAGAAACATATGAAGCGAAGCAGGCAATTTATTTGCAAGCCATATATATGACAAAGATTCACCCCTCAAAATGGAAAGAGCTTTCATAACTAAAAGTAATAAATAAAAATGGAGGTGAGTAGACAGTCCTCTAAAACAAAATCTCAAATGGACATAAGAGAAAAATGAGAAAGGCATTCATCATTTTTGTCATCTTTCAAATTCACACTCAAATTGTAATGAAGTATTGGTTTCACACCAGTTTGCAGATCTCTTGTCAAGAAAGAAGGTTTAACAGTTGTAGAAAGGCTATGAAGAAGTTGGAGTAATTGGACAGTGTTATTGGGATTTAAAATGATACTGCATTTCTGAAATGCACTTTGAAGGATTCCTGAATGGGAACATCTGTATATTTTTCATCCATAATAGTTGTGCTTCATAGTTAAATAACTGAATGAATCTCATATATATATGTATATATATATACATATATATATGCTCATGTTATTTTTGTATTATTTATAAAAGTAAAGATATGACTTTAGCCAAATATCTATCAGCAGGTATGTAGATAACAAAAGTGGCATGCAGACAGACAGACAGATACACACACACACACACACACACACACACACACACACACACACACACAAACATACCTAAAAAATGTAAAATGTGGCTTACAAAAATATGGATGACTCTGAAGGACATTATATTTGTGTAGCTGCTTGGTATTCATGAAAGCATTCTCTTCAGAGGCAGGAGGAGCAATGAAGTTTCTGAGGTTCAAAAAACTGTAAGACTCAGAAATGTTCCTAGACTCATTAAGCCTCTTCCTTATGTTACACAAGAAGAAAACAATTCCAGTAACAAACGAGACTGATCAAAGCTGTATATCACTGCAAGTGATGTGGGAATTGACCTCCATATAGCTTTCTTGAATTGACACACATACTAGCTCTAGGATTTTCAGTGATTTAGCTTTTGAGAATCATCTATTCTCCTGTAACTGATGGTCACGCAGCACTCCTGTATGTAACCTCAACAAACTTGTTGATTCACTAATCTGAATTTGAACAGGATTTTTTTTTTTCTGTCTGTCATTGTCCTATCCCCAGAAACAGTTATGGGACATTACAGTTAGATAAACAGTACTAGTCACACAAGGTTAAAGTAGTAATGCAAGTGAAACAGCTGTCGTTGTCAGACTCCTGGAAAGTGAGTACTTACTGGTTGTCAGGTCTGGTTTTTTGGAGAAATGGTGTTCTTCCCAATCCTTACAAAATTGTAGCAATAGCAATGCAAGAGAAATACATTTTACAGTCCAATTATAAAGCATTGTATCCATATTTAAAGACATGGTATTATTTTCACAATTGTCATTAACAGAGTAGTATTATGTAGCACAAAATGGATAAATAGAAAATGAAACAAACAAACAAGAACGACACTAGGAAAAATTTTCACCTGAATTATTTCTGTTGTTCTGTTTCATCCTTGAGATCGCTGGTGCACTGGTCCACAAGGGTGGAGAGAAAGGAAGCAGGGAACAGGATTCAGATGGCTGTGCGTATGACAGAGACAGCCCTCCAGGAGATGATTTCAGTGAATCAGCTCAACTTTATTTCAGAGTATAAGGAGCATGTAGAATTAGGAAGCCTAGGGACAAACCCTAATTTGCATTAAGTTGCACACTCCTATCACAAGGCTTCATATGTGGCACCAGGGTCATATAGCAAAACTCCTAGCAAAAATCTTGGTCACAACATGTGCAAGTATGGGAGGCTACTAGCAGGAAACGACCAAGGGTCACCCTAGAAAAATCAGGTATCCAGGCTTAGAGACAACATTCAGATAAGGTAAGTCCTCTGGACCCAGGGGCATTCTCCAGATAAGGGCAAGTAGAGAGCAGGATATCTCCCTGTTGGGGGGTTTCCCCGTGACATCAAGCTTTAGAAAAAAACTGCCAGGCTGCGATCGACTGTAACATCTGACCAGCCAGCAAGGCCTCTTCCCAACAATGTCTATATCTTTATTCTGTCGTGGAATCATGGTTGGCTGCACATGTTTAGACTCAGCAGATTTTATATGATGGGTAGGCTCATTTCCTCACATAACATTTGGACCTCAATAAAACTATTACTCAAAGTGAAATTTTGAAAACAAGTTTTCAGAAATGAAATGGTTAACTGCTGAAACAGAGTGGGAAAGGGGGTAAAATAACAGAAAAGAGGAGAGTGATCAGAAGAGAATAAAGAAGAAAGAAAGAGAAAGAGTAACCAGGGAGGTGTTAAATATTCATTCCAGTTAAGAGACTTAAAACAAGTGAATATTCATAGTGAAATTTTCAGTAGCTGTGAAGGTATAAAGAAAGGGAAAACACAATACAATAATGGACAGAATCATTTTATCTTCTTTACAGTGAGGATTGTGTTAGAAATTTCTTTATTTTTTAGCAGTGCACTAAATATTTAACCGAGGAAACAATTATGCAGCTGAGGATTTTACAAAGGAAGCAAAAATTCATTATCCCCCTAAAAATTGCATATACATTTCATTTTACTCATTGGAATTCAGATTACTAGCTGAAGACCTCTGGCAGTCTATTTCCACAAAGTACCCTACATCCAACCACATTATTTACATATTATTTGCCAAAGACATTGTCTTTTACTGCAACTCTAAAAGTAAACATATTTGCTTTATTAGATTTTGTTCTTTAAAATTCTCATGGAAACATATAACTATTTTTTGTGCTGTTCAAGAGAGGTTAATAACTTTGAAAAAAAACAGTTGTTACTGATTTTTACTAAAACAGCATAAAAGTTGTGTTTCATGCATCACTTTTGGTGGGAATTATGAAGAATGTAATCAATACCAAAGGATGTTCAATCTGATTCTTCATTCAGTCATTATCTTAACAGAACTGATCAATTTTAGCTAAAAGTACCAAAATTCACTCACTAACCTGTAGACTTCTTTCAAAATATAACTTAAATTCTATAGTAAACTTTCTTGTATAATCTATAATTCATATTTCCTTACAAAAGAAATGCCTCTCATTTACTGAGCATTGACAAATAGCCTAATTAGTTTTTTTAATATTTTTTTAATATTGAGAGAGTAATATTGTACTCATACAGTACATCCCTACCAGAGTTTCCCATCTCTTCACTCCTCTTCACTTCCACTTCCCCTCACCTCCCTTCTTACCTAGGCTCCTCCTTCTCTTTTCCCTCCCGAAAAGTTCAGGTATCTAAGAGATGACAACCAGACAGGACAAAACAAGATACAAGACACTGTGAAAGTCCTTTTATGGAGGCCAGACAAGGTAATCCAATCAGGGAAAGGATCTCAAGAACAACTTCTTTTCCGCTAGTTTCACTTCAGACTTTAAAATTTGTCAGATATATAAAATTTTTTCAATGCTAATAAAATTCACCCTGCAAATATGTTGTTTCTGATATTATATAGCAGAACTTTTCTTTTTCTTTCTCTGCATAATATCAAATATGAACATTTTTAAATGTAAATATTTATTTATCTGATTCATTTCTTCATCCTTTGAGATAGCTGACAGGTATCTAGTAAGCTGAAATGGGATAGCAGGTTTAAAGAATAATATTCCATTATAATCAGTTATTTCTCTTTCAAAGCATTCATATGACATAAATGTCATTTTGAAGAATTCTAAATATTTCAACCCAGCTCTGATTTGGGCAACTTAGATTACCCCTGTGTGAATTAAAGTGTTTTAGTGTATGTTTCCTTTAAAATAAGGAATATTTTTAGACAGTCAATAAATAGTTAAAATGATTTCAAAATATTTAATACTGCCAGATTTTAAATTTGATATTAGTTATATCAAAAGTCAGTCCTTGTCTTTCTTAGGTTTTTGTCAACTTTACACAAACCTAGACAAATTTGTGAAGGGAGGATCCCGACTCAGGAATCACCTTCAACAGACTGGCCTATGGGCATGTCTGGGGGTCATTTCCTTGATTTTTAACAGATGGAAGAGGGTCCAGCCCAATGTGGGCAGTGACACCCCTGGGTAGGTGGTCCTTGCTTATTTAGGAAGGCAGGCTGAACAAGCAAGTGAATAGTGTTTTTCCAAGAGCTCTTCTTTAGTTCCTCCTGCCAGGTTTCTGCCTTGAATTTCTTCCCTGACTATATTCAGTGACTGGCTATGATGTGGATGCATAAACCAACTCAATCCTTTGCCCCACCCCCAAGTTGTTTCTGGACAGATTGTTTACCACAGCTATTATTATATATTCAATAACTAACAGTCAGAATTTAAAATGCCAATCTAGTGTCCATTCTGGGACAACCTGGAAGTACAAATATATTTATCTCCCATCTGTATGTAATAGATATTTATGTATCCATATACAAACATATAAGTGACTAAGTTACATATACACGTGTACACACACACACACACACACACACACACACACACACACACACACATATATATATATAAAATATTTTCAGAGAGATCTAAAAATATCTATACTTGCATTAGCTGAGTAGCACAGCCCTATCTGATAGGAATGGCAAAACTCATAAAGTCAGAACAGCTGTTTGACAAAGATCCAGGAAAGCTGAGCTGCATGATGATCACTGTGGCACCTTTGGTTTTCATTTCCACCTGTTGCATACTTGGGGGACTTTTAATATTTGTACAATTTAGGGATATTGGATTGATGGAAAATTTCTTATGAATCATTTATGCCTTCTGCCAGGAGTATTGCTTCTAAGCTTCTCCAGGAAAATCCTGAACATACTACCCCTCCTGCTTTTAGGGAAATATGTTTTTGTTTGGTTGGTTTTGGTTTTGGTCTTTTTCTTGTGGATTCCTGAGAATTTTCCTAGCACCAGGTTTCCCCATAACCCCATAATGGCTCCCTTTATCAAGATACCTCTTTCACTGCTCTCCCTCTCAGTTCCTCCCCCAGCTCCACCATCCCTTCCCTCGTGTTCTCATTCCCCATCCCCTTACCAAGAGATCACATGTATTTCCCCTTCCCAGGGCAATCCATGAATCCCTTTTGGGTCCTTTAGGGAGATATCTTTATCTACTTGAAGTCCTTCCTTATGCCTTGGAAGTTGTGATATGCATAAAGAATCCAGTGGTCTGAAACATCTCTCCCTGTACTTACTCAGGAACAAGATTATCAAAACTAAGTAAACTTGAAAAGGTCAACAAGATTCCATGGGCTAGAGGCGATGTCCACAGATCAGATTGCAAGCCTCTTCTCACTATTCACTTGGGCAATTATGTGACATGTATGACAACAAGGTTAGATTAGCTGAAATTACCTCTGTCCTACACAGGGACTAATACTGATGGCATAAGAATGGAGTGGAAAGATATAAAAGAATGAGATGTCAGAACCTCCTTTTCTTAGAAAAGTTAGCTCATGCAGAGCCACTGTGGTGTCATATGACCAAGGAACAACAGAATGCCAGAATTAGACATATAGACAAGTTCTATAAAGATAAAATGTATAAACATTTATTATGCCAAAATTTGAATAATAACTGCAGCAGCTTTAGCCTGAGGACTTTTTGTGGGCACTCTGGCCATTGAGAGTTAATAATACACTGCTTGGGACACGACAATGTGCTGCCTTGAAGATTTTGTTTTGATTTACTTTTCTTGTAGCCACAAAAGCTACTAGACTGAGAACAGGCTGTAATATGCCTCTAGATCCTTAAAAACCGTGTTATGGGGTTAACGAGTAAGAAAGATAACTCTGAGCCAGGCGGTGGTGGCACACACCTTTAATCCTATCACTCGGGAGGCAGAAGCAGGCGGATATCTATGAATTTGAGGCCAGCCTGGTCTACAGAGAGAGATCCAAGACAGGAACCAAAAACTACACAGAGAAACTCTGTCTCAAAAAAAACAAAAAAAAAAAATGATAACTCTGATCATTAATGTTGAAACTTTAGGGGAAATGTTTGGAAATGATAACTCTGTTCTGTCATAGTTATTTAATTTTGACTAAAGATGAGCAAGAGGAAGTGAAACACATGTTTCAAAATAAAATGACAGGATCTATGTTTTGGAACATGAATCTATCCCTGCTTACTAAATTCTTATAAATAAAGAAGCACTCCGGCTGCTAGTCAGTCAAGATGCAAGATACTCACTACCACCATGGTCTGGCTCACTCCTTACTCCTCATTTCCCCCTCCAACCCCCGCCAACTCCTTATATCATCTGCTGGGACCTGTCCAACTCCAGGGATAGCTACTGGCAGCTGAGCATCCAATACTATGTTAGATCTACTTGAATGCAGGATGTATAGGCCATATAATTTACTTTTCTTTTCATTATTACATACAATTCAGTATTACAGCCGATTACATATTATTCATATTGTATTTAGTACTATAAGCAATCTAGAAGCAACTTAAAATGAGAAGATAAATACAAGTTATAGGAAGAATCTTTGCCATTTTTATATAGAAAGCGTTAACCTTTGAAGATTCCAGTATCTCTGAAGAGTCTTAGAAGCAATCTTGTATGGATATTTAGGTACAGGTTTTCCTCTCTTTCTGTCTCTGTCTCTTGTCTCTGATGCTCTCTCTTACTCTCTGTGTATACCACCCCACATCAAGTCCTTCTCCCTTTCCCTGTGCATGCAATTTATCTCTGATCAATGTATTTTGAGGATCCCTAACACAGATCAGACTAGAGATTTTAAATCCAGTGTCTGTTCTTTGAGGATATGGTTATACTCTAGTGCATGGCCCCATGGGCATGCACATTAGGTAAAATTAATTAAATTTAGTGGGTACAATAAACAACAATAATACAATGATGACAATGATGGTGGAGGAGAAAGAAGATATGGAGTTAGGAGAAGGAGGTATTGGAAGAGCTACAGAGGTAGTTGAAGGGGTATATATGTTGTCACATTCTATTGTATAGCTGTATAAAATTCTCGAAGAATCTAAGTACACAAACAAAGAAGTGAATAAAATGTCCATCTTTTTTCTTAAAAGATCAAAGCTTCACATTGATGCAAGAAAACCAGAGAAATACTCGATCATTGAGAATGAAAACCAATTAATTATGGTTTTCTTTCAAACAAGTATATTGTCTTGTCTTCAGCAAGTGTTTTCAAGAGAGAAAAACATTTACTACTTAACTGAATAAAAATATATGTTGTGCTTCCTAGAGTCTAAAACCCATAATTCGGATAGCAATGTTTATTTCATTTGTCAAATGTACACATGATGGCAGCGGGTTGCAAATCTCCACTCTTTTTACATATCAACATGATGTAGATATGGATTTATGTTATTTTATGTTGGTTGTTGTGTAGCACTTTCCTCAGAAGTAAATTCATTCTAATCCGGAAGGAGTATTCTAAAAGGGGGTGAAACATTCCATTCTCCAGTGAAGCTCATTTAGACTCTGGAAACTTTAGATTGTATCCCTTTAGGTTTCAGGAAAGAAAGAATTGAGAAACCTCAGGAAGTCCCTGAAACTGACCAACTGCATAAGGATCACCCCTCACCATGATCACATGAAAAGTGAAGACTGATGTGGAAATGCTGAGACCAACTGTGATGCCTAGGAAAGGCTTAAGACTATCTAAGCCTACTGAAAGAGCTAGAGACTAGCTGAATTCCTTAAAGGAGGCTAAACTCACCAGAGATACCATAGAATTGACACAAAAGAGCTGAGCTTCCTGGAAGACTAGATTAGCTGTGCTATCTCAAAGTGGTACTCTCCACCCTGCTAAGTAATGTTGAATTGTGCAATGAATTCCATTTTTTTCAGTTTTCATGATCCCTGAACTATGCTGGGCAGTGTTAGATTTTGGTGATGCAAATGCTATTAAATTATTTCTCTTTCTGCAATCAACTCCTCACTCATATTACTTGTGAAATCCCTTAATGAGTTTTGCTCACTGATACACAAAGTTGGGATTTTGTGGTATTCTTACTGTGGTCTGCCATGTGTTTATTTGGGATGCCTGGATGTTTGTGTTCATGTTACCCGAGAAATAATGTTGCCTTCATAGTTGGAATTTCCTTTTAAATCTAGCAAAGCATTTGGAATTCCTGAGATTCTGAGAAAGTAAAGCACACCAAAAGAGATAATTCAAAGTCTTCCAGTATAACCCCCTTGCATAGTTTTATATCCATTCAATATATATTCATTTTTCTATAAATTTTGAAGACTTTGGTCTAAACGCATGCCTAAGAGAAAGTTATAAATATTAATAAACTCAACAAAAAGCAAGGGAAAACCTTGTGCAATGTAATAATTTCATGTTTTTCCCTGAAATGTCCAATCAGCACAGGACAGAGAATGCATACCCCCCTGAGATCAAGTGCCTTAGCCTACAGCAAGCCAGATATAAGAACAAACATTCTTTGAAGTCTCCTTTCTCATATTAAAAATTCACATACTTTCTACATTCTGCTCCATAATATATTTTTGCTTATTTTAATATAAAAGTAATGTTTCCCTCAAATCTTCAAACAAAATTGATTCTTCAAGAAGATTTACAACATTTCCAGCCAGTATAGTGTAGCTGTTCTGATTATAGATTTTACCCAGGGAAGTTTTTATTTTAAATGCAATCATCTTGGATGCTAGCCATGAGGCTTTGAGCAAATGCTTTGCCTCTCTGCCTTAGTTTTCTTACCTGTAAAATGGTAACTGTGTGTCATGATAATAAATGTATTAGTGTTCTTTGATTTTTTAAACTTCTGCCACATTTTTAGATCATTGAATATTACTTGTGCCAAAATCTGAGATAAGGGTAAGATACAATAGAACTCACTATTAGAAGGAACTTCAAAGGAGATCAAGTGAGTGGCAAGAAGTACCTAACAAACACCTCCATTTCCCTAGAAGAGGAACAAAACAAAGAAGCCACTGGAATTTGGGTGATTGTGACCAAACCATAGAAATCAGGTATGAGGGAAGATATGTGATCCCTGTAGGACATGAAGACCTGGGATGACAGCATAGAGAGAATATCAAAGTGGGTCGGTAAGGCAAACCTTGATCTATGGTTGTGGGTAGATTCACTAGGGCAAGAAAATAGGTAGGTAGGAAGGCCCACAGAATTCCCCAGTGCCATAAGTATGGAATAAAGGCATTCTTCCACAGAAGAGAAATCCATAGTTTTCACATGTCTGGAACACAGTATTGGAGTTCAATTATATATCATCACTGTATTCAGAAAGTAAACTCCCTTATATTGTCTCTCCTAAAATCACCATGGCATGTCCTATGGCAATGGATCTCAAAGTTCCTGATGCTGTAAACCCTTAATACAGTTCCTCGTGTTGTTGTGAGCCACAGACACAAAATTATTTTCATTGCTTCTTCATAACTGTAATTTTGCTACTGTTATGAATCATCATATACATATCTGATAGGCAGATGGTCTTAGGCCACCCTTGTGAAAAGGTTGTTCAACTCTCTGGTTGAAACCACTGCCCTCTGGCTATATGGAAACAACCATAATTAGAACTGACAGCTACTTGCATAGCAGACAAAAGCCTGATATGCTGGGGGTTTTGTTGTTGTTTGTTGTTATTATCTGAGACAGGATTTCTCTGTGTTCTAGAACTCTCTCTGTAGAACAGGATGTCCAAGAACTCACAGAGAAGAGATCCACCTGCTTTTGCCTCCTGTGTGCTGGGATTGTGATGAGGATGCTGAAGTTGAGCTCTCCACAATTGAGAGATTATGGTGGGGGTGCCAGTGGGGAAGGACTCATTTTTCTTTAAGGGTCTGGCTACTGGGTGTTTGGCCGTGCTCCAGTGAGTATATGGACAACAAAAATTGGACTTTTCATTTTTTTCTTCCTTTTCTTTTATTGTGGGGTGAAGCACACAGGGGGAGGCAGATCTGGGAAGACTGGAAGTGATTGTGATCAGGTGCATTATATGAAAATACTAATTAATCAATAAAAATATTATGTTGATAATAAAAGCCCCATAAACCATAGCACAATCCCTGAGACCACAGTGACATTCAAACCTATTGGGAAAAAATGGAATCTCACAACACAAATGTAGCCCAAGTCCTCCACATTCTGTAGTTCCCCTCATTTTTGGAAGAAGTGAGTCAGCCCAAGAAGGAGTTGCTGCACTCAGGACGTTGGCAGTCAATGTGATTACAACCCTCCCACTTCCTTTGCTTCATCAATAGGGACAACAAATTGTTTGCTAGGACATGCACACCCTACAGTTGTTGTAGACATACATTTATAACCTAATTCTGCCCCCAAATTCTCATTATAGGAAATGGAACAAAAAACTGATAACAGCAAGAGGTCAGGGAGGATAAGATTGAAACATTGTCCATGGACATGCTAGAACTACTGTACTCATGGCAACTCCAGCTTCTTGCTTAAGTCAATATTCAACTATGCAGGGACAGCAGACTCAGGAGCTCCCACCTCTAGTTAAGGAGCTATTTGTAGTTGATGACTTCCTGAGGAGGGTCAATTTTCTTTAAGATTGTGGACAATAGTAAGTATGCTATGATCCTGTGAGTGGCCCTACACTCATGAGTAAATGGGCACCCCAAATTGAAATGAGTGAGATATTAATAGCAGTAATGATAAAAGAAACTATAAAAGAAGACATCAATTTGTGGGGGATTAGATGTTGGAGTTTACTTGAAAAGGGTTAGGAGTGGGAGTAAGTTTAATGAAAATATAATGCATATATGTATAAATTCTAAAATAACCAACAAGTATAATTACTAATCTATATGTTAAAGAAATAGAAATAAAAGTAAGCAAAATAATTATGTAGGAAAGACTAGCCAGTGTTTTATAAATGTGTGCATGTATGTATGTATGTATGTATGTATGTTTATGTAATCAGGGTGATTAAACACATTAAAGATGTGTACAAAATCACATAAACAACCTTCAACATAAGTTAACTAAAACAGAAAAAAATCTGTACTTCTGAACTTTAAAATATTCTCTTTGTGAGAAAAACATTTTAATTGCTATGTTGCTTCTATAAAAAGTTTATTATGTTTTCAGAAAATGATTTCATCCCATATGTTGTAGAGAATTTATTCCCAAGTAGTTGTGTGGGCAAGTCTAATTTGTGGCTACTGCCTTTGATTCTCGATGTCAGTGTGAATTAAGTTATTTCCAAAGTCTTTGAGGCATTGGTACCTTTTTAGTAGATAAATCTATGACATCGGATGTCATAATTTTTATTGCTCTGAGAAATGAAAAAAAAAGCATTAAATCACAAATTCAGACTTTATCTCAAACTAAATTTATTGTGTGCTCTGTAGTGAATACTGTATAATTTAAGTAATTCATCACATCTTTCTAAGAAAAATTGTTCCAGAGCTTGGCAACTTCCATGGCTTTTATTCTTTTCTTTTGTACTTTTCCACAGAATGAAGCGTATTTTACTTTATAGGATTTTTTTTCACACAAAGTTATTTCTATAAAACTTAACACAGTGGTTAAAGTGTTAGTATTCTTTAAAGCATTTGTCAGATGAGTTATTTAAAGTTATTGTTGTGTCAAATCTTTAACATGGTAATTAACAAAAGAATGATTCATTTTGGCTCATGGTTTAAAACTTTTCATCCATGAATCATTGGCTGTTTCTTCTGGGCAAATGTAAAGAACACCATAAGTAGGGAAAAAAGATGAAGACAAAGAAGGAGAGGGAAGAGGGGTAGGAGAAGGAGGAGGAAGAGAAGGAGGAAAGAGGGGAGGGAAAGGAGGAGGGGGAGGAGGAAGAAAAAAGAGAAGGACAAAGAGAAGGAGGAGAAAGACAAAGAGGAGGAGGAGGAGGACAGAGGGATAATAAGAAGAAGATATGGGAAGAACACCATGACAGGGCAAAAATTAAGTGCCATGCAAAATTTTACATAGAGAAAATGTTTGTTCTACCATTATCTGCTTTATCTTATCTAAGTGAGCAGTCAATGGGAAGGTGTGAGCCTCATTTAAGGCTTGTGTCTGTTTAGTTAATTATCCCTGGAAATATTCTTACCCATACAAATGGGAAGTGGTGATTAATTTACTAATCAAATCAACTGAAAAGTAAAGTCAATTTTCATCACATATTAGAATGATTATTTTATATTATTTATAAATGATTTAAAAGTATCTGGTATGTGGTACTCTAAACAGTCAGAGAACTACATTGTGCAGTCAAAAGAAATAGAGAAATGCATGACTGATCAAAAAGCTGAGAATAATTTAGGGTATCTACATTAAGGTCCCACAACCAAGTCTCAGAGAACATCTCAGAAGAAAAGGGAGAATGAATGTAAGAGCCACAGGTTGGGGAGAAGTACTGTGAAATTCAGTCTATCACAATCATGATAGACTGAACAATCACCTGTGGTTACCTGCACAAAACCTATCTAACATAAGGCTAGCCAAAATCTTACATAGATGGGGTAGATTATCTTTGGCTCCCACCACATCCTGAGGTTTTACTCTCTGTGGATAGTTGTTCGAGGAGGGAGAGTCATTGTTAGGTTGGAACAACTGGTAGGATTCCCATGTTCTGTCAATGGCTCCACATCCATGTATACGTGGGAAACACTAACTGGACATAGTGAGTTATCTAGAATGAATAAATAAAAAGATAAAGTAGATTAATTGACTAATTGATTAATTGGTTAATTGATTAATTAATAACTTGTTTTGGGGGGATGAGCATGATGCAAGGACATGGGGAGAAATTGGAGAAGGGACTATGGATAGATGTGAATGCTTTCTTTTATCAGTAGATATTTTGCAACAGCTCTGTATGAATTTTATCAGATTTAACATCTATTAGTGTTCCAAATTTCATGAAAAATTAAAAGAACACATCAACATTGTTATCATATAATATTCAACTTATATATTGGTTCAAGAATATGTCAATAAGTTAATAAAATAAAATGCCTCAATCAAAGCCATTGGTCGTAAACATTAAGATGTCAGAAGTCAGTTTCATACCAGCCCAAATGACAGTACATAATTTAATACTTTTATGAGCAATACATCCTTGCAGAGGTTATATACTTAACTCTAAGTTTTAGCTCTTACATGCATAAAGTCAACATACTATTAAAGCCACTATAGTTAAATATTAATCAATGGTTATATAAAATGGGTTCATTGTAATTATTGACTTATGTTGGCAAAATTGTGGTTTTATTTCTAGCTACCACAATAATTAAACATTATTATAGATATTATAGGTTATCATAATAAATAACTTACATGAATTTTCCAATTTTCAGGTACATATAAAGGTAGTTTTTATGTGATACTGTATAATATCACTATATCTGGAAAGACATGTTTCTTAAAGAAAAGTATTTCATTGTTAAAAAATGTTAGCTATCCTATGACCCTCCAGAAAATCATTTTTGCTCATAGAGTATCTAGCCCAATGTTGATGTCAGCTGAGCAGGGTTGTGGATGCTGAAATTTGAAGTAGCCAGAGAGGGAGAATTTCAATGACAATAACAAATCCTGATGCATGATAACTCTTCTTTTTATGGAAATTCTCTTTTTTCTTAAATATGTGTTGATATTTAGTATCATTTTATTCATTTTGGGGGGTTATCTATAAGAAGCAGATCTTATTTAATAAAAGTTCAATGGTGATATTGTATCACATCTAAACAACAATTCTTTAAGTTCTGTTGCTATTCCCACTATGTGTATAATCTATGCCATTGTAGTCTTTAAACTCTAGGAGTCATTTGTAGAATTGGATTAAATTCTTCAAGCCATGGTTGATACTGATATGTTGAAATCTCCAATGATTATGTGTGTTCACAATGGAATATAGAACAGCAAACCATCCCAAGAGATTTTCAATGTCCTTTCCCAGAACCATCTTCTGAATCAATAGCATTGTCTGCTATATCTTTCAAAAATATGTTTCTTAAATAATAAGATGTAAAAGTAAATACAACTTTGTGACCCATGAACTGTATCATCCAGCATGAAAACAACACAAACCTCAGGGAACACCTCCATCAGAACTCTTATATAGTCCATCACATTAATGGTGATCAATAACTTTTTTGGAAAAGAATTCTTAATCTAGCATAATTCCAGACAGCATTGTAAATACCTTTCCTTATATCCTCAGATAGTTTAACTCTCACTCCTCATCCAAGAAGTTTCTTTATGCAGAAAATGGAGACCATTACAAAAAGCTACAACTGGTCAAAATGACGAGAATAAATTACCATGTTGATGCATCTACAACACAATCCCCATCTACAATTGATACATCTACAACACAACCCCTAAACCTAAGACTCAGGAACATCACAGAAGAGGGGCAAGAATGATTGTAATTGCCATAGGACTGGAACATCTACTGTGAGACAACGTTTTTTGTACATGAAAGTTAGTTGCACCCACGTAGCTCAACAATATGGCTTCCAAACTAACATCTGCACAGTGATGACACAGTTGGTATGCTAATATGAATGAGGAAATTTCACAATGCCCTAAACCAGATGGATAACTATAGGTAATTATATGCTGCAAAAGAGGAAAAGTTAGTATTTACCAGGGACAAATCCCCTGACAGTATTTCCAGTCCCAACTGGTGAGCCCTAAACATGTATCCATATGAGCAACACTAAACAGTCTCAGAGGTTGCATTTATATATATATATAAACATATATATAAACAATGGTTATATATATATAAATGTATATAACAATTATAGTTATAGAGGAGGAGGTTATGAATTAGATAGGAATTGTGAGAAACAAGGCAGGATTTTGAGGAGGAAGGGAGATACAAATAATTTAATAAAGTATTCATGCATGAAATTCTCAAAAATGAATGTTAAATAAATAAAAGAATATCATTTTACTGAGCACTAAGTATTTACAGTATACTTGTGATAATTAACCAGAATGTCTTATAAACATAGGCCCAAGAGGGCAAATAAATACTTTGGTTTAGCTAAATTGACATAGTATCAAGGTGCTCTCTAAATATTTATGTTCACACTCATAGACACATATTGTTTTCATGGATAGTAAGTCAACTGCAATAAATGCAGAGACTAATGGCTATACAAAGGGCTAAAACTAGTGACAGACAAATTCTGATCTCCAAACGTATTATTCATGTCATATATTTACCATCTAATCTAAAGCACAGGGAGCATTATGGAAGAATGAGCAGGAATGATGTAAAAGCAGAAGGCTAGGTAGAAAGGCTGTGAAATGCCACCTCCTCAGGAAGATATAGCCATTGCAATCATGCCATCACAGTGGTTACAGATGCCTGTATCGGTTCTGCACAAAATGGACATGAAAGAGGGACATTCTCCAGGGGTCCCACCCCTCACCCCTGATCTATTGGCCCCTTGATATGAGAGAAAGAGAGAGAGAGAGAGAGAGAGAGAGAGAGAGAGAGAGAGAGAGAGAGAGAGAGAATTTCCTTCAGTTATCTGCACACCCATTGTTGAGCCCAACTGATTCCAATGTGTAGTTCCAACCCAGTGTCAACATAAATGGCCCTAATTAAACTTAATGAATTTTTAAAGCAATCCAAAACTCATCAATCTGAACAGGGCTTTGATGGGAGGATGGGGATCAGTGCTTAACAGAAGTGGAAAAGAGATAAGAGAGAGTGTGGGGATGGAATAACCAGAATGCATATACATTCACAAAGGTGTATTAAAACAAAAACAAAAATTGTCCATACTATTTATATCACTATAAATATTTGAAAGCCAAAATAACCCATGGTTCACGTTATTTCCATTTTGAAGTTACTGATTGGCTAATACTGAATAAACAGACAGACAACTTTTTTTCTAGTATTATTCCATATGATGGGAAATATTTAGTAAAAAGTATCTAAGTTGTGTTGGTAGAGACAGCCAGCTTTTCATATCACACCCATTCTTGTGGTGAATTGTTCATACCCTTTTTTCTAAAATCAATTAAAAGAGATTGATGATATACTGAGTTGTTGCTAATTGTAAACCACTTCTTACACATATTAAGTTATGATATACTGCAGTTCTAAATTACCATGTAAACTCTTAAGAAATTATTGAAGTTATTGAAACATTCCAAGCTTAGGAGGTTTAGTGGAACATGTCATAATGAAACATTAATTCCTCCAGTCTTAACTGTTCTACTTTCCCTCAAAGTGCAATTTACCAAATCCATTAATAAGCTGCAACACTGATTTTCTCTAATCCAGTATGATCCCTGAATTTTTTAAAATGTTTTCCCCATTCTTTGTTGAAGAACATATTCTAAAACAGGATATTGTAATATTTATATCTTATGTAAGTCTTATTCATCCAACCTTTTAATATTGTATTTGGTGTATCTCTCTGACTAACATTTAAAATTATCTCCTCATGTTTAAGCTATAAAATATTTTTGTTGTTAAATGGCCAAGAACAAGGACTTCTGTAAAGTGCAAGGAATATATAAAGAATACATTGAATATGCTTTGATCATGGACAGTGCAGTTTGCAGGACTGCATCTCCACTCCCAATGCCAAGTGTACATGTATACTTCAAAATTATTTGAGTCAATGAGTAGAAGAAAATAAAGTCAGTAATAAATTTTAAAAAAAAAGATTAAGGCCTGTATAAGGATTCCAATCCAAATCTTTCCTTTGGTACTAAGGAATGAGTATGAGAACATAATTAATTGTGCAACAAATTTCCCAACTTGAAAATGGCAAATCTTGATGTATAAAACTACTGTGATGGGGAAAATGGTACAGATTTCTATCTTAAATAAATGTTTAAGAAACAACAAAGATCCTGATTCACACCAAGACTTTATTCATTCCATATAAGATGAGTTTATATGGAATTTATTGATTCTATATAAAATGCTCAAGATAGCAAGATCTAATACTGAGAACATAGAACAAATGGAGCAGCAGCTCTGGACCATATTTTATAGTGAGGTACTGGCAAAGAATTTTTCCCATGATGTCTTTCTGTTCTAAGATATTGTCCTAATGATGAATATGTAGAACTAGTTAGATTTCTAGGAGTCATAAGGTATTGAATTTCTAATTTTAAAATCCTAAGTTTTATAGATAGTCACAATCAAGTTAAGTATGAATTATTAACCATCTACTATATTTGTTCTTTTCTAAAATTATTTTGAAAATAATTTGAAGAGGTAATGTTTAAATTGTAACCTTAAAGAATGACAGAAATTTCAAACACATAAGGGTGTTATTTTCAAGTAATAACGTAAACTTAGTTGCAGAAGAAAGAAGATGTAATGGTTTGAATCACTTTCTAGTACCTCTCATAAGTTTAAATAATTAATATACTTAATTCAGTACATTCATTGCAGGTGACTCAATGCCTGCTGAAAACTCAATCGTTTGGGACATGTCTGCTGGAGATATGCAAGAATATATAAGTCACTTTAACTTGAATATCATTGTATTTAGTTAGCACTGAAAATCTAGGAAGGAAAAGCTGACAGAGATCAGTTTCCTTCAAGTTCTAGGAAGTCTGGCATTTAATAGAAAAAGAAATGATAAAAGCAGTGTTCATTGGTAATGAATTCAAATAAAGAGTAAGTAAAACGTTCCTTTCATAACCCCATTTCCATTACTTATACATCTAAGATTCTGCCTCAGAATTTTCAATAAAAAAGTCTAAGGAACATTGGATTGAGAATGGAAACAGGGTGTACTGAGAATGCTGCATTTTGCTGGAAACACCACTGTCACTCCCACCATCCTCCACTCAGCATATCCATGACAGCAGGAGATCCAGAAAAGGAAATGGAAAAACTCAAGTTGGAAAGAATTTCTAAATCAAATGTCTCCAACCTCTAAGGGGTTTTGTAATTCCCTACTTTGCCTTATCATTTCAAGACACACCTTGACATGAGAAATCGAGGCTGAATCAAGTTTCTTAACAACACTGAATGACTCTCTTCATTGAACCACATCACACTCACTTATATTCTGCTAAAGGAAGGACATATGTGGACATGTTTATCTTACCAATTGACTCTAGGGTTATGCCCATGCATGTTAAGAAAGGGTATATTTGTATAAAAATGACATATTGTGGCACATTAAATATCATTTTGTGATTTTGAAATTTATGTAGAAAATATACCTAAAGAATGACTTTATCTAAACAAAATGCATCAATTTATTTACATAACTGACTCATTGGCGATCCTCAGATTCACTGACAAAGAAATCACATGGGTGACGAATGGAATTGCATATATAGAGATTAGGTAAAATAATAATTCTAATTCAATATGAGAATATACTCTCTCAGATATGAAAAAGCTAAGATGAATTTTAACACAGTCTTAATAAAAACACATTCGAAGACATGTGTCATAACACATTAAGAGGTAAAACAAAATAATTCTTTCAAGCTGGCATAAAGTGATCATTATCAATGTTCATAAAAAATGATAATAAATTTAATTTAGTAGTAATGTGAATGTGACTAAAAACAAGGTGTCATAGAAAAAATAGTCAAGTATGTAATAGTCCATAAATTTAATAGATGGAATCTGGATGCATTTTTTATGCTAATTAAATCAAATTTTGTAATGAAAGTGAACAATGCATAAAGAAAATAATGGTGTGCTAATGTTTCAATATGAAATGAAACAGAAAAGATAGAATGCTGCTAATCTGAAAACAGTTTAAGCATATTTAGAAATCTCAGTGTTCAATAGACATAGACAATAATAATTTATATCCACTTATAAGTAGTAGAATTTTCAAGTGACATTGGCACATTAATAAATCAATTCTGTATTATGCACTCAGAATTATTCACGTTAATGATTAACAAATATCAAGTAGATGTGAATCTGGCATTGATGGAAATACTGAGAATGTGTAAACATGTGTCAAATGCTACTGCTGCTGGTTGATTTATAGTAATCTAGGAAACCAGTTCTCTAGTAGGATTAGAGCAAAAAAGAATCAAGCTAAAACATAACTGTAGTCCTCAACCCTTGTCAAAGAATCATCATGTGGTAACAGATGGAGCCCGCTACAGAAAACCACAATCAATCAAAATGCAGAGTCATGGAACGTAGTCACGATGAATCCACTACAAGACACTCCCAAACTTAAGGCTCAGGGAACTTTGATGAAAAGGGCTTGGAAATATTGCATGAGCCAGAGGATTAGGGAGCTTCCTGATTGTGTCTCTAATAATGTCAGAAGCTAAACCAATAAAGTCTCACCAACATGATTGCTACCTTAGATGATCAAGAACAACAGTCATGACAAAGTGGACAGGCAAAAGACCACAAGGTTTCAGTGTTACACAAAAAAATACAGGCAACTAATGAATAATGAGAGTGGGAGAAACTTTATTTCCCAGGTAGAAGCACACTAATTAATTATCAAATATCTCTATAATATACCAATGAGTAATATTGTACCAACTGAGCAGGTTATATTTAGAAATATATGATTATGACAACAATTAATGAACAAAGACAACATGAATTTGAAGGTGAACAAGGAGGGGTATATAGGAGATTTTGAGAGAGTAAAGAGAAAGGAAAATGATGTGAATATATTCTAATCTCCAAAATAAAAGGAAAAAAGGAAAACAATAATTAATGCAAACTCAAATTTACAGAATCAGATGAATAATTTTTTTTTAAATTTTTGAAATGAACTAAAATACTGAAAGGTTTGGTTGTGAATATTATAAGAGCTTTGAAGTTCTGCCTAGGATATTCTCTGTGTTCCTATTCAGTGAAATTATTGTACTTGATATGGATGATTATTTTAAACATCAGGAGAGTATAAAAGTCTATCAGTAAAATTGCACCTTTTGTTGATATTTTATTTGTGCTTTAATAAATAAAGCTTGCCTGGAGATCAGAGGAAAAAGCAAAACATTATAAGTAAACACAAAAGTTATGCAATGTTAGCACACACCTCTAATCCTATCATTTGGCAGGCAAAGATCTGTCTGTGAATTCAAGGAAACACAGCCAGGTGTGGTGGCACACGCTGTATATAGTGGTCAACACTAGTAATCATGGAGGTATGGAAGTCTGTACAGACAGACAGGAAGTGACAGAGCTGAGCAGGAAGAGGAAGTGATGTCATTGGACAGAGAGAGCATTCAAATGGCAGAACAGCAAGGCATGTAGGTGTGGGTAGACAGGAAGGATCTTGCCTTTGGAAGCTGAGGTATCTATGAGGTGAGGTTAGCTTGTGGCTGTTCCTATCCTTCTGATCTCTTTCAGGCTTTAACCCCTATATCTGGCTCTATGGGTTTTTTAATTAATTAATTAATTAATTTTTATTTAATAAGATTCATCTATAGCACCTGGACTGCTCTGTATTTTTTATTATTATTTATTTAATAAGATTCATCTATAGCACCTGGACTTATATTCTGGATTATAGCAAACTAAGTCTTTCTGTCATTTACTCAGGTCTAGGATAACCTAGAAATAATCCAGAATCACAGTGCCATCTAATGGGAAGGGTCCTTTCAAACACATTGGTTCTGACTAGAACTCATCAAAGTGTTAAGCAATATGCAAAATAACTATGCTATATAAAATTACTATTCACCTTATTCATAAATACACATTTAATACTAATGATTAAATATACATTTTATTGTGCTTTTTATCCTTTGGGATAGGAGATTTCTTACACTATTAAAAAGTCAACTAAGTAATAAATGAAGCAGTTCTTGGTGCTGGCCTCTGGCAGTGTAGTTTTAGAACTTTTACTAGCTTAAAACATGCAATCTCATCATTCAAAGATTTCTTCTTCCATCTCATCAGTCTTGTGTTTTTTTAATCTTTTTTTCTTTTTGTATAATACTATATATGATAAAGACAATGGTGCATAATTAATGAAGTTAAGACTTATTTTTACATTTTTATTTTTAATTAAGAAATTTTCTATTTATTTTACATATAAACCATAGATCCCTCTTCCCTCCCTCCTCTCAGCCCCTAGCCATCTCCCACAACTCAACCTCTACTCCCACCTGCTCCAAGGCAAGGCCTCCCATGGGGAGTAAGCAGAGCCTGATACACTCAATTGAAGAAAGTCCAAGTCCCTGTTCCTGCACCAAGGTTTTGTAAAGTGTTCCACCATAGGCAGTGGGCTCCAAAAAGCCTGCTCATGCCCTGTGGATGGATCCTGATCCCACTGTCAGGGAGCCCCTTAAGCAGATCAAACTACACAACTGTCTTGCCTATGCAGAGGGCCTAGTCCAGTCTCTTGGAGTCACAGCCATTGGTCCACAGTCCATAAGTTCCCACTAGTATGATTCAGTTGTCTCTGTAGGTTTCCCCATCATAATCATGATGCCCCTTGCTCATAGAATACCTCTTCCCTCTCTTCGATGGACTCCTGAAGCTCTGCCTGGTGGTTGGCTGTGGATCTTTGCATCTGCTTCCATCAATTATTTGATGAAGGCTCTGTGATGACAGTTAGGGTATTCACCAATCTGATTACCAGGGTATGATTTTTTTTCCCATAATCTGTGAAGAATTCCTTTCTTTTGAATACATGACTTAGAAAATAACCATTCTATAGTTGATTCATAGTGGAATAAAGCTCTGAGATTTCAGGTCACAAATGTTGAGTTAAATCTAGATACTGAGAGCCATGCAATTTAACTTCGGCTTAACAGCACTTACATATTTAAAGAAGGCAACTGAGTAAGAACGAAAGTAGAAAATCTATTGGAAATATTTCTGGTTATTTTTTCTTTATAATTGGTATTTTATAATACCTTATAAGAGTAGCTTTTGAGAGACAGAAATTTATGAGGCTGGAGAGATGGTTCTTCTGATATGAAGACTTGTTCTTCTCATAGAGAATGCAGGTTCAGTTCCCAGCATCCTTGTGGTGGCTCACAATCATCTGTAATTCTAGTTTCAGTCGACCTGATGATTTCTCTGTCCTCCAAGGCTGCTACATACATATGGTGCCCATAAATACACTGAGGCATGAACATATGCACACAAGATAAAGTGAGTAAATATTTAAATTTAATTAGATAAATTTATTTCTCACAGTGACAAGATTTGAGAGGTCCAAATAATAGCCCTGTAGATCAGCAAAAAGTATACATGCATCAGATTTTGGTCTTTTTTGCTAAATCTTCATAAGTGAAATGTAACATGAATCTTAAAAGGTCTTATTAATAAAAACAAACCTGGAGCCAGGTATTGGGGTGAATGCTGAAAGATCAGAGAAGCAGAACAAGACACAGCTAACCTCACCTTGCCAACTTCTCAGCCGATCCTGTTTCCTCAGACTTCAAGCCTCTGAGTCGTCTTCAGAATGAATCTCAGCTAAACTGCTGCTAAAAGCCTAAAAGCTTAACGGGACTTAGTTCCTGGTCCTCATGCCTTACAGACCTTTCTGCTTCCTGCCATCACTTCCTGGGATTAAAGGTGTGAGTCACCATGCCTGGCTGTTTCCAGTGTGGCTTTGAACTCACAGAGATCTGAGTAGATCTCTGTCTCCAGAATGCTAGGATTAAAGGTGTGTATATGCACCATTTTCTGGCCTCTATGTCTATCTAGTGGCTGTTCTGTTCTCTCACCCCAGATAAGTTAATTAGGGTGCACAATATATTGGGGGACATAATATCACAACAGTGAAAAGATTAGAAAACTTGCTATATTCTATTTTACAGGGTTACTAATATCAAATTTTCCCTCAAAATGGCCTCTGACTTAACGACCATATACCAGAGGTTGATGCAACTATTCTGTATAATTTTTCAGTACATAAAAGCCTTTGACCATATCACATTTTGTGTGTCAAACACCAGAATTTATTTCTGTTTCTTTTTTATCTTTATAATATAGAATTCTGTCATAATTACCTTTAAATTTTTATTTAATTCTTTTATTTTATCAACCAAAGTTAATAAATATTATTTTCCTCATTTCCCACTCTATTCCCATAAAGAAGTCTCTTTATGTGCTGTAAGAGATGGCTCAGCAATGAGAGTACTTGCTGGGAATCATGAGGTCTTCAAATTCTAATTGTCTAGAACCCATTTAAAGGCATCAGAATGGGACCCATCTAGGGCTCTACATATATGTGACAGTCAGGATGTAAAATAAATAGATAAAAATAATAACCAAATAAAAAACTAGGCAGCAGTGACTTTTGAAATGACTGTAACCCCAGTGCTAAGGAGATGCAGAGGAAGGAGAGACACAGGGCTGGTGATAGCCAAGCTAGTTTCACACTCATTGAGAGATCTAGTCTCAAGGGAATGAGGCAGAAAGTCATAGTGCAGGGCACTAGACAACCTCTACACACATAGGTGGCGTAGGTACACATGATTGTGTGCACATCCATAATCCACAAACACAAATAACACTCACTAGACTCAGTGGCTTGTAAGAACAACAGCAAAGAATATGAAATTCAAAAGGGAATGTGGAAGGATCTGGGAACAATTGGAATGGTGGGAAGAAATGATCTACATACATTGTATTCATGCACATATTTACAAAGAATAAATGAAAAATTGTGGAAGGAAATCTTTTCCAAATAAGTATAGTCTGCCACTTATTACTGTATGAATTCTTATCTACATACCCCAGACTACCATTATTTCTCAGAAGGATTGTCAAAAAAAAAAAAAAAAAAAACTCCTAAAACTCCTGTTAGTCTTGATGTAAGAAAAGACATTATTTGGGATTTCAGGGCCATGGCAGTTCTCTGAGACCCCAGGATCAATCATCAGCACCAGGGAAAGGAAAGGGAAAGAAAAAAGGAAATGAAAGGAATAAATTTGAATTTCTGTTCTTTTCATTGGACAAACATGTGGGTTCCCTTTACTATCTCATCTGTTTTCTTTCACTATCTAGTATGTAGAGGAAGTCCAGTAGTCGTCTCTTCCTTCCAGCTCTTAGTAAACCAAACATTGCCTGTGTACTGCAGTTCTGCAGTGTTTCAGCTGGTATAATGAAGGATGAAGAAGGTACCTAATTTCTATCTTTTTGCTTCTCTATAAAAATTTAATATTATGTGGTTTCAAGAAAATGAAGAATCTCACCATACCCTTGGAATATTCTTTAAAAAGTAAGAATTCTATTCTCATATTTTTTCCTAAAGATTACCAATAGTCTATAATTCAATACCATACTCTCTTTTCGTGAACATTTGGAAATGAAATGAAATGGAAAAGAAACCCTCATCAAATATAAAGAATCATTATAAACCCTTTGGAAAGCATGACCCAAGTCTATCTAAGCTCATAGTGAAAATAACTTTTAGAAAATAAAATAAAAAATCTTTGAATTTAATGGTTACCTGATATAAATATCACAAAGTTTTAAAAGAGTCATTTTAATATTTATGTGTATACTACAATTTTTTAATTTAAGCTGTCTACCAAATATTACATTATGAAGTTAGATATTACTGCCACCTTTTTGTAGTAAGATTTTTCTTAGAGTAAATGATGTCCAGTTTATGAATTCTAAATATATTTAATAGCACATTGATGACAAAGTTTCAGACAAACAGTTTGTGGTGTGCATTAATGAGTATTGGCCCATCGTCTGAGGTCTATTCTATTCTTTTTTTTTTCTTTTCTTTAACCATAAATCTCAATTTTTACTTTCTGTAGCTTCCTAGATCAGATCAGACTATTGGGCTTCCAATTACAGGATCTGAGGAGGATAATTTGATGGTGTGAGTGTTTTAATTAGGATTACTATTGCTGTGATGAAACACCATGACCAGAAATAACTTGAAGAGGAAAGGGTTTACTTGGCTTATGTTTCTATATCACTGTTTGTCATTGAAGGAATTTCAGATTCACAAATGGGGCAGGAACCTCAGGTCTATTCTGTTCTATTCCACTGCAATTTTAAATGTATGCATTAGAAATATGTTACCATTCTTTTGGTTAAAAGTTGTTATGTGTTAGAGAATTTTATTTTTGCTATTAGCTAAACTCCTAGACACATAGAGGACAATCACGGTCTGTATCTATTGCAATCTAATGGTCATCTTGGCATTGAGAATCTATAGTAATGGGGACTTTCGCAAGTGTTAGAGAGACTACATAGGCACTTTGATTCCTTATGTCAAAGTTATTGCAGTCTTCCATGGTATTGACTTCTGACCCAAGGAATTAACAGCTGAAGAATTTGGCTCCTAAGCAGTTGGATCTTTCAAGTGAGAAGGTAAATGTTTTGTTGACTTTTGATTTTAATGTTCAAACCACAATACTTGATATCACATATTTAATTGAGATTATCTAATAATAGGTATTAAATAAACTAAGAAAAAAGTGATAAGTAAAAAATTCTAATGAACCCAGGAAATGTGGACATACACAAATAATAATATTTCCAGTTTATAGGAATAGCATTTCCAATCATTGCATGGCAGGAGTCATGAAACTTCTTTGAGAAATAGGGCCTGAGAATAGCACAAATGGCTCTTGTTGTGACATGGCACTGGAGACCATGCTCTACTTGGCAAGGACCAAGTAACTATGGACAGTTTGCTACATAATTCTGGGCATGACCCTGGAGCTTGTGTGCTGCATGTTCTTCTTGCTTTCACTATGCTAGCCACACTGCTGGCCTGAATGAGTCATAGTAGGTCCTGAATTTTAATATTGCATATTTGTATAACTGTTGTGGAAAGAATAATTATTTTAACCATAAGAGCTTTAAAAAATGCTATTAAATAGATGGTATCAGGAGTTATTGGGAACATTCAAGGAACAGAGAATGAAACACAATCATGGGAATACACTATTTCCTCATTTCTAATAGCTGTGCAAATACTCTAAGAATGTAAGAAAGATCAACATTAGGAAAAGGGACAAGCAGTGCCAATTATTAAAAGTCCCCAGGTTATGTTGCCTATAGGATGAATGAAAAAACCCACTATGCCTCCAGAGGAGATAGATTAGTACAAAATGTAGAATGGATTTTTCTGTGTGATGTTTCTGTATGGCAAATGTATTAATAAATAAAACACTGATTGGCCAGTGGCCAGGCAGGAAGTATAGGCGGGACTAACAGAGAGGAGAATTAAAGGAACAGGAAGGGAAGGGAGAGACTGCCTGAAGCTGACACCAGGACAAGGAAGATGTAAGGTACCAATAAGTCATGAGCCATGTGACAAAGTATAGATTAATAGAAATGGGCTGAATATAAGAGTAAGAGCTAGACAATGATAGGCCTAAGCTAATGGCCAAGCAGTTTAAATAATATAAGCGTTTGTATATTTATTTTATAAGTGGGCTAAGGGACTGCCAGGGCTTGGCAGGGCCTGGAGAGAAAACTCCAGCTACAGGATTGATCTAGCTTTGGCCAGTAAGTTGATCATGAGAACGCAGTACCTGCCAGATGGTACAAATATAAATATTAGCCACCAGAGACAAAACTGTCCCTCACTCTGAATGATGCTGTAACTAACTGCATGTGCTGCCAGGTGAGCACACTGTCCAACCTATGGGTCTGTTTAGCTAGAATCCTTTCTAGCTTGCAAAATTGTTTATGCCTCTGATGACAGAGATATAGATCAAAAAGGTAATGACTACCTGTGGGAGAGTTAGGAGATGGAATAGAAAAGAGGCAAAGAACAAACTGGTAACCATTTTTAGGAACTTGGGAAGTGATAACTGATTGTCAAACTGTTCATGCAAACAATTGAAACTGTACAAATAAAGATGGCTCAAGCTATCTGGGGCTACTTGTTTGAATGACAACAGTTGGTTGCAATCTGTTTATGGTGCAACTCCACATATCCATTCCAGGACCACAAATCCATCTGGAGCAAGACCTACAGCAATTGTATTCCTTCTTTCATTGTAAATATACAATTACATACCATTTAGTTATAATATTTCTCTTTTAAAAGTAGAATATTGTATTATACAGATGTTTATGCTGATTTTGACCAAGAAGAGATGTAACTTCTCAGAATGTTCGAAGGAAAAATGGTATTTGCTTTATTATCTGGTTATGAATCATATTTGCTAATATACACTTAAAATTTAAGTAGAGGAAAGGAGAAAAGAGAAATGAAAGAAGAAAGGGTCAAAGAGAGGCTCAACTAGATACAGGGAGGATATGGAAGATATGAAGGGGTAAGAGGTCTAAAGATGGGATACATAAACAGCACTAAGTAATTCTGGAAAACATTTGGGTATGTTCAGGCAAAAACTAGGTTTACTAGGCTTACTATCAGTGGGGCCATCAGAAATATATGTATTTTGTTTTATTGTTTCTTTTTTTTTAAATTCTCTTCTTCATTTTACCATTAGTGTCATGCCCATAGCAATAAAAGTGGTTCAAATTGCAAAATTTGTCATCTTGACATGCAATTTTGTAGACCCATTTTGCAAAGCCATGTTTAAGTTGTGAGGATATTTTAGCATTAGAATACATTGTCTATGGTGATTAATCAATATTTATCTTAGGTTATATATTTCCTTCTTTTAAACCTGAACCAGTTTACTAGAGTTTCTATATGACTAGGATAAAATTTGTTTAATAGAAATTACAATGTTTAATGTTGGGGAAATAGTTCCATTCTTAAGAGCACTTATTGCTTATGCAGACAATGTTCAGCTCCAAACACACACACATGGTGGCTTACAACCATCCATCACTCCAAATCAAGGGTTCAGACATCCTCTGAGTATCCAAAAAGCATGAGATATGCACATTGTGCACATATATCCATTCAGGCAAAATACTCATTCACAAAAATAAAATATTATATTTAAAATAATTGTCAATCTTACATGATATAGCAGTTTCCTTAGACTCAGAAAATCCTAGGGGATGACTCCGGAAGAATCAGAAAGTAATAAAGGGAGTCCCTGTAAGACTTAGTAATTACTCAAGAAGCAGACAACTCACAAGTATTAGGAATTCCTAAAAACTCTACAGGTTTCAATGCCCTCAAGGTTTTATAAACTATAAAAAGTGTTGAGGAGGGAATATTCACTGATTTATATAGTTGCACAATTTGTGCAGAGATCTTAAGGCTTCCGGCTTTTGTGAGTATCACCTATGCTAGTGTGGGCTTCAGTGATGTAATTGCTTTTGAGATGTCCATGCTAGTTTAGTCAAGCCCTCACCCTAACTCCTATAAGGAGCCCCAATCAAGTCATTATTCACTAAGCTGGATAATCAGCATGAATAACAATATGGATTATTTTGGTTCAGTTATTGTTCAGTACCAGCCAGCAAACTATCAGTAACACATTTCTCATTTCTGATTTCCTTTTGTAACACATCCATTGCAGAATATGACTCTTAGTGATTGAACCTAGTATTAGTGGGTCTTGATGCTCAGTAATGAATACAATTAAGTATTATGGTATCATGGTGGGTTTTTTTCTGTCTGACCTTAAAATGCAACAGAGTAATTATATATTTATTCATTAATTCAGTATTTTATTATGTGAGTGTCTGTAGAAAAGAGAAAACCCTTGCATGTACAGAAAACATACATATTTAAAATAAGGTTTATCATGAAGATTGTATTACACTTTAACAAACAATAAAACAGAGGAAATCATGGTTAATTTATTTAGATTAGTCTGAATTAGCGTTAAAAACTGCGTATGTAGGTTGGTCATCAAAATGTGCATTCAACATTCATTTCACTTTAAATTTAGCATGATTCTATAAAATATTTCCCACTTATTAGTTTCCCAAGCTGCCATATAAATGATGATGATAAATATATTATTTCTGGAGCTGGTTACAAACATTTTTTTCTGTAAGAACATGGTTTATAGTGATGACAGCTGTGACACACTGCCAACATCTTACAGGTTCATTACAGCTGCAATATTTCAGGTTGGAAGATGAGGAATAGAGATAAAAGATAGTGTGAAATGAGGAGAAAATAGCCTCACCATTTATTTTGATACACGGTTTCATAATGGGAATTATTTTTCAAGCTACTCCCCGACAATGAGTGTGAAAATGTACTATTATTTCCTCTTGGGACATTGAATTCCAAAATTTTACTGTTTTAAAGTATGGTTCAAATAATTATAAATTTTAAGGTATTTCAGGTTTAATTTCTTAAGATTCCATATATTTTAATAGCATATTAAAAATGGAGAATTTGCTTTTCCTTTCCTTTACATTTTTGGAACTTCATGTTATTTAGAAATTCTATACTGATTGCAACTGTTTAATGCATAAATCAATACTATGCTTCTCATTAGATGCAAAGTTATTAGTATTTATTTTTGTCTAAGTCAGTAGAAGAACTGGCATCGTAACAGAGTTTACAGTTTTTGATCACTATAGCTTTACAAGCAGAGGATATGCCTGAAGTCCAAGCTACATCTTTATAATTAGTGCATGTTCAAGAGAGAAATAACAGTGGGATCTGTCAGCAGACATTCAGTTCTCTTCTCTAGTAATCCTGGAAAAATGTGATTGTTAGTGGCTGTGAGTACCTTGGGGTAAATGTGACACTTGGAGGCGCTCTCACTCATATGCAGTTTAAAAGAAGCTAGCTGAGTTAAACCTGAAGTCAACTCAAGGTCAGTAGTGATGAATCATTGAACAAAATATCTTCTGTCCGTGCACAATGAAGCAGAACAGAATGAATAAATAACAGTTTGCTTTGTTAAAGTCACCCTGACTTGGTTCCAAATATTTTCAAGTAAGCAAATCCCAACTTAAGTTACTATGAAGAACACTCCAGACATCAAGATAAAACATCCAGTACAAACAGGTGGAATGTTGTGATGAAGACAGGAATTAAAGTCAACTGCATGTCTCTTAGTGAGAACAGGATGAATGAACACATTATAAACCAGCTGTCATAATGTTGATTTCTTTACACATTGGTGATGTAGTTCAAGGATGTTCTTAATTCTGTAGTTTCCATGTACACTTAGATTTGCCTGCTCTTTAAGCCAAGATATTATATAATATACAGGACACAGTAAAATTCATAGGTACAAATGTTAACATAACCCTTCTTCATTACAAGAAGAATAAATATTAAATACTCTAGTTTTACTTTTTAGTGTTCTTTAATTTTTATGTTTGAGTTCCTTATAATTCATTAAAATGAACACCTAAAAATATAACAAGTTGATTTTTTATGTACAGTTAGCAAGATTTCTTTAGATTAGTAGTTCACTAAATGATTTTTGTTTAAAAATGGCTTCTGTTGTGATAGTATATTCCAAACATCCCAGTATCTTGGGAACATGGTAAAGGAAGATTGTAAGTCCAACACCAATCATGCTTACATAGTGGGTTCAAAGTCAGCCTATTTGAATTCATGTGATGTTGTCTCAAAGTATGAGAAGTTACTAGAGCTGGAGATTCAGCTAATAATAGAGCACATAACCAGAATGTATGAGGCAAAAAATTAAAGCTTTAACAAAAAATAGAAAAATATCTTCTCGATAAAACTCATTTATGGTATCCATATAGTATTTTTATCATTAAAATTTGGGTTTTAGGTATAAAAAAACAAAACATTGTTCTTTATTCATTACTTAACAGAAAATTTAGATAGTCTCAATGCAATTTTTAAGTTAACTTCATACAGGGAAACTTCTGTCTATCTATATTTTATAAATTTAAATGTGGTTTGATTTTTTTGTTTGTTTGTTTTTTGAGACAGGGTTTCTCTTATATAGCTTTGCGCCTTTCCTGGATGTGGTTTGATTTTAATTATATGTTTTGACATTCTGAGTGCTCCACATAGAAATATTTATTGTCTTCATTTAAAATTAATAACATAAAAAGTATTAAACTACCTTGAAAATTATACAGTTTTCATTGTCTTAATGCCTCTATCTTATGCTACCCAAACCTAAAATAAAACACAGCACCAACACACACATACACACACACACACACACACAATACAAAATCATTGCTGTATATTGCTTTGAATATTGGTAAACTTTGACTTTTCTTTAACAACATTTACTATTTTCAAACATAATCAATGATAATCAAATTAAGATTAAACAAAAAATTTCATCGAGGCTGTGTGTAGATTGTTAAAGATTATAGTTTAATTAAATTGTTTGGCTAAAGAGATGATAACTGAAACCCATGTACAAATTTTGTAATTTTCTATTAGACTAATTTTCTTATTAATAAGATTAAATGTGAAGCAATACTTTTTTGTCTTTGTTTATAGGTGATGGAGCTGTACCACTCCTTCATATAACTAATAAAGTACATCCTTACCTTAAATGTCTCCTCTGATGTTTATGTTGGTCCCAAAATAAATTGAAACAAATTTTCTGAATTTTTGATTATGTTAATTGTGACTTTGTCAATCAAACTATCTGAGGATAAATAGTCTTCCCCAGGGAGGAACACAGCAACCAGTAATCCAATACCAAATGGACAACCATGAAAATACACATATAAGTAACACTGGATAGGCTCTTTTTAATAATACATATGTATATGCATATACTTTGGGGTATGTAATGACAATTAAAGAAAAGAGGTCATAAATTTGGAGAGAGCAACAGGTCTTATATGGGAGGTTTTGAAGGGAGAAAAGTGAAGGTGGAAATAGTATAATTATATTATAATATCAAAAAAGAGAAATAAAAGTACAATGATATTTAACAAGAACATAAAGTGTATGTAATAGATGCATATTTGTCAAGCATGTGAACTTCACTATGTGTCATTCTGGAGAAGTCATTATCTATGGATATAAATAACTGCGAAATTAATAATGCATTGGAAACTCAAAATCCCAGAATATAGGGAGAATGTAGACACAAAATTCCACCACTAGCTAAGGAGCTATGGTATTTGACAGCTGCTGGGAGATAGTTTTCTTGCATCGTGTGACTCATAGGAAGTTGACAACACATCACAGTAGGCCCAACTCCCAAGACTATCTATGTAAAGACTGAATTCTATGTTGGAAGAAGAGAAAACAGAAGAAGAAATCTTAAAGTTGAGTGTGAAGGATTGGTAGAGTTGGTATGCTGGTAATGGGAAGAGATTAGGAATGTTCTTGAATACGTTCAAAATACATTGTGTGAATCTCTCAAAGAATTAAAGAAACATTCCAAAAATTAAATACATTTTAAAATAATTTAACTTTGCAACATTGATTATTTCATACCCACACAAGGCTCATGGTAATTAGCAGCCATTATTAATAATATTTCTGTTGCATAGTGATAGTCTCTATAACTAATTTTAATAGATTAATTACATGGGAAAAAAAACACCATGAGAGCATTTCCTTTTCTTTTTCACCAGAGCTCAATTTCTTAGTAATAGTAACCCACCTTTTACTCATATCAGAATATTTTGAGTTATTTCAATCATCAGAGCAACAAGTATTCAGTTACTTCAAATAATTGGAACCAGAATAGATGATGTTTGGATATACTGTTTAATTAATATGAATTCTAATTTAGTCTCTATAGCTTTATAACATAGTTATTGTCTATAATGTAATATTTAATATGCGGTGGGTGTTATAGATTTTGTATTATTTTCTGTAACACAAAGGGAAAAAATAAAACTTGTCACCTCATGTTTTTTCTGTCTTTTACTTATGAACCATTTTTAAAGTTACAAACATTGAGAAACATGCACATATATTTTAAATCATAAATACAGAAACATGTATTTACATTCAATGAGATCTCAGTAAGTAAATAAATATGACAAGAATAATAATGGATCTCTCAACGTTTTCTCAGGGTTTTGGAGTAAGCTGAAAAAATATTTAACAATTGTTTCTAAGAATTTGACATTTCACATGTATATTTAATTCACCACCCACTTGACATAGGCTTAGAATGTAATTGGTAAACAGTGTTGTCTACTCTGCTGAATAGACTATATATTCTGTTGTAGTTTCTTAACAGTTGAAAGGACAAAATATTTATATACTCTGAAAATAAAACTTCATGTGTTTTTGTGATAGTGACACAAAATGGATACACAGGGTTCAGCAAAAATCTCCCATTCTTGATATGTTATCCCTTTAATTCTCATCATCCTGACCTATGGAACAGGTTCTTATAGCTATTATAATAATCTTGAATAAAGTTTGTAACAATTATTATTAATAATATTTTACTTTAAACATGACACCTTTGTTATACTGAGTCTTTTTCTCTGCAAACATACTTCTGTGTACCTATTCTGCTAATCTGATTCTAATCCCTTTCATTGACATTCTGTAATTCATTACACACTGATCCAAAAAATATTTTTGCACAAATACTGTGTCTAAACCTTTATATCTTGATAACACAATAAGTAAAGTTTCATTGATCTATAGTCTACAAAAGAGGTTCACTCTGATGTATTGTGAAGACCACGATATACAGCTTAGTTTAAAGGGTGAAGACTGAATATGAGAATCAGAGACATGAGAATTAGAATCTATTATTCAGACTGTGTTTCTTAAGTCATTTAAATTCCTTTGGGTTCACTTACCTGTAATAAGATTCCTTTGCACAACAACCATTTCTCATACCAGCGTTGCCTTTCACATCACAAAATGGATTTACTCTAAATCTCAGTAGATATATCCTCAGAAGCAAAAGTACCACTAAAAAATGTTGTATCTAAGTGATGTTAAAACTGTCTGTACTGTAAGTTTGAGGCCAACCTGGGCGACTGAGTGAGTTCCAGGAAAGGCGCAGAGAAACCCTGTCTCAGAAAAAAAAAAAAAAAAAAAAAAAAAAAAAACCTGTCTGTACTTTACCAAATTATCATCCATGTGTATATTAGCATTTACAATGACTTTATTATTTTTCCAATCATAGCACACCTTGGTCACATGTTAAATGACATCCTTAATGTAGATAATAATCATATCCTTCCTTAAGATCTATTTTCATGAATTGAAGGCTTAAAATTGTGAATAGAAAGTAAAACTATTAATGGGGCTGAAACTCTGACAAGCACAAAAAAGGTTATTTTAATTTATATGTAGAGAATAGAATCAAGGTCATATTCATGCAGTCTTTAATTGATGTGGTTAATAATCCCAAATATATTTTATGAGTATGATTGCCAATTAGAGTGAAAAGTAAATTGTCGTTTAATTAGATTTATTTTTATGAAAGAAAAGATTCAAAACATGGCACCTTAGTAGTACAAACTACAATTTTATATTCCAGAAAAGATGTGAATTGTCTTCTTCTTGTTTCAAGCAACTAGCCATGAAATTCTCAGCAGCAGTTACTTCGGGTGTTTTGTGATGATTCAGGGACATAATTCTACCAGGAAGAGAAGTTCAGGTTCAGTGTCAATTCTACTTCCACCATAATTTCAGGTATATAGGGATGGCACTGGCCATATTAGTTGCAGTTGTTTCACAAAGCTATTATGCCCTCTGTCAGAGACCATTCTGTTCTACATTGTATGTTAATTGTGTGTGAGGTTTTGAAGTAGATTTAGAGTGCTTTCTTTGCTAGAATATCAGTTGTTTGTTACATTTAAATGTTTACTAACATAAACATCTTAAGAGAATACTAGAACAAGGATGCTATTGGTCATGCCCACTGGGTTTATGAATAAAAATAAGATAACTCTAATTATTTAAGATTTCTTGAGTGCCTCGTTGCCTGTTGTTGGAATTTTTCTCCCTACCTAAGACAAAAGCAATAACCCCACTTTTATTAAGTATTTTTCTTTCATCTAAGTTTTTTTTTTTCTCTTTCAAGAACTTCCTTAAGTGAAGAAAAACAGCCTTTCAATAATCTTGTGCAGTTGCTAGAATCAACCCAGATAAAATGATTGCTTGACATGTGTTAAAGGCTAGGTCCCTTTCGACTGCTGAGAAATTCTACTCCACTGAGGACTGACAATGCATCTAGCATTTCAAATAAATACACCCCTCTATCTAATATCTTTTTTCATCACTACCCATCAATATTGTTTACAAATTATTGACAATAAATTATTGGATAGGAATTTAGAAGGATCATGTTCTACCTCCTTGGGAAATATGTCTATATTTCTATGAAGGGTTCTAAGAAGTACAGTTTTTAAAAGATTGCTTACCTGCTAGCTCTAGCCATACGGCAAGTATTGTAGGTGGATAGCTGGTAGACTCTCTACATGACTAGAGAGTATTTGTTAACCTTTCTGTTTTGATGACCAAGGAGGAATGCATGCTCCAAAGAATATAAATCTCAACAAGTAGAGTTCAGTGTAGCTCAGTGGTAGTGTATTTGCCATCACACACGGTCCTGTGGTATATAAGCACTCAACAGAGAGGACAATGGGGACAGTATCTACTGAGCTGGGTGGCTCTTTCTAAATGCCAATGATGAAATAAAAGGAAACATTGGGAAGCTAAGAGCAATTAATATGAAATATATTGTGCACAACAGATGTGCCTTGGAGGAATTTGAAGAATTAGAAGATAAAATGAAACTGAGAATCTAGACCAGAATGTAATTATGTTTATAAGTCTCTAAGGAGTACTGGATCATCAATATTGACAGTTCTTCTGTACCATGATGGACACCCACAATGAGAAATGATAGATGCTAAAGGCTTCTAATGTGACATATAAACTGATATACTTGATGCTTTTGAAATCATTTTCTTTTTAATCTTGTTCTATTAGAAATAAGAGAGCTCTCTTCCTTTAAGATTTATCAGGATTCATCTCTCACAGAATACACTTATCATTCAGGATATTAACTATTTCACTTCTCTGCTACAGTTAATACATAATGAAATAAATTCACTCTATGTGTCAATCCTGATTTCATTTACTTGAAAGTATTAGTGAACAGTTTCAGCAGATTGCATTTGTGTGTGTGTATCTCTCTCTCTCTCTCTCTCTCTCTCTCTCTCTCTCTCTCTCTCTCTCTCTCTGTGTGTGTGTGTGTGTGTGTGTGTGTGTGTGTGTGTGTGTAATTGGCAAGGAAAAGGATAGGAATTTGAGAGGGAGATGGAGGTGGGAATTGGAGGAATTGGAGGAAGGAAAGAGGAAGGAGGAAATGATGTAATTATATTTTAATAAAAAAAGAGGAATAGTTTTTAAATCATCTGTAACTTAGGAAAGGGAGTACTGCATCTGCTAAAGAATTGTACATAAAAAATGTGACAGGAACTACCCAGCACAAAATGGAAGGGCATGCATTATACAGACAGTATAGAAAATAATTCATTAACTTTCATTAGCAATCATCTCATGTTAACTGGATCACATAAACTTGCAATTTACAAAAACATATATCTCATGTCTTTATTATTTTCTTTTGTACAGAGTAGAAGTTTTCTTGAAATTTTTGGTCTTCAGTGGTCTTGAGCAACAATTTGTGCAATGTTTAAGACAAGTTTCTCTTGTAGCTGAAGCGTTTTCTCTCTGGGTCCTGCCGAGCCTCGCCAAGCCCTGGCAGTCCGACAGCCCATTTATAAAACAGACACACAGACGCTTATATTACTTATAAACTGTATGGCCATGGCAGGCTTCTTGTTATCTATTTCTTTTATCTTAAATTAACCCATTTCTATTAATCTATAAGTTGCCATGTGGCTCGTGGCTTACTGGTACCTTACATCTTGCTTGTCATGGCAGTGGTCATGGCAGGTCTCTCCCCTTAGCCTTCCACTTCCCAGAATTCTCCTCTCTCTTTGTCCCACCTATTCTTCCTGCCTGGCTACTGGCCAATCAGTGTTTTATTTATTAACCAATCAGAGCAACACATTTGCCATACAGAACATCCCACAGCATTCTCTCATTTTTTTTTTTTTTTATCTGTTACTTGATTCACTAGACCCTCAGAACCTCTTGGAATGGGGAGTTACCAGATTCTACAATGGTGATATTGCTTTATTGCAGGAGGCTGTGGGACTATACAGCAGGAGATAACTAGTATTAATAGTTCAACCCATCAGACCTACTTGATGGGGAGCCCTATCTGACAAAGCTATGGAGTTACTGACTATAAATGACCTATTGCTCCTATCTATAATTTTTCTCATGTGCCATTTCATTTTTTCCCTAATAACAGCTATGGGTATTTTCCCTACTTCTTGTGTGTTTAATCTCATAATAATATTCCATCTTTGGGCACACGTACTGCTGTGAATGGCCAAGAAGATGATTTCTGCTTATTCTCTGTAATTCTAATAATATTAGAATATTTTTCATAACTAATACAGGAAGGTAATAGTATTTTCAGTCACAAAGACAGCTAATTTTAGACTTCAGAATATATTTAAAGCAAACTGGTTGACCCTGGAGACGAATGCACAAGGATCAATTCCCAGATGTTATTTGTTACTGAATCAAGGTCAGACATGAGGTAACTATAATCCCAGCCTCAGTTTATATTGCAGGTTCAAGGTTCAGCCACCTGTTTACTTTTTGTCTGGTAATTCTCACCAACTTAGGCTATGTGCTTGATCAAGCTTTACTCACTGGCAGGTCAATGAGACCTTCCCAGCCTCAGAAAAAATGTATGACTTAGCATGTATTATGAGGATGGGTCAGATTCTGAAAATGTAACTTCTAATTATCCAGAGTTTGTCTATGAGAGAAGAAAAAGGAGTGAGTATATGAGTGAATGTGTGTGTGTGTGTGTGTGTGTGTGTGTGTGTGTGTGTGTGTGTGTACTGAAAAGGAGATGTAGCTGAATTTGCAGAAGAAATAATGTGAAAGTGTGCTGAAAGAGAGAGAGATCTGGGTAGAAGATGAGTAGATTTATAGTAGAGAGAGCTTGTGTAGCTATATATATAAAAGATTTTTTAAGATGAAGTAAAAGAGAAAGTTATCATCATAAAGTGTGTGTTTCCTTATTTTCCCCTCAGATAGATATAAACTTTTTACTAAATACCCTCAGATAAAAAAAAATTATTAAAGTCCTGTTGCTCTGAGGTCCTCTATTTACAATACTGGAGCAGTTCTGAGACCTGGCCTCCCCAGGACTGCGGTACTTTTTCATTTACCATATTACATATTTGATCAGGTCCAGTTCAGAAAATTTCTCCTCAAGATATCTGGGCTGTTGTGTAATTAGCCTAATAGGTTTAGACACTTTATATAATTAAATTCAGGCATTCATACACAAACATCAAAAATGGTAGTTATTTTCCTGGTTCATATAAAGAAAGTACAGTTTTGAAAGGCAGACTGTCATGGTTAGTTTTTGTCAACTTGACACAATTTAGCTTTACCTAGGAGCAGGGAACCTCAGTTGAGAAAATGCCTCCATCGTGCTGATCTGTAGATAAGTCTGTGGAGCACTTTCTTCATTAATGTTTGATATGGGAGTATCCAGCTCACTGTCAGAAAAGCCATGCCTTGGTAGCTGAAATTAAACTTGGAGTGAAAAAAATAAATAAATAAAGCAATCTTCCATGGTCTCTGTTTCAGTTACTGCCTACAGGTTACTGCTTTCAGTTCCTGCCTTAGTTTCCTATCATCTGTAAGGTCTAAGGTGAAATAAACCCTTTCTTCTCCAAGTCACTTTTGACCAAAGTGTTTATCACAGCAAGAAAAAGGAAACTAGGTCATAATAAATAATCTATGATATATTGTATATATGAGAATCATGAAGAAAAACTGTGCCCTTTCTGAAGGCATAGTATAAATCACTCAAACTATTCATGTTAACATGTGTGGAGTAAGCCGGGCATGGTGGCATACGCCTTTAATCCCAGCACTCGGAAGGCAGAGCCAGGCGGATCTCTGTGAGTTCGAGGCCAGCCTGGGCTACAGAGTGAGTTCTAGGAAAGGCGCAAAGCTTCACAGAGAAACCCTGTCTCCAAAACCAAAACCAAAACAAAACAAAAACAATCAAAAAAGAAAACAAACAAAAATAAAACACGTGGAATATGACTGTGCTATCTCATGAACAAACTAAACTTTAGTTAGTATTTGAAAGTATTGGATAAAGATGATGGTATAAAGGGTTAATGGGTGGTTATGGTAGACTTTGGGGTTTGGAACTCTTGGATTAAAATCCATCCCACTACCTCCTTTTGATATTAAATAGTTTTGGAACACTATAGTGATATATTGTGTGCCCTAATAAACTTGCCTGGGGATTGGAGGACAGAGCCAGCCAGTAGATTAGATATAGAGGATAGACAGTGGTGACATACATCCTTAATCCTATTACTCAGGAGGCAGAAATTCATCTGGATCTCCATGAGTTCAAGGCCACACTAGAGACAGAGCCAGGCAGTGGTGGCACACACCTTTATTTCCAGGACTGGGAAGCACACACGCCTTTAATCCCAGGAAGTGACATGGCTGGATGGAGAAAGGTATATAAGGCATGAGGAAACAGGAACTAAAGCAATTCAGCTGAGACCCTTTCGGGTGAAGACTCAGAAGATTTCAGAGGATTCGTGGAGTTGATGAGGTAATGGGTGGTAGCTTTGCTGTGCTCTGCTTCTCTGATCGTTCAACTTTCACCCCAATATCTGTCCCTGGGCTTTTTATTATAAGACCATCTAAGATTTGAACAACAGAACACAGCCACAACTTTCCATTTTTGTGTTGTGTTGGAATGCCCTTGGATATAATGGCAGAGCTGAGCAGTTGTATACAATTAATTTAATTACCCATCATGGGTATGAGCTCTATTGTAAAATCTTTTACAAGAATAGTTTGTTGAATTCTATTTTAAACAGCCATGATATGATGGTTACAGAGCAGAGACTGGCTAGACAGTGCTTGTGAGGTAATGGGAATGAGGGGAAAATCATGCAGTGAGTTAAAATATCTGAAGATTCCTTGCTCTGTTTTTCATTGTTATTTTCTCACACAGCACAATGCTTCACACTTGGTACACATTGGAATACTTGTTGAAACAATGCTGGATAAAAATGGCAAAGCTCTGCAGAGGATTTTGAATACTGTAATAGCCTAATGTGATAATTACTTACGATATTTTTCTACAAGGATTTTTCCCACATAAATAGGAGAGGAATGACTTCAAAAATCTTAAAATAGCCCAGACAAGTAGAAATGCATTAGATAATATGAAAATAGCTGGGAATGAAAGAACAATATAAAAAAAAATTTAGGAAGGAAAATTCACCTTTGCATGATTGGAAGAGGATGCTCATTCCTGAACCTTTATCTTTAAATGTTTATACTACATGCTGTGGTTTTTATTTAGATCATATGATGATTCTGAGTTTGACTTATAAAAACCATTGGTAAAGAGTCTTGTGCTTCATTTAGTTTTTATGTGTGAATGCATTGGTGTGTGTGTGTGTGTGTGTGTGTGTGTGTGTGTGTGTGTGTGTGTGTATGTGGATGCCAGAGAAGAACCTCAACTCTCATTCATAAATTATCATACACATTGGCCTGAGTCTCATCAGGGAAGCTAGAATGGATGGACAGTGAGGCCTAGAGATCTATCTGTCTCTGTGTCTCTAACCTTGGTATTACAAGATTGTGCCAGGATGTCCATATTTGTTTGCTTGTTTTTAAATTCTGACTTCTGGGATATAAAACTTATGACCTAATCCTTACAAGGCAAGCTGTTTGCTTCCAATGAGTTAAAACTTTTGTTCAAGTTTTTTGCATCAAAATGGGAAGCTACTTATTTAAGGAAATGGTATAAATGACAACATGAGATTTTACTTCATTGGTGATATAGCTGAACATATTTATAGCTAATTTGAATGGATATATCATCAATTCAGTTGTCATTTAGTTTAGGGCATTCAAAACCTTCTCTTTTTTTTTTTTTTTTTTTTTTTTTTTTTTTTTTTTTTTTTTTTTTTTTTTTTTTTTTTTTTTTTTTTTTTTTTTAATTTTCTTATTTTTCTGCATTCTACTGCCGTTTTTTAAAAGCTGATCTTGCTGAACATGCACTTGATTGAATTTCTGTGTCTGATACCCAACATGCTGAGGACACATTCACAGTTCATTCTATTTGAAGTGCAAGCAAAAATAACTGCCAAATAGCACAGAAATTCCTAGTATTGAATGTGTGACTCACTGCCTATCTTAGTAACTGAATTATCACTCTCCAGATAAGATAGTAAAACCAAACAAAATAAGAAAGATTCCAATTCTTTTAAGCACAAGGTAAACTTTATTATTTTCCTCAGTGTGTGATTTTGTTCAGATTCATTGTACATACATATTTGCCAAGACAAATGTTTATCTGATCATTGTTTTCTTAGGAAAAATAATTCACTGGGCCTCATGTTTTAACTCATTGATAGAATATTGCATATCCCACTGTATACTCTATTTCTGTAAATCCATCAAAGGTCACTGGCTCATTGGCTTATTATTTCTGCAATAACTCTAGACAAGTGCAATAAGATATAGCATGTGATTTCATTTTAAGTGTTTCAAACACCAGCATTAAGAAATAGCTGGGTGCCCACATTTCAGGTTTGTGGTGAGTACAGTCTCCCCAAATAAGACCTGTATGACTTGTGAAACACTGTGATGAAAGGAAACCAAAGGTCCCAGTGGAATCTAAGGAGAACTAACATGTGGGTTTGAAAGTCACAGTTCATTAGACATTTGTAGAATTTAGACAGGAGAAGTCGAGTGGATGGATGGGCAAATCTGAAAATAAAAATGTTGAAGTGAAAATATCAGGAGTGGTCTAAAGGTAACAACAGTAGATTGTGCCCAAAACAGTCAGTTTTTGACAGCAACACACAAAGCAACATTATTTATCATAATAATTAAGTGAATGTAACCCAAATATCTGTTAACAGATCAAAATATTTTAGGGGGTCATGTTGGTGAGACTTTATGGGTGTGAGTTTTGACATTACTAGAAGACACATCACAGAAAACACCTGGCCCTTTGTCCGTTATAAACCTTTTTGCTCCATTTTCTTCAATGTTTACTGAATTTTAGGTGCAGAAGTTTTTTGCAGATGTGTCCATGAGGACAGGTTTCCATAACTCTGCATTTTAATTGGTTGTGGTTTTGTGTAGTAGGGTGTGTGTGTGTGTGTGTGTGTGTGTGTGTGTGTGTGTGTGTGTGTTACAAAGAGAAGTTTCCTTGAAAAGGGGGAGGGCTACACTGATCTGTGGATGTAAGGGAAAATGTTTAGAATGTAGTAAGGAGTTATGCTGGTTTAATAAGTCATGATTGTAGGTTTTCTTCAGGCTCCATGACTTACTAGCCATACCTAAACATGAGATGAACAAGAACAATAGCTATGGACATGCTAGGTGGATGGTGCAAAGTATATGAGGCCTCAACCCTACAGAAAGAACTACAGACAACATAAGAATGCGGGGGGGCAAGCTATATTGTCTAATCTAAGGAACTACAAACCAATTGTTTACACAATATCTAAAGGTCATCCCCGAAAAATACATAAAAAATAGCATTATACAAGCTGAGCAAGTTATAATTTAAATGTGTGTGTGTGTGTATGTGTGTACATGCATGCAGCAACAATTAATGGAAACAGCCCTTGTGTCTTAGTTACTGTTCTATTTTTGTGAAAAAACACCAAGCTCAAGGCAGCTAATGAAGGAAACATTCAATTGTAAGCATGCTTATAGTTTCAGAGGGATAGTTCATTATCATGATAGTGATCCTGCTAGCACGCCTGGTGCATGTAGTTGAGAATTTATATCCTCAACAGTAGTTAAGAACTTACATCCTTGTCCACAGGCAATAGGCAGAATAAGTGGGACTGTACCTCACATGGTTTTTTGAAACCTCAATGCTAACCCCTGTTGACACATACCCTCCAAGAAGACACACCTTCTCTAACACATCTCACACATCTTCTAATCCTTCCCAAGCAGTTTCTTTAACAGAGGAACAAACATTCAAATATGTGAGCCTATGGGGCCATTTTCATTTAAATCACCACACCATCAATTTGGACGAAAGCAACTAGGGGGAAGCAAGTGTGTTTGGTAGAAGAAAATTAAAGAAGGAAATGGTGCAATTATATTATAATGTCAAATATAAAAGAAATAATAAAAATATAGGAATAAGTTATAGGAGAAACATGCAATCCTAACTGCACTACAATTTATATGGACTTTGAGAATACTGTTGAAAAAGAAACCTCTATAACAAACGAAGTAAGACAGTTACTAAAGGGCAAATACTATATTTCTCCAGTTATGTGATGTATTCAGGGTGGTAAAGTCAGACTAAAAGAGAACAACAGTCTGTGTGGGATTCTGGAAGTGTTCTATTAAGCTAATAGAGTTTATTTTTATTGAAATAGATAAAAGTGCATGGTATAAAGGTTTAAACTATATGTACATTAGTATATGGTATAATTATATTGAAATATGAGAATCAGGTAAATTAAATTTAAAAAAATCTAAAATCAATCAATCAATCAATCAAACAAAACCTTCATTCTTCAAAACCTTACCAGCATTTGCACTCAGTAGTTTTGCTGATCTTAGCAATTCTGACTGGGTGAAATGAAATCTCAGTTATTTTAATTTGCCTCCATGGGAATGGAGTAGACCCTCTGCATAGATAAGAGAGTTGTTTAGCTTGACCTGCCTAAGGGACCCCTGGCAGTGGCATCAGGATCCATCCCTGGTTCATGACTGGGCTTTTTGGAACCCATTGCCAATGATGGCACACCTTACACAGTCTTGGTTCACGGGGAGGGTCTTGGACCTGTCTCAGCTGAATGTACCAGTCTCTGCTGACTCCCCATGGGAGGCCTTACCTTGGAAGAGTTGGGAATAGGGGATGGGTTGGGAGAATGGAAGGAGGGAGGAGAGATGCATTGGTTAATATGCAAAATGAATAGAAATTTCTTAATAATAAAAAAGAAAAAAATCAGCCAGGTGGTAGTGGCACATGCCATTAATCTCAGCACTCAGGAGGCAGAGCCAGGCATATCTCCATGAGTTCGAGGTCAGCCTGGGCTACAGAGTGAGTCCAAGGGAAGGCTCTAAAGCTACACAGAGGAATCCTTTCTTGAAAACAACCCCCAAAACAGAAAAAAAATCATAACAATAAATAGATTTAATTACAATGAATGCCTGAAAAGTATATATTTTAGTGGTCATCATCAATCATTCTCTGCAATTTTATTTAAAATGTTCTATGGAGTTGATTATTAATATCTTTGTCCATTGTAATTTGATATTCTGCTTTCCTTCTCAGTTTTTAGAAATTTAAATTCTTGACCTTAAGTAGTCAAAAATATATTGATTATTTTGAAAGAAATGAAATTATTGAAATGTTCATTTGAAGTCACTACAATATATTAGGAATGATTTTGGCTTATAAGTAATATTGGTGAAATTATTAAGGTCACTCCACATAGTTAAAAGGGAGATTTATTTATTGGCATAACTTACAAATTAAGGGATAGGTAGGTCACAGGGTCTGGGAAAGACGTAGCACAGTCTGTCGGTGTCCTCAGGAGCACTTTCCTTGGTCTACCTCTAGCGTCCAGGGTCCAGGAAACAAGAGAGGGTGCCACATCTGGATCTTGGGTCTTCAGGGCCCTCCCTTGGCCCCGCCTTGTAGGTGTGATAGTTACCAAAGCCTCAATGAAGGTTGGAACTTCCAGACCAAAGCTGGAATGGCTACCCACTACATCTCCCCCTTTTTGTCTAAATAAGAAGGTTCTAACTTAATACAAGACTATATACAAAGGAATGGTTATCAAATATTGTCCAGGAGTAATGAGGGATAATGACCTAGATAAGATGGAACTACAATCAATGCGAACAATATCAAGCAAGAAACACATACTAAAATCCAGAGAAGTCTAGAGAATAGGTAAATGGTATGTTGCAAAGATCATTTTTAAAAGGTGTCCTATCCTAGAGAACCTGAATGTAATACTTAATATGTTCTATCTAAGATAATGTATATAAAGTTGTAACTATAACTGCTAGTCTTCAATCCCATCAAAGACCTGAGAAGGAATACAATGATACCTGAGAAATGGTAGATGGATGCAAGCAACTTACGGGAATCTTGCAAGAGTAGACAGACAACTGGCAGCCTGGACAGTCACCTAATGTTTCTCAGCATTGTTGGTGCATTCAAATTGACTACAGGCCTAGAGTATCTGACAGACCATTTTCAGAAGCAGGAATTCTGAAAGACCATCTTACCCTGTCTTGCCAGAGTACAGTGGTCACTTTCCTTGTGTCCTCCTTGTCCAGAAAGGACAGCATTCATACTGTCAGCAGTCGAGGCAAGGGCAGTTCTTTGCCCAATAGACCATTTTGTGCCATGAAGACAAACTTCCAAATGGAAATGTCTTAGAAGCCCAACATTCTCTCAGGATCAAATTGGTGCTGCCAGGAGCAATTGTCTCTCACGGAAACAGAATTCTAAGTTATTTAAATGCCATATTCTTTAGGTCTATGAAGTGTTTGAAGATTACCTGTCCATCTGAACTATGTATCTGTAAACATGGATAACCTCACAAACGTAACTATAGAGATGACAAGCATAGGTGACTATAAATCTATAAGGATTATCTACCAAAATATCCTAAGGACTAAGGCTTCATGTAAACAAGGTAAACAGTCTATAAGCAAATGTAAGGTAAAGAACAATGACTTCAAAATTGTGACAATACACAAGATATTTATAACTGAGGTAGGAATATATAGTGCAATTTGCAATATGACAATAATCTTAAATATATATCAATATACCGAATGTCCTAAACAGAAGTAGAACATACATAAAGTATGACAGATATAAATTTACATTTGCATCAATATACAAATATTTCAAATAAGAGTAGAAATATATGTACATTATAACAAATATAGTTCTGTATTTGTATCAATATACAAATTATCTTAAACAGCAATATAAAAATAGTTTACATTTGTATCAACATATAAGAATCCATTACAGTGCAAATTACAGTGCAAATTATCTAAGGCTGTTAATGGCACCCAACGTATTGCCAAGAATTTCTACCTAAAACCTGAGTAAAAAGATTCTAAAATGGAGTTAAAAACAGTTCCTAGTTGTCTCTTTCAAGTTAGCAGCAGCCTGCATGTTTGAGCTACTATGGCGGGTTCCTGCAGTATGGCAGGAATGAGGCCTCTGCAAGTGGCACATTAAGCTGCAGGGTCAATTTAGCCTTTGCTAGTACAAAACAAAAAGAGGTTTCTGGGCTACATGCTGCTTTGATAGAAGCATAGACCCACTATTTCTGAGAGTTGATGGCTCCCAGAGCTGGTGGAAAACATACCACCGCCATGTTGGGAAGCCGAAGTGGGCAAAGCCAGCAGCCACAGCGCTGTTTCAATTTTAGAGTGCTGCAGTTTAAAGCAATAGGTTCAAGGTAATATAAAAAATAAGCCACATAAAGATGGCTATCACACAGGGAATCTGGATTATGTACTCTCTGATATTCATAACTGAAGAAAAATATTTGATTGTAAAAGTTGTTGAGTTATGCCAAAAATGTATATTTTAAAGATACCTTGACTTCAATATTTGGATATAAGGATATGCTGCTTTGGAAAAGAGGCTCTGCTTTTGTTTCCACAGAAACCCAGAGGCTATGGATTTGTTCCAGATTAAGATATATCAGGTTTGACCAGCCAAGACCTCCTGAAAGGTTTCCAAAGGCACCATTGCCTAGATGACCCAACATCCAGAATGGTTTCAGACAACTGACTCAAATGATACAGTCTCATGGTCTACTCCATAATCCTAAAATTTTCTTTGTGCCCCCATAAGATACAGTGCCCCCTCCAGCAGGCAGTAGTAAGAGAAGCCATGCCCAAATTCCCAAATATACCAAGCTGGCTTTAGAGATATGTAAAAGTTAAAACCTTCCTTAAAAAAAAAAAAAAAAAAAAAGAAAGAAAAAGGAAAAGAAAAAGAAAAGGGGAAGTGCTGTGGGAAGGTCTATATGTCAAATGTGTTGCTCTGATTGGTCAATAAATAAAACACTGATTGTCCAGTGGCCAGGCAGGAAGTATAGGTGGGATTAACAGAGAGGAGAACTGAGAAAACAGGAAGGCAGAGGGAGACACTGCCAGCTGCCACCATGACAAGCAGCATGTGAAGATGCCAGTAAGCCACGAGCCACGTGGCAAGGTATAGATTTATAGAAATGGGTTAATTTAAGCTATAAGAACAGTTAGCAAGAAGCCTGCCACAGCCATGCAGTTTGTAAATAATATAAGCGTCTGTGTGTTTATTTTATAAGTGGGCTGTTGGACTGCCAGGGCTCAGCAGGACACAGAGAGAAGCTCTCCAGCTACAAGTAAACTGCATCCCATCTATGCATCTAACTCTCTGTTTCATGTCATCTTCAGCTAATTATCCTTGCGTATTGTTACTATTCTATCCACTAGATTTGTCAGTTGGTGATTTTATACTTTTGCTTGACCACATTAACAGTATTCCCCAGTTTTCTGTGTTTGTGTGCATATCCAGCATAATTAGATTTTCCTCACAGTTATATAGGTTGTAAGTCCTATCTCTCCTTGATGGCACACTTCCTGGAATAATGGTGCCTTTTCTTTTTCTTATAAAGTACTCAGCCTCATAAGATCAGAATTGCCCCCATGAGTCACATAAACTTCATTACACATTAAACTAAAAATCTCTAATGATTGTCTTGTTGAGGAATATGTCATCAACATACAGATTTTCATCAAACACAATTCCACTCATAATAGTTGTTAAATATTTTTTTATGGAATTATGTGAATTGTTGCCACAGTTTTTGTAGCTGGAAGATTCCCTGTGTTCTGGCTGGCCAGGACAAATCTCCTCTACTTGTGTCCCCCAAGTAAACACAGACGCTTATACAAATTAAAACTGGCCATTAGCCCAGGCTTTCCACTGACTAGCTCCTACTTTAAACTCAGCCCATCACTGTTAATCTATATGTTGCCATATGTTCCCTGGCTTTATCTGTGTGCCATTACATGCTGCTCCCTGGACAGGAGGCTGGTGTCTCTCCCCACCTTCTTCCTGCCTCCCAAACAGATCAAGCCAATCAACTGTCTCACCTATTCAGAGGGCCTGATCCAGTTGGGGGCCCCTCAGCCTTTGGTTCATAGTTCATGTGTTTCCATTCATTTGGTTATTTGTCCCTGTGCTTTATCCAACCTTGGTTTCAACAATTCTCACTCATATAGACCCTCCTCTTTCTCACTAATTAGACTCCCAGTGCTCCACCAGGGGCCTAGCCTTGGATGTCTGCATACAGATTCCTCAGTCCTTGGATGGGGTTTATGGCACAACTATTAGGGTGTTTGGCCATCCCATCACCAGAGTAGGTCAGTCCCGGCTGTCTCTTGACCATTGGAAGCAGTCTTTTGTGGGGGTATCTTTGTGGATTTCTGTGGGCCTCTTTAGCTCTTTGTTTCTTCCTTTTCTCATGTGGTCTTCATTTACCATGGTCTCCTATTCCTTGTTCTCCCTCTCTTTTCTTGATCCAGCTAGGATCTCCTGCTCTCTTTCCCTCGACCCTCGCCCTTCATTGCTCCCACTCATGTCCAGGCTGTTCATGAAGATCTCATCCATTTCTCCGTGTCTTTCTTGGGGTCCCGTTTTCCAGGTAGCCTCACTGGTGATGTAAGTAGCAATCCAGTCATCCTTGTTCCACATCTAGCATCTTCCTATGAGTGAGTATATACCATATTTGTCTTTCTGAGTCTGGGTTACCTCACTTAGGATGATTTTTTTCTAGATCCATCCATTTGCCTACAAACCTCATGATGTCATTGTTTTTCTCTGCTGAGTAGTATTCCATTGTGTATATGTGCCACAATTTATTTATCCATTCTTCAGTTGAAGGGCATCTAGGTTGCTTCCAGGTTTTGGCTATTACAAACAATGCTGATATGAACATAGCTGAGCAAGTGCTCTTGTGGTATGATTGAGCATTTCTTGGGTATAAGAAGCATATATTTCTTAGAACCTATTTTATGCCTACCTTTGCAAATATTAACAAACGAACTCTTATTGTTTTAAATTATGGGACTTTCTTCTCTGTAGTAAGGCTTGAGTATACTTTTGGTTTAATGAGAATTCAAATATTGAATAGAGTGTGTGTGTGTGTGTGTGTGTGTGTGTGTGTGTGTGTGTGTGTGTTGCTTACATGTGGATGCACATATATGGATGTGCACATACATATGAAGGCTACACATTGACATTTGTTTTCTCTGGCTCTCCACCTCATCATCTGTTTTTGAGATAAAACTCTGTCATTGAAACCAGCATTCTTCCCTTGACTATAATGTTTTGCCTGTAAGCTCTAGGAGCCTTCTTGATTCTATAACTCCATGTTCCTGGGTTGCAGATGTGTAAAATATGAACAAGGACACCCAACTTGTACTTGGTTACTGGGAATCTGAACTCAAGTCCTTGCGTTTTGAAGAAGGTAGCTGAGTGACTCAACACCCTGGAACAGAGTATTTTGAATTTCATGAAGCCTATCATGTTCTACAACAGACTTTTCATGATTCCTTTCTATGTTTCCTTTCAATCAGATTCAATTTTTAAAGAGCTTTGAAGAAAATATGGAAAATGACAAATAGCACAGCAGCTGCTTGTAAAAGAATAACATTCTTCCCTATCCAGACCTCTAAGGAGCTATAAATGTCACCTCTACCAGACACACCATTTATTAGAGCATAAAACCAAAACAAATTCCCCCAAAGAAGTGTTAGTTTTAAACTGACATATAGTGCAGCCTCCTCTTTTATGCACACACCATTTCTCATTACCCATCCCCAAATTCTCTCCAGAATCACCGCAGCAGCTTTGTATAGTCTCCACTACTTGTTCAAAGTCAAAAACATTGTGTAGCGCTCTGAACTGGAACTGATCTGTTTGAAAGTCATGCTGACATTTATATACTCTTGTCAGTTAAACAGATACTCAGACTTGCATTGTTTCAAATTTGTATTTGTCTTTTATTCTTCATCTCCTTCTGGAAGAAATCTCATTTGTAGTAGAACAAAATTGTGTAAATGTAAAGTATGGCATTATCACTGACAGTTTCAACCTAATGCATAATAGCATAATAACTCGAAGACCCTTAAAGTATCATGACATTTATGTTATGTAACTATAATGCTTATGTTGTAACTAAATGTGCAATTGTTTGTTTCTCTGTATTTCAATATTAATATATTATTGCTAGGAGAAATTCAGTGTTCTCTTTTTCTTCTTATGTGTTCTAGACATAATCAGTATACTGCACCTTGAAAACAAATGTACGAATTTGAAGAAAATTTTTATGTCTTCCTTATGTTTTAGGCTACAGATTAAGAACAAGAAAGAGGGGCTGGAGAGATGGCTCAGAGGTTAAGAGCAACAACTGCTCTTCCAGAGGTCCTGAGTTCAATTCCCAGCACCCACATGGTGGCTCACAACCATCTGTAATGAGATCTGGCATGCTCTCCTGTATACATAATAAATAAATAAATCTTTAAAAAAAGAACAAGAAATAATTTCATCAAGAATTAAGATCATGTTTTATATATTCTTCCTGATTTTCTTCAAATGTCTAAGCATAATTTATTAATATTGATCAAATGATGAAAAGGCTAGAGTATTTGCATCTATAAATTCCAATTATGTAACAGCTAAGCTATAGAAAATTAAAAGATATCAATTTAGCTCATAGTTCCAGGGAGTTATGAACACAGTGTGCCAATGGAAAATTTATGAGTCAAAAAAAAATGTGTGATTTCAAGTTAGTGGGCAAACTGTGCTATCAGGAGCAACAAAAATTAATTTAGAACTGAATGACAATTTTGAACATGTGCATATGTGTGTGTGTGTGTGTGTGTGTGTGTGTGTGTGTGAAATGTATTACTTTTTTATTATTTTGACTTTGAGGAGGGACATGACATTAGAGATTAAAAAAGAAAATTCATAAATTAAAAAGACAGTGGAGTATTAAATGGCACACACCAGTCTATTGATGAACAAATGTAAAATGTACTTCCTTAAATAACGAAGAGTCAATTAAAGACTTCATTTTAAAATGACTAAATGAAGCTATTCTTGAAGTTTGTAAATATACAAATTTTATTAGGATTGTTCTTCGATCAATTCATGTGTACCTATGCTACATACTGATTAATGTCATTCCTACACTCATTGAAAAGTCCCAACCCATTTTAACCCTCTACCTCCCTAATAGTTTCTTTTCTTCATTTTTGTCTTTTCATTTTATTTTGTGAATTGCTATGTTTAACCAAAGTCATGTATATACATGGCTGTAGGTTTGAAGGTATCTATTGGAGACTGGTGGTTTGATCACCTGGTACATAAATAAAGAGAATGCCTGCCTTTCCACAGAATTCATCAGTAACAATAATTGAGCAAAAAATGCATGAGGTATTTATGAATCCCCATTCCCAACTGATTGTTGATGGTGTAATCTTGGGAAGGCCAATTGCAGAGAACAGCTTTTGTGAGATCCTGATTGCATCAGCTGCTTACATGCAGAAGATAACACTTGATAACACTTCTCCCATGTTTCTTGCTCTTGTATTCATCCCACTCAAATTTTACAATGTTTCCTGAGCCTTAAATGATGTGGTATACATATTTTGTTTAGGAATGAGCACTCAAGCATTACATATTCTCACGCTGAGTTGCCATGCCTCTCTCTGTTCACTTTTATTCTTTGCAGAGAAAGTTTATCAAAGTTGAGAATAGCATTCATCTCTGGGTACAATCATATAAATCTAGAAGGTGCTTGGTCCCATGACTATTTACCTAAATGGAAGTTTCAGCCAGCCATGAGTTTTTGACAAAATTTTCATTACCAGGCATGAATTCCTTAGTTTGGAGAAGGATTCATATCCATTCAATGAGTTGTTGGCTCTGCTATAATGGTTATACTACCATTATACCAGTGGGCACCTGTTTCCTGGAATGTTGTGCTATAGTGCATAATGTCCACAACTACATAAGAACACAAACTCCTTTTTCTCCCCCAGAAGCCTGTATAGCATTTCCACCATTATGGATGAAGGAGTTGAGAAGACAGTGAGGGAAAGGTAACCTCAACAAATGGTACATGAAAAAGTCATATGGAAACTTACTACATAGTAAAATAAGAGGGAGAGGAGAAGAGTAGAGGTAAGGGGAGGAAAAGGGAGGGGAGGGATAAAAGGGAAGGGAAGGTAGAGGAAGGAAGAGAAGAGAAGAGAAGAGAAGAGAAGAGAAGAGAAGAGAAGAGAAGAGAAGAGAAGAGAAGAAGAGATAAACATAGGATTCAAATCAATGTTAGTAAAAATAGAAATTATTAATATTTTAACTGATAAAATTCAATAATTCTTACTAGTAAGTATTAGTATCAATTAATGCTATTTGCACTCATATATGTTTTCTTGTAGGTCTTAACATTTCAAATATAATGAGAAACATTTTCTTCTCGATAAAATTAATAATAATTACAGGGAATATGAGTCATAAAAAGTTCCTGTAAATTACTTATCTTTTCCTAGGAATAAGAAGTTATTCTCACTTTCAAACAGACATGCCTTTTCTCAAATGCATGACTTTTACTAGTCTTACTTAATTGTCCTGGCAAACCTTCCAGTGAGATGACATTGAATGGTGTGGAGAGTTGGACATTTTTTCTCTGATTCCTGATACAGAAAGAATACATTTTATCCAGGCAGTGGCGGTACAGGCCTTTGATCTCAGCACTCCGGAGGCAGAGCCAGGCAGATCTCTGTGAATTCGAGGCCAGCCTGGTCTACAGAGAAAGATCCAGGACAGGCACCAAAACTACACGGAGAAACCCTGTCTTGAAAAACAAACAAAAACAAACAAACAGAATAAATGTTTACATGTTAACTTTTCTCCCTTAACTGTGATACATTTTTCTGTTTTTGAAACTATACAAAATAATTATTGCTACAAGCCAAGACTTTTTTATTCTAATATATTACATCCCAATCACAGTTCTCCTGCCCTCCATTCCTCTCAGTCTCTCCCCCAAGCCTATTCCATCCACTCCTCCATTCCCATTAGAAAAGGACAGGCCTCCCAGCAACATCAACCAAACTTTGCGTATCAAGTTGCAATAAGACCAGGAACCTCTGTTCATATTAAGGCTGACCTTAGGGAACCTAGTATGAGAAAAAGGGTCTCAAAAGCATGCAAAAATGTCAAAGTTCCCCACTCCCAATGTTAGGTATCTCACAATGTAGCAGGAATCTTAAATGGTCTTATTTACCTGGGGCCAGTTATTGGGGTGAATGCTGGAAGATCAGAGAAGCAGAACAAACCACAGTCACCTCACCTTGCCAGTTTCTCAGCTGATCCTCTTTCCTCAAACTGGAAGCCTCTGAGTCCTCATCCAGAATGACTCTCAGCTGAACTGCTACTAAAAGCCTAAAAGCTTAACTAGGCCTTGTTCCTGGTCCTCGTGCCTTATATACCTTTCTGCTTTCTGCCATCACTTCCTGAGATTAAAGGCTCACTTCCTCGGATTAAAGGCATGAGTCACCATGCCTGGCTATTTCCAGTGTGGCTTAGAACTCACTGAGATCCAGGCAGATCTCTGCCTCTGGAATGCTAGGATTAAAGGTATGTGTGCCACCATTTTCTGGCCTTGATATTTAGTGGCTGTTCTGTTCTCTGACCCCAGATAAGTTTATTAGGGCACACAATATTTTGGGGAACATAATATTACCACACCACAAGAACACTACCCGACACAACCATAACATACATGCAGAGGGCCTAGGCCAATCCTATGCAGGCTCCCTGGTTGTCTGTGTGAGCTCCTATGAGCCCTGGCTAAGTGATTCTGTGGGTTTTCTTATGGTGCCCTTGAGAGAGTAGTGGTGTTTATAGCTAACACTTTTTAAAATAGGTAGTATTATGTTTCTGCATAAAAGTTTTCTAATTAATTACTTTCACACTAAGCAACTTCACATATGAACTAAAAAATGCCAGAAAATTTACAAAAACATTGAATTGTTAAATCTTAAAGTGATCTTGCTTCCAGTCTATACAAAAAATAAGATCGTATATTCAAAAACAAAGCATGAATTTTATTCTGTATCCCAATTATGTTTAAACATCAAGTTTGTGAGTAGCAGTCATGGAGTTAGTATTAACTGATATGCTCAACTTAGATGTAGATATCTTCCCTCTAAATGTACTTTATTTTGAGGCCTTGTCATACTTTGCTGCACATATGGCCACTGCTACACTTAAAAGATTTCAGTGCGTAAGTTAAGGGTTTCTATAAATGAATCTCTGTCTCTTGGGACTGTAAAAGAAGAACTTTTTTGAAAACACAAGATACTGATCCCATATTGTGTTTTTATTATTTGATTCATGTTCCCTATCTGACACATATTTCAGGCACAGAGGAAAATGTAATACCAGGTGGTTATGAAAAAAATTTGAATAGGAGAAATTTGTCTGGCAGTATATATGCAGACTCCAATTTCAATAGCCAGATGCTCATTTTATAAGGCAATTAAGGCTGAGCACAGATATGAAAATTCCAAACATTCTCCTTCCAGAATTTTGTATTTTTATATTAGAATACAGAACAATTTTGTACTGTAACATCCCTTAGGTTTTAGGATACCAGAAACTTATTTAAGGTTTTGGTTTTTTGCTCATCCAATTTATTTTATATATTCTAAACATCTTGGGGAAACATGATTAAGGTAACAGTAGACTTCTGAAGCAGTTCTGTTGTATATACCTTGTAAGTCAAGAATATGTTCACTTTGTGTTTCTTACTAGACAAAACAAACAAACAAAAGCAAAACAACAAAAAAATTAACACACCCCAAATTAGGGTATGTATAATTTTATGGCACCTATAAAAATGTAACGTGAATACCTTAATGTAGATGAACATTCTTATTAAATAAAAAACACAGAGCCAAATGCAGTGTTAAAAGCCCAAGAGGTCAGAGCAGTAGCTGAGAGCTGAACTTAAAACCGCCTTTTTACCCTTTCTGCCGCTGCTGTCCTTCCCCTCAGCAAGAGACCTACTTCCTGTGTATCTGTCTTTTTATAGACTTTCTGTTCTGCTTTGCCATTGGTTGTAAACCCAACCACATGCCCTTCTCGTCACTGCCTGTCTGTACAGACCTCCAGGTCTTCTATTGTTGATATTGAAATTAAAGGCATGTGTCTCCATGCTGGCTGTGTCCTTGAACACACAGAGATCTGTCTGTCATGTGATCTGGCCTCTGCTATGGCTTGCTATTAGCTCTGACCCCCCAGGGAACTTTATTTATTAACATACAAACAAAATCATATTTCAGTACAAATAAAATATCACCATACCTTAATCAGTAGCTGACACAAATTTAACAAATGAAGTTCCCTGGAAAATACAAAGGGAAAAAGATATATTAGTATTTACTAGAGGCAATACTGAGAGGCAAAGCAAATCTCAATGGAGCTGAAGTGGACAGAGAAGTTTCTGTGTGACTTTCCTACCATGTATGATATGCAGACAAGTAAAATGTTCATAAACTACACTCAATGAGATTCACATTCCCCTCATGCTAATGAGATTCAGTAGTAGTCTACTGACTCTAGGAATGAGAATACATAACATGAACCCAGATTGCAAGTTATGAGTCACAACGCATGAGAAGTGTTAAGTTGTCCTCAGAAGTTGGAGCAGGAAAATGTGGGTGACCTTCAGGTGAAAGGGAGATCTGACATTTTCCAAGTGTTTGCTGTGGAGCAGAATGGAGACAGGAAGATAAATCAACCAGGAGAAAATAGTATCTTGTAAGAATCATATGACAGCAGTATATGAATGGAAGCAGTATAAGTAACGGTGAAAATAATATATTATTTTATTGTCCAAAGGGCAAAATGTTGAAGAACAAAACATTTTCATGGAAGGGATAGTCAGTAGAGATGGACAGGAAAGCTGGAGGAGACCATCTTTGGAAGATAAGTGTCATGGGGAAGCTAACATTTAGATAAATTCCATTTGTATTCATTTACTCTAAATTTATAATATAGAAATACCATTCACCTTTCCAAAGGTGTTTCTTGAAAAAATTAAATGTTTCTATAAAAATATTTAGAATATTTTTTTATTATTATAGCAAAAAAATGTACTCTGAGAGAATACCCATTTTAGTGTTGCCAGAACAAATTTTTAAATAAAAATTTCATCCAAAACTGGCAACCTTACATGCGCACTGATTTCAGTATGAAATCAGGGTGGTGGAGAAGAAACTGTCCTGCTTCTGCTTCTTACTACCTACTAAAGAGAGAATAATTGAACTTCAAGTGATAATTTAAATTATGTGTGATGGTTAATAGTGTCAACCTAACAGAGTCTAAAACCATTGAAGTTATAAGCTTCTGGCATATCTGTAAAAGATTTTACAAATTAGGTTGCGATTGGATGATGTACCCTAAATATGTACAGCACCATTCCTTAGGGTAGGCTCTTAGGTTATATAAAAGAGAAGATTGTCTGAATACTAAGATTTTTTTCTCTCTGTTTCCTGAGGCCATCATGCCTTCCTCAATATAATATACTGCATTCCTACAATTGTAAGCCAAATAAATCTTTACTTCTTAAGTTGTTCTTGTCAAGTATTTTACAACTGTAAATGACAAAAAGTAAGGTTTATAATGTGTCAGATGGACAAGAATTCTCTTCAAATTTCTTGGAACATTTCTCTTCCATAACAAGGGTAACAATGCTACTAGCATGGAAGATGTACAAGTTATTAGGAAACAGCAGGCACAATATAGTACAATGTTGCTTCACATTTATAGCACATTTTCTGTTGACACTGTTTCTTCACTAGGATTTTTTAGAGGTATAATTATAAATAAGAATATTGCTGATAATGGTATAAAATATATATAGTTTTTATATATTTTATTGATATGACATATATCAATAAACTGGTATAACAAATATAATTATTCTGTATGTTACATATACGTATACAAGTCAATGTTTTATATTTCATATAGATGTGTGTGTGTGCATATGAATGTGTGTATGAGTTTACACCTGGTGTTAAAGGATGTCTTATATAAACCTTAAGTAAGAATAAGTTTAATTAGCTCTCGGCTTTCTGGGAGAATTTCTACTGGAGGTTTGTTTTTTTTTGTGTTTCAGAGGTTTCGTCCATGCTTTCTTGGTTCTATTTTTCCTCTTCTTCTGGTGAGGTAGAACATAGACAGAAGGTCAAACATCAGCAAATGGTGGCAAGGAAGTTGTAGGGGAGATAAAGTTGAGAAGGAGGAGGAGGCAGAAATAGATTAAAATAAAATTCATTCCATCCAAACCCAGGATGTCATGAATCTGCTAACTGATTAGTTCACTGATAATGCCAGAAATATTATGATTCATTCAGCTTCAGAGATCCCACCTCAGTACAACTAGATTGAGGACCACACCTTTAGTACTTGACCCTTGGGAGACATTTCATCCCAAACCATAACTAAGTACTTAAGTATGTTTTAATTATTTGTTTATTTCACAACCTTGTCACAATTCTCCTTCCCTTCTCCTCTCAGTTCCTCCTCCACCCTGCAACCCGTGTTCCCACCCCCCAATCCACTCCTCCTCTGTTTCAGTTTAGGGAAGGGAAGGTTTCCCATGAATATAAACAAAACATGGCAAATCAAGTTTCAGTAAGACTAAGGCTGTATGAAGGCTGTACAAGGCAACCCAGTATGAGGAATTGAGTGTGCCAAACCAGTAAAAGACTCGGAGACAGCCCCTCCTTATTCCCACTGTACTTAAATATTTTTAAAATTGTTCATTCTGGTAAAGACTGTATTTTAGAAAATTCATTTTTACTGAAGATTATAATTTTGATGCCTTTGTAAACCTATGATGCAAATATGTTTACAAAAATAATGTAAAAAACATGTAGGTGCAAAGACTTATACAAGTGAAGTCATGGCGACAGCCTGTTAACTGGCACATAAATAGTTCATTACTTATTATCAAGAGAACAAAGGAAACTGGGACTTCATAGGAGGGAAGGATACTAATAACAAGAAAATTAAAAATTGTCTTTGATAGGCAAGGAGGCATGGTGCTGGAGCATTAACAAGGACATTAAATGTTGAGATGACAATCAGTCTGTAGGAAAAGAGAGGAAGAGGAAAAAGAGACAGGCAGAGAGACAGAGACAGAGAAAGAGATAGCCAGGTAGGTAACTAGGAATGGGATGAACTTTTCAAACCTCAAAGCCTACCCACAGGGATGCCTCCTCCAAGAGGACCACATCTCCTAATCTTTCCTAACTAGTTCCACTAAGAACTAAGCATTCAAATCTGTGAGCCTGTGGGTGCCATTCTGATCAAACCTCCACAGTAAGTTAATGGGTTTCCATATAAACTACGAGTAATAGTATAAGAGAAATATAAACAAGATATGGGAAACCAGCTATCTTTGCTTGAAAAGAAAGAAAAAAGAAATAGTATTATAATTGATTTTCAACATCAGAGCTTAAATAAAGCAGATACTCAGTAAAAGTTCAGTTTTATTCAGTATCTATAATACTTAATTATAGTATTAATTATTATAATATATAGTATTAATTATAGTGTTAATTACAATATCTTACTATGGTACTGAGTATCCATGGAGAAACTCAGATATAATAGAAACACTGCCATGGTGAACATTGGGTCAGAAAGTCAGACAACCACCATGCCTACACGACTCCAGTCTTCTCTGACACAGGTCAGTGCATTGTTGTAGCCAGTGTAATCTAGAAAAGAAACATTTTTTAGAAATAAGTGCAGAGTCACAAGGCAAGGGTCCACTACTCAAGATGAAGTATCTCAACAGGGCAGAACGTTCTTGCTTTGCTCACAAAAGAAGAGCAATCACAAAGGAAGACAATGCACTTGGTGTTCAATCTAATAAAGGTGCACATTGTAACTTGCTCACAGGTTCAGGTCTGAGTCTCACAACCTTTTACAATTGGCTAGGAAAATAAGGAAAAGAGCTACTCTAAGCACCTAAATTCCAAGATTGCAGATCTTTGTGAAAATAAACAATGATTTATACTGGTGCTGGGGAGGATGAGATTAAATATTTGCATGAAGGTTTTACAAAGTGGGAAGCCATAGAAAGATTTGCATAAAATCTTACAGTATGAATGAGATGAGATAATTTGAAATCTTTGTCGTAAAAGACATTTTACAGTGTCTGACAGAAAATAATATTTATTATTTCTTGCCCAATAAAATCCATATGAAGTAGATAGATAGTATCAAAAAATACTTGTCCCATCAACACATTTTAGGAAGTAAAATATAGTGTAGTTTACTAATTTTACATGTGATTCCATAGATATTTGATTTCTTTTCTTTTCCAGAAATTTTCTCTCTACACATGATTATGCAATATCTTAAATGGTTTGCTTTTTGTTCTCTCTTCTCTTGTATCTTGTTCTATCAATGACCTCTTCTACTATTTGCCCTGAGCTAGAGAAAGAGAATATTAGAGCATGATACAAGGAAAAGAAAGTAGACTTTAGCAGCTCTAAACCCTGTGTTTGGCTTTCAATCTTGACATTAAACAGCTGTGAGACTTAAGGAAAAAATTAAAATGGACATTCACTCATTCACTGAGAACTAACGTCTTGGAATTCTCTCTCTCTCTCTCTCTCTCTCTCTCTCTCTCTCTCTCTCTCTCTCTCTCTCTCTCTGTATTCAACAATACTCAAAGTGGATGTTATTTTCCCTGAAAAAAAAAATGTGATCACAGGGATGATGTATCAGGGATGATGACACACACTGTAATTCCAGTGCAGAGGAGGCAGAAACAAGAGGATCACTTTGAGTTTGAGACTAGTATGCACTATTCCAGGAGGGCCAGGACTACAGAGAAAAATTCTGTCTCACACAGGCAGACAAACAAATACACAAAAGAAGGAAAGGAACCTTGATCACAGAGATTTAATTGAAAAGTGGAAAACCCACCATGGAAACAAGGCCTCTTATATCCATAGCTCATCTCCATCTGTCACTGTTTGAGTTTAAGCAAGCTGGATCTGAAGTTAGCTCAGGTCTTATGGGGAACACTCAAGATGGTGTATCAAGCTAGGAGATTATAAATAATGTGTGAAATGACTGCCAAGTCAAAGACACTAAAAATGTGAATTTCTTTCCCAATTATTTCTACCACTCTTGAAATATCTAAAAATTAGTATGAAATTCATTGAATCATAAAACATTCAAAGATGATTTAAATACATTTAAGAGAATTCCTTTTTCTGAGAATTTTGTTCTAGGGTGATACTTTTAATATTGTGTTATTGTATGTTTTCCTAGAATGGCAGAAATTATCTTTCCAATTCTGAAAGTGTTACTTTATGTTTTTCTTTAGGATTTCAAACCAAGGAATTTTATTTAACTGTACTATTTATATCATTTGCAAATTTTATACTAAAAAATTACATTTTCCTGTCCCTGGCTTCTCTATGAAAATGATATTTCTTCTTTTCTTACTTATCAAATTATTGAAGTAATTATAATACTTATGTTATAATTATAAAATTATTTGAGAGCTTTCTTTATGTGATTTTATTATTGATTATGCATGCTCGATTGTGAGTTTAAAATGTTACTGAAATAATAGTTCACAAAGACATAGCATTATTTTTAAATTTCTCCTTTGAGCTATTTGACAGTTTGTATAGTTCCTGATAATGGTGGGTATTAGTGAGTATTTCATGTTTATTTCTCGTGATTTTATTCTGTTGATGAGTATGTGTTTTGTTGAAAGCTGCTGTACCCCTTTTATACTAAATTTAATTATTCAGATACTGAAATTTATTTTATTTTATTTTTGGCTATGTCTTCTGTCTCTTTAGAGTAGTTTTTTTATTAGATAAGAAGTGGCAGCTGGTAAGACTTTTCCATGTCTTAGTTACACTTTTAAATCAATGTCAATGTTGTTTATTATCCTAATTAATACCCTGCTTAGATGAAGCCCTGAATTAATAGAAAGCATGGGACAATCCAGTGAATGAATTGCACAATTGTAATTCAGTATGCTATAGCATTATTTGCATCTCACAAAATCTTAAATAAGAATGGATCAGAACGTCTCAGTAATGTTCCTCAAATCATCAGTATATGACTTCCATCATTGAAGTCAATCACTCAAAGCCTTTGGCTGTACACAAAAGGTCAGACTTTGTGTAGAAAGTATTCATATAATGGCACAACCTTCCCTAAGGGCTTTGGACCACTTGTTTGGCTTCTCTTTAAATGACAGGTGTCTTTTGTCCTTAGAACAAGTCCCCATCCACGTTCTTCCCACAGGTGCATTAGTGCCTGCAGACTGTCAGGTGGGTAATGAGAATTCAGCGGCTTGAGAAGACATGTCATTTTCCCAAAGATGATGAAAAGTCACTTCCACCCCTTTCCCAGGGCAGATGTCTTATTTTCCTGCCACTTTTTTCGCAGCACATTAGTCACACATTGCTTGATCTTGTCAGATTCATCAAACAAACCATTTCCATCAATTATGTGACAGTTTATATTATCCAAACTTGTCAGGAGCCCCACGCACTTTTACCATGTTTCCACAGATGTGTCAGAATCTCTTAATCCCTACTGGCACCCAGTGAGAGGTGCAGGACTGGTAAGAAAGACATGGACATGTGCAATAACATTCTCCAACTTTATTCCACAGGGTCAACTCCTCAGTTTTCAGATTTGAATGCTCTGAGCAGCCCACTTAGGAAGCCTCCTTTTCTGTCTATGCACATGAAGCCATGATACCAGATTCAGCAAAACTGATTTTCAGTTTGCCACAGACTCTTTGTACTCACCTACCCTGGCATTTACATGGTTTGATCATTTGTCTATCTTCCATTCTAAATTTCAAACTCAGTGAGAAGCTTTAGCTGTGTGTAGAAAAGAGAAAAATCACTGAGATTGTAAAGGGGTGATATATTTCTAGAGTGTGATACAAAGGGGGCTTTTTTGTACCCTTTGGCAGTCTTTTGGGAGAGCTAATGACATGCTTGCAGATTGTTTAGAACACAGAAAAAGAAAGATAGTCATCTTTATGTGCTGCTCTTTATTCAGGATTTACCTTCAGCAGACTGAATATATTTTTACTGTTCTTTCTTGTATTTGTGTTTCTAATCATTTGCTCTAAACTTCTCTGTGTTTGTGCATGTGAGTGTGTGTGTGTGTGCATGTGAGTGTGTGTGTTTAAATATACTTTATTATGTGAATGAATTTAAAGATTGAAACCAATGGATCATGAGATCTGTGTGAAACAGCATCAACTGAACAAATACAAAGAAATTTGTTAAATGTTCTGAGTGCAGAACACGACTGCAAAGATAGCCACAAATTTCTGATGAGATGTTTAAAAATTCCTAGTGCATGAATTACAAAGGCAATATTTAATAAGCAGAGATTATAAAGCTAGTGATATTTTTTATTATGGATATTGTTTCTATATGGTGAATTTGATGAATGTGGTAAAATATCTAATGTGTTTTATTATTTAATTAAATTATGAATTTTTCAAAATGTAATAAAACTATAAAAATGTTTGTGAGAAAGATGGTATGAGAAAAGCATTACATTATAAAATGCTAGTGAAAGAAATAAGAAAGGATATTTAAAGTTTTATGAATGCCAATGAGTATATATTTAAGTGTCACATTTAAAAATAAAACTCTAGAGGCTGGAAAGACAGCTCAGCAATTAAGAGCAAGTGTTGCTGCAATGGAAGACCCAAGTTCTCTGCACTTTTGTTAGAAGACCCATAACCTGACAGGGCAGGGGAAGAGTACTGATAGCTAGTCAATCTGCATCACAGCTTGAAACACCTTGTAAGAGGAAAGCCCTTTTTGATCTAAGAGGTTCTCTGGGGCAGTTAGAGAGAGAGGGGAGGCCTTGATTTGCACAAGAAACAAAGTTTGTTCATCTAGTTGGTAGGCATTTGGCCTATGAGACATGTAGTCTCAGAAAGGACATTTTATCTTAGTTCAGGGAGAGAGGGGTTCAGGCTTCTAACAGATGGCCCCTTAGCTATCTGTTCCTTGCATGTCTTTTAAGGCTTTGTTTGGGGTTGACTCTTATCTTAGGAAGTAGCTCAAGGAGGATATTTGCAAATGGCAGATACCCAAAACAAATGCTAAAGAGGGGGCCTGGAGCTCAGAGGCAGAAGGTTCTGTTTACATGACTATCCAGGTGCTTTGAAACGGAGATTCATACACACATATACATTTTAGGAGGATTATGAGCACAAGGAACTCATAGCAAGACACAACTGAATATTAAGCTGCATAACACCAATAGTCCTTGCTGATTGGCTTTCCACTCGACTGAGCCTTGGTCTTGTCAAGGTATGGCTTATAATATACAGCTGGACTACTATTTCATATTCCTGCGGCTCGCCACACTTATATACTCCATAATTGCATTATATTTCAACCACAAGCAGTACTGAATACAGACATAATGATTCTGTGGTGAAAGCAGTCAACACCGTTATCACAACATTTTCGAAGGTAAAAAAAACACTAAGTTTAGCAGGAATACAGATGTCCTCTAGGGTTCAGTAACCCCACCAGGTGCCCTTTATAATTTCTTCTCCAACGTCTCAGCCCTTGTGGTCAGGAGGTGTCAGAAATTGAGGCCTGAGAAACAAACTATAAGAGCAATTTTCATTCTTCAAGGGCATAATGTAGCATTTGTGTCTGTAGCAATAATAAACATTGAGCTGTTTCCTAATTGCATTCCTATATGCCTTAATCTTATAATATGGGCCTGTTCCCCTCATAAGTTCCCAAAAGGAAAGGTCTTGATAGCTTACTCTTTTTTCCATTATACCATACCAATCTGATTCCTTCAGTGTATACTCCTATCTATGGCAGAGGGCACCAAGCCAGTCTAATTTCTCTCTCTCTCTCTTTTTTTTATTAAGAAAAGTTTTTCATTTATTTTATACACCAAAGATCTCCCTCTTCCCTCCTCCCATCCCAACCCATCCCCCATTCCATTCCACAAGAAGTCAAAGCCTCTCATGTGGAGGCACATCCAGTAAAGGCAAGTCCAAGCCCTTCCTCTTGCCTCACAGCTGCACAAGGTATCCCATCACAGGTAGTGGGCTCCACAAAGCCAGCTCATGCACCATAGATGGATTCTGATCCCACTGCCAGGGGGCCTCCCAAGCAGATCAAGCTACACAACTGTCTCACCATGCAAAGGGCCTAGTCCAGTCCCATGTAGGCTCCACAGCCACTGATCTAATTTTCATGAATTCCCTCTAGTTTGGTTTGGTCACCCCTGCATGTTTCCCCATCATGATCCTGATGCACATACTCATAGAATCCATCTTCTCTCTCTTTGATTGGACTCCTGGAGCTCTCTCTAGTGATTGGCTGTGGATCTCTGCATCTGCTTCCATCTGCTATCATTGGAGAAAAGTTCTGTGATGACAGTTAGGGTATTTACCAGTGTAATCTCTGTGGAAAGACAGTTCAGTTCAGGCACCCTGTCCACTATTGCTAGTAGCCTAGGCTGGGGTCATCCTTGGGGATTCCTGACAACTTCCCTAGCACCAGGTTTTTCTCTATTTTCATGATGTCTCTATCAGAAGGAAGAACATGGTATGTACCCACTCATAAGTGGATACTAGATATAAAGCAAAGGGTAATCAGGCAACAACTCACAACTCCAGAGAAGCTAACAGGGAACACACAAAAAGGGACTCATGGACCACCCTGGGAAGGGGAAATAGATGAGATCTCCATGAGTAAACTGGGGATGAGGGGTGGATAATGGAGGGTAGGGCATAAGGGATGAGAGCATAAGGGAATGGGGTGATTGAACTGGAACAGGAAGGGAGAGAGAATGCAATGAAAGAGATGCCAGTCTAATTTCTTAACATAATCTTCTCTCAATGGACTAGACAAGATCTTGACTTTCATCCGGTAAACCAGAAATCCCAGGCAGTATTCTATACTTATTAATTGAACTGTTGCCTTTTGATAGCCATAGACTCTGGATCTGGACCCAATTGTGTTTCTCATCTCTGGGGTCAGGTGTGCCCAGTTAGTAAATCTTAAACTTTTCTATTCATGGTGTAATGCGCGGGGGGTCGGGGGGGGGGGGCTATTGGGATCTTGTGTAGGAGTAGGCAGAATTAGCATGCTAAATGGTTCCATGGTGGCAGGGTTTTTTTTCCAAACAATTATTTTGTTCATACATTTTCATCCTCTACCAAACACTGCAAAATATTTGCCAAAGTAAAAGGTATAAGAAAACTCCCAAAACAAAATAGAATCATTAAAATGAAAGTAAAAATATGCTGGAGAATTATGATCAACAATGTTGAAATGCTGGAACTTTGTCAAGCAGTAGTGGCTGCCCTGTAGTCCATGCTAGTGGAGGATGGACCATCCTTTGGTTATATGCCCATTTGTACTATAGCTGGGTCTTAAAAGAGATTCCCAACATTTTGAGGAACTGCCATATTGATTTTCTTAATGGCTTTACAAGTTTGCAGTCCCATCAGCAATTAAAGAGTGATCCCCTTGCCGCTCCTACTAATCAGCATGAACTGTCACTTGTGTTATTGATCTTAGCCAATCTGACCAGTTTAAGATGGAATCTCAAGGTATTTTTGATTTGCATTTCCCTCTTGGCTAAAAATATCCAACAATCCTTTAAGTGTTTCTCAACCATTACGGCAAATTCCCTGTTTACATATGTGCTGATTTCTAATTTGATTATTTTTTGATATCTACTTTCTTTAGTTCTTTATATATTTTGGATATTAGACCTCTATCACTTGTGGAGTGGGTCAAAATCTTTTTCCATTCCGTAAGCTGCCACTTTGTCCAATTAACAGTGTCCTTTGCCTTACAGAAGATTTTAGTTTCATGAAGTCCCATTTATTGATTGTTGACTTTAGTGTCTGTGCTTATCAGGGCTCTGTTCAGGAAGTCTTCTACTGTGTTAATGCATTTGAGGTATTCCCCGTTTTTCTCTTCTATCAGGGTCATTGTATCTGATTTTAGGTGGAGGTCTTTGATCCACTCGCATTTGAGATTTGCACAGGGTGTTAAGTATGGATACTATATGTGGAAATCCAGTTTGAAGAGCATCATTTGTTGATATAGTCCCTTTTTTTTTTTCTAGTGTGTATTTCTGGCTTCTTTATAAAAAATCAGGTCTCCATTTGTGTTCAGATTTATGTATGGGCCTTTAATTTGATTCCACTGATTACATGTCTGTTTTTATATGAAAATATAATGTTTTTATGACAATACCTTTGTAGTACAATTTTAAATTAGGGATGATGATACCTTCAGCAGTTTTTTATTATTTAGGATTGTTTTATCTATTCTGACTTGGATTTTTTGTTGTCGTTGCTGTTTTGTTATCTTATATAAAGTTGAGAATTGTCCTTTCAATGTCTGTAAAGTATTGTGTTGGGATTTTCAGGAGGATTTCATTGAATCTTTAGATTGCATTTGGAGATGTGGCCTTATTTATTATGGAAAAGCTGTCCATTTCCTGATATCTTCTTTAGATTCTATCTTCATAAACTTGATAATTTCTTTCATACAAGTCTTTCATTTGCCTAGTTAGAGTTATCCATAGATACTTATATTATTTGATGGTATTGTAAGGTGATGTTTCCTAATTTCTTCCTCGGTCTGTTTGTCATTTGCATATAGGAGGGCCACTGTTTATTTTATTTTTTTTTTCAATCTTGTATCCAACCACTTTGCTGAAAGTGTTTATCAGCTGTAGGAGTTCCTCAGTGGAATTTTTTAGAGTCACTTATGTATATTATCACATCATCTGAAAATAACAATACTTTTACTTCTTCCTTTCCAATTTGTATCAGCTTGATTCCCCTCAGTGTTCTCATTGTTCTATCTTAGACTTCATGTACTATATTGAATAGATATGGAGAAAGTTGACAGTCTTTTCTTGTTCCAGATTTTAGTAGAATTGCTTTGGATTTCTCTCCATTTAATTTGATATTGGCTATAGACTTACTATAAGTTGTCTTTATTATGTTGACATATTTCCATTATATTTCCAATCTTTTTTTTTACCATGACAATGTGTTGGATTTTATCAAAGGCATTTATTTATCTAATAAGATCATGTAGCTGTTTCCTTTCAGTTTGCTTACATGGTGGATTATATGTATTGTTTTTTGTATACTAAACCATTCATGCAACTCTGGGATTAAGCCTACTTGGTCATGGTGAATGGTTTTTTTCATGAGTTCTTGGATTCTATTATAAGATTTTATTGCGAGTTTTTTGTTTGTTTGTTTGTTTTGGGGTGTGTGTGTATGTGCATGTGTCTATGTTCATAAGGGAAATTGGTCAATAATTCTCTTTCTTTGTTGAGTTTTTATGTGGTTAGGGTATCAGGGTAACTGTAGCCTCATAAAATGTAATGGACCATACTCCTTCTAGTTCTATTATGTGGAATATTTAGAGAGTATTGACATTAACTCTACTTTGAAAGTCTTATAGAATTCTATGTTAAAACAATCTTGCTCCGAGCTTTTATTTGTTTAAGAGACTTTTAATGACTGATTTTACTTAAATAGGGCTTAAAGGTCTATTTGTATATCTGATTTTGATTTAACTTTAGTAAGTGGTGTCAACTGAGAAAATTATCCATTTCTTTTAGATTTTTCAGTTTGGTTGAGTAAAGGTTTTTAAAGTACATCAGTATGATTCTCTGAATTTCCTTGGAGTCTGTCATTATGTTGTCCTTTTCATTTTAGGCTTTGTTAATTTTGATATAATCTCTCTGTCTTTTAGTTGGTTTGAATAAACTATCTCGTTGATTTTCTCAAAGAACCAACTCTTTGTTTCCTTGATTCTTTGTATTGTTTTCTTTGTTCCTAGTTTATTGATTTCTATACACATTGGATTATTTCTTGCTGTCACTCAGTTTTGGAGTGCTTACTTTGTTTTGTTCTAGAGTGTTCTGCTGTTCCATTAAGTTCTGCTGGTATAGGATCACTCCATTTATTTTTTATGTGGGCACTTATTGATAAGAACTTTCCTCTTAGCACCACTTTCATTGTGTCCCTTCAGTTTGTGTATGCCTTGTCTTCATTTCCCATGAATATTAGAATGTATTTAATTTTTTCTTTTATTTCTGTCTTGACTCATTTTTCATTCAGTAGAAAGTTGCTCAGTTTCTATGAGTTTGTAAGCTTTTTGTTGTTTCTGTTGCTGTTGAAATCCAGCTTTAATCCACAGGGGGTCTGATAGGATGGAGGGGTTATTTCAATTTTCTTGTATCTATAGAGACTTGCTTTGCGTCTGAGTATGTACTCAATTTTTTGACAGTTTCATGAGTTGAAGAGAACAAGGTATATTCATTGTGTTTGTACAATGTTCTGTAAATATCAGATAGGTCCATTTGGTTTATAACATCTGTATTTCTCTGTTTAGTTTTTGTCTGGATGACTTGTTCATTAGTAAAGAGGGGTATTGATACCTTTCACTATCAGTATGTGAGGGTCAATATGTGATTTAAGGTGTAGTTGTGTTTCTTTTACAAACTTAGGTGCCTTAGTATTTTGACCATAAATGTTAAGAATTGTGAGGTCATCCTGGTGGATTTTCCCATGTTTGAGCATGGAGTGTCTTCCTTGTCTCTTTTGATTAGTTTTAGTTTGATATCTATTTTGCTAAATATTAAAATGGCTATACTATCTTGCTTCTTAGGTCCATTTGCATGGAATATCTTTTTCCAGCACTTTACTCTGAGGATATGACTGTCCCTGATTTTGAAATGTTTCTTGTATGGCGTAGAAGGATAGACCTTGTCACATTTATTCTGTTAGTCTGTGTCTTTTCATTGAGGAATTATTGCCATTGATATTGAGAGGTACCAATGACCAATCATTGTCAGTCCCTGGTCTGGTTAGTTTTTTGTTGTTGGTGGTGATGGTGGCGTTGTGTATATGTGCTTCCCTTTTTTATTTTGCTGGTGTAAGATTATTTATTTCCTGTGTTTCATAGGTTTACTTCCTTAGGGTGAAGGTTTTTTTTTTTTTTTTTTTTTTTTTTTTTTTTTTTTTTTTTTCTAGCACCTTCTGTCTAGCTGGATAGACGTTGTTTAACTTTGACTTTAGAATGAAATATCTGATTTCCTCCCCTTACAATCATTGAAAGTTTTGCTGTGTACAGTAGTCTGTGCTGCCATCTGTGGTCTTTTAGAGTATGATGCACATCTCTCCAGGTCCTTCTGGCTTTTAGAGTCTCCACTGAGAAATCAGGTTTAATTCTAATAAGTCGGGCTTTATATGCTACTTGGTCTTTTTCCCTTGCAAACTTTAATATTCTCTTTCCTTCCTGTACGTTTTTTGTTTTGATTATTGTGTTATAACTGGACTTATTTTTCTGGTCCAACCTATTTAGTGTTAGTCTTTATAGACATCTCTATTATTAGGTCAAGAAAATTATATTTGACTTTGTTGAAAACATTTTATGAGCCTTTTAATTGATTTTCTTCCCCTTCCTCTATACATATTATTCTTAGCTTTGGTCTTTCCATGGTGTCCCAGATTTCCTGGATGTTTGGTTTGAGGAGATTTTCAAATTTAACATTTTTTTAGTCAATATATCCACTTATTCTATTATATCTTTAATGAATGAGATTCTCTCTTCCATCTCTTGTATTCTGTTGGTGAAAGTTGCTTCTGTAGCTTCTGTTTCAATTTCTAAATTTTTACTTTCCAGAAATTCTTCAATTTGCTTTTTTTTTTATTTATTCTTATTTCCCTTTCCAGGTCATGAATAATCTTATTTACTTTCAATATTTGTTTTTTTTTTTCCTGGATTTCTTTAAACAAAATATAATTAATTATTATCCTTGGATGGCAATACAGTTATGTAATTCATATAAACATATAATTTTATTATGATGTGTACTTTTTCAAATAAACCATGTATTCAAATGTGCACTTTCACAACTTTTAATAATTACAATGAAATTATTATTGTGAAACCTAGAGTATATTCATAACTTACAAGTAGATACACAAGTTCCAGTTCTCATATTGATATGCTAAAGATAGTTGTATGCGTATTTTTCACTCACTTATCTTTTTGTGCATCTTTATCAACTATAACTTTTCCAGTATCAACTTTTAAAACGTCTATGATCATCAATATTTTGCTCTTTTCTATGACTTTATAACATTAACAATCATGACATATTTAAAGATATTCACTGCATAAGTAATCTTAAGTATTATGTCCTTTGTCCTTTATTTCTTATCTATGAGTAGATATATGTGTGCATACATATATATATATATATATATATATATATATATATATATGGGTTTTATATATGTGCATATATGTGTATATGTTTCCATAGATACATATGTCACACACACACATACACATACACATATATACATATATTTGGGTTATCATACATGATTTTGTGTACATACATATATATATTAATATGGGTGCTTTATGTACCATTAGGAGTAAATTAATAGAGGATAATTGTCCAAAATTTAAAGCATGTCAAATTATTTTCAAATTTACTTCTATCAATAGCAAGCTGGAAAGAAAACCCTATGTTCAGTGATATATTCAATTTGTAATTCAAGTACAAACTTTCTATTAATTTTTCATAAGTTCAGTAATGATTTTTTCTATAAATGTCATTATTTAAATCATTACCATTCATTTATAGGTATATGTATTGGTGAAATTATTATTGCCATTCCACATAGCTAAAAGGATATTTATTTAATGGCGTAACTCACAAATTAAGGGATAGGTAGGTCGTGGGTCTGGGGAAGGTGTATCGCAATCCAGTGGTGTTCTCTGGAGCTCTGCTCGGTCCATCTCCACCGTTCAGCGTCCTGGCACAGAGAGAGCGCTCGCCCATCCAGCTCTCAGGTCTCCAGGCGCCTCCCCTGGCCCCGCCTCGTAGGCATGACAGTTTCCAGAGTCTCAGTGGGGGTTGGAACTTGCAGATCCAAGCTGGAATGGCTACCCACTACATATATGTACCTATATCTTTCTTGAATTCTTCACATATGAAAGTCATGGGCATGAACTTTACTCTTCAGTGTATACCTTACCTTCCTATTTTCTTTAATTGTGTTTGATGAATGCTTTTAAAATGTATTTTTTAAAGTATAGTGACATCTTTATTTTTGAATTATTCCTTAAATCATGACTAATTTCAACCACTAAATTATAACTCAGTTGTTAAAATAGCTTTTACACATTTTCATTATTAATTTGTGTCAAGGTCATTAAATCAATTCGATATGGAAAAGTATTTCCGATTAGTTAATGTTGTTAAGAGAGTCTCAAGTAAAAAAAAAAAAAATGAAATAAACTAAGATAAAAACTTTTGATCCCTACTTTATAAGTTAAAATTAATTTGGCATGCACTATAGTACTAAATCAAAAGCCAAAACATATGGCTTCAAGAAGTAAATGATACATTATTGCTATAATTTTGGGATTAGCAAAGAATATTAAAATGAATATACAAGGCAACTAAAGCATATTGTAAAGCTAGAGTAATAAAAATAAAATTATAGCAGTTAAATCATAATGAAACTAACTAGAAAAGGTAAAGAAGTGTCAAGAGTAGTATATTTCATTTACCATTCTAATAACAATGTAGAAAAAATAAACAGCTGGGAAGAGGCCAGAGCACTAGACTGAGTGAGAGTGCAGCATGGTTGAGAAAGGGCAATCTTGGTCATCTGGAGTTCTGCCCATTGAACAGAGCAGTCAGGTCCATTTGTAAATCTGCATACCTGGGGCTGAGTTTGAGTGGGTGTGCCTTCCCAAAGGGAATGTAGTCCATTAGATTAAATGAAAGAACAGAAAATAGCACCACTCATTGGAGGAACTTCTGCAAACCCACAACCCAATAAAACTAGCAAGTCAAGAGGTTTTTTGTGTGTGTGCGTGTGTGCTGTGTGTGCTGTGTGTGTGTGTGTGTGTGTGTGTGTGTGTGTGTGTGTGTTTCCTCAAAGGTAATTCTGCTAATTCTAAAGTCAGCCTAGTTGTACTCACACAGATACAGGCATGTGCACTACTGTCTATCTTTCTTTCCTTGAGAGTTAGTAAGAGCTAGTTATGTCATCCCAAACAGGACTATATCTCAGAAGACAGAAGGCTCCTGGATCAAAAAATACTGTTAACATAAGCAAAGTAGCCATCAAATATTTGCTTTAAAAAGAGGTAGGTATACCTTGAAGGCATACTAGAGACATAACAGATCAAAACAGCAGCAAGAAAGGCTCATGGTTTTGGTGAATCGTGTTGCCAGAGGTCCCACTAAGTAGAATTTCCTTTCATTAAAGCATCATGTGCAATATGACCCTTAGGTTACCTAACTCTAAAGTTGAAAAGAAAGCAAAGTTTACTGAGTAAAATTAAATACAAACTCTTACACAGGATTCACCTTTGCAGGTTAGACATTAAGAGAAGAAATAGAATGCCCAAGCAAGGTACATTTTCTAACATTCAAAATGCCCTATAGATTATTACTATGTATTACCTTTTGAGTAGTGTCACAGTGTGACAAGAAATTGACATTTTGTTTTAGTAGCAGGGAAGCTCAGAATTTTTAATCCACTCACATGGTCCTTCAAATTTTTCATGATGGATGACTTTGGAAATTTGTCAAGGTTTGTCAGCCACTTTTTCTGACAGAGGTATGCTGGCTATGTAGTCATTCTTTGAAAATGTGACAGCTGATACATAAACCAATAGGACAGTATCTATATAGATAAGCAAAACCAGATCCCAGAATGTAGAGCTAGCCTGTGGTCAGACTTTAGGTGGCAAATAACTTTGCTATCTTGGTAGAAATGTGGATCATAGCCCTTGCATTTGAATACAAAGTAGTCTTTGTTCTTTGGTGCCTTGGGAACAGAAAAGGGAATAAAGAGATATCAAACTTTGTGACTTAGCTCACTGTGAAAGCACACACCTTTAATCGCAGCACTGAGGATGCAGAGTCAGGCAGATCTTTCTGAGTTTGAGGCCAGTCTGGTCTACACAGTGAGTTTCAGGACAACCATGGTTACATAGGGAGATTCTGTCTGTAGGAAAATAAAAGTCTAAAATAAGTACCAAGTACCCTCTATGCATCTCTGTGCATTCAACAGAGTGATTTACAACAGTGGTATCTTTATAGTGATAGCAACTTCAATACCTTTGATTATGATAAGAAGAACTGGGTGAATCAGCAAGTACTGTTAGATTCCATTATTACAGTCTTTCACACAAGGTTTCTGTATTCAGATGTGGTTTTTACTGTTTGTAATAAAGGTAAGTCTTTATGCATAGTTGTGATCCTTTCTATTGTAGAGTACTATTTGATTTCCATGCCCCTCTTACATAGAAACAAGTTGAGGCTGACATATTTCCCACTTCCTTGCATAACACAGTTTATATCAACAAAAACCTGAGGGACATAGGCATTTGGGTACAATTATGCAATGCATCAATACAAACAGGATATGAAAACTGCTACCAAAAATGTGACATTTGCCAACTTACTAGTATAATGAGTAATTAACATTATAAACCCAATGAAGGGTACTATATACTTGTACATTATAGTTTCATTGGGCTCAGCTTTTCAGTTACAGAAAAAAAAAGTCTTTGAGAGCACCAAAGGGTCTTTGGTATCCCGGGAACATTTGCAAAGAACAAATTAGTACTACCATCACTACCTCTAATCAGAAGAAAAAAAAACTATAATTTCCTAAGTAAACCTAAGGTTGGCATGGTAGGATGTAAGAGATTCTCCTAGATATCTAGCATATACCTCTAATCCCATGTCTTCCAAGCAATTGGCCAGAAATTTAACAGTTAACTAAGTGTGTGCTTAGAGAAGATGGAAATAGCTCTGTTTTTACTGTTGGTATAATGTGTATTTTTCTATATTTAAGTCTAAAATGGAGTGGGGTGTAGCAGGAATCTTAAAAGTTCTAATTAATAAAATCAAACCCAAGGCCAGTTATTGGGGTCAATGCTGGTAGATCAGAGAGACAGAACAAGCCACAGCTAACCTCACCTGGCCAGATCCTCAGCTGGTCTTGTTTCCTCAGACTGGAAGCTTCTGTGTCCTCATCCAGAATGAATCTCAGCTGAACTGTGCTGCTCGAAAGTCTGAAGCTTAACCAGCCACATGCTTAACCAGCCAAATGCCTAACCAGCCAAATGCTTAACTAGCCAAATGATTCTAGTTTCTGGTCCTCACACCTTATATATCTTTCTGCTTTCTACCACCACTCTCTGGGATTAAAGGCTGGCTTTCTGGGATTAAAAGCATGTGTCACCATGCTTGGCTTTTTCCAATGTGGCCTTGAACTCACAGAGATCCAGAGGGATTTCTATCTCTGGAATGCTAGGATTAAAGGTGTGTGCTATCACTGCCTAACTAGTGGCTTTTCTGTTCTCTGACCCCAGATAAGTTTATTAAGGTACACGATATTTTGGGGAACACAATATCACCACAGTGGGGAATCACAGATGTGCCAGTCCAATATTAAAAATGGTTCTAAAATACATGGTGACTAAGCATGAAGACCACATCCATTTATAAAGGGAGTCACCAGTCTAGAGTCAGGAGCAATCCTGACACCATCTAAGATGGTTGTCTTCGCTTTGCTTTTTTGTTCTGTATTAATATTATGTAAGGCTTTAAAAAACAGCCATGTTGTATAGGATAATGATAGACACCACTGTAGTACTTTATAAATAATAATCAATTCATATTTCTCATTAGTATTGCTATAATTTTCTTTTTATAGATGATGAATTTGAGGCACAAAGTAATTAATAACTCATGGTCACACAGGGTAATAGAGACTTAAAACCATGAATGCTAATCATTGCACAACTACTTTCTTGTTTTTTCAGTTTGTGAAATTGAAGCACATTTAAAGGAATTAAGTGAAGTAATCAACATTACATCAGTCATTAACTACTGCCTCATGTTGTTGACTGGAAAGGTAGTTACACTGCTTTAAACATGGTCAATTGTGCAACTGAAGCAAATTACTTGAATTACCTAGAAATATGCTGCCCAATAAAGTAGGAGCCACTGTTCTCACAAGCTTTAGTCATTTGGATGACTTTGCAGTGTGATAGCCCTGTCTGATTAGTGGTTCCTCTTGTGGACAACACAGTTTCTTCACAGCTCCAGTGCTTTCTTGGATAGGATCACTAAGTGAGAAATGTCTGATTCAAAGTTTGTTGTTAAGGAAAATCCTGAGCAATACTTAGGTGTCTGCTAAAATTGCAGATATAAGTTCTAGTGGGTAACAACCTGTACTTTAATGAAATTCACAAGTTATAAAATACAGTATTCAATGTTCCTAATTTCATGTCAGGTTGGTACAGTATTTGATAGAAATGAGTGTGAGTTTGCATTTTATTTTCACAGTGTTCATATCCAAGCTCTACTGATACTCTTAACAAATAGATTTCTATGTTCCAGTGTATGTAATAATTAGGAAAACCTAATGATAACTTCATCTATACCAATTTTAATGAGATCACAATTTGGTGACATGACAAATGTATAGTTCATCTCTATGCTGTCATTCTGTCTATTAATAACTCTCTCTTCCTTAGTTTTTAGGACATAACTCTCCCCTTCTGTGAGGTGTAATGTTCAGAACACTGGACTCTAACTAAGTATTGACATTTACAGCTGAGAAAGCACAGAAAATCTTGTGGAGTGTCAACATAATTATTAGAACTTGATATCAGACATAAGAATCCAATTTGACAATCACTCTACAGTGCTCGTACTACAGACCAGTGTAGTAATATTTATCTTGTAAAAATCTAGGACTAGAAGTCCCTATCAATTTTAAATAGCATCATATTCATATTATCAGTGAAATCAACCAAGAAAAAAATAACTCCAAATACTTATTTACTTGGCATTATAATAAATTATTATTTTCCTTATGTCTATAGGAACCATTTTACTATGTAGTGTGTTCAAAATAAACAGACTCTAAAGGTTTAAAAATAATCAATCACAACTTTAATCCCAACACTCAGGAGGGAGAGGCAGGAAGTTCTGTCTTAGCTCTAAGACAGCCAGGGTTTGGTTCACATAATGAGACTTTGTATCACCCCTCCACCCCTTAAAAAAGAAAAAGAAGATTTAAAAAGTCATTGTACATTGTGAAAAGTATTTTATAAATAGAAGTTCTGCTGTGTCTTGTAAAGAATTCTCAGCACTATTTCGCCCATGACATGGTTTCCAGTTGAATCTTCACATTTACTGAGACACTGTGAGTGATGCTATGTCAAGTTAGGATAGAGTGATTGACATGAAGTTACCAAAAGGAAAATTTCTTGATGAAAAACAGCATTTTTTCCCAATGCCTTAGGATCCTGAGACAATAAGTATTTATATCAACTTATAAGAAAATGTGATCACTTAAGTCAGTGTTTCTTCTGTGTGTAGCTTCAGAAATTATCTGTATTAGAGTCATTAATTTTATGCATAAATTACCATATATAATTATCTTATTTCCTTATCCAGTGATGTTGCATTAATATGGACTACTTGCAGAATGCAATTTATTTTGGAATTAATGATTTTTATTGTATAAGGAAGATAGAATTTTAGTTGTTCATATACTAATCCATTCCTAATCTACTCTTTCATGAGTACTTACTCCATCTGTAGTTTCATTAAATCATCTAAAGAACTCTGTGAAGTTGGTTGTCCTAGCAATAATGTACAAATATGTTCCAGATATTCAAAGAAACAACAAAGATGAGAGCTAGCATTTCATCACCATTCTTTGAAGTTCAATATCCTTTTCATCTGTGTTCCTTTGTTGGGCTCCAATGTTTTTCTTCATGCAGTGAGAAGGAAATTTTTCAGAAACTCCCACCTTTCAATAAGGGTCTCAGAATTTCTACAAACATGTTAAAATCCACAGCTTTCTGTCTGTACCTCTATCCTTGTCTAAAACTCTAAAGCCAATTCAGAATTTGATTATAGGTATCGTTATATCCAACAACATTTTGTACATCACGGCAAAGCATTATTTATTTTAAAATGATTAATAAGTGGCACTGGTTGAATTTTCTCTTAGTAGTTATGAGGTAATCAAGCCAATCCATGATCAAAATATTTAGTGAGGGAGAGCATGATGAATAATTTGTATTTTATCTCAAAGTTATCATGCAGATAGATATGAAGTATAATCCAGTTTTGTAAATAATTTACACTTACTTCAATAAAAACGTTCAATAGTGTCCTTGATTTCAAACAACTAAGGTGAAAGGTGTAAGCACTAGAAGACCCTTAGAGAGTAGCCATGCACTCCTGAGGTCATAGGAGTTTTCCTGCAATGCAAGAAATAATTTCTATCAGTGTCATCCTAGCAAGCAACTTTGCTTCTGTCTTACTTTTATCAACTGGAGTCCTGTTCACTATGAAAGTTACTTCCAATAAAACAGCTGTGGGTATCAGCCAAACAGAGTTGGATTATGTGGAGAAAGATAGAACCAAGCTATTCTTAATCCTGCTGGCTTCACTGCCCCTGACTTTTAGAGAAGGAATAGCCTATGTTAATACATGTGTTTGGCGTAAATGTCATACAAATATCACATCCCTAAGCATTCTAATAATCATTTCAAGGAAAGACAGGGAGATAGAAAGAGGCAGAGAGGATGATAATTTATTTATTGAATCTGACAGGTTAGTCTATTAACAGATAAATATTGACAGATGTCTCAGGGAGATAATGAGAAAAGGTGTTTTGTAATGTTGTTGCAATTTCATGTTAACTTATGAAGGCACTTTGTAATTCAGCTTTAAGTGCTCTTCAGAGCTAACAGTGAAAATCAGGTGGTTTTCTTTAAAGCCACACAATTACTTTAAGTATTTCAGCTAGAAAAGAAATAAAGAAGATAAGTTTTAAATCCTATCTCTAACACAAACTATTAGATATTCAAAGCAACTTGAGGTAAATATGTCACAAAATTCAATCCAAGGCAAGAAGGCAAGTTTTCTTTTTAAAAATAACTTTTTCTTTATTAAGAATTTTTTATTCATTTTACATATCAACCAAGAAATTTTTATTCGCTTTACATATCAACCACAGATCCCTCTCCCTTCCTTCCTCCTGCTCGCACCCTTAGCCTTCTTCCCCCAACCTACCCCTCATTCCCTTCTGCAACAAGGTAAGGCCTCCCATGGGGAGTCAGCAAGGCCTTTTACAGTCAGTTGAAGCAGGTCTAAGCCCCTCCCCCTGTATCAAGGCTGTGTAAGATGTGCTATCATAGGTAATGGACTCTAAGAAGCCAGCTCATGCACCAGGCATATGCTGTGGATATCATTCTATATAAATAAAACACTGATGGCCAGTGACCAGGCAGGAAGTAGGTGGGACAAGGAGAGAGGAGAATTCTGGGAAGCAGAAGGCTGAGGGGAGAGACACTGCAGCCACCGCCAGGAGAAGCAGCTTGTGAAGACGCCGGTAAACCACCAGCCACGTGGCAAGGTATAGATTTATAAAAATGGGTTAATTTAAGATAAAAGAACAGTTAGCAAGAAGCCTGCCACGGCCATACAGTTTATAAGTGATATAAGCGTCTGAGTGATTATTTCATACGTGGATTGTGGGACTGCGGGGCTTGGGGAACCTGGAGAGAAACCCTCCAGCAACAGGCATAGGTCATGATCTTATTGCCAGGGGGCCCCTTAATCAGACCAAGCTACACAAATGTCTTTCTTGCTTATGCAGATGGCCTAGTCCAGTCCCATGGAGGCTCCACAGCTGTTGGTCTAAAGCTCATGAATTCCCACTAGCTTGGTTCAGTTATCTCTGTAGATTTCCCCATCATGATCTTGATGTCCCTTTCTCATAGAATTTATCTTCCCTCTCTTGACTGGACTCCTGGAGCTCAGCCTGATGCTTGGCTGTGGACCTCTGCATCTGCTTCCATGTAAAACAAATGATAACCAGACTACAACCCACTGCTCAAAAACACCTAACTAACAAGAAAGACCCTAAGAGGGATCCATGGATCACTCTGGGAAGGGGAAATAGATGAGATCTCCTGAGTAAACCAGGGGTAAAGGGGGACAATACAGGGTAGAGAATGGGGGATGAGAACATAAGGGAACAGGATGGAGCAGTAATGAGAGGGAGAACAATGAAAGAGGTATCTTGATAGAGGAAGACATCACAGGATAGGGAGAAACCTGTTACTAGGGAAGTTGCCAAGAATCCACAAGGATGACCCCAGCTTAGACTACTAGCAATAGTGGAGAGGGTGCCTGAGCTGGCTTACCCCTGTTATCAGATTGGTGAATACCCTAACTGTTATCATAGAGTCTTCAAGGCATGTTTTCAATTACTTTGAAAATAATACACTTTCACTCAGAATAAGTGAAATAAATAACTGTATGTTAAACAACTTTGATTCTATCATTGCTAATCTAGGTCACACAAAATAAATCTTTTATTGTATTGTTATTATATGTACAACTGAACTTTTTTTTAGGTTGAATATATGTTTTTCTTAATGAAAAAATACTGATCACTATTCAAATTTTAGTATCCTATGCCTGTCTGTTATGATCAATCAAGTATGCACTAATGTTTGATATATTTTTTAGTATCTTTACTAAAAAGCCATGATTCCATAAGCAGATTTCATAATAATAGTAAAAAAACATTACTTCCAAATGGAGGTTTATTTTTGAGGTCCCATTTACACATACATTCTAAATAGTAGCTCATATCCACATATGTGAGAAATTCATATGCTGACTTTTTCTAAGGCTTGTTAATGTGCACTTGATCCTCAAGATTCTTTAACTGAGGAGGACCTGTGTTTATTTGTGTGCTGAGACCGAGGAGAGGAAGATGCTAAAGCAGTTTCTGCAAGCACCTGGCACTAGCTGCTAATGGGCTGTGTAATTGTTCCCTGCACAGCATGCACAGTACAATCCAAACCTGCCTACTCAAAATGCTCCTCTCACTTAAGGGATGGCCAGAGAGGCATGCTGAAGATTCCTGTTGCCAGAACTGCACCAACAGGAACAGCAATGATCATCTCTGATTTAAAAGTAGTTATCAAGTTGAATGAGGTCATAGGAATGGGAATTTAGGTAGTTTTCAAATTTTATGAAATATATAGTATTAATGTTACAGATATGATACAATATGTTTATCATTTCAATCATCTACCAGCAGGTTATTATTGATGGGCCATGATTATGTGATGTCCTCAGATTCCTACAATTCTTCCTTCCTCTCTTCAGAAGACATGTCTCATAGTCATAGAAAAGGAAATAATTTATGTAAAATATCTTAAATGCCATATTATGTAGATCTCTGAAGTGTTTGAAGATGACATGTGTATCTAAAATATATCTGTTTAAACTTGAAAACATACTTAATATGACTACAAGTTCAACTGTAATAACTAATTACTAACTTGCCTTTTTAATATCCTAGTTAGTTGGTAATAATAACTTTCAAAAACTAGCAATTTGCATTACATTGTTAAATGAATTGTATAGGTACAATAACTTGAACAAGATTAGAAGTATATTACAGTATTTTCTAATAAAATCAATCTCAAATATGTATCCATATACATAATTTGTATACCATATACAAAAATCCAATCCAATATAAAATATTTAAAATTAGTAGTTGCTTTTAAATATAGACTCAATAATCTTTTTGTTTTATCATATCCATATCCTCCCTTTTTTCTTTTCAGAACAAATTTAATAACCTACCCATTTATCCTATCATTTCTATATCTTTTTTTTCAGATTCAATAATCTACCTCTTATCTATATCCTCTATTTTCTCATTCTTTTCAAGAACCCTGAATCTAGTCTCCTTGGTTTAGCTTTTTACCTGACCATTATTAATTAACAATTTGTAACCAACCATCCTAAAATAATGACAATTATAAACAACCGATTGAAAAGCCAAAAGCTACCCATCCCACTTCTTGGGAATGTGGGCATTATGTTCTTAAAAATTAGTACTTCCTGCTGTCTAAGGGTGATGGCATCTTTAGGGGATCCTGAAAAGAAAAATTTGGGACTAATTGTTAAGTCCTGGGAGAGGTAACTATATCAATTTTTGTAGTTTCTGCATAAAGTGAAAATATACAGCATGTCTCAAATCCTGGCTAGAGTAGTCTCTGAGGCTGTATCATCTCAGCTAGCCATGTCAATATTGTCCTGATCAGTTTGTAGTATAAAGCCAATCTTTGGGTGGTGTTTGTCAGCTTGGAAGCATTGTCATATTCCTGATGATCATTGTGGGATCCCATCATCTACATTTACAGCATGCTTCATGATGACTTAGACTTTAGAGATAGATCAAGAAAGTTTCAGAAATGAGAGTCTGTGAATTTGTCCATAAAAAATGAAGCGAGTGAGAGCTGAGGTACTAGATGTGTGGAAGGCACCTTAAGCTTCCCTGTCCCTTTTCTACATTTTTGCAGCAATATCCTTCTAGATGTCTATTTAATTTTTAGCTCTAATATCATCATTGATTACTCCTTTGGCCTTCATTTTTTTTCCTTTCCTAGGCCATGCTGGTCTGAAACTCTTTTTTTTTTTTTTTTAATATCTCTGCTTATGGTCATTATTTCCTAATTTTTCCATTAGGTTTCTGACACACATTTCAAATGTATTTCCATCTAAAAAATTAACTACTAAATCCATCTTTAAAATCTTTCTATATATTCAGTCTTCTCAATTTATTTGTTTTTTAATGATATCTCTGTTTATGGTCATTATTCCCTGATTTTTTTCCATTAAGTTTCTGACACACATTTCAAATGTCCCATCTAAAATTTAACTACTAAATCCATGTTTAAAATCCTTCTCTACATTCAGTCTTCTCAATTTATTCAATTGCAACTTTGTATAGGTTTAATTCCATTTG